>NC_090933.1:359485569-360110569 GCF_040938575.1 Ambystoma mexicanum | reverse complement strand
CATACATTAAAAGACGATATACTCAGCGCAACAAGGGTACATCCAGGAGTGACAATCAACAGGGTCCAAATCCAACTTTATCAAGACTGGCGCTATCCACCCTACAAAAAAAGGAAAGCTATGAACCCAGTGACCAAAGTGCTAATTGCCAAAAACATTTCTTAGAAGTGGATGTTCCAGTTTGGGCTCCTCTTCTCGTAGGAGGTCAGACAACAGCGAGTCATGACTTGCAAAGAGGGACTGTCGGTGCTGAATGTGGAGGAAGAAGGAAAGCACCAGCTGTGAGCATCCAGATCCTCATCTCCTAAAGCAGGCATGAAACCCTGGGAATGGTCTGGAGGGCAGGGAAGGACAGGCAATAGAGGCATACAACTGAAAGGCCCCCTAGCCAAAACAGGGGGTGAAAATACCACAGAAGAAAAATGACAATGCACCCAGGTCTTGTATTATAATCACTTAAGCTATACTGTCTGTTGGGGAAAAGTGGAATATTGGAGTACAGGGACGCTGTCGGGTGGTTGCAGGTAGGTGGTGGGTGAAACATATCGAGGCGGAGGGAGGAAGGTGGGAGAGGTATCATGGAATCTGACAGTGGGTGTAGTTCGCCCCCACAGAGGAGGTTCCCGGGGTTGAACCAGGACCAATGCCCCTGGATAGCACCTGGGGTAGTCCTTGAGAACACTGGCCCTGACCAGCAAAAGGGAGGTGGGATGGGGGAGTTTATGGCAAAGAGGTTAGGGAGGGAGTTGAGTTTAGGGGGGTTTGTGGGGGAGTGCCTGAATGGACGAGGGGAGAAGGGAGACAGGGTGACCCACACCTGTAGAACAAGCTTGAAACACATTAAAGTTCTGGTAAAGGCAAGAAAGATGGGAAAGACCCATAAAAGTAACAAAGTCACTTACAATTGTATCACATATTGTAAGGGGATTAAATTTCCCCACTAAACGTAAAAAAACGTTGAGGCAACTAAGACATTGAGGAGCGGATATAATAATGCTCCAGGAGACCCATATAAAAAAAAGCGGACAAATCTATTCCCCGCTTTCACCAATTCACACAATTTACCAGGCAAACTCGCAGGGGAGAACGGCAGGGGTATTGATAGGCCTCAGGAGCTCACTTCAAGCAAAGGTGCTTAACATGCTAGAAGACAAGAAGGGGAGGTTTCTATTTTAGCAAGTGCAATTGGGGCATAGAAGAGTGACCATGGGAACAATATACACGCCAAATAAAAAACAAGAAAGTTTCCTACAAGAAGCTATGTTGAAACTAGAAAGGTTTGCAGTAGGTGAGATTTTCCTCTCTAGTGACTTCAATCTGGCATGGGACCCCAATAAAGAGAGGAGTTCATGGAGGAAATCCCCCTACTAAACTCTTAAAGGAGATCCTTGACAATTTAGCCCTCAAAGATGTCTGGCGAGTAAAGAAAGAGGAAGAATGTGGGTTCCCCTGTTTCTCACATGTTTATCAGACCCTGTCCAGAATTGGCTATGCCTGGATGTCATAAGCCCTCCTTGGAGAGGTAGAGGATATACATTTGGGAGCTATATCACTATTGGACCATGCACTACTGATGGTTACTATAAAGAGATCGGAACCACGCAGAGTGCTGTGGGCCTGCTAATTTCACTGGGGGATATTGTCAGATGATGTGGTGGTGGATCGTTTGGGAGACATGATACTTGTGTACTTTGCAGACAACAATAACCAGGAAGAGACACAAGATGGGATCTGGTAGACATTTAAAGCAGCAATGTGGGGAGAGATCATAGCTCTTCAGTCCCAAAAGCAGAAAAAAAGAGCAGCTATAGAAACAGATTTAGAATCCCAGATATGGGACACCACACTGAGCTTAGCAGGGAAAAAGTGTAATTTTATGTACAGGGGGGTTGTCCTGTCCTCGAGCATTTGTACTACATTGAATTATTGTAGCGACAGTTTGAGCACATCTCCATATTAACATTTGAATACATCTAAATAAGTATGTACCATTGGAGCAAAGTACAAAACCAAATACTGGAGAGAAAACAGTTTTGGTGACCTTTATTAATTAGGTCGTAAGTTACAAACATTGGTGACTCAATGTAAATACCAAAAATAAAACATGAAAAGAATTTTTTAAACATGAGACAAAAATAGAATAAACCTAGTCACCCACTTGGTAAGTTATCTAGAACAAGAGTACATGTATTTCAAATATTAAGTACATATTTTAAATAACAAGACATGTCCAGTGGTGACAGGTAGTCACTCAATTCAGCCCGTTTAGTCCATACAGTGCAGCATTTCAAAGGTGACTTTTTAGAAATGTACCAACAGTGTAAAGCTACTTACAAAAAAGTGAAAGAACTTAGAGGCCAACTATGACTACTACATTCGCGCAGGGCAGAACGATCCCTACTGAATACAAGTCAGCACTATTATGTAAGCGCGAACAGAGCAAATTGGCCACTAGCCAGGCAATTGAGACATGCAAATTGTACCATAACGGCTTTGAAACAACCAGATGGGTAGATAGCTACAAATACACAGACGATAGTGGGCTCCTTTGAGAAATTCTTTGGGTCATTGCATACGTCTGATAATCCCAAGCAACAGGCAGTAAAGCAATATTTATTGAATCCTTTTACAGGGAACGCCTGGTGGAAGAAATCACTGGAGAAGAGTCTGCCAGATCTGGTGGGTACAGACCAGGTCGGATTTATAAAGGGGCGACAAACATGGGACAATACCAGGAGGTTGGCCCATCTGACAGAGAAGGTGGAGTGCCGTCAGGTTCCGGTGGAATTGATATCACACAAAAGGCCTTGGACCGCGACAAATGGTTATTCTCATTTGATGCAATGGAACGTATGGGGATGGGCCCTAGATTAGTAAGCATGTTTAAGGCCAACTACAGCACTCCTACGATGCAGTTTCTAGGCGGTGTACTTATGTATTAGGCAAAATCTAGCTAAAAAGGGGATACGGTTCGGGGAAGAGGATCACAAAATAGCGGCCTTCACTGACGATGATGATGACCCTGACAAACCCGGAAACCCCAATACCAGCCCTACTGAACAAACTCTCCAATATGGAGAAAATCGCAAGGTTAATATGGCCAAATCCGAGCTGCTGAGCTTGAGGCTTACCACAATTCAGGTAGCCAACTTTCCACCATTTTCCCCATTTAAAATGGATAGGGACGCGATCGCCTATCTGGGAGAGAATCTAACGAATTCCATCTCAGACATATATGGGGCAAACTACCCGGGACTGCTCTCCAAGCTAAAAGCAGATCTTAGCGGATGGACCCTCATGCGCATATCATGGCTGGGGAGGATAGCTACGATAAAAATGACCACGCTTCCTAGACTGCTCTACCACAATCATACTTCAAGGCAGTCAACAAGTTAATATCACAATTCATATGGCAACACAAACGCCATAGAATATCCCAAGAGACTTTACCCCTCTGTTTGGAAACCCACAGTCCCCCCAGGGATAAACCAAGGCTCCTTTGCACGATGCAGCAAGTGGGGTGTAGAAAGGTGGGAGACATGATGGTGGCGGGAGAGGTTAGGTCCTTTGAGGAGTGTAAACAACAGCTTGGGTTGATGGAAAAAGACAGGATGAAATACTATCAGTTGAGGAACTGGCTGAAACAACCCGCAATAAAACGGGCATCGCAAAGGGATCTAATGCTATTTGAGAAGTTTATTACAACACATGTAGGGGACAAACAGCTGGTGTCAAAGCTATATGCGATCGTACAGGGAGAGGGCCCACACTGTACATGCACATAAATGTTGCGATGGCAAAAGACACTTGGGAAGAAATGCGTATTAAACACTGGAAAACCCTTTGAGAACAAATACTGAAATTAACCAGATCCATCCAAATCAGGGAGGTATGGTTCAAGATAATGGTACAGTGGTACTACACTACACTCCAGAAAGATTGCATCTGATGAATCAAGGGGTAACAAAAGAATGCTGGAGGCGATGCTCAGGGAGAGGATACTGGAGACAAGTATGGTGGGACTGCCCAATACAGAAAGACTTCTGGGAAGACGGTAGGAGCCAGATACAACACATGGTGTGCGGACCGCCAACCTATTCCCTGAAGGAATGAATGTGCGGACTGTTTGACCCTGAGTTCCAAATCACTACGAAACCTCAGCGAAAAGTATTTATGATACTGTTAATAGCGCCTGGCTAGTCTTGACTAGAAAATGGAAACAAAAAGTGCCTCCCACGAATATAGAATGGTTGCACAAGGTTTGGGGGATAGTAGAATACAAGGTGAGAGAGACAAATTCCGCCAGGACTGGGGAATGATATTAGACTACCTCTGAGAAGACAATATACAACAATGGTTCCCCCAGAATTTGAGAATACTGGACATAGCGTAGAAACTGGGTCGCATCTGGAGGTGACAATATATGTACTCTCTTACTGGACTAGGAATCAGGCACGTGTAGGGGGAAACGGGGGAGGGACAAGGGATTGTTTTATTGTTTTCTGTATATATTAAAAATACCAATAGAAAAAATAAAAGAAATAAGCTAAAATGAAGTGAAAATCACGCTATATGAAGACACATATCAAGTCAATATCAACTTAATGTGTTGTTGACTAGAGACATATTAAGCATAATAAAGCATAAACGTACACGGCCTATTTCTTTCTAATAAGCTACTGCATAAAGGTTTTCTGTAATCAATAATATCAGTAATAATTCTTGTTCCACAAACAGATATACATAAAACACATTGATCTGTCTAAAAAAAACATTGCCACCACTCTCAACATTTTGATGTTGTTTCCTGCTGGGCATGGGACAAAAATCTGTTTTTCTAATGCAGGCGGAGAGTCCCTGAACATTGTAATGGAGGACTAGTACAGTAGCATCACTGTCATCCAAATAATTAAATACAATTCCTTCTGCATTTTTTATGATTTATTTTTTGTTGTATTTTTACTTCATTTATATAGGGCCTAACGTCGAAGTGCTTTACACAAGGAACAATAATAGTGAAAAGAGAAAAGAATCAGCCAAACAGATCAGAGGGAAATTAGGTGATCTTTAATTCTATATTTAAAGAGAAAAGACTAGGTAGAGACTGCAGAGATAGAGGGATGGCAATCCAGTGTTCTGGAGCCGGAGAGAGAAGGAGCAAAAGGAAGAGGAAGCACAAGGAGGATGCGGGACACCTAGAAGAGAGATTGCGAACAAAGAGTATGCGAATGAAAGTAGAAATAAACACGTGAGGAAAGGTAGGGAGGAGCTGAGCCATCAGGCATTTAAAAACAAGACATAAGAAATTAAAAAAGAACACAGGCCTCAAAGGACAACCAGTGGAGGTGGTGCAGAGCAGAAGAGATAGAATCCTGAGGGGAGAGAGAGCAAAGGATATGAATGAAAGAAGAACAGATAGAGCAAAGATGAGTAAGGCTATAAGCAAGAAAGGCAAGAAACAGACTGGAACAGTAGAAAAGACAAGAAAAGACTAGGGAAGTGATAAGAAGTTTAGAAGCATAGAAAGTAAGGAACCAGCGAGCCTTTCAGATGTCAAAAGGTTAGACGCGAGAGGAGCAAGAGACAGAAGAAATGTAGGAGCAAAAAGATAGTGAAGAGTCAAAGTCAACAGTTAGGTTGCGGGCAGGGGTGGCAAGAGAGAGGGAGGTTGGGGGTAAGGGAATAGAGGGAGCTGCAGGGGAAGGAATAGTAGAGGCAGGTTTTAGAGGGGTTAATATGTAAGAAATATGAAGACATCCAAGCTTGGATGAAGAGAACACAGGCTGAAAAGGATGAGTGAATAGAGTTGGAAAAGGAGAAAAAGATTTGATATTCGTCAGAATAGAGATGGTAAGAGAATCCTTGTGCAGAGATAACAGCAGCAAGTGAAGAACTACATAGGGAGAAATGGAGCGGACCAAGCACAGAACCTTGGGGGACACTGTGAGAAAGGGGAAGAAATGGGGAGGATTGGTCAGCCCAAGAAACAGAGAATGTACAGCCAGTAAGGTAAGATTGAAATCAATACGAAACAGAATTCAGAAAACCTGATTGGAAAGAGAGGAGACAAGAATAGAGTGGTCCACCCTGTTGAAACTCTCAGACAAGTCTAAAAGAACAAGGGAGGACAACTTAGAATAACAATTAGAAAGGAGAGGGTCAGTTACAACCTGAAGTGCTGTCTCAGTAGAATGGAAGGGCCTGAAACCAGACTGGAGGGAAGGGAGAAGTGAAAGCTGATTGATAAAGAAAGAAACCTGGGTGTAAATAATGGATAGGAAGAATGGAAACATGTTTAAAAGAAGAGAGGAAGATAAAAGTAGAAAGTGAAAGATTAAAGAGTGAGGTGAGATAGCCCACAAGAGGAGGGTAGACCACTGGAATCAAGGAGGACGAGAGAGAGTCTCCAGGAGTGTAAATACTTTAGATGAAGAGACGACAGGGAGCAGATGCGATATTATCAAAGAGGAAGTAAAACTAAAGCTGCTAAGGAGAAGAGCATCATAGGAGGTGTATAAAGATGACATATGGGCCATATCAGAGACTGCAGAGGTCTTATACCAGTGTCGCTCGGTACAGCGTAAAGCCCACCAGGCCGCTCAAAGGGAAGGGTCATCCAGGGTTGGGATGGTTTGTGTGAAGGGAAGAAGAGAGTGGAGGGTTAAAGAAGGTTGAGAGTTTTAGTTGAAACTGTCAAAGAGAGAAGAGAGGCTAGGTCTGCCAATAGCAAAAACGAGTTAGAGTTAGAGAGAAGGAAGAATTGAAGTGAGAGCAGACATAAAAGAAGCAATATTCAATGAGCAAAAGTCACAGCGATAGAAGCTAGAAGAGGAAGGGGTGAAGGGGTGGCAAGGTGATGGGGAGGGAAAAAGAAAGCAGATGGTGATCGGAGGATTGGAGTGATAGTGCTGATACAGACGACAAAGTGGAAGTGGTTGAAAAGATGAGATCCAGTGAGGAATCAGAATTATGGGATGGAGGGGCAGAAATTTGTGAGAGATGACATGAGTCAAGAATCGAGAGGAGAGGGACAGAGGAATAAGTAGAGGAAAGATGAAGATTAAAGTCACCTAGGAGAAGCACAGGAAAGTCCAGAGAAAGCAATAGCAAAAGGAGCGAGTCAAGACCCGCGTAGAAGGTAATGACAGCACCTGGTGCGAGTAAGATTAGCGGGAAAGTGAAGGACGAAGGGAAGGATAAATAGGTTACTGAAATTCAAAAGACAGAAAAGGTGTAAGATATAAGGTTGGAGGAGGTGATACAGGCGGGCAGTTGAAAGAATGCCCACACCACCACCGCCTCCAGAGAAGCAGCGAGTATGGTAAATGAAAGAAGAGGGAGATGACAGCGCTGAAGGGATAGCAGGGTTTGAAGGAGAAATCCATGTTTCAGTAAGTCCCAGGAAGTGCAAGTAGAAATGAGAGAAGAAATCGAGAAAGGAGTGAGCTTTATTGTTGATAGATTGGGAGTTCCAAAGAACGATATTGAGAGCTAGCAAAAGATCAATGAACGGGGGTAGATAGGATTATCATAGTTGTGAGAAGTGGAGTAGGAAGATGAAGAAGAGCAACTGCAATGGGAATGAGCTGGCATAGAAAACCAGGCAGAAAAAAGAATAAACAGAGAGACTCTATAATTATTGCAGTAAGGAGAGAACTGAGTATGCCAGGATGGAAACAAGTTGCTCAGATCACCACCTGAAGCGGGAGGGGGCATAAGGAAGGGCAGGAGTCAGGGCAAAGAAAAGATGTTGGCAGAATGGCAATAAGAAAACCAGCAGGAAGCCAAAGAAAAGGTAATAAAGGGAAAAGCATGTTAGAAAGACAGAAAAGATGGAGCTCCCATCAGCGGACAGCAGCTGATAGCAGGACTTTGCACAGACCTCGCCAGAACTTTGCCCTGCAAGTCGATATTAATACACTTCCGGGAGGTGGTGGAAGGGCTGGGGGCGTGGCAGGGTCAGAAGCGGCAGGCAGGTTTGGAGCCCAGCCGAACGAACGCCGCAGAGGAAGTCTGAGGCAACTGGCGGTGTTTCCAGCCCACTCCAGGCACAGCAGATGGAGAGCCGGCAGGAGACAACATCCGTAGCCCAGGCACACAAAGCCACAAACCACAGGTAGGATCCTCTGCAGGAGCTGACAGCAGGACTTTGCCCAGACTTCACTGAGGAGTTGCCCCAGAAGGGGATATAAATACACTTCCGGGTGGTGGTGGGAGGGTTGGGGGTGTGACAGGGTTAGAGGCAGAAGGGAGGGAGGAACCTGTCCAAACAAACGCCACCAAGGACATCTGAGGCACAAGGAGGTGCCTCCAGTTTACTGCATACACAGCAGATGGAGAGCTGGCAGGAGACAAACTCATCAGGAGTTGGCCGGTATCCCGGTGCTAACTGCGCTGGGATACCACCCAACACTAATAGCATTACCGCAGCTCGGTCTGGTGCAATCTGTGCCAGATCTGGAGTTGCGGTGGGGAGGTAAATCCCCGTTGGACCCAATGGGGGTTTCTTGGTGGTATTAGTGTTGCGCTAATAGTGCAAAGCCCCACAAACGGGCGGAAAGGGGAGGTAAAGCTAGAGGTAAAACTCCCACTTTCCGCCCAACCCGATATTAGGCAGATCGGTAAATGATCGGTAAATGTTGCAGTAGCATTACTGCCACATTTTACCGCCCCGCCCAACTCATCGACTCTGTAGTTCATCCACATAAAGTCACACACCACGGGTAGGATCATCAGCAGCAGCTGACAGTGGGACTTTGCCCGCAGCCCCGATTGATATTACAATCTCTTGCAATCAGTTTATTCTGGAATAAGGGAGATCATTATGTCAATAGTCTGACAATATACATGCCACTAAGCTACAGTGTTCACTTTAGAAGACTACCCAAATTAAGGAATAACCTTTGGAGAATTATACTAGATTTAGAGCTAGTTTTATTGTGACTAATAAAATCACAAATTAGCCAAAGGATATATTCTGCTGAATATTGTAATTATCCACATTTAGGCAACTTCACTATTTCTAACATATACTATACAGATGGTATACAGCAATACAAACTATGGCTAACACTTTAAAAAAAAAAGTTTAGGCATTGGCCAATAGGACAGGATTATAATTCCTAAATTTTCAGAAAAAGAACAAAATGGAGGCCAAGCCACGAAGAATTCTGATGCAGATCGCAAAGGCACTTTGCCACCTGCGTCGCTGTGTCCGCGGGTCTAGCCCTGTATGTTTTTACTGAATTGGGTCATGCAGGAGAGGGCGGCTCGAGCTATTAGGTATTAGCAGCTAAACGCTAGCTGCTGCATGCACGCACAAGGATCAGACCTGGCACTGATACCCAGGTATGTTTTCAGTAACTGAACCCAGGTGGGTAGAGAGCAGATGACAGACCTCTATCATTGCAGGTACATTGAGCACATTTTAAGAGGTGCTCCATAAATGGCCTATCACTCTAAATACAGGTTTTACTGGTTTTACATGTGCACCTCCTTCTAGAAAGAGGCATGTAAAGAATTAGAAAGGTTCATGTTAAGCATGCGTGTTTCTGTTTGGGCCAGATGAATGCTCCTTAGACTCTAAAAAGAGTCAAGGGACCGTTGCATATTCCTCTGTGATTCATGGGAGAACTTTCAGCTCTGGCTGTTCCTCCCACGACATGCCCCCTACACGGATTGTGAGGGTCTGTGATGTGAATCTGCATGCCTGCAGACATGGTCACAGTTTTATTGCTGTGAATCACACATAATATGGGCGTGTTCCTCAACTGCTGTGAAGAAATATGTCTGCGAATTGGGCCCATTGTGTATAGCAGATTTTTCCCCTACATGTTGAATAAAGCTATTAGAATAATTTCATGTAGTGATCTTAAACGTTGATAAAGATGGCACAGTGGGTTAAACACTCACTGTGATCTGTGTTAGATCTGCAAGTCAGGTTCAAATCCTGGCAAGGCCAACTCAGCTTTTCATCCTTCCAAGGTCGATAAATGAGTACCAATTCTGATTGGGTAATAATAGTAATGTATGTAAATATGTCCTATGTAAAGCGCTATATAAAAAACAACTTATTGTTATTGTTTTATTTCCATGTGGAACTGCACGGAAATTCAAGGAATGCTTTAAACCTTGTTAGTCAGCGTTCATTTTAGAAATATGATGAGGAACTTTGGATTCTCTAAGTGAAATATGGCTAGCCAACCTCCATGAAACACTTTACCATTAATTTAAGAAGTTGATTGTTGTTCCTGATTTAAGGCTGGAACATAACATAGGCCTAGTAAACACTTGAATGGTAACTGTGTATGTATATGATAAGGTAAGGAACCTGGGCTTTGAATGAGTCAATTTGGACAAGAACGTTTTATCTCAAGGAAGCCCGAGACACATGAAGGTGTGCGAGCAAGGGGGAACATACGTGCAGACTGTCAGGTCTGTATCAGGTTTGGTTGGGTCAGGGTATGTTTATCTATGATCTGTTTAATTTGGAGGGAATTCAATCTTGAAGGGACGAACAGTAGAAGGAAAAACATTATGTAGTTTGTTTAATCTTAACTGCTATATATCAGAAGGAGAGTTTCCCAATCCATCATGGTGGAGATGGAACTGAACACTGATTGGTGGAAAGGGGCTCTTCAGGACTTCACTGGCATTCTAAACTGCCTTTCATTGTTCAAGTTTAAGCAGGAAGGTCCTGTTATTGTTAAGTTCCTGGTTTAGGCCCAAGAGCTAAGTTCTACTGAAATACTGGAGAAGAGTCTTTTGAATTTACTTTTCAGAGCTGTGCGGGACAAGAAAAGCTGGACATTTGGTGGGAGCGCAGCACATTAAATGTGAAGATTTAGAAGTTGCTGAAAAGCACTTTGTCAGTATTTTCATTGTTCGATATTTAGATAGATATTTAGGTTTGAAAAGAAACTTAAAGAGACTTCTTCGCTTCTTTTCACCCAGAAAATGCAATCCCTTGAGGAAATGTGAGGAGATCAGTAATTCTCAGCGCGTAGCAATAGACGCTTGTTCTGTTGAAAAAAGAATTGAAATCTGAACAAATGTTTGTATAAGAAGTGCATCTGCTAGTCAGCGCCTGAACTTTAGTGACCGGACTCAAGCAGTTCAGTCAATTACGTTCCGTTGAAGGGTTGAATGCCAGTTTGAAAGGTAACATTTTATGCTCGGAGTTGCCTGCCAGGGAGTAGCGTTTCTCTCCAAACTTAGTTTTACAAAACACAACTGCGAGGGATCAGTGCTTGCCTCTTAGCGTGCATGCATTAGGAAGCAGCGTATTCTTTTTTGATGTTTTAAAAAGCTAGAGCGAAGGAGGGACATTTTGTAGCGCACAAGCAGTGAAAAAAGATTTCCAGCCGATACCCGCCTGCGGTCAGGAGAAGTGTCAGCTGCTTTTCTTTTCCCAGCTAAAATAAAGGTTTCAGAGCAGTGTTTATTGCGCACATGTTTGGAACTGTGGCTTTCAGGTTTTCAGCTACGTAGCTGGATTTTAAGTCAATTAGCAGTCGATTTGACTTTTTTATCCTTTTGTTATCCTTTTGAGTACTAAAGCAAACCTTCTCAGGAATTCAAGAGAAGGGGATTAAATGAATTCCAGTCAATTCAATAATGACATCTCTGCAGTCGTGTCCACGGGAGTCTGGGTGGATTCAAGACCAGAATGCAAAGCAAGTCAGGTTTCAGTTAGGGAAGAACCTTAGCAGTTAAATCCAAATTCCGATCAGATTTCCTCCCAGCCATCAGAGGAGGAAAAAACAGGTACTTGTTTAATGTTAAAATAGTACTGGGAGAATCAGAGTTAGAGTGAAGTTAACATGTTATCTGGTTAACTATTTGTCCCCTTCTGCAGATTCTCGACAGCCAGGAAGCAGGAGTCTGTTGTTTGTTATGTTATCCACTTTCCCTTTCCCTTGAGGATGTTTGTTTTCTTAACTGTTGATATATACAGTTTTTAATCAGACATCTTAAGCCGTCTGTGGGGTTCAGCAGCTTCCGCGGACAAGAAATTATCAGGACTGGACACAGGCATTGTAAAAGCTACATACACGTACTCTAAGTGGCAAAAGACATTTTGAGTACTGTAGTTAAGTGACAAGACTGAAGTGGTAAAGCGAAAAAGTCAACAGTGTCTAGGTGCCAGCAACCACATCAGCTGGTAGAAAGAGAAGTATAGAAAAACAGAACAAACAATGTTCAAGCACACAAAGACAAAACAATTGATAATATTGCAAAGAAAGTGTGAAACAATGAGATGAAACATTTTAAGTAACTCCGTTGTAAAGAACAAATGCAGGAGCATGGCTTCTGTAATGCAGATACACATAGGAAAGGGCATCCAGGAAGATGAATTGATGAACCACAGCTTTTTCATAAACACAGTTTACAAAACAAAAAGCAGCAATGGGAGTTCACAGACAAGCTGCAGAACAGCAGATTTAGCGGTGGGTGATGCTAGATCATTAATGAACCAAAGAGTCTCACTGATGCATTAGCTGGCACTGGTAAACCTAGGAGAAGGGTAGCAGGGTGGTAAACCCCATGGGCACCTTTCAGATCTTGATATGCCCCCCACACCACCTGCAAAGTAGTGTAACTCTATGGCATGGTGGCAGTGAGGAGCCCTCTGCCCCGCACCATAAAAATCGACCTCTGGCACTATTAGCAGTGTTACATCAAATGATATTAAGGGGGACTAAAGAGACAGTGTTGATAACCACCATGCTCAGTTGCTGGCTACAGACAGCAGTATCCACAACCACCATGCTCAGTAGCTTGCTATAGACAGCAAGAACTTCGGATGACTGTTCCCCTCCAAGTGAGCACAGGGAAGTGGCGGTTAAGTTTTGAAATATAAAACTCCTAGACCTGCGACATTTTAGGGGGACCCCGTACCAGAACACCTGCTCCTTCAGCCTTTACCACAGAAACTCTTCACAGCACAACAATCCTGCTGTCCAACTGCCAAAAATGCTTTCTTTCTATTGGTTCTTACACCTGTCAACACACATAAACTCTCCCAGGTGCCATAATGCTAGAGTGATCTGCGCTGCACCATACAGGGAAGAATGCTACACCACAGACACTGTTGCTTTCCAATGAAGTTGACACTGAAGTGATGTCACTGCTGGACAGGGAAAAGAGACATGCTAACGCCCTAAATGCCAGGCTGCAGCCTGAAAGGAAAAACATGGACAAGAAACAGACACAACAGGGCTGCCCCTCCCTGCAGTTTAAACATGGGACTAGATGTGCGCACCACTACCAAGGCTTGACCTGGAATTTTATGTCAAGTTCTTCAGGTCGAATTTTCAGAAGGATAAAAACAGATGGAAGACCTTCCAGAAACTGACTAAAAAACAACAAACAGTCCAAACCGCGCGTTTTACGAGGAAAGGCTCAGGAATATAAACCTTCTACTGAGGGCGATGGCTCTTGTTGAGGTCACAACGCGGTATTGATGGTGGGATGGGGGCATTAACATTAGAACATATTTCTGCCTGAATAGTCTGTGAATTTGTCTCCTCCTTTTACAGAAAGGAAGGGGTCTTCAAAGAGTCTTGAGGTGCACAATATTAAGACATAAAGAGTTAACAATGTATTTCTGGATCTGTGCCTACCGTCTTCCTCAATGTCAATTTGTCCGCTCTCTCCCTCATGGTGACAGTTCTTGACTTCTTCTGAATCACTTCTGACTTCGCAGAAGAAGCAGAGTCCACTTTTGTCAAATAAATGCCTTCACCAGTTGCAAAAAGGTTTCGCCTGGCAATATAGCCGGCATGTTCCTTGATTCTTTCGTCTTCCGTATCAGTAATTCCACTGACAAATTCATGGCTGAAGTATGTAAAAGGGCACAATCAGAATCAATGAACATTATAAACATTGCACACTTTTTACTGACTTTTCAATGCATTTCAAGAATGAAAACTATCTTACTTTCACATAGCCAAAGGTTAAATGAGAATGCTCATTGGATACACATGTTGTCCTAGCAGATAGCTGTTTTCATAGTCAAGCATCATGTTGATGACTGTACCACGACCAGTTTAGATATCAAGTGGCCAATTAACAAAGAATATTTGAAGTGTTAGTGAGACCTTTAATTATAATTGTTGTTTTAAAATGCACTTTATACCAGCAAGTGGTTTCTAAGCGCAGGATCGGGATTCCACCCTGTGTTGCATGGTGTTGTCTTGCTTCCAAGACAAACGCGTTGCCCCTGACCTATCCTTCCTCTACCTATGACTGGAACAAATAATTTCCTATGTCAGCGTGAGTTACAAGCATTTTACAAAAGGTTGCATTCGTGAGTGAAGTGCCTGAGTGAGGTTTTTTCAATCAAGAGAAACAGAAATGTGAAAAGTTAGTACTTTTGAAAATATTTTAATTCATATTTTAATTCATATGCAAGAAATATGCCTATTGCGAAATCATACACACGAGTAAGCGCACATTTTGGGGGATGGTATGTTGACTGAGTATATGTGTCCTGAGCCGAGTCCATACCCGGCCCCAGCGAACAGGCTGGTGATTGCCATGGTGACTGAAATAGCACCACCCCCTCCAGCTTTTGCACGCCTTGCCTCTGTAGAATGCTGACTAGGTCACACTCAAGGAGAACGCTGTATGAGACATCATGGTGCTGTCCCAGAGTGTCTGTTTGGGAAGCCGAAAAGGACCACATCTTCGAGCAGGAGACACCAGTCAGTGCTTCCCAACTGAAGTAAGTCCCATGAAAAATACAATTATTTTCCTGTTGGTTCTTATGCTGGCTCTTGGCTCCCGCTCCTTGATGCTGCTTTCCTGATCCTGTCCTATTGTGCAACGTTTGCTTGGTTCCTTCTGACTTACACAGTCAATCTTTCCCTGAGTACCTCGTGCTTGACCTCCTGTACTTACCATGCCTATTTATGGACTCTGAATCTGCTTAACCTCTGGTACAGTATTTTGGCACCTGTGGGTATTTTGACTCGTCCTGTCCCTGGATTGAACTTTGCTTGCTGTTTTTACCTTAAACACTGTCCGCTTAGTCTCCTGACTTCATGTTTGCCCCTGGATTGTGGAAGGAAGTATTTGCTCCCTTGTGCCTTGTTTTCTTTTGATCTATTGACCTGGCCCCTCTTCGTAGAACAGTGGTTCCTGGTGACCTTGGACTACTCTAGTGGGATTCCGACATCCATCTTTCACATCAACAAAACACACCCAATGCCGTGACCGAATAGGATCTTCCTCTTTCTTGCCTGGATCTGATTTTCCCTTAGATTTGCACCCTCGTGCCATCTGGGTCAGGTCCACCCAAACTGTTTACTAACCCTAACTCATTTGCTTTGCTGGCATTGTGACGGAGGGGAGCTTTCTGAACTATGGACATTGTACAAAGGTGGGAAGCAAGTCATCTTAGGTATAACCGCAGAATCATCCATCAATCACAGGTAGAGTATGGTGCCTTTTCTTTTTTAGGTCTGGGTGATGTTCAATGGCTTTTAGGTTATGTATATTAGAGATGTCTGAATGGAGATTACAGTGCTCTACTAATGTATCCAGACGGTTCAGGAAAATGGATCGGACAAGGGATGTGGAGAATATTTGTTAAATTGGACACTAAATAAGGATTCGATGTCGCAATATCAGAAAACTATAGTGATGTATACAATATGTGCTAATTGTGGCTAAATTTGCCATTTATGCTTGAATGGATGCTATGGCGATAGAATGCATTGTACTGTGGTGATATGACGTAACAGATCAGGCCGAGCCTGCTAAGGTGGCGAGAGCAGTGGTGGCGCTGTTACCAACAGGGCAAGTCTGGAGGGCAATATCGCCATTAGTGTCCGTGATGAGCATACATGGTTATTAAAGACTCTTTATTAATTAATAATAAGAAAAGGAAACTAAAACTTACCTCAGCAATCCACAATGGTTCTGGGATTTATCAAAGTCTATTTTCAGTGTTGACGCTTGTGAAGTTATCAACACTGAAAACGGAGTTCAGTGGTTCCCAATAGAGTATTTTTGCAGCTCATGTAAGTTTTCTTGTTACTTTTTTAATTTAGCAAAGCGCCTTTAGCACTTGTGTCTGCTCATCGTGGTTACTAAAAGACATAGGGCCTCATTACACGGAATGTGGTAAGGGTTTACCGTTACCGGTAAACCCTTTACCTCCTTACTACGAGGTCCCTTCGCGGGACCCAACCTCAATTGCGGTACCGTAATTGCCGCCTTCCCCATTCCCATGGTGAATGGGGAATTACCACCCCCACACACCTTGGAATAGGGCGGTAATTCCGCCATTCACCATGGCGGGCTCAGTACGGTACCGGCAGCAACCATGGCGCTAATAGCGCCGTGGTTACCGCCTACCGTGCAATGAGGCCCATAGATGCAAGTGCTTGGGAGCCAAGCAAGGGTAGACCAACGAGGGTCATGGATGCTTGGTTGTGTGAAAACAGTACACGTTCTGAGCATTCTCATTGGTTGTGCGCACAGCAGAGGATACTAATGAATTATTGGAACTTGAGCTAATGCTTGACCCACACCTAAGTAATTTTTAACTCTATTTGCCATGATATGAAGTATGCTAAAAGTAAACAAAAAATTTCTGAAGACAAGGCAGTGCTCAACCTATAGGTCAGTGATCCCCAATGTGTGGCACCCTAAAATGTAGCTCACTGGTTGCCCTGGGTCATGGTGTAGAGGCCGAAAAAGAAGGAGGCGTTGTGCACCTTTGAGATAGAAAAACAGTGTGGCCTGAGCCAGGACTGTGTGGGAAAAGTTGTCAATCAGTCTATTTCCGCAGATACGACTTGGTATAGTTGTGGAGCCGTCCGCCGAATGGGCTAAGGGGTGGAGACAGTTGCATGTGTTTGAAGTGCGTAAAGAGCCTGCGGGAGGCTGCTGAGATTATTCTTGAGGCAGAAGATTAGACGAGGCCCATGGGGCCACACTAGTGCTGTTAAAATCAGAAGTAACACCAGTCTACTCATGTAACCACACTGCTTGGCCCATGTGGTTGTGTAATGCAAATAGGCCAAGCGAGGCAGCGATTGAGGAGTACCTAAGACCCAGACATTTGCTGGCCTGAACATCTGAGTGAAGACCATGCAACTGCTGCTGTAATCACCCATTAAAAACTACTCACCAATGAATCTGCACTTACTAGGCCAGCCCCACTCTACATTCACTGCACCGCTTGGAGCTGCATCGCAGCAGGAGGTACGCTGCTGGCTGGAGCAGGTACTCAATCTGTGCAGCAACTGTTGCAATCAACTAAGTGCACCCCTGCTGCACTGAGTTAGGTTGCAATGGGACTATTCGCAGAAGGTTGGCGGGGATTTAAGGGGACAATAAGTAACATGTATGCCCAATTGTCCACCATTAAAAAGTTGTAATTGCAATTTTGAATGCAAATTATCTATTAGGAATGTTCCCTATGCATTGCATTGTTTTTGAGAATAACCTCTGATCTTCTGATACTTTGCCCAGATGATAAGTATGCATTAATTGGCAAAATAAGTGAACCACATGCCATGTTTGTGTCCTGGTCAAAATTGCCATCTTCTGTATCTTTTCACAGCTGGCAAGTACATAATGGACAAATATGTGGCATGCCTGCCCAACTTTTCTTTATTAAATAATGTGCATATTCCAATTTCTGAACCAGTGAAGTTTGTGTTGGATGTTAACATGCACAATCATCATAAATGTTACATACTCATTGCAGTGTCCTGGTTCAAAAATTGCCATTGTCTGATACTTTCCCACCTGGCATGTTGCTAATGGGCAAATACATGCCAAATTGTCCATCAGAAAGTAATTGGCATAGCTTCGGATCAAAATTCAATGAAGTTATAGTTTGTAATTTGTAATCAACAGGACCGTAGGTTCTGCCAGATATCAAAGAAAACTCCCCAACACATCCTGTAATAAGGTCTTCAAATGCCCCACGTTGTGTCTAATCTTATTGGCCTAATATACTTAAAAATGCACCACTTCCACTAAATTTCCAGGAACATAGTTTAGAAGAAGAGCCCCAAAATCCTTTGGCAACATTTTATTGCAGTCATATTTTGCCCAATCAAACAGGTCCTGTGTGCTTTACAACCCACTACTTGCCACTAACTTTCACAGGCATTTCCTGGGTGTTAACCCCTAAACCCTATTGAAGTGACTTTGAAATCCTACCACGTTTTGCCCAGTATTACTGGTCTTGCCACAAAAGATCCTAAAATTCCTTAAGGGAGAACCACAAAATCCATTTGAATTGCATGTTTTAAACGCTCCAATTGATGGTCAATTTTACTGTCCAAACAGGCTACATTCAAACACAATATTTGCCACTAAATGTCCTGAACTCCAAGTACTCTGTGATTGCCCAAATACTTACTGGCAATCTTCATTAATCCGAGGTATTACAGTCAGTGCTGTAAATGGCCAAAATGTACTGGGGTAGGGGTGGGTGGAGGATTGCCACTGGCATGGTGGGACTGAGAGGCGGAGCTAAGTGTCAAATAATGTGGGTGCCCTGAATATAAGATGTTGGCTGCTTTGATAAATTGGTAGTTATTATTATGTTCTTAAAATGCACTTTGCCTTTATGCAAACCTGTCTGTGATAGTAATTCAAATTTGAATTCCTCTGAGCATGCAATGCACACTTGGTATGATGCTCAATTCATCTGTCAGAATACTCACCATGACTGCCAAATGTGTGCAAAATATGAGACATATATAAAGCTTTGGACTGTTGCATTGTTTGAGTTTGGGCTGTTGAGTAAAGGACGACTTTCAGATGCAGTCGACTTTTAGATACGGTCTGTGACATCGTCACAACGTTCAGGAGACTTGTGGCAGTCAGGGGAAGAGAGCTTCTAAAACGTGGGGTTGGGGGCTGTAATATCCTCTGTTTATGTCTACAGAGACAAGCAGCATCACGTCCTATTTCACTGTTTAAGATCCTTAAGGGGTTGGGTATATGGGAGGCGGGGTTACCTAAAAGTTAGCAGTTGGCACATAGTTAAATAAAGGGGATGACCTGACCACATTGTCTCTCTGCTTTATTGTGTCATGCTATTATGAACCGATGCGGATATAACAATGGTGACGAGGAATATCTAACACCCGCTCATGCCGAGCTCTGTTTTATTGCTGTTCCTCCATTTTGCTCATCAAGACCTGTTGGGTGCCCCGTCGTAAATCCTGCCGATGGCATCGCCCACACACGTGGTGCTCACCTGTTCCCTTACGACACCTGCAGCTCTCCAGTGGAGCAGACTCTATTGCAGCCACAGTCTTCCTGCTACGCTTCACATCGGAGGTGCACTGCGCTCCCATTCAACTGTACAATAACATTCAAGGAGGTCCACATCCTGAATGCGAAACCGGCCCGCTGTGTTCATGGTGAATGCATTTTGCCTGCAAACGCCTTGTAGCGTCATTGTCAACACATGTGTTTATCCTTAGGGACCATCACTGCCAGCAGACAGCAGGTGAGAGCCTGATTCCCCCCATATCCTCCCACAGTGCCTCTGTGCAAGACGTGCCATCACCATCTCTGACAATGAAGCAGTTAGCAGCTCCTCAAATCAGGCCTCTGCCCCCCCTGCGCCTAGTCAATCTGCCATGGAGGAAGGAAGTTATGAATCCTTGCAATTGTAGGCGGTTCCACCTTTTGTCATATCTGACACTGGCAGCCAGGCACCACGCTGCAATAGATGGCTTAAAGAGTTGAACATCTACATTGATGCAAAAGGGGTAAGGAAGGAACGCTGCCTCAGAGGAATATTGATGCATTCATTAGGTCCAACTGTACGAGGCATTGTGTTTGAGATGCCAGAAAGCCCCGCTTAAACATTCCAGGGCATCATTGACTCACTAAATAATTACTTTGCCCCACTAAGGAACGTAGATTATGAACCCCACATATTTCACATGTCTACTCAAGAAAAAGGAGAAACACTTGACAATTTTGTTATGAGACTGCGCAAAAGAGTGAAATATTGTGATTTTGAACATTATTCCACAGAAGAAGCATTGAATTCCCAAACAATTGCCAGCTGCGAATCAGCTGAAATTATTACTAAAGACCAGATTCTTAGAAGAAATTCTGCAGCTCGCAAGGGCAGACATGGTGCTCTCAATGCAAATGGAATCTCTGGGCAACATTAAGATTACACAGACAGCATCTGCTGCACGTCTGTGGCAAGTACGGTCGTCTGAGAAGGCGCACATGCAAGACCAAAGAAAATGCTATTGCTGCGGCTATCATTTCCGTCATGTCGGCCCATGCCCAGCTGTCGGACAAACCAGTGAAAAATGTGGGGGTGAGAACCACTTTCAATCGGTATGAAAGAATGTTAAATACTTCCAAAAGCCTACCACCCACAGGGAACAAGGTCGGAGATGAGAAAGCTCCCACTCTAGACAATGGAGGTCTCCTACCAGCAGAAGACATCGATCTACCTGCAGAAGGCGGGAATCTCCACACATGTACAAACAAGAACAAGACAAGAAGAACAACACCCATGGAATGCACTTGCCAGATGACACAAGGAGAAGATCAACTTGCCATAAAGTAAGATACATTGAAGCCTCAACTAGACGTAACAATGACTCAGATTCTTCATCGTCCAGTGGTGAACGTAAAAGAGGCTATGTGCATGCAATAGGCAACAAGACTGCAACTAAATATAGGCAGACATTACTGCTGCAAGTAAATGGAAGTCCTGATGAAATTATAATCGACACAGGAGCCACGGTCAATGAAGAAACCTACCAGGGACTCAAAAGCAACAGAGCACTAAAGCCACTTAACATTGACATTTATCCCTATGGCAAGAACATGCCATTGGAATGTAAGAGCATGTTCTAAGCCACGTGCACACACAAGGATAAAACAGCGAAGGTGACAATTTATGTAATTAAAGGCAAAGTGCCTGGGGGAAGCATTCTCAGCTTTGAGTCTGCCATACAGATGGGACTGGTGCACATAATGTACCAAATCATGACAGTGCACACAGCAAGTCCAAAGGACATGATGCTGAAGATGTTCCTGACGTTATTCAAAGGGCAAGGCAAGCTAAAAGGAAAACATATCAAATTACTCATCAACCTGGATATTAAACTGGTAGCTCAACATTACTGAGGAATCCCATTGAACATCTAAAGGCAGGTAGAAGATGAGATGCAATCCCTCCTCAGCCAGGATATCACAGAACATACAACTGGACCCACGTCCTGGCTATCCCCCATCGTTCCTGTTCCCAATAAAGAAAACAGTAACACCATTCGCATCTTGCGGACATGAGGGCACCAAACATAGCTATTGAGAGAGAAAGACACTTGTCCCCAAGAATGACACGTATGATGCACCTGCTGCACGGAACGAAAGTCTTCTCTAAATTAGACCTCAACAAGGGGTATCATCAAATTGAATTGCATATAGAATCCCACTATATAACCACATTTTCCACTCACCTAGGACTTAGCTTCTGAATGTCTTCTGCAGCGGACATTTTTCAAAATGAAATACAGCAAGTCATTAAACATATTTCTCAACTACAGCGATGACATACTAGTGTTTGGTGTGATGCAAGAAGCTCATGATGATGCGTAACGTCAAGTATGTAAGGCACTAGAAGAGGCCAATCTGACTCTGAATGCTTCCAAATGTGAACTTAATAAAACAACACTCAAATTCTTTGGGCCTATCTTCTCGCAGGATGGGTTGCAACCCGACCCGGACCAGGTTCGAGCAATGATTGAAGCACCAATGCCCAGGTCTACATCGGCAGTCAGATCGTTCCTAGGCATGGCCAGTTATTGTAACAGGTACATTCAAGACTTTGCCTCTGTGAGCACGCCCCAACGTCTTCTCACGGGAAAAGGGCAAGACTTTGTGTGGTCCACTGACTGCGAAGATGCCTTCCAGGAAATCAAAAGACACATTGCCTCTGCCTCATGCATGGCATATTATCATCCCGAGTTGGAAACAGAATTGATTGTAGATGCAAGCCCTGTCGGCTTGGGGGCCATTTTCGGCCAAGCCAAGCCGAGTTCTTCATCCTCTCCTTCATCAGCACGTCACATTGTGGCCTATGCAAGCTTCAGTCTGTACCCGACAGACTGTGCACATTTGCAACCCAAAAAAGAAAGCATAGCCGTGATATGGGCATGTGAACATTATCATCTATTTCTCTATAGCCGAAAATTCACCATCATCACTGACCATCGGGCACTCACAACCATCTATGGCAAATCAACCGCCAAGATGCCACCTCGAATTGCAGGATGGGAGTTATGACTGCAAGAGCGCTCATTCACAATAATGAATTGCCTGGGGAAGGACAACAATCCAGCCGATTTCCTGTCAAGATATTCACTGCCTGCGAAAGAAGAGGCACAATCCATCAAAGCTGTCCAATAAATCAAGTACATAGTCAGCAACGCACTTCCCAAATCTCTCACCATCCCTGAGCGACTCAAAGGCATGCAACAAGACACTGTGCTCATGATATTGAAGGATAGCGTGTCTTCGGGGAGATGGCATGAATGGAAGAAAGGGGGAATGCTCCCTTCTAAAACAGAAAACTATTCCGAACATTTCACCTATTGAAGCAATCTCTATCCCTATCCCAGGACAGTTTATTACTGAAAGAAAACCGAATTGTCATCCCAGAAGCATTGCAGGACAGAGTCGTTGCCATGGCACATACTGGACACCAGGGAATTGTGTGCACCAAGAGGCAACTTAGGCCGAAGGTGTGGTTTCCCCAGAAGGACATGAAGATCAAGAGAAGATGCTAGGAAACTGCATCACCTGTAAAACAGTCGCACCATGCACATTCCCATAACCACTCAAAATGACATCAATGCCTTTACAGGTCTAGGATGAAGTAGCTGTTGACATGTTCGAACCCTTGCCCAATGGCAAGCAAGTTCTAGTCATCATGGATGAAAGGTCGAGATTCCCAGAAGTGCAGCTGATACATTCGACAGCAGCACATGCAGTCATTCCAGCTTTGGGCAAAATGTTCGCAGACTACGGTATCCCAACCATCGTAAAGTCGAATAACTGTCCACCGTTCAGTGGACATGATTACACAATGTTTGCTGAACATTTGTGCTTTCAACACTGGAAGGTCACCCCTCTATGGCCCCAAGCAAATGGCACTGTTGAGCAGTTTATGGCCAACTTGAAACGCACATAACAAGTCTGCTCCATCACGAGAGGGTTGTTCATGTAAGCCATCTGTGCACCCTTCTCAGAGACTATTGCAATACTCCTCACAGCTCCACTGGGGTGTGCCCATCAGAACTGGTGAATGGCAGAATTGTAAAAACCACTCTCCCGCAAACTCCCAATAGGGTGGTGGCTGCGGACGTAGGCTTGAAAGCCAAAGCCAAAGACAAAGACAAAGATAGCAAAGAGAAAATGACGAGGTATGCTGACGCCAGGAGGAAGGCAAAGGACACAGAGATCCACATAGGAGATCAAGTGTTAGTGTGTCAGTCACAAGGATCTAAGGAGACACCAGCATTTAGCACGGAACCCATGTCTGTGACACATGTCAAAGGATCCATGGTAACTGCAGCAAGCCAAGGTGGCACAGTCACCAGAAACACATCCTTTTTCAAACAGATTGAAAGTGAAGCAACACAAAGAAGTGAGAAATTGACCATCTCAGAGAACTCATCTGATAGTTGTTAGGATTTTATGGATGGCGATGTGGACACTCCTCAGTGACAGTGGCAAGGAAGACTGCACCCCCGTGGCTTGTAGTCCTACAAGAAGAACAATTCGCAAACCCACAAGATGGATTAAAGAAATGTGGTAAATGAGGACATAGTGGTTTAAGTGGGGGGAGATGCAATGTCCTCAGTTTATATCTACAGAGACAAGCATCATCCTGTCCTATTTCACTGTTTAAGATTCTAAAGGGGTTGGGTATATGGAAGCGGGGTTACCGCCAAGTTAGCAGTTGGCACGTGTTGTATAAAGGAGATGACCTGACCACATTGTCTCTGTGCTTTATTTTGTCATGTTATTATGAACCGATGCAGATATAACAGGGGGGTTGGCCCTCGGGTCTACATGCAACGTCACTCTGGCAAGACCATTTTTGCAGGAGCGCTGCTCCACTTTGTTTGTTCCAAATTCCTTCCCTGATTACAGTGCGAACAGAGTTGACCTATCTGTGTCGAGTGTACCAACGGCTCTCGACATGAATTGTTGGCTACTGTGTTGCGAGGTTGTACTGACAGCGAGTGCAGAGGCACAGCGGGGCAGGTCTTGAGTCGTGTATATAGCAACAGTTGGTTGTCTAGCAGCCTAAAACGCAGAGCGCCAAAACTTTGTTTATTTTTCATGCTCGGATTGCTCCCATGTTGTTCTCGGCTTTCCGAAACTGCACGATGGAGGTCCGGAGAAAATGCACAAAGAAGGGAAAGCACCCGGAGGTGCTCAGCCTCCTGCGTTGCTACCTGCAGTTAAATGAGCATTGGGATGGCATAACACATCTGAAGGTCCCACACTTGCATGTTGAGATGAAACCTTTTAATGAAAGAAAAGATGAGACATCTCTGTGGAGATGGGCAGAGCTCCTGCCCCCAAGGGCTCTTCATCAATATGGCGTGTTCTTTGCATCTGTTCATCAACCTGATTGCAACAGCTCCATGTGATGATGTCCCCGCAAAAATGTCACCGTGCAAGAATGGCGCCGTTTTTATGCGGCGACATTACCATATGGAACCTGCCCCTGCAACCCCTTCTCCCATTTACCCCATATTTTGTCCCCTTATATAAGGTCGCCTATGCCGTTTCCCGGCGACTATGCATATGGCAACATTATATAAGGGGACAATATTACCTGATACCATTGCAACACTTTTGGTGAAAAATGAGAACACTGCCACTGTGCTCTCTGCTCCCATATTACGGAACAGCAGCCGAATGCAGCAATAGTGGCGAACACACCATGGGTAGGCTCTGAGCTGCTTGAATTACATACAACAATTCCTCAAACTATCATGGAGATTAAACCAATATGGCCGACATTAATATCAGGGAAAGCAGAGTTAAGATGATGCCTTTCCTTTTTTGCATTGCTTAATGAACTCTGCGCATGCTCCATGTATCCATGCTTGATTGACACCTCACCAGTGTTCTTTTGTTTTTTCTTTTTGCAGTACAAATGTTGGGGACAAGCATCGGGCCAACAAGCACGGCGAGCTAGTCGACGCTTCTAAAACGTGCACTGTAACAAAAGCGCGAGCAGCTGTGCTTCAGAGGAGCTCTGTGAAAGGCCTGCAAGGCCTGGATATAAATAACTCTGTTGCGTGCTATTGTTGAAGCAATGCTACGGGAGGCTTTCAAGGACCACTTACAATGAAAGGCAGCCCTCGAGAAATCAGGCAGGGCAGGAAGAAAGAGCAAGCAATAGGATGGCTGTACATTGCAGCAAGGCGTCTAGGTTTTGCCGTGCCGTGAAAATCTAACCTTGTAGCAATGAATAGCTCACTCGCCAGAAACCAGCAACGTTGTTAACGAGATCAGCCTTCAGGTAAAATAAATGGCCAAGATTTCAACCCCGGCAGGGGTGAACAGGCTGGCCTACAGGGAACTCTGGAGATTTCCCAGTAGGCCTCTGCACCCTGGCCGGCTGGCCCTCTTCTGTGTTGTTACCTATTTTATTTTCAAACTTTCTCATAGGAAAAGGGTTGGGCTTGCACAAAATGTGTAATAAGGGTCCACTTTAAAAAATATTTATTTCGAGGGCCACTTTTGGTTCCCAGTGCACCCCTGAACCCTAGTCCTTAACCACATAACTGCCCTGGACGTGGCCGTCACGAGGGTGTACATCATGGATGGCGCGCGTCTTTGAGGTTGTTGCACTGGTCCGAATTTTACAGCCATGCTTAGGCGTTTAAATGATATCTCCCAAAGCATATTTCAATCTATGAAGGGACTGTAAAATGACTAAGGAAGCTTTGTCAGAGGTGAACACCAAAAAGAGACCTGTACACCTTGCAGGATTAAGCACAAAGCCTGGATTTGGTATATTGCTTTATTGAGTAATCTATATCCATATCCACGTGGGAACAGAGGAGGAAGGTTCATTCTCTATGCATTACACAGTTTAGATTAGACAAGATTACATATGTACCTATACATAAGTAGAAAAGTCCATTTGAGCCAAATCACACATTCCACAACGCCACCTAGTAGCTATCGCTGGAAGTTCACCTCCAGTTCAGAGCCCCAATAGCAAGGCATTGTGGGTATTGCATGAAACCATATCCCCTCCTTCTCTAATCTAAGGTATTGTATTATATTGTCTGAAACCCTGTCTGGCCCAGTCTAATATGAACTAAATGTATTATATTATATTATATTATATCATATATTATGTCGTAGGAAACCCTGTCTGCACTTGTCTGATCTAAGCTAGGTTGATGAATGAGTACCAACTCTGGCTGGGTGATGTTGTATATATGTGTTCTATGTAAAGCGCTTAGGCATAAGCACTATATAATGAACACATCATTAGATCCTAGGGGTCATCAACAGGGGACGCCGAGTTAAGATGATCATCACATCTGCTGAATTTCAAGGGTTTTGTTGCATTAAATCTGATTACCTTAACTATCCCTTAACCAAAGTTTATAAGTGAATATATATTTGGCCTTGGCCAATGTACATGTTGCACCGATTGCTTTCTTTAGTGCCCACTTGCCATGGCCTTTGGCTGTGGCCATTATACATGTTGCACCTATATGTTTCGTTGGGGCTCCTAGCCATGGCCTTTTACTCAGGAGGAAATCTGCAGAAATAGGGGAGGAAAGTACAAACAAGAACACCTCAACTAGGGCCTTAAACCTGGGCCCATCACCTGTGAATTAAGTGTCCCGAGACCCAGAGGCAGCTGCTTCAACCTGCACCATCCTCTGCATCTGCAGTCGGTGATACCGGCTAGAGAGGTTGGCGAAGGTGTGCTGTTCAAGCTTTCTCAGATGGTGTAGCCTCCAGCAGGGTGCCTTCTACTTTGGCGCCCAGTTCATTGATAAAGGCAGCCTGGATGAGTGCACTTCCCCACACATGCTGCCATTGCCTCAGCATCTGCTCCCCTTCAGCCACCTGGTATTCCAGTGCAGGTTCCGTGCACCCCTCATCCAACAGGATGCCTTTCCCTGATTCACCCCGTGTCAGGCCCCAAAGAGAATCACTCCGAGCTTGCTAGGAAAAGTCACCTACCGTCAGGCCACCACGGACCACCCAGAGCCCCTAACAACCCCAGAACTGTAAGGCAGTGATAGCCAACTGCCTGCCACATCTGTGATACCACCACACCAGACATCAAGCACTTGTGGTCTTCTCCACAATACTAGGCACCTCTGAGGATAAAGACCTCTGCCCCCAACCATGTTGCCACAGGCTTCCTTGGACTGTTACTAGCTGGATGGCCCCTTGCTTTGTTATTCTTGTATTTCTAGGGAGGAAGCAGAGTCTGGGTGTCTGGTAGGACTCCTCCCTGCGCAACAGACACTCTGCCCACGAGCTTGTTGAACTTGTAATCATTGCAGGTGGTGAGATATAAATGTCTGTGTATGACCCGGTCACTCGGCTGTCGCAGCAGTGTTTCAGGAACAGTCCGCTTTCCCCAGATGGCTTCACCTCTGAATGCGCCTAGCAAGACCAACATTGAAAGCGTCTCCTGTACCTTCTTGATACTCCTACCTTATATTGGTCCAGAGAACTTGACGGTCCGCAGAACGCCAAACTCTTTTCCTCCCTTGTAATCTCTGACTCCATATTCTTTTTCAGGCCTCTGTCTCTTTTCTAAAGTCATGCCAGTAGTTTTGCTACCTTGATTTCCATGTCTTCCCCAGCTCATCAGTCAATCAAGAGGCAGCTTAATCTCTGGAGCTGGGTAAACTTCGGTGCTGATACCATGAAAAAGGCATAGTGGGAAAGCAAGGACATCCGGATTTCTGTCGTCGGGTCGTCAAGGTCGCCTGGGCAATAGCTACATTTTTACAAGTGAGGGTAAACTCCTTGTATGCTTAGCGGAATATGGCAGAGGCCACTCCCATGATTTTGCCACCCAATCATCCAGTGGTCACATAACTGAAGGTCACATGCGCCGATAGCATGAAAGGTTTGATTAAGTGGGTCTCATCACAAGGTCGGCTGTGTGGGAAAAACTGGTGGGAATGCAGCGGTAATTCTGTTACCGCTGCATTTCCGCACTGTCAAACTACAAGATTGGTGGTGGGGTGTAGGATTTACCTCCAGTACATAGCTGAAGGTGGATCCACCAACCTACCACCAATTTTTGGTCAAATTACTGCAGCAGCATTACCACTGGCGGTAGTTCTGCCAAAAACCCCATGGAGTCCTATGGACTCCATAAATGGGGACTAACACTGCCATGCTGCCACTTGCAAACGGAAGTGCAGATTTACTGCCAAACTACCACCAAACTCATAATGAGGCCCAATGCCTGTAGGAATGAGAGGAGCAAGATATGGGAAATTAGAGAAGATAAACAAACTCTCTGCAGCAGTGTAGCTAGCACACATGACACTCCAGGTTCCAATGGCAACCACACAATGCATTGCCACTCCCTGCGTGACCTACCACACAAAGTGGGCAGAGATCAGGATGCTGCCCACTTAAGTTGTTCATTTTTTCCTTTGTTTTTAAAATCTCGCTTAGTGCCAGAATGCGCCAGCTTCTAGGCATTATATCGGGGCTCAAACTCATGATGCAAGGGATCCCCTTGTTCCCAAGGCGACTGTGATTAGCAAAAATGATCAATTGAATGCATCACATAATATTTTGGCTTTGTTCTCAATGCGGGTTGGGCGCTGTTGCCTGCACACACTGAAGCCGCCTCTCAGAGCTTCTTGTGCTTATCTGGGGTTGCATGTGCAACCTCCCACAGGGCAATCAAGTATTTTGTGTTGTAATAAAAAAGGCCTCAAATGCCTGCCTACAAAGCGCTTTACCCAGTGGCTTTGATAGCTCAATAAGAACCTCTTAGTCTTCCCCACGTGGACCCTCAGGCACACATGATCACATTTCTCTTCCTTATTTCCAGTGCTGCCATGATACTGCCTTGTACCCACACCTCAATGTTCCAACTGCTGCCCTCATGCCATTGGCCATCACTTTGCAAACAAAGACTCCATCAAAGGCTGATCCAGCCTTTGATGCCCAAAGCACACTTGGAGCTAAACCCCTCCAAGACCGAATTCATACTCCTTACCAACACCACAGAGCACCCAGACATACAGACCTGGCTATCAACCATGAACCTTGAAGGCTTCACACCCGAGCTCACCTCCCACGCTAAGTCCCTCAGGTTGCACATCGACAAACACCTCTCCTTCAAGACACATATATCTAAGAAAACTCAGACAGCTTGGTATCAGCTCTCCCTCCTGTAGGAAGTCAAGCCCTTCCTCCCTCCAGTCACCTTTAGATCCACTGTTCCGGCACTGGTTCTATCCCGCCTGGATGGGCCAATGCCCTGCTCAAAGGCCTCCCGTCATCCTCTCTTGTTCCCCTGAGAAGTGTCCTACACGCAGCCTCACATCTCATCAAGGGTCTACGCAGATACTACCACATCACCCCGGCTTTCATCGACCTTCACTGTATCCCACTGCACACACACTTGATTCACCTTGCTGCATCATCTATAAAAAAAAGTCGCCCTCAAGCCACCGAGATATCTTGCAGAGAAACTCAGCATCTCTGTGGACAGCACTCCACCAAAAGCCAGAACACATGCAGACTAGTAATCTCCCGCTGCCAAAAGGAAAGGACCAAGACTATGGAACCTCCTCCCCGTCAGCATCAGACTCAGCCACACGCTCCTACAATTCAGAAAAGAACTCCTGACCCCCACCTCTTTAAGGCCATCACATCGCCCCCGCACCACCCGGATTTGCTAGACACCGCCCGCCCCTTTCCTCGCTGCCACCCGGTACAGCTGTACCCCTCCTCTGTGCCCCTCTGTATCCTACACCTCACAGTATATCTGTTCTGTTGTTATCTCTGAAAAGTGCTCCATTATGCATCTCTACTGTTGTATACATCTGTAAAGCACTCTGTTGCTTCCCGAAGTTAGGTCTGCACTCAGTAAATACCATATGGAGAATAATAATAATTTTCTCGAAGCTTCTCTTTACAAGTATTGCCCATGACCTGGATGTTGTACCTATAAAGTGATGATACAAACAACCTGCGTGCACCCACTACCTCGATTCCATCGTCCTTGTTAGTATTTCCTTTTTTGTTGGTTCATTGAAACTTCATAGACTTCAGATTTAGGGGGCCATTCATAAAGCAGCTACCCTGACTCCCCTTGACTTAAACCTGAAGTGGGCTATTCACAAAGGATTCACAAAGAATTTACTATGAGAAACTCTGATTTACACCAGCCTTTACAACTAGCAAGTCAGGAGTATGTGGAGAGTAAGTCAGTGTTAGTCATAGGAGGACATTTTACAAAATGCATAAATTGCATGTTGGGGACCCATAACATTTATACTTACATACAAAATGGTACTTCCATGCAGTTTCCGTCATTTCAGCCATTAAGTATAACAAAAGTCAAAACAGGTGAACTCGCATTTATTTGCACTTTGTGGTTCAAACAGCGTAAATGCTGCCTGCCATTTACACGTGGCTGAAGACATTTACAATGGATTCCTACGGAATCTGCATACTTCTAGCAGGTGTAAAAAGCAGGCGAGGGCCATAGCAATCCATTCTTTTTACGCAAACATTTAAATACTGTGCTGGTGTGAAAACCCATGCGTTTTTTGGAGGTGGAGGGGACATGCGAGATGCAAATGGTACTACCATTCCATACCCCAACCTCCAAAAACACTGAAAATGCTCCACAGTGTAAAAAGAAAGTGCTAACACGTGCAAAAAGGTGTCACCCATGGTTTTAGCACCGTTTTCTTTACACTGCGGGTTCCTCCATAGTAACTTTGTGAATCACACACCCCTCTCCAGGTAAAGCGTCATCAAGGATAAGTCAGAGTTACTTATAGTAATTCCTTTTGAAACGGCTCTCTAGAATAACTGCATCGAGAACAAATGTGGAATTCAGTAATAACCTTTTGCTGCAGGGCAGGCCATCGCCGGAATCTCTTTCCTTTATTTATTAATCTATATGATTACTAAAAGACTGTAGCCATTTCAGAAGAGCTAAAATACCCTGGGCCTCATTACAAGTATGGAGGCAGCCATGCCCTTAGTAAGGGCATGACTGCCTCCATACCGGGTTCCAGTACCAGGTTCTGTGAATGAGGAATTACCGGGTCATTCCAACCTTTGGAGGACCCGGTAATTCCTCATGCACAGATCCATTCCCCTTTCCCATTTGAGCCCCCATAGGGCTCAATGGAAATGGGGATGGAGCTGATAACGGGCCCGTTAATAACAGGCTCTTTATTAGCTCCTTGGTCCCCTCGCGGGACCCGGAAAGGACGTCTGGTTTTACCAGACGTCTGTTCCGGGTCCTGCTAGGGGACCTCGTAATCAGGCATCCCGTAATGAACGGTGCCGGTCCTGTACCGGCACCCTTCATTACGGGAGCGCCTGCCTCGTAATGAGGCCTCCTGTCTAAAAATGTTGGATAAGACCCTGATGCAGCTCTGCATGTCTGAAACAATGCAGTGGCAGTTTATTTGCTTTCCAATGTTCTGTTCCTCCCTTATATTGTCCTAAAATTGTGTGTGCTTTTGTATGACGTGTACACAATTTACAATTGTATGACCCTTGTTTTTGAAATGATTCTTATTTTTTAAAGGCTAGAAACTAATGATATGTTCTCCCATTGAAGGATTCAACTTCGCCAGATAATATTTGTGTGTGTGTGTGAATTTTATTCTGTACTTTCATGCGGTTAACAAACACATTTTTCCCGCTACTGGTTACTTGTTGTAAGTCACTGACACTCCCCTCCATTACAGCAGAACTGCGACATCAGGTATAAACTCTGGAAGCATTATGAATCAAAACAGTTGTTAAGAAACTGATTTTTCCCAATGTTATGAAAGGAAGTGTCACCCTGCAACTATAAGAAAATAGTAACACCAGGGTTGACAGAATACAGCATTTCCATCGAGTCCTATCGTTACTGTGGCCAGCGTGACACTGGGAGGCTGTCGGTCTTCTCAACATCTTCTTATCGACTACTTCTGCCTCCATGGGTCTTGGTCTTAATGAGGGGTTCTTCTTCTGTTCGATGCTCCACGGTTTCGCCGCAGCCATGTGGAAACCCTTGGAAGGATTCCTTCACAGGATTCCATCCCAAACCCTTTATGAGACACACCGTGCCCTCACCAGTGGTTTTCTTGGCGTCACAGCGGGAATGGGGCACAATCATAACGGTTGCGCTGTAAGCAAAATTAGCATATTATGTGCCTGCCAGCTGTGTGTCCCCTTGATTGTGGTGAATCCGTGGGTATAGGGACACCACCCTGCCAACCTGCACACTGTACAATGGTTGGATAGAGACGAAATATCTGGTAGGTTGTTTACTGCACCTTTCTTGTGACGTAAAATCCCATTTGTGTGCTGTAAGGTTATATATCTCAAGCAGGCACCAGCCTACACTATGTGAATGATGCTACTGCTGTCAGAACACATACCAACACACCAAGGAATGGCCAGTGGAGAAAATGAAATCCTTTTTTGTTGTTGATAGAAATAAAAATGGTAGAAAAGCACAGGTCCTGCTAAGGGTGATGATAAGTTGCTTAAGGCAAGGGTTGACATTTGAAACCTACCGTCCTCTGAAGATGGGTATCACGTAATATTCCACCATTTCATTTTCTTTCCCCTCTGCCAGAATGGTCTGCTTTGCCCTCTTTGCTTTGGGACTCATCTTGGAATATTTGCCTTCTAGCACTTGATGGGATGTTTGTAGCCTGAAAGGAAAACCATACAATTAAATTCTCAAAGAATGTCAAGAAGCAACTTAATAATCAGTGAAATACAAATAATTAAGTGCAATACTGTTACTGTGCAAGTCATCCAGCACAGTCGGAGAACAACTCAGCCCTCTACAGTATACATGTGACTCTCCCTAGACATGACAAGAGCCAAATACATTTAGCAGGTACAGCATGGGCCAGGATCAGGGCATTAAGTGGGACGGGGCTCGCCAGAGAAGAGCCTGACAGTCTATGAAAACTGCTCGCGAGCTAAGGCGCTGCCGCGGTCACTCAGTCCCCCACTAATGAGCCTGACAGTTTCTCAGTCAAGGGCAGATATATCTCAAAGATTTTAAACAATACCAAACAGGAAGATTGCTGAGAAATGCTTGTCTATAGCAGAGAAAGCCACATTTTAGCTGACACTGGGCCTCATCACGAGTTTGGCGGTAACCCTTAAATCCGGCGGTAGTGCTGTTACTGCCAGATTTAAGGGTCCGCCAAATCAGGCAGCTCTGAGCTGGGGGGAAATCCGCCGAAAATTCGCGCTCATACCCCTGGCGGGAAATCCGCCGGCGGTATGAGCGCAAAATTTCCCCATTGAGCCCAATGGGGAATGGGGCATTCCTAAATGGGCTCAATGGTCCGTGATCCAGCGCTAATAGTGCCGGTGGGTTTGACGGTAGGGCAGATAGCGCCAGCGCTGTTAGTGCCGGCCTTACCGCCCAACTCGTGATGAGGCCCACTGTCTTTAGCTCATGGGAGCATGCAGATCTTTTGCTTGGAATCTTTGAAGTTAACGATGGCTGTTTGATGTCCATGTTAATGTCTTTGCCTTGATTCTCGGTTAAGAAAACTTGTTTTAAGGGCTTCAGGTGGGCTCTGTGGCGTGGAGATGACCATGGGGAACACTTATTTTCTACTTACACTGAAAGGGAAACCTACAGGTCTCTCTTCTCTTGAGGCGTGAGTACCATGCACATACTGCAAGATGGCAGACAATAAACCATGACAGCTTTTGGCAGGTTGGGATAACTCACAAATATTGACCGTGGCATGGGACACATTTTCTGTCATTTTTTAGCATATGCAGCACACTCCTGGGTGTTTAAATGCCTTAAAAGGTTATGAATTGGTTCTATAAATGACGCCTATACCTGCCCTTCACAAGTCGAAAAGGACACCGGACAGGGTCTGAGTCAAAGAACTGCCTCGTAGCCAATGCTGGGGGAAGTGTCCCACTATACTTTGGTCATCTGCTTTCAACAGATAGAGATGACCTAAAAGTCATCCTCGACAAAGTGGGATCAGGCAAAGTCTCGGTAGTATTAGCCTGGTTTCCTGAAAGTCTGTCACACGCCATGGTGCCGTGTTGCGGCTACCCTCGGTCCATAATAGCCAAAAGTACATATATGAACATGGGATTGTCTGACCAGCAAGGCCATACAACTGATCCACATATGTTAGGCCTAGCTTGCTTGTTTTTTCTGCCTTTATTGCAATGGCCTGATTGTTAACGAATCAGTTATGTTTTTTTACTTCGGCAAAAATGGACCACATTATTTTCTGTCTCCACCCTTTTGTAATGACCTTACAAATAAACATTTCTTTTTAAAACATTTTTTTTATTTACCTGCATATAATCATATTAGATTTTTACAGGGACGTTTTCAGCAAGAAAGAAAAGAAAAATCGTAGAGTAGAACAGCGTCTAATGTTCAAGACTGGAAATTAAAGAAAGCAAGGAAGAGAAGAGAAGAAAATCTTCTATTCGACTATGTTTTCAGGTGGAAGTTGCAAAGGGGATCAGACATGGTTTAGTCTTATCCATAGCGATGTTCAAAAGTTTTGCCGTCGCTATTGTCCATCTAGTTTGAGCTCCTGTAATGAGACGGTTCCACCATATTTCTTCGTTGCTGACAAAAGAGTTTAGAAGCAGAGGGCTGAAAAAAGCTTTCCTTTCCTGGTTCAATGCAGGGCAACTCATCAGAAGATGTCTAATCGTTTCTGTCTTTTGTGGGTCTTTGCAAAGTCTGCACGTCTTTTCATCACTGGCTGTCCTTAATGCTAAAATTTCCTGAGTAGGAAGCAGGTTGAGACGCGCTTTCATTAAAGTTTTCATTAGTGGTTTGCTCAGATATTTTGCACAGTATGACATAGGTTCCTTTAATTTGTTAAAAGTTATTGGCAGATGACTTAGTAGTTTATTTGAAACTACTTTCGCATTTGTGTCAATCCAATCTTGACATTCCATTTTTGTTTTCATTCTTAGTGGATTTTGCAGCAGCTCCTCTTCTGTGCAAGCAATCTCCCATAGTTTGTTCTTTTGGGCCATTTCTTTTTCATCCTATGATTTCTCACGATTGCTGGTTGAACATGTAAAAGAGTAAAAGAGGAGAGAAGGAGATGGGACAATGTCTTGCCAAGGTCTGGTGGAATATGTCCTGCAACGTGTATAGGTTTACCGGCGAATGATGTGCTGGAAGCACCCCATCTCAAATCTTCAAGAATTTAGTGGAGATAGTCATGCAGCCGGGGAACCCAATACCCATCTGTATTTTGCTTACAAACACCCCCATGGCTACTGGTCCACCCCCCTAAGATGCAAACCCGCTACAGACAGTGCATACCCTAAGAATACCAAAAAGAAGACAGCTGGCATGAGATCACAGAGATTCCCATGGGCAGAGGGCAAGTGTATGCTGTTACTTTAGACTTCAAAGGCACTTGTGCAACATTTGATTTTTATGTGTGGAACTCCAAAATATTGCCTTCTGATGAAAAAAATGATACTTTCTGCATTCTCCCTCCTATCAATATCCTTCAATTGTCAGAAGGAACGTTTACTAAAACAAATACAGCATGAACAAGGGAATGCTGGCCTGCACCTCACTGTTTCCTATCACCAAAAGGAGCACTCCAGAACTACATGGGACGCGGTAAACGTTCACAATTCCCAGCCACGTGAAGCCACCCATTGCATAGTTTGATCTCCCAAATATATCATGCTTTCATAAAAGCGCTTCACCCCAGATTCAACTCGCGCCCAATCACTGTATTGGTGGGCTTTCGCATTGCCCAATTTAATGGAACACAATTGGTCACCATCGGAAGGATGAAGGGTGGAGCTGATCCTGCCTTCATTGAAAGCTGCGACTCTGGGATGCAGATAATTCACTGAAGCCAGCGCCCCAACTCGCTAAACCATCCTAGCACACTGACAGTTTGTCGGTTGAGTCTTGAGAGGACGGGCAGGCTGTCAGATGTTCAACACCTCACTGGAATTCTTTTCACTAACTTTAATATTCAGTGACCATGGCCAAGCTGCAATGCGGTTGAGCGTCTGCGGCTGTGGTGCCGTGTATAGCCGGCATGTCTCTGGAAGTTTACAAGTAAGACTCTGGGCCTCATTACAAGGTTCGCAGAACTGGTTAACGGGCTCCGCTAATGGATGCAGACCCGTTGAACCCGTTCCGTGAAATTACGAGGTCCCCTCGTGGGACCCGGTAAAGACGCCTGGTAAAACCAGGCGTCGTTACCGGGTCTCGCGAGGGGAAGAGGGAGCTAACAACGGGCTGGTCGTGGGGCTCATGGGGGCTCAGATGGGAATGGGGAAGGTCCGGGCCCGGGTTCCCAGAGGGAGGAATTACTGGGCCCTCCGAACTCGGAATGGCCCGGTAATTCCTCATTCTGGGAACCCGGTAATGGAGCCCGGTTTGGCGGCAGCCATGGAGCTAACAGCTCCATGGCTGCCGCCAAACTCGTAATGAGGCCCTCTGTCTTTGCGGGCAGCCACAAATCCTAATATCAACACTACAATTATCTTTATATCAACTCAATGTCATCCCTTAGAGTTCATGGTCAAAGGTACACCACCAAGAATACCTGCATGGCACAAACTAAACTGTAGAGGCACTGCCACGAACAAACACACTTTTGACTACAAAGTCTCCATCAGAGGTGCCTATCTTTTGAAAAACGGGGCTGGTGCATTCTATCCCACCCACGCCAGACCCCTCTGCCATCTCCTTTTGTTGGCGTGCGTTCTTTACATAATTCCCATCTTCCTTGTATTCTCAGGAAAACAGCTGTGCATTCTCCATTTGGCCGCCCTGACCAGGAGGAGCTCCCCTTTGCCTTCAGTCAAGTCTGCCCACTGTCTGGGAATCATGTTTCATGCAAAGGTTTCTCTTCTGATGACAATATAGAGTCTTGTTTCAAGCAAAGCTTTCTGGAAATTGTCAAATTGTGCATCCACCAACTTCTCCTAAACATGAACTTGACTACATCCCTGACTTTGGCCCTCCAATCCTCCAGCAGAGAGCCATTGAGCTCTCCAGAAGAGACTTCTCAAAAGAGCTTTATTTCAGCTCCCCCTTTCTCCTAATGCCCTAGTTCCAGAAAATTCAAAGTAAGGCAGCAGAGGTTGCGTCTTCTAAATAAATCAAAACCCTTATAGTATTTCTCCAAACGATTTGCACAACTCTAGAGCCAGGCATCTACAAACTCAAACGAACATATATGTCCAAAAGGACGTAGAAGGTCTGAAAATCCCCCCTTTTTTGGTATCCACATATCCTACCAGGAGATCTCCAATCAAAGGCCCTGTAGATGGCTTAGACTCCCACTACCATGATCCCTTACCATTTACTATGGTGGCAAGAACTCAAGGGTGTTTCAGGCGGCAACATCTGCTAGGGCTCAGTTTGCAGACCACTGCACCAACGTCCTGAAAGCCCAAATTGTTCGGTTTCGGTTCCAATCCTTAAGAACCTCTCTCCTGCCCTCTGGTTGAGAGAGGCAAGCTATTACTGTTCGCCCGGTGACCGAAAACCCATCTTTCCAGCCTGTGTCTTCTGAACGGAAATCCAGGGATTCACAACTATTGCTCTACTTGATGCTGCAGCTTGGTCTTTTCCCCTTCTTTCATTTCCTGTTCTCCTTTACCCTTCCCCCCTTTCCTCAATGCATCACCCCACACAAGGGGGTATCAGCCATCACAGAATAGATTATCAAGGGTTTAAGTATATTCTTCCCCCTGGAGTTGGTCCGCACATTAGTTTGCATATTAATGTTCAAGCATGACTGATAAAGATTTCATAGGTTGGAAAGAGCAAAATTACACATTTTTACAGTCAAAATAATCCAAATTAACTGTTACCATACATGCTAAACGTTTATCACACAAAATAACAGCTTTTTGGCTGTGTTATGAAATCCTTGCCTATACGCGGTTACCTATCAAGTGTTAAACCTTTGTTCCCTTGCTGAGGGAGGTTTGCTCCCTTCACACACTGCTTGGCTTGCTTGTGCCTTCATTGTAATGCAATAATAATAACAGCACGTTTTATATAGTTCTTCACTCTGGATTCCTACTGCTTCTAAGCATTCAATAATAGCAGTTACTGTTGCCAAATGCAATGGTCTTTGATCTGTGAATCACGGAACGGTGAAGGACTGAGTTGGCACTGCCAAGATTCGTACTTGTAACTGCAGGCTGGCCCGATGTCTGAGATGAGCACCCGTGCCCTATCCACTCGGCTAGTCACCCTTTCAATTGGATTGGACACAGAGAAGCTTCACAACGTTTCAAGATGGAACCGCCCTTGTGAAAGGGACCTTGTTTTAGTGACAATCTGTAACACGTTGCAAAAGATTTCAAACTAAGACCATCGGCCTCTGACCGATCAGGTGAACTAGCTTAGAAGTCAAACAGTTTGTCAGATCAGGAGGTGCTTAGCGGCTGTGCAAAGGTGGGGGGGCTAGTTCCCGCTGGACATCATTTTAGAGGTCAGACTGGTTTAGTTAGTGGGAGCTCTGCCGTGGCGGGAAGCACAAGGGTTTTAAGTTTATAGAAGATTTATTTGACTATGCAGATACAGGGCATGGTTCCTTCCCAAGCCAAGATGGACAGCAGGTTTCTGAGGATTGTCAGGACTGGAACTTCCCTGGCAGACATTCTACAACTGCCTTTTATCCCTTGATGTTCTGTGCAGCAGGCCCTGTTGACCTAGGACTCAACCTGAGGGGACCCACATCTGGAAAGAAGAAGGCTTGGAACAGTCTTGAACAGTGGTCAAGCCATACTGAAAACCCTCCAGAATAAAGCCATGTAAGTGCAGTGATTTTGAAAAAGATTTCTCACTTCGAGTTGAAAAGCACTCATTTGGGAGGCCAACACAAGAGACTTACTGGTGACTGTGAACAGCACTGTGAACAGCATCTCAGTGCGGCGCCCATACTGAGATCACACGAGCTGGATCAGCATCACCACTGGGTTCCTTCACTGAGCGTATGCAATCAAGTTAGCTTCTCCATGCAGCACCAATGTTGTAGGGACAGATAGGTAACCTAGCACGCATGTACATTAGTTTATAAGGCATAAGAAGTTAGCAAGAGAGACTCAGCTATCCAGATGTCGAAGTTAGCTCTTGAGACAGGATAAGAATCTCGTCATGAGGTTGCAAGGAGGTCCCGGGGAAAAAGCTGAGCACCAGGAGTTCACACTGAATAGGGCGTTAGAGGGAACTACAGACCTGCTTGGCTATCTCCTCCCAGCTTTCCATGAAGGGGGTACAGAGGTACAGCTAATTAACAGAATAGGGAAGTGGGGTGATGGAGTTACAGCTTGGCAAGTATGAAGTCATCTCACAGTACGACACAGCCAACAGATTCTGAACAATAAAACTTTATTTACGTAAAAGTCAGGATGGAAAAAAGGCCTATCTTGCCCTATACTATGGTGGGATTTCCCTACGAAACCAAAACTAAGGAAAGTCAATGTTCAAGAGTTAAATTTAAGAATCTGTCGGTGTCCAAATCCTATCCTTGCCCTCACAACTAATCTATACAATATGTAGGGATGCTAGCAACAAACAAAACAGTGTTCAACATAAAGTTCGGAGCTCTGGCCACCTCACAGCTTTCTTTCAGGACACTTCCCCAAGTATAAAGCAATTCCAACAAAAGTCTCAGGATTGCCTTAAATTCAGGATGATATAGAATTAAGCAGTACACCGGGTTCCCTTCCCCAAGTTTCAAAACACAGTTGAAAAGGAAACACTAAATGTCTTGAGATTCCGTCCTCAAGTCAATAAATTGTTCAAACCTCAGGGTTCCCTTCTGCAAGATTCACTTTCAATGATATATTGATATAATGGTGTTTCCCAGTTTCCTTGAAGTTTTGCTCCCCACTTGCGCTCTTTGCATATGGTTAGTCTTTATACAAAAAGCATCTCGGCTGAAAACTGTAGTTCATTTTGATTCATTTGTTAAAGTTCCTCTCCAAAGTTCCATTCACTTTGGAGTCCAATATACAGTGGGTTCACTTGACTTCTGTAAGATTCTATTCACTTTAAGGTTCAATCTGTATTGGTTTCTGTGGTTCAAAGTCTAATCGCAGACAGTGGGTTTATTTGAATTTTAAAGCTTCATTTCTTTATAATCTTCGTAAATAACAGTTTTCTTTCAGTGCGGTATTCAGTACATTTGAAGGTATATTTGTTAAGCTTTGCGTTCAGTTCGGAATTCAAAAATTGTCAAAGGTTTCCCTTTAAATCACTTTATTGTTTATTTAGTTGTAATATGCCTTTGTAGTTTTGCCCTTAAACATGCCCAGCACTCAGAGACTTTTGAAAAAGTGATTTCATGTACACGCGACCACTGCGTAAGAAAGTATTCAATTGTTCAATGGTTAATAAGTTCCGTTGCTTGCTTGTTCACAAGGATTTGGATTGGAGTCCTTTGAAAACGTGTCTCATCATTCACGCTCCCACTACGGTAAGAAATAAAGTTGAGCATAAGATCAAATACTCACATACCGGGTTTCTGCTTTCATAGAAACTCACTGGTTGCTTTGTTGCGAGTTCCCTCAACGCAGATCTCTCAGCCTTTTGTTCTCCACCTCAGGGTTCCACCTCCTACCCCTTAGGCACTCCAGGGTTGGCTTCTGTTTCCAGGAGAACAAGCACTTTGAACACCCAGGCAGCCTCCCTGCACAGCTCTCCTTTCACTGTTCCCTTGATTCCACAGAGCTCCAGCTGCCTAGACACTATCTTCTCAACCGTTGGTGTGCTCCACACAAACAGCTCCACACTGCTTCTTTTGGCCTCTCTACTGCTGCTCCACACGTACCGCCACTGCTTCTTGCTTTGACACTATCTGATTGGGTGTTTTATACACATGCAGCTCTTTAACAGGCTACAGGTGTGAATGTACAATTAGCCCTGCCTGACCATCATTAAAGGGACAGGCCTGACCTCTACTACTCCCAGCAAGTCTCTTCTTCGTCCCAGTACCAGAGCAGTCTTCACTACTCTCGGGTTGCCTCTTCTTCGTCCCAGTATTGTTAGTAGTTATATAGGAGGAGGTCAAGGGAGCTCACTCATAATAACCCAACAAGTCAGGGGAAGGGTTGGATTGGTCATTCGTAGGAAAAGGGGACTACCATTTCTCTCCCATGGTCATCCCACTCCCGGTCCCCACAGAACCTCCTCCTAGGTGATCCTCCCTCGCTTGTCCAACCCCAAGATCAGGATCCAAAAGCGATGGCCTTTCCCTGGCCACCTGCGTAGAGTACCCATGAGGAATAGGAGTGAAAATAACCTCAGGTTTCTCACAGAAGACAGTTCAGAGATGAAGCAGGTTTACCAAAGGCTTGCACTTTTTCCCTTTCTACAGATCTCAGTTTGAGTTGAAGGAGATGAGTGTCAGGGTCTGAAACTCACACAGAGGCTGCCCACAAACCCCACAGGCCCCTCCTTGGCTGTCCCATCTGCAGCTGTTCTACATACAGCTGCATACATGTACGACCCGGCGCCACGCAGAGGACATTGATCAAATAATAAAGACAAAAACTCCCTCTCTTCTCTCTTATTTCGTTTCTTCTTCCTTTACTGTAGATCTTGAGGGAGAAAAACAAAGAATTGGAAAATAATCGCATCATTATAGTAATGGTCAGTAAATGCTAACCACCATGTTTAACAAGTGCCTTATTGCCATTACTGTGCGAGCCCTATGTCCTAAATGCGCATATCCACAACCCTGAAGCCATACCGCCTAGTGCCTAGGAGAGCGCACTACCACAGTTCTCACCTCTGAAGTGTTTTCCTTTTGGCATATTGATGCGTGTTTTAGGCTGATGCTTGCCTAGGTACGGCAGCTTTAGCAGCCAGAAGTTGTCATATAGTAAGCGGACTCGCCTGCCTAGAGCCGTGTGTGAACTGTAGAAATAGCTTGCACAGCAGTATCCAAGATGTATAATTTATTTATTTTTATTTGTAATGTGCTGGGACAAAGCCATCAGGCATAGAAGCGCAGACGAGACATACAACAGGAAACAATGCATGGAATTGACATCAGGAGCTAGACTTCAGCAGAGAATTCATGGGAGATCAGTTCATTCGAACAAAAGGGCCTTAAGTCTACATTTGAATGACACTCGTGAGGAGCAAGTACTCAAATCAGGCGGTAGAGCATTCCAGAGGCAGGAAGCTGTCAATGGAAAGCGCCCTTCCAATACAAGTGAAAGTTTAGCCTTTGGGACCTTAAGAAGGCTACAATTGTTGGACCTTAACGTACATCTAAATGGGAGCCATCCCAGTTGGGAGGAGAGATAAACAGGACTGTTCCCAAAGAGACATGTATGCGCAATACAAATGGTACAGAACATGATTAGTTGGCCAATCGGGAGCCAATGCAGGGACTTTCTAGCCCAAGATACATGATCAAATGTATGCAGTCCACAGACCACATGGACTGCATTGTTTTGAACCACCTGGAGATGATTAAGTTCTCCCTGACCCAGGCCGTGCAGTAGACTTGAGCAATAGTGTAGCCGTGACCAAATGATGGCATGAGTCACCGTAGCGCAGCTGCTTGGGTTAAGAAAAGGGTGAATTAGAGCTACAAGCTTCGGGTAGTATGAAGAGCATGAGACTAAATGGCTATCATACGCATCTCCTGATCTAGAATGACGCCCAAGGTCTTGACTCTAGGTAGTGATTTGCGTGAGCATTCAGCCACTTTGAAGGATTGCTATAGAGGACTTGAATTGAGAAGCCTGTTTGTTGTGCCCACAATCATGATATCAGTTTTTGAATTATTAAGCGCTAGCCCATTGAACAGCACCCACCTATGTATATGGTTATAGGTGGTATTGATTATCCTGGAGTCTTTTGCATAGTCACCTGTGAGAGGAATAAGACACTGGTTGTAGTGTGCATAGTTTGCGTAAATAACTCCTTTTGAGTCCACCATTTAAAACAGAGGCAGAGTGGAAATGGCACACCACAGGGCAGCACAAAGCCTTCTGTAGTCACCTCCTCACTATACACTTTGGCTGTACGATCGGACAGGAAGGACAGTACCCAACTCGAGGCTTCAAGTGAGAAAGCAGCAGATTCTTGTAGCCTGTTTACTAATGTGGCATGATCAACTAGATCAAATGCCGCTGTCAAGTCCAGAAGCATCAGAAGGGTGGTCTGTCCTTTATCAAGATGTTGAAAGAAGGTTGTTTTCAGGTCTAGTGAGGTGGATTCCATGCTATGATGACTTCTGAACCCTGACTGTTTTGGGACTAGGATGTTACAATGGGCTAATAAGTCCTGGATTTGTTGTTGAGCAATTTTATCCAATATTTTTTAGCAAAAAAGGTGTGTTGGTTATGGGGCGATAGTTGCCAGTCACCATAGGATCCAGAGATGTTTTTATTTAGCAAAGGGTCAATCCAAGCATGTTTAATGGACGTGGGAACATAACTTTCTTTGAAAGATAGACTGACAAATTTGGTCATCGTTGGGGAGAGATATTGGGGAGAGAAGACTAGCACAGGATTTGACGATCGCCGCTGGGATGATGGCACCATTGCAATTGGTCGGTTTCAGTTTTTCCAGTGTTTCTAAGACTACTGCATCATTCAATTAAGTAGAAACAAATCGAGATGGATGCACAGTTTGTTTTTATGAGCTACATGCAGGACTATTAGTTTTTATGAGCTACATGCAGGACTATTATCAGACATGTAAGTCAGATTGGCAGCAATGTCAGTATTGATATTCTCAACTTTGAGACACATATTTGTGTATGCTCAGACACCACTGTGCATCTTTCTTGAGCAAAGAGAAGGATGGATATGGATCCTTTAATCATCTCAGGATCTTAAATAGCTCCCACGAGTTAGAGGAAGCCCCATTAATCCTTTTCTCATAAAACAATTTCTTTGCTTCACAGATGGCCTATTTATGAATTCTAACTGCTGCTGTATATCTGTCTTCAGAAGTAAGAGATTTTTGCCATCTTTTAAACGCTTTATCATTCACAGATTTTAATTGATAGATGTCAGCAGAATACCATGGTTTAGACGGCTGAGTTTTTACCAGCCTTTGTTTTAGTGGTGTCAGGCTGTAAACTGCCAATAGCATCAGATCTTCATAGGCTACTGCAAGTTAGTTTAGATGCAGTGTCCAAGCAAAAATAAATGTCTACGACTGGAGTGAAGAAAGGGCGCAATGAGCATAGGGTCAGTTTGCGCAAATTACGTCACAGGGGCTTCACTGGTGCACTTCTCTCTCTTTCAGGAGACATTATCTTGGGCAACTGAAAGAGAATGAACGGGCCACTGAAATGTCTGCCACCAATATATGATGATTTCAAGACATGTTGCAAAAAGTTCAACCCCTCCAAGGTTGATTGTGAAGATTTGGCTAAGGGGGTCATCAGGATCATTAAACCCCAAATTCAGATATCTGAGTACAAGCACTTTCGATTGAGATATCAGTGATGCGAAATCCAATCACTCAATTGGATTAAAATATCCAGTATGCTAAGGGGGGGACAATATATCAAAAACATATTTAACTGTAGTATTGGGATCAGTCAGCATCCTTGCATGCAAGGTCCCGTAACCTACAATACCTACAGTGTTAATTTGGCGGATATTTAGAGACTGGCAAAAGATGAGCGCTACACCACCTCCCTTCCCTGAAGGCCTGTCTGCTCTTAAGATTGTATAATTTTGGAGGAGGGCCAATGTCAAGGCAGGTCCCGCTGCTTTATAAAGCCACAATTCTGTTATGGTGCAGATGTCAATATCATGCTAAATCAGGAAGTCAGCGACTTCAGTCAAGTGTTTTAATGGGGATCTAGTATTGAGTAGTAAATATTTAAGCGCTTTTGCAGATTTTTCTATCTCCTGTCCTTCTCTCTGCACTCATGGTGGTGTTCGACTGAAAAACTCTGGAATGATCTAAAGCTGAATTACTAAGATTCTCTGCTGAAATGGGCTAATGCCACTAACAATGGTACTGGTGATCTGCTGGACTGGAAAGGCCCTGGTGGATAAACATGCTGACTTTGAACCATTAGTACCACCATAAACCTGATATGCATGGGTTCTTATTGATGTACAGAACCTCGAAAGAAGAGGAACCATGTGTGATTCTGTTTTTGTCAAAACAGGCAGGATTTCCTTGAGGTCAGGATGTTGTTAAGCACTGGTAGCAGATAGGGGCTTATCAGTGCTGATCGTCTCACAAATACCCGTGGGTAAGGTCTCAGATATGAGCCCAGAGAAGGCTCAGAAGCCCAGTAGCCCAGCAAGCCAGACCGTTAATCAGTGAAATAGATGCAGACCCTAAAGGATGGACTGTAGTAACATCCATAATCGGTGTCAGCCCGAGTTGTAGATATTTGTCTAGAATTTGTTTTCTTTTAGCAGCATTCATAGCTACTAACAGTACCAAAGCGTACAGGAAACAGCCAATATCACAGAGTATTACCTTTGAGGAAGAAGATGTATGCCCCAGGAACCCAGATGCAAACCAGTGACAACTGGCCTCTTCAAACGTGCCAGCGCTAACGCGCCACCAACGTCCTGAAGAGCCGCTCAGCAGCTGGGAGATGTAACTCCCAGTAACTACAAACTTAGAGCAAAGCTTTACTGTCACCCAAAATAGAGCGACCTAGAGGCTGACAGTTTTTACAAACAAAGGTTTTTAAATCATTCACAAAACACACGTCCAGCAACCATGCACACAAATGGTCGAAGGGGCTGAAAAAGCAGTTTATATTAATTCCTTCTGAATAGTTATTGCCTGACCTCTACTAGCCCCAGGGGACCTGACAGCCAGACTGTGCTGTTTTTCCCATTTGTTCCACTTCTCCTTTCCCTACTGTGGTCTCTTGGACACAGCTGATCTAGAAAAGGGCTGGAAGCTGGACACGCAGGGGGCATCTGAAGGGTTCCGCAGCCTGCAGACTTTTAGCAGTGGGATCTGACACGGAAATGCAAGGCCCCCATGTCCCCTGTCATGTCTAGGACCTTCGCATTACACAGCATTTAAGGCAAGGGGGGGCACTTATCAGCAGCTCTTTGCAACTGCCTATTAACTGGCAACTGCCTGTTTATGTTTATGTGTTTGCTTCTTTCACGCCGAAAGCCTGCGGGCATCAGGGTGCGGAGAATTAGAAAGAAAAAATTCAACTAATTTATCTAAGTCAAACAAAGGACAAGATTTAATTATTGCCATATTGGCCTAGATTAATGAAACAAGCTGGTTTTCAACTGCTTTCTAAAACTCTGATAATTCTCCTCTAGAGGTAAAGTCATTGGTAATTTATTCCAATATTGGGCTGCCTTGACCGGGAAAGACCTACCTCTGCCTTGTACTCAGTTTACATGCAGTATATTCAGAGAACCCCTATCTGCTGATCTTAGACACCTCAGAGGAATGTAAAATGAGAATTGCGTTTTGGAATAGCTCGGGGCTTCTCTGTATAGACACCTGTGGATTATTGTCATGGCCTTGAAGATGATTCTGTCTTCCACTCTGAGCCAGTGTAACGCTCTTCTCCCTGTTGAAATATGGTCTCTTCTTTTGATGCCCTTAACTATGCGTGCAGCGTCATTCTCCATTGCTTGACATTTTTCCACCTCTCTCTTGGTGGCTCCCAGTAAGAGAGCATTTACTGGCGATCAAAAGAGGCGTTGCTACGCCACCCAACCGCCCTACGGTATCACCTTTGCTGTGTAGAAACCCAACTGTCTGCCTGGCTTGTTTACCAAAAACCCTGCTATTGGGCTCTGTCAAGGTGTGGGTGGACAGTGGATGGGACTGGGGCACAGAGATATTTCTGATATGGTAGATGAACTTAATTCCATTCTCAACGAGGCACTTCCCGGGGGCCTGATCTCCACGCTCAGCAAAAAGTACTATTCTTACGATGGAGAGGAGCCATAAGCACAAGATGGTCCACTTAGTAAACAGTCAAAAATGTGACAACAAAAGCATTGGGGGACATTTTATATTGAGTGGAGTCAGAGTGGAAAACCAAGGTGTAAAAGCAAGGCAAAATGCGTTTATGCCTTGGATTGATATGGATATGATAATGATATGCTATGGCATTTGTAACGCGCCTATACACAAGTGTTTCAAGGCGCGACGAGGCAAGGGAGGGGAGACAGAGACAACAATCCTACTAGGCTAGGTGACATTTAGATCGCCCAAAATAAAGACAATAAATAAGAGTGCGGCCAGCTGGAGGCAAGTGCAAGGGAAGTGCAGATATCGGATGTCAAGTGCTAGTAGGGGCTGTAGGGATACAGAAATAGTCCCTGAGCGCAAGGGTTGCCAGGGGGGCAGGGCAGATGTGCAACTGGTGGGGGAGTGGACCTGGGCCTAAGATCAGAGGGTAGCCAAGTAACCAGTGCAGGTAAGGATTCGGACAGGAGATCAGCAGGGGAGAGGAGGAGAGAAAGCAGGAGCAAAGTGGTAGGTCTTGAGGTGCTTTCGGAACGGGAGATGGTTCTCCTCAAGTTTCAAAGAAGCAGGTAGGCTGTTCCAGAGGGAGGCCCCATAAGAAGAAAGAGATCTACCACCAACTCGCTGCTTGGAGAAGCGACTAACCCTGAGCAAGTTGGAGGCGGATGAGCGAAGAGTCCGAGAAGGAAGATGTTTAGGAAGAGAGATTTGAAGATATTGTGGCCCCAAACCCCAGAAGGCCTTGTGGACAATGCAGACAATTTTTAACTTAATCCTCACAGCCACTGAGATTTCAGTCCTGGAGAGATTCGATCCCTGGGCTTGAGGCTAAGGACAAGTCTCGCAGTCCTGTTTTGGATGAGTTGCAGAGGGCAGAGAGTAGAGGCAGGCAGATTTAGAAAGAGGCTATTGCAGTAGTCCAGCCTAGAGAGAACCAGAGCTCTGGAGACAGTGAGCATCTGAGGAAAGGAGAGGAAAGGAAGAATACCTCTGAGGAAGTGCAGCTGGTAGTGTGACTTCTTAGAGACGTCAGAGATGTGAGGAGAGAAGGAAAGTGTGGAGTAGAAGATGACACTGAGGTTTTAGCCTCACAGGTAGGAGCAGGAAGAGGGCCAAGAGAGGCCGGCCAAAGAGCGACAGGAAAAGAGGGAGCAGGTGTGCCGATGAGGAGAATCTCTGTCTTAATGGCATTAAGGCAGAGATCATTGGCAGCACACCACCCCTGTATGGCCGACAGACAGTGAGAGATGAAAGAAAGAGAGGAGGTGGATAAAAGGAGATGAGTGTTATACGCATAGCACTGAAAGTTGGGCAATGCGGTGGGCACGAAACGCCAGGTATTGGTTGAACAGCTAGGGAGAGATGTTAAACCCCGAGGGAACAACACAGGTAGATATAGAGATAGAGGAGTGGAAGGACCCAAGTTGCACCTGGGAGGGTGGATCAGAGAGGAGGAAGGTCAGCCAAGCCAGGGCCTGATCGGTGATACCCAGGTTATCACGGAGATGGTTGAGCAGGATGGCATGGTGACCGTGTCAAAGGCAGAAGAGAGATCAAGTAAGATGAGGACACTGGGGGTGTTGGAATCGAGTTTGGAGAGCAGGCCTTCACAGATGTTCAGGAGAGCAGTTTCAGTGCTTATGGCAGCTCTGAAGCCAGACTGATGGTCATGGAGACAACCAACAGATTCAGAGTGAAGATTAAGCTGGGAGATGGCCAGCTTTTCCAAGAGTTTGACCAGGAAAGGAGTGATGGAGATTGGACGATAGTTAGCAGGGCAGGAAGGGTTTCTTAAGAAGAGGGTGCACATGGGAGTGCTTCATGGGGGAGGGGAAGACTCCAGTGGCAAAGGTATGGTTGCAGAAATCGGCCAGAGCAGGATCCAGGGTGTCAATGTGGTCCTTGATGGTTTTGGAGGAACAGGGGTGAACCTGTTTTGACGAGACTTTCATAGATCAGTCTTGTCTGGAAACCTTGCCTGAGGAGAACAGGGGAAAGGCAGAGAAGGGGGAGGAGAGGTGGCCAAAGAAGGTCCAGAGGAAGAGCAGGGGGTAGAGGGAGTAGGAGGAGAAGAAGAAAGAGATGACAGGATGTCCTGAGTTTTAGAGATTAAATGAGAAGCCAGGGCCGTAAAGAGGGTCTGGGAGGGTACAGGAGAGGTAGAGACTGCAGGGACACCAGGGAACCTTTTTAATCAATTTGAAGGGAGATAAGGACAACAGCGCGGAATTAATGTTTCTGGTCTGCTCTCCTGCTCCATCTTCAAAGTGATCAACATTAGGTGCCAAATGCATGGATTCTGGATCCATTCATGAATCGATCAACGTGTGGAATCTGCCTCCACTTGCTAAAATGAGGCATAATCCATAGGAATCCATGATAAAGGCCACCTGTAAAACATTATTTGCAGGATACATTTACAATATTTACAAAACATAGCCTAAAACCAAAAAGTGAAGCACGTTTAACCGCTGTTTTGGCCCAATGACCCACAACGGACAATGTACCGGGCACAGTGGCCAGTGGATATGTACGTAAGGCTTGGCCAGTGGACCAGGGACCCACCCTCTCCAAAAAAAGGCTTGGAAAAATACAAAGTCCTGCTTCCCCATAAAGTATTGTGATTACATCGAAGCACTTGCAAAATTCACCAGTGATCCTGCACATATGCGTCTCTGCTACAAATGGCATTACCCGACTCACCTGCACAGGCACACACGAAGATGGACTCTAAGGTGGCGGATCGGCTTTTTAAAGCTGCAGTCCACATGCTCCTAGAGAATCGAATTCCCAATCAAATACAGGTGCTCTCAATGCAGAAATCAAGAACAACCAAGCTCAGTGGTCCCAATCATTACCATGCACCAGTGCAAATACCAAAACCTGATTGCCAAAATGGCAGAGGGCACACGGAGTAGGATAATTCCAGCAAGCATAGTGTTGTAGGTTCCTAGAGACAAGGGAATGTGGCTGGAGTTGGAAGCTATTTACGGGTTTTACAAGGAGGCAGTGTGAGGAGTTTGGACAGACCACGAGAGGAGGAGGCTGGTGGGGACGGAGGGAGAGGAGTTATCCAAAAAGGTAGGTTGAAGAGAGTAGTGATGGTCATAAGGAGGAGGTTGAACGTCATCAGGAGGAGGCTAGAAGTCATACTGCGGAAGGTGGAAATCCTCAGTAGGAGGTTTGGTTTGAAGATCAGGAGAGGATTGGAGGAGAAGAACAGGACGAGAGGTCCGAGTAGAACATTAGGAAAAGGTTGGATTAGAACAGCAGGACAAGGAAAGAGCAGATTATCAGAAAAAGGTTCAAGGTGAACAGCAGAAGAGGTTGGAGGGAGGAGTCATAAGGTTAGTGAGGTGGTAGCTAGCAAGCACAGAAAGGAAGAAGAAGGCACACTTTAGGGCACACTTCGCTCTGGCCCATAACTTGGACTGCCGGCCTTTACCATCCGTTTCAGCCCTGGGAACGGGTGCATAATGTCACAAAACAACCTGCAGCCCTGCGCTCCCACCACTGTCCTCCTGCAAGCAGATCTCATTTCACTAGCTCATATTGCCACTGTCAATCCCTCTCTCTTTTTCTCTCAAATCAACACAGGTGCAACAAAATAAGCATCTGCGAGTTGGCAGATGAATGGGACAGGGCAATCTGGAAGGAACAGAATCCCTGGTCATGGGGAAAAGAACACACAAATCACCTCATTGTTCCAGGCACTTACCTGATTAAAGGGATGTGCAAGCCTCCTGACAGGGTGGGTCATAGTATGACATGCTAGAGGGAAATTGATAATATAGCGAGTAGAGGAGAAAAAGAAGAGTCAGAGAAGCAGCACGGGTTAAATAATAATGGGGAAAGAGAAAAGGAGGTCGATTGGACCGTACCAAAGACAGATTTGGTGCCAGGGTGGTGGGGGATCGTGAGGGGGAACCGCTATAAATGATTCAACAGCAGTCGTGGCTGGTGTTTTTTTTCATTGGCGGTGCGCTGAAATTTCCCCTGAATTAGACTGCTTGACCAAGCTTAGTGAGGGAGTGCAAAGAAACATGTGTGGTTTCAGCAAGTTCCAAATGAGAAATTATTTTAAATATAGGGATGAAATGGTGCATTGTACAACACGATGAAAAGCCATACAATTTGGAACCAGTTCTGAAGGGTAGCACTTCAGCACCATGTCACCAACAGTACGCAGGAACATTAAGCTATATTTTCAAAATGTCTGTTCCAAATGTGGCAGGGTCTGGGACTGTCAAGGGGGAGCAAGGACGACTCCCAATCTGCGATAGGGTGGCTACCAGAGAATAAGCCAGAGTCAGCCCTGTCCCTGAGACAGGGTTTGGGAGTTGGAGGGCCCAGTGCCTGAAACCCCCTCATATGCCGTGAACATGTGAGCACCACCCTCTGTCACACAATGCCTCTGAATACTGTTTCTGGCCAAAGTTCTCGTTTGTCTTTTTAAGGTCATCAGTTCCCAAAATGCACCCGGGCACAACCAGAAACCTAGACGGGAACCAGCAAAATGGAATAACCAATGAATGGAATGGACTTGGACCGAGACACCCAATACCTGACCTACCACACCCAGATGAACCCCAGGTGAATGGTGAGTCAATAGAAAACTAACTGTGGAAGGACACAGAACACCAGTCAAACAAAAGTTGATAAAATAAATAAGAAACAAATGGAAATGCTACCATAAGAGAAACAAAGGGAGGGATCATGAACCGGGAATGGGGTGCATCTGAGAAGAACTTCCCTGACTAAAGAAAACAAAGAAGTGGGAGCAGGATATAAAATAAATGACACCTTCACTATACTCTGGTCCGTACTTGAAAACCTCTGGGAGCTGCTATAACCCCAGTGTTTCCTCCGTGATCTTCAGCTCCAGAAGCTCTCAAGGTTACCTCTGTGGACTGATCACCCCGAAGGTAAAGGGGAAGTGGATAAAATTAAAAAGGCAGAGGCTCAGATTCTTCTGTCTTGAAGTTAGCTCTCCTTCTCATTACTTAAAACTATATTTTCCCATTATTTTTTTAGATGCTTTCAGATTGTTGTTGTGCTCACTGCCGCACAGTTCCCAGCAAACAGAACTCTCCTTAAACCTGCCTGCGATTCTCTAAACGCACCGACAGCAGATGATCGTTCTGAAAACTTGCTGCTCTTCTTCTGCGTAAGGGACTCCAACCAACGTCGCGTGTTGGCTGACGTGCCTCCACAAACCACCACTGCAAGGTCAGGCACGCATGGCAGCTGCTTTCTGAAAACACATAGATATCATTTTCGCTTCACACTGCTGCCTTGTTCAGCGCTCCTAGCAAGCTGTGCTTGCCTCCATGAGAAGACTATTTTTACAAGTTATTGTGAAGTTAAAATCAACTCTGCTACGTTGACCTGACAAAACCTATTATCCGAATGTGAACTACAGAAATGAAATAAGAACAAAAACAAATTACTTATTTTAGCGATTTCTTCTAAAATTCCTTTTTACTATTGCACTTATCTATTTACAGGCCTAAAAAACATTTATCTAAAAAACAATGCCATGTTTTACCCAGAATTGTTTAGTTACGCAGCACCCATGGGGCAACGCGCTCGCCTTGGAAACAAGATGACACCCAGCAACACAGATTCGATCCCCGGGTCTGTGCTTAGAAACCTCTGGGTATTACACGCGTTATAAATAACCAATTACAATTACAGTTCACCCCATGGACATAGATGATGGACCAATCCCAGGACACAAGGGAATTAATTGTTTTAGATAAGGTGGTAACAACAGACTGGAAGGCCTTATAAATGGCTTTTGACGTTGCAGGGATTTTTCGTGTGCGCATAAAGGTGTCCATTTTATTTATTTATTTATTTTAATATTTATAATGTGCCACATGCCCATGGGCCTCAGAACACACATAAAAGACAAACAAGGGGTCAAGGGGCATCAGTAGGGTCAGTGATCAGGAGGAGTAGGTGGGTAGGTACCGAATTTAACCTGGGTTGAGGTTGAACAGGTAGGTTTTAATTTGCTTCTTGAATAGTGCAAGAGTGTTAGCAAATTGTATAAGCCTGAGAAGTGAGTTCCAATGTAGATGAGCTGTCAGGCTTTCTCAAATCTGATGTTGTCCCCGGAAGCTGCTGAACCCCCGCAGCCCCCTTTGGATGCTAACCTCTTAACTGGTATCAAACAGTTCAGTTGAGAGCACCCCCAAGGGAAAGGGGGAAAATGGGACAAAATAATAAACTTCAGGTTTTGCTCAGCTTCTTTATCTGTCAACCTGTTGGTGAAAATAACAACAAATTCACTTTAGTCACTAACCTTTGAATTCCTTGGCTCTGACTTCTCGTTATAATATTAAGTAAATAAACACGCCACCATACCTGATTATCCTCTGTGAATAACTTAGAGGACGTGTGTGTGAATTCAAATGAAGAAAACAGAAAAATAGAGTCTCAGATGCTCTTACTAATTTCTTCAATTCGGTTGTGAAAAAGCTGCTAATCTCTCTCAGTTTAATGAGTTAATCTTCAAGCAGTTCCAATGTCATTTACCCAAACAACCCGCTGGAAATATTATACATGTAGTTTGTATTGATGATTTCTAGCTGCTTCAATACCAATTCCAAAAATGACACTCTGGCTATTCAAGTTAAAATGGTTTGTTTCCTGAATATATAAAAGTGTTCATTAATTGGATCTTTTGCTGGCAAAGATGATCGCTCATAAAAGAAGCGTTCTTTTAACCAGAATATGCGCATGCGTGAAGATATTATTTACTCCTTCTAAAATGGAAGCGCACAAAAACAAGGAAATGAGTTCAAAACTGAAACTGGCATGGGCGCATGCGTAAATGAATAGTATTCCACTCTTCTTAATATGAAGTGTTCAAACAGGAAGGAGAAAGTCCTCAGTTCCGGACACTAATCCTTGAAGAGGCAGCCCAGTGATGATCACGCGCCAGGTTAGAATGTTAGTAAATTAAACATAACGCTTCAGAGTCGCATGGCTACCACACTGTCACTTGCGCAGACAGTGTAAGATTTCTAACGCTAGTCCGACGCTAATAAAAGCACTGTTACCAAAAAGGGTACAATACTCAATATTTTATACGGCCGAAAAAACACACGACGCTAAAATGATAAACAGACCTCCACACTCCAACTAGCCAATTGCAAAAAATGTGACGCAGTTCAGTAAATTTAAATACAGTTCTAGAAGTTCAAAAATAGATTCATGAAAGAACGAAATGAACTACTATTTTAACAAAAACTAATAAAAACAGGAACAAGTTAATTAATGGAATTAATATTTAACTCCTGCTTGAAAATCACAAAGATCCATAAAAGATAATGAATTCACTTAGCTTGCTTCTTTCTTTCACCGGAACGTTTTCTAAGTTTCTTCTTAAATCTCCAACACTTTCCAGAACCAAAATAACTAATTTTAGGCACAAGGGCCTAACTAAAGTTTTCTAAATCTTCAGAGCTTCAAACATAGGACCTTCCAGCTGGGCTTCTGACAATGAAAGGCGGTTTAGAATGTTCCAACAATGCCTTTCTGTTACTTCTGACCAATCACTAATCCTTTTGGAAGTCTCCATTTTGACTTGGGAAGCTCTCCACACTCTGCACAGAAAGTTAAGGCCCAAACCATACTTTATGTTAATCATATCCTCATTCTACCACATTCAACCAAATCCCACGAAACCTGACAGTACCCCCCCCTTAATGCCCTGTCCCAGGGCCAACTTTAGAAGGATACTTTCTATGAAATTTTGAGACTAATTGTGGTGCATGCACATTCACCTCGTCTTCCCATGTACGTTCCTCAGGTCCGAAACCTTCCCAGTCTATTAAATATTGTAGTTTCCCTCTTAACCTCCTGGAATCTACAATTCTTTTCACCACAAACTCTTCGGATGAATTCTCTAACTGAACTGGTGAAGGTGGATGTACAACTCTAGTCCCCGGAATCACAGGTTTTAATAGACTAATGTGAAAAGTTGGATGTATTTTCAAGGAAGTAGGTAGTTTTAACCGTACTGACACTGGATTGATTATCTTTTCTACTTTAAATGGACCTACAAAACGTGGAGTAAATTTGTTTTTGCCCTTAATTCTCAAATGTCTCGTCGAAAGCCAAACCAAGTCACCAACCTTATATTTAGGACCCAACCTCCTTTTTTGATCTGCAAATCTTTTGTACTTCTGTTTACTATCGAAAAGTACCCTTTTTGCTCTTTCCAAATTTTTTCTCATAGTTTTTAATCGAACCTCAACTCCAGGATTTTCTGACTCTTCAGTAATTTCAAAACTTAAAAACCGTGGGTGAAAACCTCTTCCAAGATAAAATGGAGACATGTTAGTTGAATCTTTAGCACAATTATTATAAGCAAATTCGGCAAGCCAAATCAAATCCACCCATTCTTCCCCTGCCTGTAGATAACACCTCAAATACTTCTCCAGTTCTTGATTTACTCTTTCTACTTGTCCATTGGTCTCGGGATGATAACCTGATGATAAACTGACTTCCACACCCAAATCCTTACAAAAAACCCTCCAAAATCTAGAAATAAATTGAGGACCTCTATCTGAGATAATTTGATTAGGCAGACCATGCAGTCTAACTATTTCTCGCAAAAAGACTTTGGCCAAATTGTCTGCAGTAACCTCTCCCTCCATTGGAACAAAGTGAGCCTCTTTTGACAAGAGGTCCACCACAACTAGAATAGATGTACAACCCTTGTCACAAGGAAGATCTGTAATGAAGTCCAGGGAAATTGTATGCCAAGGACGAGGTGGAATAGGCAACGGCTCCAACAACCCGACTGGTTTTCCGGTTTGACTCTTCATTTGAGCGCAAATAGCACAAGTTTTTACAAAATTTAAGATGTCCTGACGCATTTTTTCCCACCAGAAGCTCCTCCTGACCAATTCTAGCGTCTTTCTAAAACCTGGGTGTCCGGACAGCATAGATTCATGACAGTCTCTTATTACTCTCTCTCTCAATTCCAAAATAGGTAAGTAAAGTTTATTTTCAAAGAACGGCAATCCTTTCTCAATTTTTCGAACCGGATCCTTTCGGACCCATTCCTCCATTTGTGCAATTGACATGGACTTTCGAACTTCTTCCTCAACATCCTCAATTTTCTGTATTCCGGCAGAAATAAAACAGCATGGATCGATAATGGATATCATCTCCTTTTCTGATTCCATCTCACTTCCAGGAAATTGACGTGATAAAGCATCAGCCTTTCCATTAAGCCTACCTGGCTTAAATGTCACTACAAAATCGTAATCAGCAAAGAACAATGACCATCTTAACTGCCTTGGTGTGAGAGTCTTGGCTGATTTCAGAAAAAGCAAATTTCTATGGTCTGTTAACACAGTCACTGTATGTCTTGCTCCTTTTAAAAAATGCCTCCACTCTTCAAAAGCAAACTTGATTGCCAATAATTCTCGATCTGAGATCGTATAATTTTGTTCTGCCATAGAGAATTTTTTAGAATAATAAGCCACTGGATGAAGTTGTCCGGTCTCTCGATGTCTCTGAGAAAGAACAGCCCCCATGGCAAGATTCGATGCATCCGCTTCTACATAAAAAGGCTGAGATGGATCTGGATGAATTAAAATAGGGGCCGAACTGAACCTTTTCTTTAATTCTTGAAATGCCTCCTCTGCCTCTGTCGACCACACAAATTTGGCACCTTTCTTTAAAAGTTTTGTTATGGGAGTAATCAATCGAGAAAATCCTTCAATAAATCTTCTATAAAAATTCGCAAAACCTAAAAAGCTTTGAATTTCTTTTACTTTCGTTGGTGTTGGCCAATCCGTGATGGCTTGAACTTTGTTCGGATTCATCTCCAATCCCTTGGGAGAAACAATGTATCCTAAAAATTCCACTGAATTAGTATGAAACTGAGATTTTTCTAATTTAGCAAACAAATGATTCTCTTTGAGTCTTTGTAGAACCTTTCCCACATGAATTTTATGCGACTCTAAATCCTGAGAATAAATCAAAATATCATCAATGTATACTACTACGAATATATCTAAAAAATCTCTTAAAATTTCATCCATAAAGAATTGAAAGGCAGCTGGAGCATTGCATAAACCAAAAGGCATCACCAAGTACTCATAAAGCCCAAATCGGGTTTTGAATGCCGTCTTCCACTCATCACCCTCCTGGACTCTCACCAGATGATAGGCACCACGTAAATCTAGTTTGGAAAAAATTGTGGCTCCCTGGACCTGATTCAAGATTTCCGAAATTAGAGGGAGAGGATACTTGTTTTTGATTGTAATTCTATTCACAGCTCTATAATCAATGCATGTTCTGAGAGACCCATCTGGCTTTGGTACAAAAAATAATGGAGATGCGGCTGGAGATTGAGAATGACGAATAAAACCTTTAGCCAAATTTTCTGCAAGGTACTCTTTAAGATAATCATTCTCCTTTTCAGTTAATGCATACACTCGACTACTTGGTAAAACCGCCCCGGGCTCCAAATCAATTTTACAGTCAAAACTCCTATGTGGAGGTAATTCTCCTGCCTCCTTTTCATCAAACACCTCCTTGTACCCTTGATAACACTCCGGAAGATGTCCTAACACCGCTCCTATATTATGTCCTGTAATACCTGCATCAGTCAGAAAAGAGGAAACTAAACCTTGTGTTTCTTCCCTCCCAGGATTACCTTTCAAAAGGCAATTTTCTAAACAGAAACTAGACTGTAATTCTACCACTCGTCTACTCCAATCAATGTGAGGATTATGCAAGGTTAGCCATGGCATGCCTAAAATTATTTTCAAAATTGGTGTATCAATTAAATCAAATGAGATTTCTTCTCTATGACCTCCAAGTAATTCCATAACCAAGACACCAGTTTCATGAGTTATAGGACCTGATGAAAGAGAAGTTCCATCTACAGCCCGAACTTGTTCCACAACTTCCTTCCTCACTAGTGGTATTCCCAATGCCTTAGCTACTCCCCAATCCATAAAGTTCCCGGTGGCTCCTGAATCAATCACTACCGGTCCATACCCTTTCTTTTCCTCCTTCAAATACAAGGATACATTTACAGTTATATGTGGAACCGCTGACTGAACTGTATTTGCAACCTGCTGTGCTTTTCCTCCGGCTGATGAAAATTTTTTGGGTGTAAAGGGACAATTTCCTAAAAAATGACCGCCCCTACCACAATATAAACACAAATTATTCTCACGCCTCCTAGTTTTTTCCTCTTTTGATAAAGGACCTTTTATTCTAATTTGTTGATCATTCACCCTTGGTTTCACTTCTTTACTACCCACCTCAAGCTTTGAACGCTCTCCTCTAATGACTGACCTCACCTCCCCCTGAGTACAACGACGCCTTTCTGCTTTCCTTTCACTTATACGATAGTCCAACTGAACTACTAAATCAATCAATTCCTCACAAGAAGAAGGGCGTTGGACTACACTGGACAAGGCATCCTTCAACTCCTCCTTGAGGCCTCTATAAAAAAGAGAAGACCTCTTCTCTGCTGGCCACTGGGATTCTAAAACCAAAGACCTAAACTGTGTGATATATGTAACCAAGTCTCTGTTTCCTTGACGCAAATCTAATAATTCACCATCAATTTCTAAGGACAGTTGTCTTTTATCAAACATTTTCTTAAATTCTTCCATAAAAAGAGAAACATTTTTTAAAGATAAACTCTTCTGCCTGACCAATAAACCTGCCCAAGTAGAAGCCTCTCCAGATAAATAAGACATCATAAAAGTAACTTTGGAAGCATCAGAAGGAAATAGTTCGGGCCTACTAAGAAAGTGCAACTCACATTGGGTTACAAATGTCTGAAATTTACTTGAATCTCCGTAGTAACGCTCTGGAGCTGCCAAAGGTACTGGCATAACTAATGCCCTAAAACCTCCCTCTGCCCCATCACCTCTACCCACACCTCTCTCCTCACCAACCCTTACCAATTCCGGGGGAAATTCTTCTCTCCCAATTCCCTGCGTCTGTGCCATCTTTTCACTTAACTTATCTACTCGTTGTCCTAATTTTTTATTCTCTTGATATGCCACCTTTAATTCTTCCTGTAATTCCCTCACTAAAACACTTAACGCTTCCATTGAGAACTCGGGGTTCATGACAGCTTAGGAGGACTATTTTTTCTGGCCTTTCATACTGTCAGGCTTTCTCAAATCTGATGTTGTCCCCGGAAGCTGCTGAACCCCCGCAGCCCCCTTTGGATGCTAACCTCTTAACTGGTATCAAACAGTTCAGTTGAGAGCACCCCCAAGGGAAAGGGGGAAAATGGGACAAAATAATAAACTTCAGGTTTTGCTCAGCTTCTTTATCTGTCAACCTGTTGGTGAAAATAACAACAAATTCACTTTAGTCACTAACCTTTGAATTCCTTGGCTCTGACTTCTCGTTATAATATTAAGTAAATAAACACGCCACCATACCTGATTATCCTCTGTGAATAACTTAGAGGACGTGTGTGTGAATTCAAATGAAGAAAACAGAAAAATAGAGTCTCAGATGCTCTTACTAATTTCTTCAATTCGGTTGTGAAAAAGCTGCTAATCTCTCTCAGTTTAATGAGTTAATCTTCAAGCAGTTCCAATGTCATTTACCCAAACAACCCGCTGGAAATATTATACATGTAGTTTGTATTGATGATTTCTAGCTGCTTCAATACCAATTCCAAAAATGACACTCTGGCTATTCAAGTTAAAATGGTTTGTTTCCTGAATATATAAAAGTGTTCATTAATTGGATCTTTTGCTGGCAAAGATGATCGCTCATAAAAGAAGCGTTCTTTTAACCAGAATATGCGCATGCGTGAAGATATTATTTACTCCTTCTAAAATGGAAGCGCACAAAAACAAGGAAATGAGTTCAAAACTGAAACTGGCATGGGCGCATGCGTAAATGAATAGTATTCCACTCTTCTTAATATGAAGTGTTCAAACAGGAAGGAGAAAGTCCTCAGTTCCGGACACTAATCCTTGAAGAGGCAGCCCAGTGATGATCACGCGCCAGGTTAGAATGTTAGTAAATTAAACATAACGCTTCAGAGTCGCATGGCTACCACACTGTCACTTGCGCAGACAGTGTAAGATTTCTAACGCTAGTCCGACGCTAATAAAAGCACTGTTACCAAAAAGGGTACAATACTCAATATTTTATACGGCCGAAAAAACACACGACGCTAAAATGATAAACAGACCTCCACACTCCAACTAGCCAATTGCAAAAAATGTGACGCAGTTCAGTAAATTTAAATACAGTTCTAGAAGTTCAAAAATAGATTCATGAAAGAACGAAATGAACTACTATTTTAACAAAAACTAATAAAAACAGGAACAAGTTAATTAATGGAATTAATATTTAACTCCTGCTTGAAAATCACAAAGATCCATAAAAGATAATGAATTCACTTAGCTTGCTTCTTTCTTTCACCGGAACGTTTTCTAAGTTTCTTCTTAAATCTCCAACACTTTCCAGAACCAAAATAACTAATTTTAGGCACAAGGGCCTAACTAAAGTTTTCTAAATCTTCAGAGCTTCAAACATAGGACCTTCCAGCTGGGCTTCTGACAATGAAAGGCGGTTTAGAATGTTCCAACAATGCCTTTCTGTTACTTCTGACCAATCACTAATCCTTTTGGAAGTCTCCATTTTGACTTGGGAAGCTCTCCACACTCTGCACAGAAAGTTAAGGCCCAAACCATACTTTATGTTAATCATATCCTCATTCTACCACATTCAACCAAATCCCACGAAACCTGACAGCCTGGACGTCAAATGATGTCCCCCCAAAGCGAGCCAGCTTGTATCAAGGCTATGCGAAGGTGGGGTAGGCAGAGGAACTGAGCTGTCTCCATGATGTGTGGGTCTCACTCGATCCTTTAGGCATGTTAGACAGGCATTGGTACAGCATCTAAATGACAGAGTCAGGATCTTGTGGGTGATCCTGTGTTGTACTGGCAGCCAATATAATGTCCTCCGAGCATCGGATACATGGGCCGCATTTAGACATGCCATGTATTGCCCGAACTATGCTGTTCTGTGCAACCTGTAGCTCTTGCATGTTTGACCGTGTTGTTCCAGCTAGAAGGCTATTGCAATAGACAAGTCTGGAGTTTATTAGTACAGAGGCTAGTAGCGTGCAATTCTTAGCAATGAGAAATGGGCAGATGTAGTTTAGTAGCTTGGAGGTAAGGCCTCAGGCGGATCTAATGTAGGAGGCATGGGTCTCATGGTCAGTTCATCGTCAAGGACAAGCCCTAGTGTCTTGACTTTCTTGGACACATTGATGATGTTACCCGCGAAACAAAAGTTGGCGTTCTGGATACCATGATCAGGAGCTCAGTTCAGGGTGAGTGAGTTGCTTGCCATCCATGCCTCGACTGCATCATACATTTTGTTTATTGCAGCTAGGTCCTGTTCATATTTCCTGCTCAGCTGAAGGACGACCTGAGTGTCATCAGCATAATTCAAATAGTGGATACCCAGGCATCCAGTAAGTCGAGCAGGGGCCTGATGTATACTTTGAACAGCGTAGGTGATAGGCAAGAGCCCTGAGGGACGCCATCTACAGCGGGGGGCAGGGTTAGTTGGGTTGGGAAAGGGTTAATGCTATGAAGCTTTATGTTTTTCTTGCAAGACCGACTGTAAAGAATTCTTTTGCTCATCTCAGAATAAGAAAGTAAGACTACTGTTTTCCCGTTTACACAACTAAGCGTGACAAGGAATTACAGGAAAGCAGGAGGGACACAGAACTCCTCCCCAAACCAAATTTGAGGCCAAACTAACCTGCACATGAAGAAAACTACAAGGAAAAGAGCAGCCTGAGCACTGGGCTGCTACCCTGCAAACGGAGATTGCAAAGGGGAAGTGGCTAGGAGGGTTTTTTAAATGTTTTACACATGTGTAATCCAGTCCCAGGGAAAATAATAGCCACAGATTGCTCACAGAGTCAGGTGAGCGATAGAACCAATGGAGGGGGAGGGGTAGAACAAGGTAGAGAACAGATTGCGAGTTGTAGGGGTGAGGTCAAAAGGTGTGGAGGTGGACAGTTGAGTGTAGTGTGCTGAGAGGGGTATAAAAGGTGAGTGAGAAAAAAAGAGACAGAAGTGTAGGGGAATTATGGAGTGAGATTGATAAAGAGAGTATAAGATAGGTGGTTGTTGAGCGAGTGGGAAAGGGCTAATGTAGTTGTACACGATAGGCGATGAGAGTGTGGTAAGATTAGGGGAAAAGGGTGCAGATAAGGGATTTTGTGTAGGGAAAGAGGTGAGGAGAGGTGCCTGGAGAGGTGTGAGGACAGAGATGAGAATAGAGGCGAGACAAGGTGTATTGAGAGAGGTGAGTAGAGGAGTGTGTACAGCAGTGGGGGGACAGGTGAAAAGTGAAGTGTGGAGAGGGGTGATGAGAGGGGGTAGAGGAAGTGTGGAAGTCAGAGGAACAAAAGGGGGAGACAGAGGAGAGTAAGAAGACTGGAGGGTGTTAAAGAAGGCAGATAAGGGAGACGGTTGAGTGAGAGTAGGGTGTTAGGCTGAAGGAGTGGTGAGATCAAGGAAAGTATAGAATGGGTATGATTGTGATAGAGAGCAACAGGGAAGTCTTGGTTAGGGAGGTGGGAGCTCATGGACGGTTGAGATCGGGAAAGGCCTAGAGCCATTATTTACAAATTTCTAAATATAAACCCTTGAAGCATCCTTCAGAGTCTGGGTGTTACTGAAGCAAACCGTGCCCCAAAATATATGCCAACACTAACACTGTAAACCCCATGATGATGCATACAATCTTCATGATGGTGCCCAGAATATATGCCAGCTCTAAGAGTGGAGAACATATGTGCATGATATCTGTGCTCAAATATATACCAGTATTACCACTGTGAAACACTGTAATGATGGTGCCCACAATATATGCCACCAATGCCACTGTAAATCACCAAGATGCCAGTGTCCACAATACATGCTAGCATTCTCTTTAGACCACTCGATGGCTGTAACATTATTGCCACTGTAACAATCTTTCATGGTGATGTCTGGATGATGGGCTGGGTAGTTGTTTGGGAACAGGCTAACAGCTAGAATACGGCCTGTTTTGCAGCAAACTAATTAATAATTTTGCTTAACCATCTCCAAAATGTAATACAATCACAATTTTTTGATATTCACAGGAGTGGCTGCCCCAGCCATCCCATGGCAACACCACTGTGCTGAGCCACTTAAAACAGAGTTTAGGAAAAGCCAAGCTGACAGGACAAGCTAGATCAGGAGGCTTGCTGATAACGTGGCCTCAAGGACTGGCAGGGGGCAGTCCCTGAGGAGAAGCCTTTGGAGAGCACCTAGCTGGAGGCTATAGCCCAGTTGCTGGTGTCAGTTATAAGACCATCAGCCCAAATGAAAAATCCTTGTCAACCTTTGATGACACAGATGGGGGGAGAAGAACCTTCCCAGATGAAACCAGGTAGGGGGCAAATGCCTACCCATATCATATTAAATTGAAACAATTGCTCCTGCTGAGTGCAGCTGGAGCAGTAAGCTTTGGTGGCGTTTCCTGGGATTCTGATACGGAACACAGATCAACTGTGAGAGGCAGAGCCTAATCCGTACTATCATGGCATAGCACACGTGAAGTGCTCCTGCTGAGTGCAGCTGTAGCAGTAAGCTTTGGTGGTGTTTTCTGGCATTTCGATACAGAACACGGATCCGCTGCGAGTGGCAGAGTTTAATCCATGTTACTGCTTGTGCGAAGTACTCTACTAGTGTGCAGGTAAGTAGATATGATATGATATGATAGTTTATTTGTACAGCGCCTATACACAATGTGTTTCAACGCGCTTCAATGCAAGGGAGGGAACAAGGGAAAATACAATGACATTCTTACAGGCCATGAACAGTAAGGATGTGAAATTAACTATCATACTCGGCCTGACAACATTTCAGATAGTGCAAGAGCTAAGACATAGATAAGGAAGGGAGGAGGAGAGTGGGAAGGAAATGGAAACATACAGGTGACTACCGTACTAGGCTTGATGACATTTCTGGAAGAGCTGGAGAAAAACAAAAGGTGAGGGAGAGAGGTGCAGAAAGTGAGGGGAGGAACAAAACAAGCGACTATCGTACTAGGCCTGACAACATTTCAGATAGTGCTGGTGGGTGGGGGCAACTAATGGGGGGAGACAGCCGAGGTTGCTATCATACTAGGTCCAGAGACAATTCTAATAGAGTAAGTGCATAGAAAAAAGTAAGGGGAGGAGGGGAGGAGATAGGTCATAAGAAGGCCCATAATCTTGCAGCATCAGGCGGTTGAGGCAACACGTACGCGGGCGTCAGAAGTAACACAGGACACCAAATGAATGAAAACCGTTTACACAAATTTAACCGAGCGGCTTTGTGTCTGAGTGTCAATCGCATGGCTTAACATAATGGGTGGTCCCGTTCACAGGATCAAGTAAAACCTGCCAACTACCGTTACGATTGAATCTATCATCTTACATAGCTGTAGCAAGACGGTGGCGCCAGTGTGCGTGGTGTTTAACTACAACATTGGGCCGTTTGACTTTGGAAACGAGCCTACGATACCGTGGACTGCATAATTTATTGAAGTCACCACGGGTCATAGAGGAACATTTCCACACAAAGTTTGAGAAGACCAAGAGAACCTGGTTGTCGGATTTCCCCTGAAGAAGTTCTGTCATTTGTCTAACATTGTTTTAAGAATGAAACATGTCGGGCATTGCGGTTGCTCTATCAGTAGGCAACATTGTTTAAAGATTAATTAAATTAATGAGAACCTTTTATTAAAAAGGATTCGTTAAATAATGGCACGAACGGTCTGGAGAGAGCAATTCAGAATTTGAGAGCTCTCTGTTTTGTGTATTCAAGTGTCTGTATAACTTTGTATGGTGAAGAGAGTGTGGACTAACATTTGTATGAGAGGTGTGTGAATAGAAAAGAAGCATGTTTGCACTTTGTGAGCTTCTTTTGTGTTATATGAATTTTAGGTAACTATGGGCCTCATTACGAGTCCGGCGTTAACCGAGGCGGTAAAACCGCCTGGTTAACGCCGGACTCGTATTACCATTCCGCCTCCGTGACTCCCGGAATTACCGGGGCATCACAACCCCGGTTTTCCGGGAATCACGGAGGCGGAATGGTGTAAATCCCCATTCCCATTGAGTCCTATGGGACTCAATGGGAATCGGGATCATGGAAACACCGGCAGCATCTTGTAATGCTGCCGGTGTTTCCTCGTCCGCCTGCAGGCGGGCGGTGTTAAACCCGCCAGGTCAGACCTGGCGGGAACATCACCTCCCGCCTGCAGGGGTCGGGATCAGGCGGTCCGGAAACAACGGTGGCGGCGGGTTTACCGCCACCGTTATTTCCGGACCGCCACGATCGTAATGAGGCCCTATGTGTTTATATAAAGTGTTTTTTACTATTATGGAATGTTTACACAGAATGTTTAATATATTTTCAAAATGTATTATCTTAATAAAATTATGTGTTGAAATATGCTAATCTTCTAGTGGTCGAGTGTAATTTGATTAATAAACGTAGGCATTGTGATTTAATAGTGTTCCTCTTTCCGCCTATGGGGCACAGCATAAAGGCAACGGGATTCCTTAGTCTGGAAGTTTACGCAAGCCCTTGTTAGGGGGGAAGAATCCCAGGGCCATGTCATAATTTCCCCTCAATCTTTCATTTGTATATGTGTGTCCATAATGTTGCAAGCCAGGATACAAGATGAAGATGGGAACAGCATGATTCAGGGCCACCATGAGTACAAGATGCAAAGGAAGTCCAGCATGAGAGTTGAGAAAGGGAGACGCACCGTAAATCAATGAAGTCCATAAAAGTCAAATCCAGCATTGGCCACAAGATGGTGATGGTGAAACCAGAATGTAGTAGGACAGACGCCTGCAAAAGTAGTCTGGAAGGGGTGGGGGGGAGCTTGCTAGAAGAATCAAGCAAAACAAGCAACACAAGCAACACCTGTGTGCGCGAAGGGGGGGACAAACGGAACATCACGGGGGTACAAGAGAGGGTGGGGATGGCCTTTGGGGACAGAGGGAGTAAACACATGTTGGTGCATGCTTACTGATTGTGATCTCCTTACTTGGAAAGCAGCTTCCTTCTTTCTTGCTTTTCATCTTTGTGAAGTACAATTTACGAAGCAAGTCACCAGTGCAGAGCCCAGAAAGACCTGGCTCCCCTGTTGTCCATTTTAACTCTTGGACGCTGTCAGGTTTCCTTCCCCTATTCAGGCTATTTTCCCTTATTCAAGTTTCTTTCCCATTATTTCTCTTTTATTATCCTTTTTAGATTAGCCTTGTGTGGGTGGGAAGTTTTCTATTGTAGTTGGTTTGGCCTTAACTTGCTGATTCAGAATCCTGGTTCTGACCCAAGGCAAAATGGAGTTTCGCAGTGACAGCTCTGATTGGTTAGAAAACACTGCTGAACAACAATGAACATTCTAAACTGTCACTCTTTGCCTTTCATCATCTAAACCCCAGCTGAGAGGACGTGTTTAGTGGCTGCTCCTGCTTTGGACTTGGGCCTGGTGGATTTTATCCTTCAGGCATTAGCAGTTGAGCGGCAACTTTCTTGGGGGTTTCAGAAGAAGCTATCAGCTGTCAGGAATTCGTTTGAAGATAGGAAACTCTGAAGATCTTTAAGAAAATCGTTCTGGAGATAAGTGACTTTGTTTTAACTGCAGCTCTGTTTATCTTAATGACATTTAAGTGAGAACTCGTCAAAATGTTACCTTTGAATTTATATTTTTGAACCTTCTGAGTGCGATTGAACGCTATTTTGTACAACGCGAACTACGTGTAATCTGAAACTAATCGTAGAACCTTTGCGCGTGCGTGAGTATTCAACTGCGCGTGTGTTTTCCAGCACGTGTGTTTACTAGCACGTGAATCTGTTCGTCGCGTGAGAACTCTATAGCGCGTGTGTTTTCCAGCGCGTGTGATTCCTAGCGCGAGAATCGGCTCGCCGCGTGAGAACTCTATAGCGCGTGTGTTTTCCAGCGCGGGTGCTTCTTAGCGCGAGAATCGTTCGTCGCGTGAGAACTCAATAGCGTGTGTGTTTCCAGCGCTTGTGCTACCTGGCGCGATAATTTGTTTTCCGTGTGAGAACTCTATTGCGCGTGTGTTTTCAAGCGCGTGTGCTTCAGCGCGAGAACTCAATTGCGCATGTGGTTACCTGCGCATGTGCTTTTTTAATGCGTTTACTCGACCGAGTGTGAACTCTGTGCGCATGGGTTATAAGACGCGTGTGAATAGGTGTGGAAATTTATCAGCGCGGGAGTTTTCTACCGCGTGTGTTATCTGCGCGTGATTCCGTATGCGCGTGAATTCTGCTTGCGTGTTTTTACAAGCGCATGTGCTTTCTGCATGTGGACTTTTCTTACAGTGCGCGTGTTCTTCAACGCAGGAAGTTTTCTACGTGTAAAAATTCTGTATTGAGGTTATCCGCGTATGTGTTCAGCACGTGTTTCTTCAATATTTCACAAACTTTATGGAATTGTAAAAAGTTTGAAAACAAAAAAGAAAAGTTTTAAAAAGAAAGAAAATATAAAGACTATTTAACTGAACAACTAGTGAATTTTGGAAAAAAGGCAAAGAACAAAACTTTCCAGATTTGCCCAAATTAAGAAGTTGCTGTGAATTTCAAGAGTCTCAAGTAAGAGAGATTTTCAGCTTCTTTTCAAGCTTCTCTAAGAAATTTCAAGAGAAGAACCAGGTATGATTCTTAATTATTAGTTAAGGATTTAAAGTCTTTCCCACTCTTAAGGATAAGTAAGTAATAAAAGGATTTGTATCTGCTTTTCATATATCCTCTGCAGGTTCAGCTTTGGTTAGCCTTGAAGCAGTCAGCCTGATGTTGTTTTGTTATCCACTTCCCCCTTTCCCTTTGGGGTGTAGTTTGCAGAGCTGAATTAAAATCTAGTTCTGGGAATTACATTTCAGGGGGATTGTCGGGGGTTCAGCAGCTTCCGCGGACACAGGACCTCTCAAGCCTGACAGAATGAAAGGCCAATAATTTTGTCCGCCCGAGCTGTCATGAACCCCGACGAATCCATGGAGGCGTTAGGATCTTTGATCAGGGAGTTACGGGAGGAGTTGAAAATATCTCGGGATGAAAATGCCTTACTTAGTCAAAAGGTGGATGACTTGAGTGTTAAAGTAACACAAATTCAACAGAGGGGAGAAAGGAGAGAGGATGAGGTTTCAGGGGGTGCTGGTTCTCCACCTGAGTTAGAAAGGGAAGGTGGAGATCAATTACCACAAATACAGCGGACGCCTCCAGTGGCAGAAGGGGTAAGGAGTTTAATTATGCCAGTTCCTTTGGTGCCTCCAGAACGTTATCATGGGGATTCCAAGAGGTTTAGGGTGTTTTTGACGCAATGTGAATTACATTTTATGAGTAGACCAGAATTATTTCCCTCGGATGCATCTAAGATAACTTTTATGTTGTCCTATCTTTCTGGGGAGGCATCTGCTTGGGCTTGGTTGTTGGTGAGTCAAAAGAGTACGGTTTTAGGAAATTACACCAGGTTTTTAGAGATATTCCGAAAGATGTTTGATAGTAGACAGTTATCTCTGGAAGTGGATGGTGAATTTTTAGAACTCAAACAAGGTAATAGAGACTTGATTGCTTATATAAGACAATTTAAGTCCCTTGTGTTGGAAAGCAAGTGGCCCGAGGATAAACAGGCCTCGTTGTTTTATCGGGGCCTTAGAGATGAGTTAAAGGATGCATTGTCTGGAGTGGTTGAACGCCCTTCTACTTGTGAAGGTCTGATTGATTTGGTTATTCAATTGGACTTTCATTTGAGTGAAAGGAAGGCAGAGAAGCGTCATTGTCAGAGTGACGTAAAGTCTTTAGTTAGAGTGGATAGATCTAAAGTAGAGAGTAGATCCAAAGGGAATAATCCACCTCCCAGGGTCCGAGGTCCTTTAACTGTGGAAGAAAAGGCTAGGAGGAGAGATAACAATCTGTGTTTAAATTGTGGAAGAGGTGGGCACTTTTTAGGGAACTGTCCTTACACTCCCAAGAAGACTTCTACTTCAGCGGTCAAGGTACAACAGATCGCCAATACTGTGTAGACAGCGGTTCCCCATTTAACCGTAAATGTATCCTTGTTCTTTGAATTGGAGTGTAGGGGAAATGGTCCCGTTATGCTTGACTCAGGCGCCACCGGGAATTTCATGGATTGGGGTCTGGCAAAATCTTTGGGAATTCCAATTCTTCAGAAAGAGGTTGTAGAGCAAGCTAGGGCTGTTGATGGTACGTCTCTATCTTTTGGTCCTATTACTCACAGAACTGGTTCTTTAACTTTGGAGTTATCAGGAGGTCACAGAGAGTTAATTTCGTTTGAGTTAATTGATGCTCCTTTGTTAAAGATTATTTTGGGTATGCCTTGGCTTACTCTCCATAATCATCTGATTGATTGGAGTGCTAGGACAATTGACATGCAGTCAGATTTTTGTAAAGAAAATTACTTTTCAGGAAGTCTCTTTGAGGAAGATGTCAAACAAAGTAATTCAGTGTCTAGTTTTTTGGCTGAGACTGGAATTGGATGTCATGATGTGGGAGCGGTAGTGGGTCAACTTCCCCAGTGTTACAAAGATTTTTGGGACGTATTTGATGAGAAAGTGGCAGGAGAATTACCACCCCATAGGCCCTTTGATTGTAAAATTGAGCTGGAGCCAGGAACAATTTTGCCTAGTAGTAGAGTATATGCTCTTACAGAGAAAGAGAATGATTATTTAAAAGAATATTTGACGGAAAACTTGGCCAAAGGGTTTATTCGTCACTCTAAGTCACCGGCGGCCTCTCCTTTATTTTTTGTACCAAAACCGGATGGAACGCTTCGAACTTGCATAGATTATCGAGCAGTTAACAAAGTCACTGTTAAGAACCGGTATCCTCTTCCTCTCATCTCGGAAATGCTTAATCAAATACAAGGAGCAAATATTTTCTCTAAATTAGATTTGAGAGGAGCTTACCATCTTGTGCGTGTGCAGGAAGGGGACGAATGGAAGACAGCGTTTAAGACCAGGTTTGGGCTGTTTGAATACCAAGTTATGCCATTCGGTTTATGCAATGCTCCAGCGGCTTTCCAATTTTTTTATTGATGAGGCTTTTAGAGAATACCTGGATATTTTTGTTGTCGTTTATATCGATGATATTTTGATTTTCTCTTATGACCTGGATCAACATCAGAAACATGTTTGCTTAGTCTTACAAAAGCTGCGAGAAAACCATTTGTTTGCCAAATTGGAAAAAAGTCAATTCCATACAGATTCTGTGGAGTTTTTAGGTTTTATAATTTCACCTAAGGGTTTAGAAATGAATCCTAAAAAAGTTCAAGCAGTTCTTGAATGGCCCTCTCCTACTAAGGTTAAGGAAATACAAAGTTTCTTAGGGTTTGCCAATTTTTATAGGAGATTTATCAAAGGTTTTTCTCGGCTGGTTGCTCCTATAACGAGACTTTTGAAAAAAGGAGTGAAATTTGACTGGGACCTTGAAGCAGAAAAAGCTTTTCAAGAGTTAAAACAAAAATTTACTTCTAGTCCGATTCTAATTCATCCTGATCTCTCTAAACCTTTTTTTGTGGAGGCGGACGCTTCAAATTTAGCATTGGGGGCGGTGCTATCTCAAAGGAATGAAACTACTGGTCAACTACATCCAGTTGCATTCTTTTCTAGGAAGTTTTCTACTGCTGAAGTGAACTATACAATTGCAGATCGAGAACTATTAGCAATAAAGTCCGCTTTTGAAGAATGGAGGCATTTTCTGAAAGGGGCAAGACATATGGTAACAGTTCTTACTGATCATCGAAATGTATTGTTTTTAAAATCTGCAAGAACCTTGTCTCCACGACAACTTCGTTGGTCCTTATTCTTTGCCGATTATGATTTCATTGTGACTTTTAAACCCGGAAGTCAGAACAAAAAAGCTGATGCCTTATCCCGCCAATTTCATGGTAGTGAGGAGAGAGAGATTCTGGAGCCAGAACCTCTAATTGCTCCAGAATGTTTTTTGTTAGCGGAACCATTAAAGAAATTGATTTTTTGAACGAAGTTCGCCAGAATATGTCCTTGCAGAAGATGGAGGAGTGGGTGAGACTGGATCCAGCCAGAAGTTTGAAAAACGATCTTCCATTTTTTGATAACAAGCTTTATTTACCTACTGAAGAATTAAGAGAAAAGTTTTTGAGAAATTGTCATGAATCCATTTTATCAGGACATCCTGGTTTCAGAAAAACGCTGGAATTGGTTCGAAGGAACTTTTGGTGGGAAAAAATTCGCCAAGACACATTGAACTTTGTTAAAACTTGTGTAGTCTGTGCACAAGCAAAAAGTCAAGTTGGGAAGCCGCATGGTTTATTGGAGCCGTTACCTGTTCCTCCTCGTCCTTGGCATACTATTTCTATGGATTTCATTGTTGATCTCCCTCAAGATAAGGGTTGTACTACCATTCTTGTTGTGGTGGATCTTCTTACTAAAGAAGCGCATTTTTTACCAATGGAGGGAGAGGTTACCGCGGAAAAACTGGCTCATAGTTTTTTGCAAGGGGTGGTTCGACTACCTGGACCCCAAGTCAAGTTATCTCTGATAGGGGATCTCAATTCATTTCAAAATTTTGGAGGGCCTTCTGTAGGAAACTGGGGGTAGACGTTAGTTTGACTTCTGGGTATCATCTGGAGAGTAATGGACAAGTGGAGAGAGTAAATCAGGAATTGGAGAAGTTTTTAAGATGTGTGAGTGTAAGATCGTTTGTTGGTAATGAAGAATAACTTGGATAGAGCAAAAAAGGTGCTGGGAGAAAACAAGTTGAAATATAAAAGGTGTGCTGATTTGAGAAGGAAGGCTGGTCCTGAATATAAGGTGGGAGACTTAGTTTGGCTTTGTACCCGGTACCTAAAAATTAAGGGGAAGAATAAATTCAGTCCACGATTTGTAGGCCCATTCGAGGTAGAGAGAATCATCAACCCTGTGGCACTACGATTGAAATTACCCAAACATTTGAAGGTACATCCTACTTTCCATGTTAGCCTTTTAAAACCAGTTTGTTCAGGAACTAGATTTAGAACACCACCTTCCCCAGTGATTTTGGAGGATTCATCTGAGGAATTTGTGGTTAAACAAATTTTGGATTCCAGGAAAGTGAGGGGAAGGTTGCAGTATTTAATTGATTGGGAGGGATATGGACCTGAAGAACGATCATGGGAAGATTCAGTTGATGTACATGCCCCCCGTTTGGTTGCTAAGTTTCATGCTAAAAATCCACATAAGATAGGCCCAGAGACTGGGCATTAGGAGGGGGGTACTGTCAGGTTTCCTTCCCCTATTCAGGCTATTTTCCTTTATTCAAGTTTCTTTCCCATTATTTCTCTTTTATTATCCTTTTTAGATTAGCCTTGTGTGGGTGGGAAGTTTTCTATTGTAGTTGGTTTGGCCTTAACTTGCTGATTCAGAATCTTGTTTCTGATCCAAGGCAAAATGGAGTTTCACAGTGACAGCTCTGATTGGTTAGAAAACACTGCTGAACAACAATGAACATTCTAAACTGTCACTCTTTGCCTTTCATCATCTAAACCCCAGCTGAGAGGACGTGTTTAGCGGCTGCTCCTGCTTTGGACTTGGGCCTGGTGGATTTTATCCTTCAGGCATTAGCAGTTGAGCGGCTACTTTCTTGGGGGTTTCAGGAGAAGCTATCAGCTGTCAGGAATTCATTTGAAGATAGGAAACTCTGAAGATCTTTAAGAAAATCGTTCTGGAGATAAGTGACTTTGTTTTAACTGCAGCTCTGTTTATCTTAATGACATTTAAGTGAGAACTCGTCAAAATGTTACCTTTGAATTTATATTTTTGAACCTTCTGAGTGCGATTGAACGCTATTTTGTAAAACGCGAACTACGTGTAATCTGAAACTAACCGTAGAACCTTTGCGCGTGCGTGAGTATTCAACTGCGCGTGTGTTTTCCAGCGCGTGTGTTTACTAGCGCGTGAATCTGTTCGTCGCGTGAGAACTCTATAGCGCGTGTGTATTCCAGCGCGTGTTATTCCTAGCGCGAGAATCGGCTCGCCGCGTGAGAACTCTATAGCGCGTGTGTTTTCCAGCGCGGATGCTTCTTAGCGCGAGAATCGTTCGTCGCGTGAGAACTCAATAGCGTGTGTGTTTCCAGCGCTTGTGCTACCTGGCGCGATAATTTGTTTTCCGCGTGAGAACTCTATTGCGCGTGTGTTTTCAAGCGCGTGTGCTTCAGCGCGAGAACTCAATTGTGCATGTGGTTACCTGCACGTGTGCTTTTTTAACGCGTTTACTCGACCGCGTGTGAACTCTGTGCGCGTGGGTTATAAGGCGCGTGTGAATAGGCGCGGAAATTTATCAGCGCGGGAGTTTTCTTCCGCGTGTGTTATCTGCACGTGATTCCGTATGCGCGTGAATTCTGCTTGCGTGTTTTTACAAGCGCGTGTGTTTTCTGCGCGTGGACTTTTCTTACAGTGCGCATGTTCTTCAACGCAGGAAGTTTTCTACGTGTAAATCTTCTGTATTGAGATTATCCGCGTGTGTGTTCAGCACGTGTTTCTTCAAGATTTCACAAACTTTATGGAATTGTAAAAAGTTTGAAAACAAAAAAGAAAAGTTTTAAAAAGAAAGAAAATATAAAGACTATTTAACTGAACAACTAGTGAATTTTGGAAAAAAGGCAAAGAACAAAACTTTCCAGAGTTGCCCAAATTAAGAAGTTGCTGTGAATTTCAAGAGTCTCAAGTAAGAGAGATTTTCAGCTTCTTTTCAAGCTTCTCTAAGAAATTTCAAGAGAAGAACCAGGTATGATTCTTAATTATTAGTTAAGGATTTAAAGTCTTTCCCACTCTTAAGGTTAAGTAAGTAATAAAAGGATTTGTATCTGCTTTTCTTATATCACCTGCAGGTTCAGCTTTGGTTAGCCTTGAAGCAGTCAGCCTGGTGTTGTTTTGTTATCCACTTCCCCCTTTCCCTTTGGGGTGTAGTTTGCAAAGCTGAATTAAAATCTAGTTCTGGGAATTACATTTCAGGGGGATTGTCGGGGGTTCAGCAGCTTCCGCAGACACAGGACCTCTCAGCCTGACAGACGCATGTAATAATGGAGGAGAGTAGCGCTATCGCTAGAGGCTGTAAATCTGCCTCTTTCACAAACTGTTCTTCAACTAAACGCTTTGTTAAAATGACAGATCATTTTAATGCAAAAGCCTTAACAAATAGGTCAGAGGGGATAGTATCACTTTCATGCACTGACATTTCTGTACGGGCGGAAATCCTTTCAGTAGTGGCATGCTCCCCCATCAACCCGATAAGTGGGAACTCTTTCACTTCTCCTACTCTTTCGTTTCTGTCAAAACTGGCTGAGCCTAATAATATTGATTTGGTATCATTGGGAAAAAGGGTCCTTATCTCACACTGCCTTGATTTTTACAGAATATTTACCGCTGCATTCAATGGCCTTGCCTCACCTAGGTTATCGCATGTTGTTCTGAGTGATTCACAAGAACCCAACACTGGGATCGAACTCAATAGGAGCACAATACTTAAATTTGTCTGTATGACAACATTAGCGCTGAAGTGTATACCTTGAGATTCATTCAGGACATACTTGATTTTTAACATCAGTTGGCAAGGAATGAGGAAACTATATTGTTTATTTATTTATTTATTTTTTATTTGCATTTAATCAATAAAAGATTTTTACAAAAAGTCTTTTAGCATCCTTACTGAAAAGTTCTGATGAGAGTACTTAGGACACCGCTTTCAGTTTCTTTCTTTCAAAAGTCAATTTCCCTGCTGTTATCGTCAGACTGATCAATGACCGTTTGACGTTTAAAGTTTAAAGTTTACAGTTTAAAGTTTACCGGGTTGGCTCTTTTCAAGGCAATATCTAAAAGTTTGGCTACGGCCCTCGACCATCTAGCTGAATCGCCAGAAATGAGCCGACACCAACCCGTCTCTTCACTAAGTACCGATGGATGGGATAATAGCTGTGCCAAGTACACCTTGCTTTCTGTAGACATTGCTGGACAGGACGTCAGGAGGTGTCTCACCATTTCAAGCTGATCTGGGTTCTCACATAGACGACATGAGGCTATTGCAGATTGAGATTTAATGGCCAAAATTTCCCTTGTATGTAGGGCATTTAACCGAGCTCGCATGAATGTTCTTCTCAGATCTTTTTCCGGAAATGTTTCACAATATTTCAGCTCAGTTTTTGGTTTATTGTGCCCAGGCGGAAGATCTTTCAACAGTTTATATGACAGAATTTTTTCATTTGTCAGGATCCAATCTTGCTGCACTATTTTTTCTTTCACTCTGCCAGGATTAGAGATTAGAGTTCTTCCGTGCAGGCTATCTCTTTCAGTTTGTCTTTCCGTTTCTTGACCCAGTCAGTTAGAGGTTTACACCCCCCCTCTTTGAATTTCTTCTGCTACCACCTGAAAGATGGGAAGGCCGTCTGGCAAAATAATTTTTCTAAAGAGTTGGAGTGCCCCTTGCTCCACTGTTGATGCAAGAGACGTATGACCAAGGTCCCGTCGAATCGCCGCCATGGGGGCTGACTTTGGGAGGCCCAGCACCGTCTTCCACACAAAACCTTCCAATTTTAGCAACAGTTCTTCAGGAATGGTTAGATTTGCGCTCATTCTGTAAGCTAGAGCGGGAACTAATTTAGATTTGTAGAAGTGAAGAGCTGGTGTCCACGAAAACATTCCAAATTTTTTATCTACAGCTTTTAGTTGGGCTGTCAGGTTTCTTGTTTTATCCCACAGGGCCTTCGTAGTGGTATTTTCTTTCAGGGAATTATCTATCCACACCCCAAGATATTTATATTCATTCACCATTTCCAATTTATTGTTTTCCAGGAACCAGGCAGATGGGATTTTGCGGTCGACTGTCGATTTGGTAAAGAGCAGGATTTTTGTTTTCTGGGTGTTAATTTCTAAGTTGTTTTTTTTCATGTAGGCGGAGAGGTTTGATAATTGCCGTTGTAAACCTATTTTTGTCTGGTCCATCAGGATCAGGTCATCCGCGTACCATATTTATTTATTTATATTTTTCAAACGTAAGACTCTTTCCATAAGATTCTTTAAGATTTATTTATTTATTTTTTCTATCGTAAGGTTTCCACTCTGGTTGAGGATTACCACTAGCTAGGCTGTTTTATTCAGTTTTTTTAATTCAATCTATTTTCGTTTTACAAAAAAAAAAGTAATACATTTATTTCCTTTTCCTAATCTACATTAATAATTATACTTTTTATTTTTTGACTAACCTGGGTTGTCCTTACCGTTTAGCCTTTATCGTATTCCATCTTTATGCATTAGAGAGCGTATTTGCTAAATTCATCCTGAAGAAATAGTCAATTTTTTGTTTCTATGAGTGTACCCTGAGCTTGGGTTATACTGAGGCCATGCTAAATTCATCTTGAAGAAACAGTCCATTTTTTGTTTCTATGAGTGTACCCTGAGCTTGGGTTAGACTGATGAAATGCCTAGTCCTCTTTCTATCTCCTTTATGTTTGAAGGAGCAGTCGCGCAATTGGCAGATTAGAATGCAAGTTCCCCTTTAAAAGGAAGCAGGAAGTAAACCTAATGTCCAGTTCGGAACAGCTGACTGCCGCGGTTCTGTTTCTCTGCCGCTTTTCGTGCGTTCCTGAGTAGGCGAGGCCCTTCTTTTTGAAGCCAGCATTCAAGGTAAGCTAACCTAGGATCTTTTCTCACATACAAATTCTGATGCTAAACAAAGGGCTAAGTCCATTGACTATCCTTCTTCTTTCCCACCACCTTCCCTTTTTAGTCTAATACTGGTGGGTGAATTTGACAGCTAGGAAGCAAGTGTGTCCCAGCGCGCTGGAACACTTTTTGAAGGTAAAATTACCTTTTTCATGTAAAAATCTAAGACTTAAAGCGCCCTTTCTTAGACGAATTCTGTTAAGCAAATGGAAATGGAAGTATGGGATATGTAGTTTCACACATTAGAAATAAGTCCATTGACTATTCTTCCTTCTCTTCCCTCCTCTTTCTCTTGGTAGTTTATTTACTGTTGAGCGAATTCGGTAGCAGGGAAGCAAGTGTGCCCCAGCTCGGTAGAAACGTATGGAAGGTAAATGACTTGTTTCCTATGCAAAATCTGGAAAGATCAAAAGCATAACGGGACTATACCGTTCTTGTTAATCAGACACTGTTTTTTTGCTAACTAGAGACACATTATGCCTCAGCTAACATTTATCTATTTTATACTATTATATTTACAGGAATTGTATTTAGTGGAATACTTTGCCTTTGAGGTGGGGCTATACATATTTCACTCGCTTACTGAACGCTAGTGGAAAGACACAGTGGGAAACCACAGGAATCAGAACTTTTTGCAAAGTTGCAAAAAAAAACCTTTTTCTAAATGGACGTTTAAAGGTACAAATGAGATTGCCTTGCTTTACAGATATCGTTAACCCTGGCCCTCTGTATGGTGCACCCTTTTGGGGCTTATAATTGCTTGAACTGACAGGAATGTACAGAAAGGGGGTTTTCTTGGTTTTTATTTGAAGACAGTTGGGGACTTAGTGGCCCAATTTTAACTATAGCAATTGATTTACCCCCGTTTTTTGCATTAGGAGGTTAACTAACCCCGAGCATCTTGGGTCTGAGTTTATAACAAAATTGAAGTTTGCTCCCCATTTATGAAATAACAGTAGCATACTGAGGGAGCTCAGAAATTGTGTTTTTTTAACAATGTTGTTTGTCTATGTTTTTAAGCATTATTTAATGTTTTAAATCATGGTGTTGTTGTTGTTTTATATGTTGTAGCACTGATAAAGCCTTTGAATAAGTCTACTGATCCTGAAGAAGACGTTGACCAATGGTTCTGTAAAATCTGGCCAATTGGTGTCAAGTCGAAACTATACAAAAGGAAATCCAATGATAAGAGGAATACTACTAGAATAATCTTGGATACTTATAGTTGATACATAATGGTGGACTGTCAAAGTAGGAATATTACTACTGTAAAAGTTATTTAGAATGTCTCTATACAAACTAGATTTGATTGTGAAGATGAATGGTAGAATGGTGTGTTAGTGATATACACATAGGAGAAATGTCTACACAAAAATGCGCTATTTGCACACAAAAACTTGTTCACAAAAAAAAATATATATGTTGATTGGAAATGAATTGTTGTCTTATAATTGTTCAAAAATGTATTTTATGAAATTGTAACAGAATAAAATGATATATTTTTAATAAGAACACACTCTCTGGTCCTCAGCATGCGCTTTCTGAAACACATTTATTGAATTTTTCAGCACATAGGGCATCCTCTCTGTTTAGTACATCCACGTACCATAACCTGGATACTTTTGACAGTCCCACTCTTGGCAGGAATGAGCAAATTTTCTCTTCAGTGTACTGGAAGTCGCCTATAAAGGCAATAAACAGAGCCGGTGCCAGGGGGCAACCTTGCTTGACCCCACGTTTTGTGAGAATTTTGTTTGACAGGTGGCCTTGCTGGCTCAGGCGGACACGCATGGAAGTGTGAGTGTGTAGGGCCATGATTGGATCCAATATTGGAGTCTGGCATTTCCAGGTTCTCAATTTTTCCCATGAAACTATATTGTCTATTAAAATACATGATCTTAATGACCTTTATGATGTCCACACAGATATTGAAATCGATTTTGGGGTGTTGGCAGCAGAGTCGCAGGTGGTTTCACCCAAATGTGGACTGGCCTATAGGGGACTCTGGAGATTTCCAGATGGATCAAACATTTGCCATGGCTGTAAATTGAGAGGCCCAGACTACCCCTTAATCTAACGAACTGGTATTGCCAGAAACCGGTCCTAAAAGAGCGCCATTGGATCCCAGTGGATCAGATTCAAAGTACTCTACAGCATGCAAAAAGATTACTGGAGCAGGGGCCCAAAGTTTTTGGCAGACGCTTAGCCAGTCTGGCAAAGCACCTCCAGTTTTGTTGGCGGACTGGATGCTTATATACCCACCAACTAAAACCTAAGTGGACAATCAACATGTGGGCAGATTGCTTTGGAGCACAGGGATTCAAGTTCTCAACCTACCCAGAGACAAGCAGAGCCAAATCACCTAGTCTTCATAAGACTTGGAAAAAGGATGTGCTCAGAGATGCCTTTGAACGCGATCCGCCTCGCTCAGGGATAAAGCAACAGAGCAACATCAGAGAGAACCTACACTACCTACTGCTCTAGCTGCCGGTGGAGAATGTCTTCCATTGCCTTCTCTGGCTAGCCTGCCACCCCGCCCCCCCAACTCTTCAATTAAGGAACCAAAACGAACTCTTTTAACTATGATCACAAATAATGATACACACGAGGAAACATCCTTTGTCTGAAACATCTATTTACCCCCCTGGATCATGTAGCGTAAACACTTCACAAAACACTTTGTCTGCCTCACACTTACAATTCCCCTAGTATTGGGGACATTTATTTGGAAGACTAAGCACTCTGACGTGGCCTTTAGGCAATATTTCTAGTGTGACACAAGGCACAATAAATAATTCTGAAAAGTTTTTCTGTGCCTGTCTTCCCTGTCGCTTCACATTTCTCTTCAAGCCTTCAGTGTTCAACGCTGTGTATTAGTTCCTGCTATCATAGTTCGAAGCCGGAAGTGTAGGCTTGTTAGAATTGTTAGAATTTGGGGTATTCATTCTAACATTCATTCCACAGCATCAGGCGCACCCAGTGAACACGACTCTGCCTCCCCATTGGAAGCCACCAATCCCAGGGCACCCTTACTTAGTTAGCCATACTGCTACAGTATCTAGCCCACTATCTGCTGTCTACAAGACTTTGGAGAAATAGCGTGGCACAATATTCCAAGATACACAAAGGAAGGTAATGAATGATATTGACGGGTCACACACTTACTTTTCACATTGCAGGTCTGAAGTTGTTTCATAATGGTGCTGGGAACCTGCCTTGCTGTATTTGCTGGAGGAAGACAGGACGGAAGCAGCTGGGATTCTCAGCCTACCCACGTCAGGGTTTATCGCAGCACTGCTGCTCGTGAGTTCAAGTCTTCTGGAAGGCGGGAAGACAGACACGAAGATTAAGCACAGTCCTGGGATCGAGTAGGATTGATTTTTTAATCTTATTTATTTCATTTATAAAGTGCAACCAGGAGGCATTGAGGCGCTGTTACAGGTACAAGTCAGTTAAGCATAGTTTGTCATACAGTTCAGGTGAGTTACATCAATGGTAAGAGCATAGGATCAAATACCAAAACAGAAGTATCATGCATGTTATTGATAGCGTACAATTGGCAGATACAGGTCTAGGGTATGGGTAGGAGAGGGTTGCAATCTTGTGTCAGGAAAAGGACATTAACCGTGGCACAGAAGTTCTTTTTCAGAAGCAATGCATAGTTAAATTAAGCACCTGTGGGATGTCAGCTCATACAACTCCAGTTTAGGTTTTATGGTATTGCTTTTCTGGCAATTACAAAATGGTTGCAGGATGAGCTACCCATCAAATTCTGATGTGGACCCTGGGAAAAGTTGGACCGTCATGATCAGATACATACGATGGACACTGACTTGCCTTTTGGGCAACACAAACTGAGAGCCAGGCGGGGAAAGCTTTGAGGCCCACAATAATAATAATCCCAGGGGTCTGTGTAGGATGAGGCCAATAACACCAGAGATCCCTCTGGATCATTGTTGTTCACATTGTGCATATACAGTACAAGCCGCTGTCAACCATGAAACATCAGCTCGAAAAGTCTTGACATTCTCCAGGTGACAGAAGAGATGAACAGCCTGAACTTGATGCCTCTTGGGAGTAGGGTGGTGGAGGCGATGGAGCACGGGCCATCTGTCGCTGTGATGGGGACATGTCCTTGACGTTTAGCAAGATGACAGCAGAATCAGTAGAGAGTGGTAGCACGTGGAGTTGGCCAGGGCTATGACCTGACTGTCAATCTACAAGTGGCAAGAGTTCTAGAGGCTAAAGTGTGTTGCATGAAAGGCTCAGCACAGGGCATTGATTTTGGAGCTTGAGACAGGGTAAATACATAGTTGCTACACAGTCCAAAAATAACCCAAGGAATTTCTCAGAAAGGTGGCAAACACTCTCCAAATTAAAGGCAAGCTCCACGTTTCAGACAAGAACTCGAGTTGGGGTATTTATTGAGCATGGAGCTGGCTTCAGGGAACAATAGCACTCTGTACATCAATAGGGGTTACAGGTACGTATAACTAGATGGGTAAACAAGGGAACAGTCCTCAGAACACATCATGTTTTACCGACATTACGAGTTTGTTGGGGACATTTAGCGGTGCTGAAAAGAGGATGTGCAGGGTGAGCTGCATACGGTGCTTGCCAGAGGGCTTACTGGGCTTGTTGGATTTGGGGGTGAGGGGAATCTAAAAGAGTTTGAAGAAGGTTTTGTATTTTACTGTATTTAGTGAATTACAGGAAAGAGTTTTGACCAAAAACGAGAAGCATGTAGTTGATGTGCGTCTGATGTTGGGGACGCAGAGTAGGGATGCCGGCGTTCCGGCCCTTTCGCTATTGCATTTCTACTGCTCAATCTGGCGAGGTCCTGACTTCTGGTGATACAGAGAGAGTGATGGCAGGAGGGAGCACACCTGCAAACAGCTTTGCACCCAATGCAGGTGTGTCAGGTTTCCTTCCCCTATTCAGACTATTTTCCCTTATTCAAGTTTCTTTCCCATTATTTCTCTTTTATTATCCTTTTTAGATTAGCCTTGTGTGGGTGGGAAGTTTTCTATTGTAGTTGGTTTGGCCTTAACTTCCTGATTCAGAATCCTGGTTCTGACCCAAGGCAAAATGGAGTTTCACAGTGACAGCTCTGATTGGTTGGAAAACACTGCTGAACAACAATGAACATTCTAAACTGTCACTCTTTGCCTTTCATCATCAAAACCTCAGCTGAGAGGACGTGTTTAGTGGCTGCTCCTGCTTTAGACTTGGGCCTGGTGGATTTTATTCCTTCAGGCGTTAGCAGTTGAGCGGCTACTTTCTTGGGGGTTTCAGGATCAGCTGTCAGGAATTCGTTTTGAAGACAGGAAACTCTGAAGATCTTTAATAAATTGTACTGGAGATAAGTGACTTTGTTTTAAACTGCAACTCTGTTTATCTTAATGACATTTAAGTGAGAACTCGTAAAATTTAACCTTTGAATTGATATTTTTGAACTTTTGCGCGAGCGAGTGTTTTCCAGCGCGTGTGATTCGTAGCGCGAGAATCGGCTCGCCGCGTTAGAACTCTATAGCGCGTGTGTTTTCTTAGCGCGTGTGCTTCCCAGTGCGAGGATCTGTTTGCCGCGTGAGAACTCTATAGCGCGTGTGTTTTCTTAGCACGTGTGCTTCCCACCGCGAGGATCTGTTTGCCGCGTGAGAACTCTATAGCGCATGTGTTTTTTCGTAGCGCGTGTGCTTCCAAGCGCGAGGATCTGTTTGCCACGTGAGAACTCTATAGCGCGTGTGTTTTTCTTAGCGCGTGTGCTTCCAAGCGCGAGGATCTGTTTGCCGCGTGAGAACTTTATAGCGCGTGTGTTTTCTTAGCGCGTGTGCTTCCCAACGCAAGGATCTGTTGCCGCGTGAGAACTCTATACCGCGTGTGTTTTCAAGCGCATGTGCTTCAGCGCGAGAACTCAATTGCGCGTGTGGTTTCCTGCGTGTGTGTTTTAACTTGTGTACTCGACCGCGTGTGAACTCTTTTGCGCGTGAATTCTGTTTCGCGTGTTTTTACAAGCGCGTGTGTTTTTCTGTGCGTGGACTTTCCTTACAGTGCACGTGTTCTTCAACGCAGGAAGTTTTAAACGTGCAAATCTTCTGAATTGAGATTATCTGCGTGTGTGTTTTGCACGTGTTTCTTCAAGAATTCACAAACTTTATTGAATTGTAAAAAGTTTGAAAACAAAAGAAAAGTTTGAAAGAAAAAGAAAGAAAAGATAAAGACTATTTAACTGGACAACTAGTGAATTTTTGAAAAAAGGCAAAGAGCAAAACCTTCCAGGTTTGCTCTAATTAAGAAGTTGCTGTGAATTTCAAGAGTCTCAAGTAAGAGAGATTTTCAGCTTCTTTTCAAGCTTCTCTAAGAAATTTCAAGAGAAGAACCAGGTATGATTCTTAATTATTAGTTAAGGATTTAAAGTCTTTCCACTCTTAAGGTTGAGTAAGTAAATGAAGGATTTGTATCTGCTTTTCTTATATCCTCTGCAGGTTCAGCTTTGGTTAGCCTTGACGCAGTCAGCCTGGTGTTGTTTTGTTATCCACTTCCCCCTTTCCCTTTGGGGTGTAGTTTGCAGAGCTGAATTGAAACCTAGTTCTGAGAATTACATTTCAGGGGGATTGTCGGGGGTTCAGCAGCTTCCGCGGACACAGGACCTCTCAGCCTGACAAGGTGGCTGTGAAGGTGATGCGTGGGGTAGCCAGTGAAGTTCGATGAGTTTGGGTGGATATGCTGCGCACAGCACACATCACACAGCACACATGCTCATTACAAGAGAAAGTGTCCAAAGGTGGGGATGCTCAGTCGGAACCCCCATACCAACAAAAAAAAGTTAGATTTTAATGTTTCATGATTTATTCCCCCAGCTTCTCAGCACTGTAAAAATAGCAGTGATGCCACTCAATTATTAACCCAATAAGAATGAAGGATTGAGGCAGCCCCCTCGGGTATTAAACTAGCTTTACCCGTGGCAGAGACAAGCCCTTATTTTGTAAGCTATCCACCCTGCTAACGCCCCCATATCGAAATTCACCTCTGAAGCATAGCCTTTTATGGGTGTGTACACTCTAGTCTCTATGCTTGTGTCTTGTGGTGTGCGATGCCCGTTGGGGTCAGTTCATAGAGCTAAATGAGTAATATACAAGATTTAGGCCGGAATACCAACTGAATTTGGCAGCAGCAAAGCCTGCCTACTTTGCCCTCTTCAAGAATTTAAGGTTATGGGGCTCATTATAAGTTCCCGGTCCAGAAAAAATGCTGGAAAAAATGCAGGTAATTCCGGCACCAGCAATTGACTCCTCCCAGAGTAATTATTTACTTATGAATGCCCCAAGTTCATGAAGTGCTTAGTCTACACACGTTTAACAGTCAAATGACGTGCCCAATTCAACTAATTATCTTTGGAGTATAACTATACATTAGGCATGAGATTGATGATGGAAGTATGGGTACAATGCGCAGATCACCAAAATTCTTGAAAAAAGTCCATAAAACAAGTGAATCTGGCTTCAAATTTGACCCCTTAACTTATGCCAGCTCTTATAGCGACAGATTACCAACCTTTCCTACGGATATAAACCCATTGGAGGGCATCAATTAATTCTGAAAATTACCAAACTGTTCACCGCATACTTTGAATCACGCCTTGAGAACGACCCCAAAGGTTGAAACACGTGTCGGCTGTCTAGCAACCATTAAATCTAGGATTTGAAGCCAGATTCACTTGTTTTATGGACTTTTTTCAAGAATTTTGGGGATCTGCGCATTGTACCCATACTTCCATCATCAATCTCATGTTCATATGTACTAGGGGACGCCAGTGGAAGTATATTACTGCGGCAGGCCACATTCCTTCATTGCTGTGGTATTAATCAGCGCACTGTCTCATTAACGACCCCCAGTTTTCCTTATTTTCTAACTATACATTAGTGCTGTATGTTGCCATTATTTAAACACATACATTGTACATATCCATTTGAATGGAAAAGGACTGTTCTGCAGGGCATTCTTACCATAATCATTTATTTTCTGAGTGCCAAATAAGCCAAACAACAGAACCCCTGGCACTGTACAATGTTCTTCAATAATCAATAAAGCCACATTAGGTAAGAAAGCAGCCTTTACGTTAGTAACTCACCCTCCACTTTTAATCAATCCAAAGAGGTGCACTAGCTCAGCCTTCAAAACTCATTTACTGCAGGTGGTCCCTCTGCAAGCACTGAAGACGATGCATACACACAGACACACACCCAAACTCACCCGGCCATGTGTCCGTTCACAAACTCTCCCGCTCACTCATTTACTCACTCACTCTCTTCCTGACAGTATCCGTAAGGGTTTCAGCTATACTAATAAGGGTACGTTGTTTGTCATGAATTGTAAAATTTTATTAGTGGCAGCTGTTAGGTGCTGTCCTGTGTAGTCTTAAAGTTAGGTTTGTGGATAACGTGCCTGTGTTTGAAATTTTTGACATGGGCACGTTTTCAGAAGTAACAAAGGTGAAACCTGGCAATATTGAAAAAATACATGCACGTTATTCAGAACTGAAGTTCCAAACATATTCCCTTCTCCCCATGTCCGTGCGGCTCAGATTGGGTTCTCTGCTAGCTCTGCTCGCCAGAGGGTTCTTTGAAATGTCTTTATGGGCAAAACATCTCTCAGGTTTTTACACTCGGTGAATGCAATTTTAGAAGGTGTATCTACTTGTAAGAAACGGACATTGTTCCCTTCTAATGTGTATGTGCAAGCTGCCCCATTTACTGCACTTGGTCCTAATCGTAGGTGATATGTACCTCACATGTTCACCTGTCACACCCTTTTTTGTTTACAATTGGTTTTGTGGAAATCAACAAACGTAGCAGTTGGTATTACATTCGTGAAAAACAAGCACAGTGCCTACTTCTGAGCCACAATTGTGTTTTTCTTGTCCAAGTTGGCTCCTGCGTGGCGCAGTATCATAGAGTGCAGCGAGGGCGAGAGCACCGTGGAGGCAGAAAAAGTGAGTAGGTGTTCTTAAGCTGCTCAGTTTTGGTTCATCTGGTACTATGTCTGCTCAGCTTTGGCTCAGCTGGTGCTATGGCTGCTTAGTTGTGGCTCAGCTGGTGATATGTCTGCTCAGCTTTGGCTTAGCTGGTGCTATGTCTGCTCAGCTTTGGCTCAGCTGGTGCTATGGCTGCTCAGTTCTGGCTCAGCTGGTGCTATGTCTGCTCAGCTTTGGCTCAGCTGGCGCTATGTCTGCTCAGCTTTGGCTCAGCTGGTGCTATGTCTGCTCAGCTTTGGCTCAGCTGGTGCTATGGCTGCTTAGTTTTGGCTCAGCTGGTGCTATATCTGCTCAGCTTTGGCTCAGCTGGTGCTATGTCTGCTCAGCTTTGGCTCAACTGGTGCTATGGCTGCTCAGCTTTGGCTCAGCTGGTGCTATGTCTGCTCAGCTTTGGCTCAGCTGGTGCTATGGCTGCTTAGTTTTGGCTCAGCTGGTGCTATATCTGCTCAGCTTTGGCTCAGCTGGTGCTATGTCTGCTCAGCTTTGGCTCAGCTGGTGCTATGGCTGTTCAGTTTTGGCTCAGCTGGTGCTGTAGCGTGATTGTTTTTTGCTCACATGTGGCGCTTTAGGACTACCTCTAATTTTGGATCATCGGTGGTGATTACACGCCACGATTAGTTTAGGCAAAAGGGTGGAGCTTTAGCCCACTCATTAGCTGTGGCACTACACCTGGCACAGCTATACAGTTCTGATTCATAGGTGTCCCTTTAGCACTAACATCAGCTTTTGCTCTTAGGTGGTGCTTCGGGGTCGCCATTCGTTTGTGCTGAACGTGATGCTTTCATTGAGGCATTAGCTGTAGCTCCTGGATGGCCTCTTCGCCATTGTTCTAAATGCGTTGAATGCTGCAACAGACAGTGCACGGCGAAAGGCACTTGCAACCAGGGGGAGTGCAGGGATACTGCACTCCGTTCTTGTGGCAGCACCCCTCAGCCATGCAAGCCACCTTCCCAGGGTTTGAGGAACACCCAGCTGTGCCCCAACACAGCCCTTTTGCTGGTGTGCTCGTCACAAATGTAGACTGGGTAACCAGCCTGGGAACCTGAACGGGGAAGGGCTTATTTATTTACTTATTTATTAAAATCAGGGCGCGCACACACAAGTACAACAAACATACAAGAGCATAGAAAGCACTGAAACAATGCGAGAGAGAAGAGCCAGGGACGAAACTCAGAGTCCGAAAATGGAGGATTCAAACGTGTGTAATAAACCTAATCAGGTGATTAAAAAAAAAGTGTTTTGAGCTCGATCTTAAATGTAGCCGAAGTCTCAGCAGCTCGAAGGTTGAGACATTTTAAACATATGAATGGGCTATCAAGTGCTGGAAGAACAGTAGAAAAAAGAACATTCTAGATCCAGGGAAGGCCTGAACCGCGATGTTTGTTTTTCTAAATCATGAAAACTGTCTGGCTTGCATAGCAAATGCCCCCGACCCCCCAAGATGACGCCTCAGAAGCTATTTAGTTGAGTTGAATGTCTTCTTCCCTTTAAAGCTAATGTAACTCCACTTTGAGCAAATAGAGGCCTTGAAGGGGAGGTGATGCAGCTTTACTAGAGCCCCAGGAGTCGAACTGGCGAATGCAATATATTGCATTTAATGACATGGTTCAGGAAAACCATTGCCCTCATCCAGGCATCCAATCTAAAAATAAAAGCCACCACTAAGCGTTGCTTCTAAAATGCAATTCGGAGACACGAGGGCTGGTTTGCAAATTCCATTGACAATTGAATTTAGGTTTTTGTGTCAACTGAGGGCTTGAAACTTTGCTAAAGCCTCTTGAAAAGAGTGGTTCCACTTAGTGAAACTGTACTGAGTAAGGCCTGCACAGGTACTGTAATTGGGGGTCACTGAGAAAAACAATGAAATGTCCATTGTCGTGAGTTTTGGCTTAAGGTAATGAGTTGACACCCATACTCCATGAAGGGTGCTGTCAAATGATTGCCCTTTGGTACACTAGCCATGTCTTCATAAAGACTATGCAGCCCCTCAAGACCCCAAGAAGAACTGTTACACTCCCCATCTGCATTATGTCCTTTAAGAATATTTGTATAAACTGTTTATAAAATAAATAATATGGCTCCTGCTCAGACGGGCTGAACTTATGTTTCTACAGATGGCAGAACATACTTCAGAACGTTACTGTTTACAGCTAAGAATTGAGCATTGGAAAATAGCCTTTGTAAGGCAAGTAGTAATCTGAATTTGGCATATTGTATAAATACTATCTCTGTAGTGTTTTGTTTCGTTAGAATTCCTCACCCTACTGTTAAGATCTGTTGCCAGAAATCGCATCCTGAAGTCATTTTGGTGGAGGACCACGCAAAGCCCTCCACCAACCATCAATTATTTCCCTGATCTCCACTAATAAGTATTGTGGTCCTTACTTCAATTTACAAGAATCGTTTTATTTCCCTAAAGTGTGCGGATCACTTTGTGAAAAAAGTGGGCTTAATATTGTTCCCAATATTTTTTGGAGGTTTCTGTATCCATGGGAAGTGGAAACATTGCTCCCGAGGTCTATGATCAAAGAATGGATGCATATGTTAAAATCAGCAGATTTAGTGGCGACCTTTAATACACACCTTAGAAAATTCTGATGGTTCGCAGGCTAGCCTGTGAAATCAGTCAGTTAAAGCATTTTTTTCTCCAAATTTGCATGTGGTCATTTGAGTATGGTGGCAAGTGTCCGAAGGTCGAGGTAGAAAAAAACGGGGGGAAATGTCCAAAATAACAAAATAACCAGAAAGCTTCTCAGAAACCTAAAAGAAACTACGGATCACATATCAATGGCAAACAAGAAATGATCGCATGAAGTTAGGCAAGACTATGGGCAGTGAAGCTCAGCCAGTACTTATCTGTCCAAACAACAGAAAGGGTCCGCCATATCTTGCCTGTGTCACAATGCTTTCACCCAGTCACAAAGCCCACTGCCCGGGACACACTAAGGCCCTACCTGTGCCCTGAACACCTGTCTAGTAACATGCCATGCCTTTGTGTTAATTTCAAAGCGGCTGGAATCAATATCATTCATTGCCCTGCCCCAGGCTTTGCCTCCATGTGCCTGATGCATTCTGGTAGCCGCAGGAGCCTTTTGGGGCTGAGATTGGAGGGGAACCATAACTGTTTTCAGCTGTTCACAATTGTACTCAGCCTTGCCCTATGTTGGCTGGAGCATGAAGAGCCTGTAGGTCCATACCTCCACTTGCAGCAGGGGCCAATCCACTGATTGTTCCTGCTGGCTCGGGCCTGGGTGTCCCAGTCACCAGCTCTGCATTGATCCAGCTCTTCCCGATTCCTGAAGGCTTGTTTCCAGCGCTGAGTTTGCAGCTGCTTGCTAATTTCCCTTTGCTAATTTACCATGCTGACTCTCCAACTCCTCGCCTGTTCTCTATGCTTTCCCACTATGCTGCCTCTGCAGCCCCCTGTCTTGCTTTTATGCGTCTTTGGCTTCCAAGCTCCGCTTGGTTCTCGTACATTATTCGATTATTTTCATACATTAGAATCCTCCACTGGGTTTTCTTTCTAGCCTTCCGATTCAATGACTTTGAGGATAGGATAGGCGCAACCCTTCTGTTTACAAAACTCAATGTTTCTTCGGGTGACTGACTTTCCAGACCGTGTTACTCGTAATGAGGCCCATATGTCTTCAAATCATGTTTCCTCCCGCGATTCTGTGTCATAAACTCACTGCTTCCTCTAGTGGCCATTCTAATATTCATTGCGTCATCGCCTAACCTCCCTAAGCCTGGATCTCTGCTTATGCTTTCCCAGCTATCCTTTCTCTCCAGTTCTCCATCTCGGCCCTGAATCAGTCCACTGCGTGACTCCTAAATCAGTCCACTGTGTGTCCACTCCAGATCAGATAACCGAGGGGCTTCTGTTGAATCTACCTTGTTTGTTTGAGTACTTCTTACTCTGTGAAACCTCAAACTGAGTACAACCGCCTCTTCAGAATGTCCAAGCAGGAACTCTGCTGTCTGCCCGTTGTTGAGAGTTGACAGCTGGATTTGCTCACAGGTTCCTGGAGGCCCCTTCTCTGACTTGTATCAAGCACTTGGACTTGAATTCTGTTTTTCTTTTTCATTTCTTTAGTTATAGCCAGTTCCAAACTTCTCCCTTTTCTATGATCTTTCATATCTTGCTGAGATACACTCGATGTGCACTTTGCCCTGTTCCTATGCTAAGCAACACCTCCTTCTTCCTGTCTTCATCCTCTCTGTTCCGTTCAAGTGGTCGTTGACAGGCATCCTGCGACTTCTTCATGTCAGGATTCTGTTTGGCAATAATCTTTCTTTATGATGTCACTTCCCCCCCTGCTGGTCAGAGGCCGCGTTAAAGTGACATGCCTTTAGGTCAGTGCTCTCTATCTGGCTAGTGTACAGGCTAACACAGCTGGTGGAACCAAGGTCTGGGGCAGAGGAGATCTACTGGGCCTTTTCAATGAATCAGCCGGATCTGCTCGCCCATCAAAACATGTATTTCAGAAATATGAGATTTAAATTGATAGAATGTTTGCTATTTATTAAAAGCATGTAAACAAATAAGGGTACTATAAAACAAAAATCCGTAGGTTACGGTATTAGGTAATCTGACAGATGCTCCATTTTTAAGCAGGTTTGGAGTTTCCCAGAACTGCCACCAGTTATGTCCAAGGTGGCAGAATATTTAAAGAGCATTATGAACTGGCCATCACATATGACCCAAAGTGTGTTTGTGGTGAGGAAGTTGGGTGAGAAAGTCATTTGTATGTATTGGTCTGGGAATGGAGGTGGCTAAACTGGCGATTTCTATGTGCTAGAATTCTAAATTGGCCCCTGACTTCTCGAGGCCGCAGAGACATCAGCAGTCCTTCATTTCTATGAGGGCCCAAAGGTTTTCTAGCATGCCTATGACACCCCGGGGTAGACACCAGCCACTTCTGCGCCCTACAGTGTCAACATATTTGGGGTTTAAGCTGCAACTCCCCCCGTAGTGTCACGGACGCCTATTAATATGTGGACACGGTAAGAATTATGATTTATATATTTATTGTAAAGGGCATCAATAAGTGTCTACATCAGGCCCCACCGGCTGGCAGATACCGGTGTTGATGTTTGAATCGCCGCGTTCTCCTCCGTCACAGGCACACGTCACATTCTGTGTGACGTCCTCATATCTCGTGCGTGCCTGGCTCCCCGCGGCTCTGGCGATACAAGTGATGCACGATACTACACATCTCCCCTTCTTAACTTATCTGATAACACAAATTTAATGTTCAACATATAGAAAGTCTTTTGTTGGTTTAATGTTCCCATACAAAGTCTGTCAACCCACGGGGATCACGAATGACTCTCCCTCTGCTTGATCTGCGTGAGATATCTGTTTTAGGCTTTGGCAAGGAAACACCTTGTAAGTTCTTCTTATTCACTACATCCCTACAACATTCTTCCACATCACTAGGACCACCATTACCCTTGACTCTTTCATGACCATCATGTTTTGGCACATTCACTTTAGGTACATCCCATACACATACTCTCTCCATATTCCAAACTCTTCCATCCTCAACCCTCACTGCAAGCTTAAATACTTCGACCACTCCGACAGGTTTTGACCACTTTCACGGACCATTTCTCAAGACAGGTGGAAGCTTAATCCTCACCAAACCTCCAACCATTAATGGTGATTTTTTTTCCATTACTGCCTATGGACCTATCATGGGCTTTCTTGTTCTTCAATTGCATAGTTCTGATGTTCTCACACACATCTCCAAAATCTTTCTTTATCACAGTCATTCTTTTCATCCAGGATGGTGTCAACTTAGTGTTGGCCTTCCGGCCCTTAACCATTTCAAATGGCGAAAAACCTGTAGTACAGTGTGTTGTGAAATGATGAGCATTAATCTTTTGTCTGACAGCTTCTTCCCATCTCACACCATTTGCCAAAGCCCATCTCACCGCATCCTTGAGCACCCTGTTAAAGCGTTCGACCACCCCATTGGTCTGGAGTGGTATATAGCACTTCTTTTGTGCATAATGGCATTTTCTGCACAAAACTTTTGCATTTCTTTCGAACGGAACTGGACTCCATTGTCCGTTAATATACTTTTTGGCAAGCCTTCCCTTCCACAGACTTCTGCTAGAAATTCAACTACCATTTTGGCAGTCATGTATGGCTTGATCATGACTTCAACCCACCTAGTCAACAGATCAATGATTACTGGACACTATTGTTGCTTACCCTCACTGCAAATTGGACCTAAAATATCCATCCCCAGGTCACCCCATACATTACTTGGGAGGTCTGTAACTACCATGGGGTATTTCTCATTCATACATCCTCTGTCACTCTCTTTACAAAGGATACAATCACGTATAATTCTCTCGATTTGCAGATCATATCCTGGCCACCAAAATTCATCACGTATCCTTCTCTTTGTCTTCACAACACCCTGATGACCCTCATGGACCAACACAATGATCCTTTGGCGCAGACTTGTTGGTGGAATGATTCTGTCATTTCTCATAATTCTATTATTCTCCACCTTGAGTTCATTTGCAACTTTCCAAACTTCTAATAGCCCATTTTCTTCATACTTGGTTTTGACCAACGGAGTATCACTTAATATGATGTGTCTCAATTTTCTGAATGAAATGTCTGATTCCTCTGCCTCTTCCCATTCCTTCTCCGATATGGATAGATCTTCAATATTAAGTACAACTTCAGATTTCATATCTTCCTCATCATCTATCTCAGAAACATTAGTGAGTCTTGAAAGACAGTCAGCAGCACGGTTTTTCGTGCCTGGTACTTCACTACACAGTTGTATTCTTGCAGGAGTATGACCCATCTTTTTATGCGATTGGAAACATTGTCCAAACCTTTGTTCATTATGACGCGGACCAATGGCTTGTGGTCCGTTCGGAACTCTACTTCTGCACCCCAAATAAAATGTTGAAACTTTTCTGCAGCCCATTTGATAGCCAACGTTTCCTTTTCAATGGCTGCATATGTTTTTTCCACCCCTTTCAACAGTCTAGATGCAAAAGCTATTAATCTCTCCTTGCCATCAATCTCTTGTGTCACGACTGCACCAAGACCTACATTGCTGGCATCTGTTGTGATGACGGTTTTCTCTCCGCTCTTGAAATTCCTCAATGACGGTGCTTTATTCAACTCATGTTTTATCCACCCAAATTCCTCTTCACATTCCGTATCCCATGCAAAGGACTTCCTCTTCAAAAGTTCTCGGAGTGGAATGGTGTGCATGGCAAAATCACGCATGAATTTAGAGTAGTACTCGGCCATGCCAATGAAAGTACGCACTTCCTCCTTCGATTTGGGTCTTGGCATATTCTCTATAGCATCTAATAGTTGTTTCTTTGGTCGTACTCCTTCAGCCGATATAGTATGTCCTAAGTATTCAATTTCGCAACAATCAATCTTGCATTTTTCTTTACTTAAAGTCATTCCTGCTTCACGTAGTCTCTTGCACACATATTGCAGCCTCTCATCATGTGTCCTTTGATCAATAGCGTGTACTAGTATGTCATCTTGGAAACATATAACACCCTGGTCTTCTGCAAACAGTTTATGCATGATCTTCTGAAAGACAGATGCAGCTGATATGAGCCCAAACGGCAATCTCTTATATTGATATAGTCCATCTGGTGTGATAAATGCTGTCATGCACCTGGATTCTTTATGTAATTTTACTTGATGGTATGCTGAGGTCAAATCAAGAGTGGAGAAATGCTTCGATGGACCAATGGTGGAAACTATTTCTTGGATGTTAGGGAGTGGGTGTCTGTCAGGAATTACACATTTATTCAGCTCCCGCATGTCAACAGATATTCTCAGTTTCCCCGATTTCTTCCTCAGGACAACTAATGGAGATACCCATTCACTGGCGTCAATACTTTCTATGACACCCTGTTCTTCTAGGCTCTTTATTTCTTTTTTTACTTCTTCTCTCATAGATAGAGGAATGCTGCGAAGCTTCTGTGCTACTGGAACACAATCAGGTTTCATCCTGATTTTATGTGAGTACCCTCACAAACATCCAATCTCATCCTTGAAATCACTTTTCATCACTTATTCATTGTTCTTTGTCTCACTCATCCTCACGTGTTCTCCTGACTTTTCATTGTCAATGTTCATCACCGATTCATTGGCACTGGCATCTAACTTCACTTTAAGTTTACTTTGATGAGTCCAACTTAATAAGGGAATTCTACCAGCTCTTGTAATGTAGATTTTCCCATTGGCCCTCCTATCTTTAAACTTAAGTGCACCCCAAAACCATCTGATAACATCAATTTTAATTCCACCATAGGCTCTCGGCCTTATGTCTGCTTCATGTAAATATTCATGTCTCCTTTTATCCCACATCTCTTGCGGTATCAAGGTGTATTTGGCACCAGAATCAATCATCATGTGCAAATTCACTCCATCTACACACACCATACCCTAAGGCTTTCCATTTCCTCTTCATGTTCTTCATCCAATATAACAAATACACACTCATCATCACCATCATCGCTGCCATTATCATCGCCGATCCAATTCATGGAGGTATTGTGTGCTCTACAGCATCTAGCATAATGGCCCTTGCCTTTGCATTTGCCGCATATGATCTTCAAAGCTGGGCATTCAGGATTATCCGCCCAATGATCCGTACCATCACATCTAAAGCATTTGCCAGTACTCCTCCTTCTTGGACTGCTTCTTTGTCTTCGTGAAGGAGAACTCCTCCTTCTCGCACGTATCTTGGGTACTCCTTTGCTTTTTCTATCCTCTTTCCACAATGGTTTTCGAGTTTTGTCCCACTTGTTCTTTCCACTGGCTACATGTATCACTTGGGCTATTGATTCATTATTTTTGTTAGCGTTCATGGTGCAATTGCTCTTTGTGACGTCATGCTTGACTTCAACAGACTGCATTCTGTTCTCTAGTTCTTGAACACAGTATGTTCAACTTCTTTGGCTATTCTCAAAACTATATCGAGGGGTGGATCATCTTCAGCCCACAGCTTTTCCCTCACCTTGCTGCTCCTGCATTCCAGCATAAATTGATCACGTAATCTCTCGTCCAGCTGAGCATTGAATTTGCAGGTCCTGGCCAATTTCCTCAAGATAGTTATGTACTGTTCAACACTTTCACCTTCTTCTTGAACTCTTTTCCCAAACTTGTAACGTTCAAGGATAGTGCTCAATTTTTTTTCATAGTGTTTGCTCATCTTTTTCACTGAGCATTCATATTCATTCAGATCTGCACTTTCTTCCGGCAATAGTTCAGGTAAGTCTTCATATTTTTCTTGCCCAGCTGGTCCTAGGCAGTGCAGCAAAAGTGACTTTCTTTTTTCTACGCTGCAGTTCTGGCCACACACCACCCCCGAGTAGTGCTCGAAGGCTTTAATCCACCTCTTCCATGGAATTGACGGTTCTCCTACGTCTGACAGGAAGAACATGGGGGGTTGAACACCACTGAATGCCATGGCAGACTATAATTGCAAGACCTATTGTTTATTGAACAATGCAGATCAGCTCTGTTGTGCTTTTCACTGCAGCAGCACAAATCCATGCATCATCAGTGTGAATTGATAATGATTTTCGGTATTATCTTGTGTGCTTTGAAACATTAAATAGGCACCTAATGAGAGGTGCCCTCCTTCAGATTTGTAGTAAGTATATGTTCAGACATATATTTCTGCACTTAAAACATGTATTCCCCTTCGCTGCTCCTCTATACCTTGCTTTCCATAAATGTATTATTAAACTTCCCCTAGTGCTCCTCTATACCGTGTATTACGGTCAAATTGAACAGTTGAGATAGGCCGGCTTTAATGAGGCGGAGCTACAATCCGGAAACAGTATGTGGCGGAGACTTACTTGCTGTGGCCGCTACAATGCTAGAGGAAGCGGAGCGGCCTCTGTAGAAAGCAAGTTGCTACTCAGATACCGGGGATCATGCAGTGTGGCCGCTGCAACGCTCGGAGAGGTGGAGCGGAGCGGCCTCTGGAGAGGATGATTGCAGGAACAGCTACCGCGGACGCGCGGGTCCTCAGGAGGCGGTGGAGCTCGAGTCCTCGTCGCCACTTGTAGTGTCACGGATGCCTATTAATATGCGGACACGGTAAGAATTATGATTTATATATTTATTGTAAAGGGCATCAATAAGTGTCTACATCAGGCCCCACCGGCTGGCAAATACAGGCGTTGATGTTTGAATCGCTGATTTCTCCTCCGTCACAGGAACACGTCACATTCTGTGTGACGTCCTCCTATCTCGTGCGTGCCTGGCTCCCCGCGGCTCCGGCGATACAAGTGATGCACGATACTACAGTTTTCTAGCATGCCTATGACACCCCGGGGTAGACACCAGCCACGTCTGCGCCCTACAGTGTCAACATATTTGGGGTTTAAGCTACAACTCCCCCCGTTTCATTGAAGGTGATGAATGATGGGACTCTGGCAGCGCCAACATAACATATTAGTTGTGGCTCAAAATAACAGAAATGTTCAAGTGTTCCTTTAAAACACATCATCGTTAACATTTTGCTCTAATTCTGTCAGTGGCAAGTGGAACATATTGACCATTTAACCACAGACAAAAGAGAAAAAGTGCGTTCCTCCTACAGTAAATAATACAGGCAAAATCATTACTGAAGTAATGGGTATCCAGGCATTGCATCGAATACATAGTATCGAATGCAAGAGCATCGAAAAAATGCATCGAAAAATGGATTTTTCGTAGGTAAAGTTTTTTTAAAAACTATAATGGGTTTTAAGGGGTAGAAAAACATTAAAACAATGCATTTTTTCAATGCACTTTTTTCAATGGTTTTGCATTCGATGCAATCACTAGGAACCAAGTAATGACATGTCCTGTCAAACCCTGCAGTAAGGTCTTCTTGTATAGGTTGTCACTCTTGGCAGGCACTACTCTTCGACATTGGCCTTTTCACTGACCTTGTCCCTGAGTTGGGGCTGCTCACTGGTGACGGTCCTGTTGTTGCCAACCCACCCTGCCGTGGCAGTGGTGCTGGTTATTAAGGTACAGAATATCCACCAATGTTATGCAGGCTGAGTGGAGCAGTGTGCAGGCATGGCTAGCATGAGTGACTAGCATTGCCACCTTCCAACTCATTGTTATTCATGAACATGGATAGTTAGCCATGACCTGCCAACCTAGGCCATAATGTTGTTGCTTGTTGTGTTACTATGACTGATTGACAATTAAAATAATAAAGTTGCCAATATATCACAACCCAATCAAACTGGGCTCAGAAATAAGTGCCAGGGCTGACCCCCGTGAAACACCCCCACACAGTAAGCACTGGAGATCAGAAATGGAGCACTGAGCCGGATTGGGACCTTGAGTAGGCCTCAAGAAGAAGTTATTGTGAGGATTCCCTTACATTATCAGTTAAAGCTTTCCATATGCATAATCATACGTGCCTGCAAATTCAATGTGCTCTTTTTGTTTTAATGCATGTTATCTGTGTTTTTGGAAGATAAGCAACACACATAGACAGTGCAATAAAATGCGTACTTTTATAAATTGCATTGATCGCCTATTTTGTTTGAAGTAGTAGGAGCACACCTGTGGATCGAGGGGTGCAGGGAATTTATTGAGTTCACCACATGCCCTGATGAGCTTTTCCTCCTGGAATAAGAGTGGGCAGAACCCCTCACTGTTCCACATCTGCATCCTCAGGATCTGATGATAAATGGCAGACATGGATGTCTTGCTTAATGTCTCAAAGTGGAAGACAACAGCTTCCCAATGTAATATAATCATAAAAAACTAACTTTCTGGGATAGAGTGACATGTTTTGACAATGTGACTAACCCATACCACCTTGATTAACTACCCAGGAAGGCCTTAGATAAACAGAGAAAAGGACAGTACTCTGTACTATGTCACCAGTCTAATCTATGTCCCGTTCTCCACTGTGTTGTCCGGAGTGAATATACAATTTAAGGAAGCCTGGGTACTTACAACAATCACCAAGGCATATTTCTTCATTCAGGGCATGTGTTCTCTGATCTATAGACCATAAGAGTAAATTAGATGTACAGTCCTTTCTACTATCTGGCTAAGGTATTGTGGGGTACAGGAGGAATGTTCCGTACAGTGAGTGGTTGCAGAGTCTAATCAGAACTTCATTTTCTTTCTGCAACTCTGGGAGAGAACCGAGACAGCATTCCTCCAGCCTTTGGTCTGATCGGCTGGCTAGAGGTTACACTTTATCACAGCCGTGGATGACCAACCGGGGAGAAAGGAATTCCTTGCCTACTTAGGGGGACCAACTCTGGTTCTGGTTTTTGGCAGCCATGTTTGGATGTGGGGCAAGGCCCCTGGACACATGGAGCAACCACATATTCTACGTCAATAAACTGTTCCTAACAAGCAGCACTAGCCACAAAACAGATGACCAACATCCCAGGCTTGTCGACTCAAAATTGCTGGGTATCCCCACAAGATGGCCACACGCACGTTCTAAGGCACACTCTGCTATTACCCTGTAAGAAACAAGGGCCCTAAGTGGTTTGTCCTAAACCCCTACAGAAGAAACCCCATGGGGTAATGCTCACCTTCCTTAGCACAAGACTGAGGACTGCAGTAACAGACAGGGGGTCAATTAAGACTAGTACTTTTGACAGGAACCTCAAGCTAATGACAATTCTCCCCACCACATATCATGCAACAACATCCCTGATATGAACAGTCTACATGAATACATGGCCACAATAGTTCATAAGTATTTCAACGGAATTCCCTCTCTTGCATTCCAATTCAAGCCAAAAAACGAGGTCTTGTGGTAGATAAGGACTTAAGGTTTGCACTCGACATTAGCCATTGCTGAGTGATGATGGACTCTTGGCGGGTAAAAAATTGTGTGCTGTGTGCATGTGGAGAACTGAGAGGCAAGTGCCATTTTATGTTTAGCCATATAAACTAGGCCAGCCCACCTAATTCCCTATCATGACCAAAAGTGCATACACATTCAAAGCACTGTGACCATTTTCCCATACTCCGGACTTCGGTCCCCCGAGGGCGTTCCCACCACAAGCACGTTGAGGCCATACTAATGGGATAAAGGCGCTATATAAATGACTATCTACTACTACTAGCTTGCACCTTGAAATGCTTAAATCTATGGTAGATGCAAGATGAAGTGAAATCATAACACAGGAAGGACACCAGCAAGGCCGCTTTGGCAAATGCTTTGAAGGGACATCCCTGAGGATTCTTGAAGGCCTATTTTCTAAAGGCTGAACAATACCTCCTTTCTGCACCTTTCAGTTAGGACTGCACTCGCCCCATACATAGCGTCGTGCCTGGTTGAATTCTCATCTTGGTGTCTTCAGAAAGGCTTTTTCACTTAAATCCGACTTGAATGTGGTCGACCACCCCTCCAATTTTAACTAGACCTCGAAGAACACAAGTCAAAGGAAGATACCATGTGTTTAACATCCACAATATAATAATAATAATAATTTAGCATTTATATAGCGCTACTTATTATTACCCACAGTGTGTGGTGCTCATTTATCGACCTCGGAAGGATAAAAGGCTGAGTTTGGCTCTGCCAGGATTCGAACCTGCGTCAGCAGGCTCTGCACAGATGTCAAAGCAAGCGCTCTACTCGCTGTGCTATCGGACCGGCATAAGTTTGAACAACACATCTTTATTTGGTTAAACATACTCATTTTCAGAATTCATACTGCTTCTGTAGTCTGTGGCAGTCGGGATAGTACGCCCTAAACTCACAAGAAAAAACCTCCCTCCAGTGGCCATCCCAGTCTTACCTGAATAGCTCACGTGATTCATTGTCATCTGATGCGGGATAATAAGAGTGAGGCATGAAGGAAGACAACGTGATTCATTGCCATCTAATCCAGGATAATAAGAGTGAGGCTTGAATGAAGACCGCCTGATTCATTGCCCTCTGATGCAGGATAATAAGAGTGAGGCATGAATGAAGACCACGTGATTCATGGCCATATGATGCAGGATAAAAAGAGTGAGGCATTAATGACGACCGCCTGATTCATTGCCCTCTGATGCAGGATAATAAGAGTGAGGCATGAATGAAGACCACGTGATTCATTGCCATATGATGCGGGATAAAAAGAGTGAGGCATGAAGGAAGACCACGTGATTCATTGCCATCTGATGCGGGATAATAAGAGTGAGGCTTGAATGAAGACCGCCTGATTCATTGCCATCTGATGCAAGATAATAAGAGTGAGGCATGAATGAAGACCACGTGATTCATTGCCATCTGATGTGGGATAATAAGAGTCAGACATGAATGAAGACCACGTGATTCATTGCCATCTGATGTGGGATAATAAGAGTGAGGCATGAATGAAGACCACGTGATTCATTGCCATCTGATGTGGGATAATAAGAGTGAGGCATGAATGAAGACCACGTGATTCATTGCCATCTGATGTGGGATAATAAGAGTGAGGCATGAATGAAGGCCACGTGATTCATTGCCATCTGATATGGTATAATTAGAGTGAGGCATGCATGAAGGCCACGTGATTCATTGCCATCTGATGTGGGATAATAAGAGTGAGGCATGCATGAAGGCCACGTGATTCATTGCCATCTGATGCGGGATAACAAGAGTGAGGCTTGAATGAAGATGCAGAACGTATAGACTATTTGTGAAAACATTTAAAACCATGCAAAAGAGAAAGATCTGGATAAGGGAAGTCACACGTCAACTCAGCGGCGAGAACACCAAAGCAACAGCCCAATATGCAAAAAAGGATGACACATGCTTTCTTAGCAGCGAGAAATCACAACCTCCCTGTGCCCGCTGCACCTAAGGCTGTGTGGGAAACCCACTCCTAACCCTGAATTAACACAATGTGCAAACAACTACCTTCACTGAAATATGCCTGGCAAAAAGAGCAGAAAATCACAAATACAAACCACTGGACGAAGGTTTGTACTTACCAATGATCCGGATAAAATATAAATGGGCAAAACCCTCTTTTTTTGGGGGCCTGACTCTTGAGGGTGGCTGGTAGCAAAATTATAGGGGGTAGAGTCAAAAGCTTCCCTAGCCTAATGCGTAATGGGGGGTCAAGAAACCTTGCAAAAAGAACTGTGTGATTAATAGTGTCACCGTGGGGTACATAGAAAACAATGAGAATTTATTTTGACATCTTCTTTGTGCTGTTGCACAATACAAACAACATAGAAACGTGCATGTGTATTCTGCACAGTAGTGGGTTAGTATCTTTGTGACAGTCTAAACAATGTCTTATTACTGCACAGTTAGCATTCTCGTAGTGGTAACATTCTATTAATATATATTGTTCATAATCACAATACATAAAAAACGTTGTCGACACTTTGATGCGTGTTTCTGGTTCGGTAATTGATTGACAGGGGGCAGTGGCTGATGGAAATGGAGCAGCGCTGCACAGTGGGTACCGAACCGTCGACACTTTGATGCGTGTTTCTGGTCAAAAGTGTGGTCAAAAGTCAGACTGGATTAAAGGAGGTGCATCATCCAAGGAGGCGTTTGTTCGACGCGCTGGCTATGGTCTTGGAGTAGTGCAGCTGCTTCTAATGCGGCTACCGTGGCTATCTGCAGAAGTCAGAAGCCCAGATCTTGGTCTGAGTCGGCGGGGTACTGTGGGAATCAGTCTATTGTGCAATAATCCAGTCTGACTTTTGACCTACATGTCCTGAAGACAGTTCGGTACCCACTGTGCAGCGCTGCTCCATTTCCATCAGCCACTGCCCCCTGTCAATCAATTACCGAACCAGAAACACGCATCAAAGTGTCGACGGTTCGGTACCCACTGTGCAGCGCTGCTCCATTTCCATCAGCCACTGCCCCCTGTCAATCAATTACCGAACCAGAAACACGCATCAAAGTGTCGACAACGTTTTTTATGTATTGTGATTATGAACAATATATATTAATAGAATGTTACCACTACGAGAATGCTAACTGTGCAGTAATAAGACATTGTTTAGACTGTCACAAAGATACTAACACACTACTGTGCAGAATACACATGCACGTTTCTATGTTGTTTGTATTGTGCTATGGCACAAAGAAGATGTCAAAATAAATTCTCATTGTTTTCTATGCACCCCACGGTGACCCCTTTTCTTCAGAACTATTAATCACACAGTTCTTTTTGCAAGGTTTCTTGACCCCCCCATTACGCATTAGGCTAGGGAAGCTCCTTACCAATGATCCTCCCAGATCCAAAAGCGTACAAGGCCATGCAAACCAGAGAAAGTAAAGAACCGCCTCCGTGAAGTGTACAGACCGTGCGCCTAACAAGATGCATCAAGTTGCAAGCTCTAGTAGCAACACAAATAAGCCATCCTTCCTAAAATCCAAACCAAAACTCCAACAGGACCTGCCACATGTGGCTCCCTCTACTTCCTGCTATGGAAGACAACGAACAAACCAGAATACAAACATCCCCCTTATCTGATGTGAAGCAAACAAGTAACCTCAACAGGGCAACGGAGAGCAGCATTGTGTACAGAACACAGACTCAACTACGCGATGATTGAACTGCCTCATGTGCACCATTACAGGGAGACAGTAAAGAGTCGCTACTACATGCCTAGACACGACACTACACATATATGTGCAAATGATCTTTGATATTAACCTTTTGATGAACCGCAAGTCTCAATTTTCATGTCATATTGTAAGTGCATACGCCTCTACACTTTCTACTTTATATAGGTGGGTTAAAAATTAAATTCAAATGTCCTCACTAAAGGTGCTGTGAAATTTGGTTGGGTGTTCCCTGTAAAAAAATATATATATAAGATTAGAAGTAAACAGCTGGTTTTATGCATGGGGCATTTTCATAGCACAATTGAGTAATGTGCGTATCATTGGCCAGTCTAAAAAGGCTTACGGAAAAAAAACAAGGAACATTGTGACCATGTGGGCATGAAGATTCAGGGAGGGTTTTAGGATATACACAATGGGCGCAATTCACAAAGATTGGCACTGAATCAAATTGGAGATGCCCCCAGCATCTCAGGCTTGCTGCCATGTCATACATGATCCACAAAGCCTAAAAGCAGAGCAGATCCCGAGCTTCTTGCAGCATGTCGGAGATGCCCTTGAGCAAATCATTGGGGCCCAATGAGTCGATTTAAGTAAAACCATCATCCATTACATTTCCTGTGCATAGTTTTTCCTCATTCTGATAACTCAACTGGATGGCCCTATTTGGCGGGTCGGCAAGCCTATCTCTGCGTGCATGTGTTCTGTTGACTAGTCAAAAGGAATACGATTTTTTTTCCAAAAGAATGCTGGAATACGGCTTCCTATTTTGGCAAGAATAACCCTACATTTTGTCCTTCGTATTATATGCCGTTCGATTTAATTGCTGCCTTTGACCACAGCAATTAAGGTATCAGAAAAGCAAAGCATTAAACAATGGTGCAAGTTATATATATATATATATATATATATATTGTACTTCTAAGACCTGTGTGTTCCATATGCAGTGTGCATGCTGAGCAGACAGGTGCAGATGGGATGGAACTGCTGAGCTAATTGCAGGGACATAGTGTTTCTCCTTCTATGACTTGTGCGTGCCTAACTACAGCATGTAATTAGCAGTTCCGAGTACTGACATGCATCCCTAGTTCCTCTGCCAGGCTGTGCATCCAATGCTCATTGCTAATGATGGGGCTGTTCCTTTCCAGTAAAACAAGCAAACAGCATGCACATTAGGCCGCAGAGAATACCATGGCAAAAGTCACCCACTGTAAAGTGCACCAGAGAAGAAAGATCACATTGGTAGCTGTGATCCTCTACTTTTTAGCTGGGGATTTATTCATTTTTTAAAAAACTTTTTACAGTTCTACTCATGGAACAGAGTTGAAAAGGGAGGTGAAAATGAAGTTACACCAGGAAGATTAGGAGAGGCAGAGGATAGCAGGGGAGGGGGTCTGGCTGGTTAGGCACAGTGGAAGATGTGTGTTTTGAGGCTTCTAGGTGCAAACATTTTACAAAAGGTTTCAGGCTTAAAGTGTGTTGATCCTAGGTACATGAGAAGTGCCATGATTCCTTAATGACAAATGTAATTCAACGTGGCCCCTCATTTTTAATAAGGTGCTTATCCCACGGAGAGGGACACGCATTGTAACACTTATGTATCTGCGTTCCTCTCTGTGGGGGTGGGGAGATTTTGATTTGTTTGTGGTAAACATGTAAAAAGGTGTAGGAATCCATGGTGTGCTGTGTTTTTTGCATCAGCGATCATCATGCCGTGGCTTCCATACGGAGGCAGTGGCTGGGGGCCCTCCTGATGCTCAGGGCCCATTTCAAATGAAAAGGTTTAAAGGCCCTGATGCGGCCCTTGCCTGTGTCCCAGTGTCTTTTTACACCCAGACCACAAAGGAAGCAGCAACGCGGCCCGCCATGCACATACATGGTGGATGCCATTACATTGAATCACTGTGGATCCTACCTGTTTTTCATAGGCTGAACGAACCACGAATTAAGTCTCTCAGTTCCTTAGTACTGTGTCTATTTCAGTACAGTCACTACATTATAAATATGAAAGCAGGCCAGGTTCCTCAACCCACCATATTCTTAATTAACGCCCATCTAGTCAAGATAGTGTAGAGAAGCAGACGTGTACGTCATTGATAGAACCCGCCCGTTCACCTATGACATACTGGATGAAGAACAAGAAGACACTGTGCATGACAGCAGGTATCATTCCAATACTGCATTGAGTGTATGAGAGACGGTATGCACCCAGATAACCGTACCGAATGTACCCTCGAACTGAAGTAGTAGCAGGAGATTTACAGACACCACTGAACATCGAAGAGCTGTAAAGGATCTGACAGGTGCAAAGTGATGTCTTAAGGAGAAGATACGATGCCGCACAGAAACGATATGAAATACTTAAAGAATGAAGCTGTTACTGAAGAAGCAAAGTACACATGTAGATGAGTGAGAAGAAACCACATATACAAAGAAGATAAGTAACCAGATGTGTCGTAAATGTATATACGCTGAACCGCAAGGTAGATGAGTCACATAGAAGCTTGCTACAGTAGAAAATATAACACGGGTAAAGCGGCCATGTTGAAAAGATAGATGTCGGATCTGAATGAAAGTAAACAAGAAGTTTGAAGGAGAGAGACCAGGGTTGCAATACTGACACACTGAAAAATGGATCCGCACACTAACAAAGGATAGCTGTTGGCCAGAGATCAAGGATGCCACAGCAAGAAGCAACTGCAGAATACAAAGGGAGTCAACGAGGATAAGCAATGTACGCAGGACATATTTCTCTTAGATTAAATAAATGAGTGAACCTTTGCGAATGCCAAGTATTGAACAATTAAAGAATAAGGACTCCCTGGGTCACAAAGATCAGGAACAATTATGGGGTGCAATATAAGCACCAGTCTTTTGGAGTGCTTGTGCCCCCATGTGTAAATACATTAAGTGTACTGGTGAAAGGTGAGCTGTGACTGCACTGTGCAGTGGGTACAGTGCCTCTGTATTTTAATGAACTGCCCTTTAATTGATGTCTCGTTGTGGTTAAGTGTGCTGATGTCACATTGTTGCGGATGGTGCTAATGCCACATTATCAGTGATGTACTGTGGGGTGAGGCCCCGTTGTTTTAATTCAATGTTTGTGGGTCGATGCCCAAATGTTTCTTTCCAAAGTAAATGTCATTGTGAAGTTGGCAAAACAACTTCAGTAGTCACAAAACAATAAATGTACTGTCAGTGGCTTGTTGTACCATTGCCAGTGATGTGTTTTCCCATTTTTATAATGTGCTGCCATTGCGTTCATGTCCCACTGTTTTAATGTGCTGTCAATGGGTTGATTGTTCATTGTCATGATGTGTGAGCGTGTGCCACTGCTGTGCAGCATGTTAACTTTCAATTGTTTTTTCTTAATGAAAATGTTATTGTAAAGTTGTCAAAACAGCTTCAATAGTGACAAAAGAGTAAATGTTCTGCCAGTGGGTTGATGTCCCATTGTGAGTGATGTGCAGTGGGTTGTTGTCCCGTTGTGCAAATCAACTGTCGGTGAGTTGACGTTCCCATTTTTAAAAAATACTGCCACTGGGTTAATGTCCCACTGTTTTACTGTCAATGAGTGGATGTATCATTGTGATGTTGTGCGAGTGACACTGCTGTGCAGCATGTTAACTTTCCATCCTCAGTGATGTGCAGTATGTTGGTCTTGGAAGCAAGACCAGCAGAGCAACAGAGGTTCGAATCCCCGATCCAGCTTATAAACCAAACTCGGGTATTAAGCACCTTATACAAATACAATAAAATAAAATAAATCAATATGTATGCATTCTCTAGGTACAGTGGGCCGCAGGATATGCATTTCCAGATCTCTCACAAGTTGAGAACCATGGATTAAATAAATATGTGAAGTATGTAAAGAAATGAAACAAGCATAAATTGAGCACCGTTTTAGAAAGGTATCATTTGGGAAAGAGAGCTCATTCGGTTTATCAGTTAATTGCAGCTCTCGAATATCGGCCCGGGCATGGAACTTTGATGCACTAACAGAGGAGGGGTTGGGAGAACAATGTATGCTTCAATGCACGGACACTAAAGTCATGGAACAACTATGGTCTAAAGATGACTTGTCATTGGTTGATGCCCTGCACATTGCAAAAGAGGTAAACCATCCATCCAAATGTGTTGAGGTTTTAGGAAGAAGGGATATGAATCCATAAACACCTGATGACCTTACCAAGGGAGATGAAAAGCCCCCTGACACTCGTCCAATACAAAGCAAGCACCAGAGCCAGGTAAATCACCTCAGACTCAAACCTTCTGTTGTCCCAAGGCAGTCACGACCAACTGAACGCAAAACCAGACCTATGGCCTATTCCCAACAGACAATAGTCAGGCGCAGATGCTTCAGGTGTGATGCTCTGGAACATATGGCGAACAGATCCTCATGTACTGCTGTGAATTTGGTTTGTGAATATTGTGGACACAGGGGCTGCCTGGTAAGATGTTCTTAAGCCTCCACTTAAACGCATCTGAATGATGAATTGTGCAAAGGTCTAGAGGAAGCCATCTTATTAATTTAAGATGGTGAAGATCTGAATGGACATTGATAACAAGCCTGTAGATATGACGATTGTTTTAGGGGCGAAATATATTTTGCTACTGGTAAAAACATTTCCATCTACAATTTGCTTAAGGGAACTGAACAAAGCGGACATCAACCCGGTGGCGTATGGAGGGGTGAAGATACACATCAATAAATGGTTTCAAGCTAATCTCACCTTCAAAGGACATATGGCCAAAGAGATGGTGTATGTTGCAATCAGGGGGTCCACGCCCCTTCTTAACTGAAGGAATCACCTAGGTCCACACACACTCCACTTTCCAAGTAACCCGATTACCTGGTTATCAGCTCCCCCATGTTTCCTCCTCTGGTTACTTGTAGATCCCTTGGTGCCAAATTGCCCGCCCTCCCCCTCCACTTGTGAGCTCCCCGCCCCATTGTATTGATCCTTTGCAATCTGCTTCCCTCACCATGTACTTTCCCTGTGCCTCCTAAAGTGCTCAGTTGCTTCCCAGAGCGAGGTCCACACTCAATAAATACACCAATAATAATAACAATATAAATCATGAGACACTCAAAGCATGTATGCTAGGTCAATCAACAGGATTCCGGGAGGAGGTCCTGTGTGCATCCAGGCTCCACATTGTAAATACATTTCTCTGGATCTGTTAGTAAACTGTTATTTATAAATAATTCTCGAACCCAGCATCTAAACAATTCAATAAGTGAGTAACTCTCCCTCGTTCTACACATACATCTCTTCTGTAAAAGGCATGGTGATAAATGTCACAATAGTTTATTTATTTATTTTTATTTTATTTATTTATTTTCACATTTATATAGCCCACAAAGCACAGAGGCATCTAGGCACTTTTTCTTAAGAAGGTGGTTACAGTGGTACCTTACGGAGGTGGAAAGTTACAGTCCATTGCATGGTAGATAATTACAGTCACTACATGACATGAGTTTGTGTGCACAATTTGGAAAGCGTCACCTCATGGTGCGGGGAGCTGCATCAAAACATGCGGTTACAATTGGGAAAAGAGTGACGTGAGTTTGAGGGCACAATTTGGAAAACGTCACCTCTTGGTGCGGGCAGCTACATCAAAACATACGGTTACAATTGGGTAAAGAAAGAGCAACATGAGATTAGGGGCAGAATTTATTTGGAAACCGTCACCTCTTGGTGCGGGCAGCTACATCAAAACATACGGTTACAATTGGGTAAAGAGCGTCATGAGTTTGGGTACACAATTTAGTGAGTCACTCAGGTGCAGGTGCTGTACCTCAGATATGCGTGTGCAAGTAGACAGAGAATCTACAAGGGCAAAGCGGTAATAGAGAGTGCGTACAAAGGTAGCCAACACAGTCATGTGCACACGAGGTGATAGAAGAGCAGTGTCATGTTGCGCTGATAGTCTGGCAGTAGTGCTAATGATGTTGGCAGGTCTCCATAATGTGAGCGCATGGGACCGTTGGGCGACGTGAGAGGCGCAAAGTGCGCATGAAGGCATCTTGAGAAGGCACGTGTGTGGGGACCAGGAGCATGGCACCCGCCGCATTTTCTTCTCACCTGAAAGAACGATTCGAGCCGAGGGCAGTAGATAGGTGGGCCAAGCGGTTGCTGGCTACTTTGTATAAAATCAAAGAGCATTTTGGCAACATAAAAATTGACGAAGATTTTTATATTTAACACATATGTCTGTGATCATGATTTCAGCATCGAACCATTTTGAGCACACAATGCACAGTGGGCTTGATTTTCATGTGTCACAACACTCACTCTAACTGTAAAATGTCAGCATTGTATCAGTCGTATGTACCAATTTGAACATGTTTTTATTCTGCATGTGAGGTTTGTGCTGAACAGAAGTCAACTTTACATTTTGTTCGCCCTGTGCCCCTCGTAACTCTCAGTTGGGGGGGGGGGCAGCTAGCTGCTGTTGTCCCTTTTAAGGCACCACTGGCACTGGATGACCTGGCATCCCCTGCAATGTAGGGGCCTGTGACACCCACCGTATGCAGTCACTGATTACTTTAATCAATCTCTCTACCATGTCATCAGACTAGGGTTGGCATCAGCTGATTGCTGAACTGAAGTGATGGTCAGTCCCATTCTCTGAAAGATAATGACATTTCAGCAGATGTGGATTGCACCCCATTGTTTGTCACCTGGAGACTGGGGAACCCTTCTCTTAAATACTACAACTAGACATTGAATAACACACTTGGTAGATGTATCTTTGGTGAAGAACATTTCCACCCACCTATCTTGATAGGCAATCAATTAAAACTAAGCAAAGGTGTGGGACAACCTGAATATATATGGGCCCCACAAGAATCGTCCCTGCCCTTTCCCAAGGCAATTTTGGGGCAGACATTTCCATCGGAAGGGGGGCAGGGTGCTTGCAGTCCCTGCTCACTGTTCTCACACACAATGCAGCCTCTGGCTGCTTTCTCAATTTGCCTGTCACCCCAAGGCCACCAGAAACTCTCTCAACACACTTAGGGGAAATATGCGATCACCCTTCAGAACCTAGTAGCCTTCCACTGGTACCCCATCTCTGATGAGACATGGAGCTTCCAAACTCCGTTGCATCAGATCTGACCTGTTCTGGGAACCCCTCCCCCCAGTTCTCTTTCAACTTCCTTAAGTACATGATCATCCACCATCTCTTTAGCCCATTTTTCAAACGACACATTTTTCTGTTTAATGGCAAGCGCTTCATCACTGCCATGGGAACCTGCAGGCTCTACATTCATGGTCAGGCATGACAAGCATATTATTCATTCCTGAGACATATTCCATACAGAAAGTGTACTCTTGATGTAGCATGACCCATTTTCTGATTCTAGGAGTGAGTTTGTTAAGGCATTTGGTCAAGAGTGTCCCCTTCAGCGGCTTATGGTCTCTGCAAATCTCAAATGCGGTGCTCCACAAAAAGGTCTGGAACTTCTCTACTGCCCACTTGACAGCCTGCCACTCCTCCCCCTTAGCAGTGCAGGCCATTTCCGGTTCCTTGAGAAGGTGAGATGCAATCTGTTCACGCAACCTTATATTTGTAGCAGGACAGCTCATAGACCTTCCTTACTAGCATCCACTGAGGGAATGCTTCACCTTCTGAGTGAACCGTTTTAAGGGAAGTAGCACCATCAAACCATTTCTCAATCATCTCGCACAAATATGTAGTTTCAAATTGAGCACCTTTTCTGTGACAGTACTTCATATGGACTGTGCCATCTGCAAAGTTCGATAGAAAACGCACATTTTACTCTACCATCCCTAGGACGGAGTGGAGGTCATCTTTATTTGTTGGCTTGGAAACAAATGTTATTCCATTAGCAAGATGCTGGTGTGGTTTAATACCTTTTGCCAATATAGAGTGGCTAAGGACTTTACGCTCGTCCTGTTGACACTTTTCGTTGTTTAGGGTCATTCCTGATCCCAACAGTTTTGACAGCACTTTTACCCATCTCTGATCATGCTCTATCATGTTTCTTCCATACACAAGGATGTCATCCTGCATGCAGAGGACTCTGGTTGTAAGTACCTATGTCTGCACTATTGTCAGTTCTACCAGTTATTATTTTATGCTTCTGCGACAGATCCGGCCTCTAGTACAGGAAAATAATTGTGCGATGATTGTATGTGCCATCATAGGAGCACATAGAGACTACTGCAATGCACTATTTCTCTGAGCCCCTTAACAAGCCCTTAGCAGCTGCCTCTTCTTATTTAATTCTGTATTAAAGTCATCACTAGGACACCAAGATGGTAAATAGCCTTGAAAGACCTGCCTTGCTCCTCGCTAGACCCAGAATCACATTCAAACCCTGACCCGGAATGGCAAAGTCATGTTTAGTCCGGTCCTCGTGCACCTTCGTGTTCGTATTAGCTTGTACTCCCTGTCCAGAGCAATCCACACCTGCAGCAAGCACCCAGTTGTCAACTTGGTGTCATCTTTTTGGGTCCTAGATGCCAAACTCAGGAACGACTGGCCGGAAGAGACCCCACTGATCCCTCGGCTGATGTCATTCAGATGCAAAATCAAATATCTGCTATTGTAAGCCTACCCCGTTAAGACTGCTGGGCAGAGGTGTTGCTGGGGGATGGTAGACCGTCCTCCCTACAGCACAAGCCCTTCAAATATAAACTTGCGCAAAGTGGTAGGGTGAAAAGATGGAGGATAGACAGATGGTCCTCTCCTAAGTTAAAAGGCAAGCAAAAGAAACAGGGGTAGTTGGTATGTTCTTATCTATTATATGGTTATGCACCCTGTCTCCCTCGTGGGTGTTGGTTCTTACCTGGGCACAGATGAAACAACCAACGGAGGAAGTAAAGAAAAACGAAAGCAAAACCTTGAAGTCTAGAGAACAGGAGACATTTTCCAAACAAAAGACGGAATGATGCAGTCCAAACGATTTCCAGCCCAAACAGAGGGGAGAAACAGCCCAGGGTTCCAGTTTTCTCTAACTATGTTAGGGATAAGACCCAAAGAATAGTCCCAGATAGTAGTCGATCCAGAACAAAGGCAAGGCCCACAACTTCAAACAGAAAATCAAAACTACCAACAAGAATAATCCCAAGTGTTCACTAGTAGTTCCAAAAGACCATAGCCAGCAGGGAAAAGCCAAAGAGACAGTTTGGGAAATGGAGCTAGATACAGAAAACCGGAAAATAACTGAAGGCAGCAAGTCCAAAAGGGATGATACACATGCAAGGTCTTCAAAACAAAGCTGAATTCAAAAAGGCGGAAAAACCAGAGACGATTGAAAGAAATGCTGCTCACTCCTGAAGGCAAGTTGAGAAACGCAGAGTAGTTCTTACGCAGTTATTAGTTTCCGCGTTTGACTGGGATGCCCCAGTCATGAATGACACCACTGCACGTCTGGGCGGGATACAATAGGCGTGAGGATGTTGCCGCCACACAGGCTCTTGGGGAATGTAGTCTGCACCTGTGTATTCGACTTCGAAGCCGCCAGCACAAATGCCAAGAATGTGACACGGGACATCTGGGAACCCTCTGTCTCCGCTGCGCCACAACACCCCCTTTGACTTTGTTACCCACACTTCCCCAATGTGCTGGTTACTGCCCTATGAATTACATTAAATAGACAAAGGGAGGTCAAACATAGATGATACCTCTGTTCCAACTCAGATGTGATTAGCTCATATGAGTGACTCTCTTATTTGATTCATTATAGCAGTAGTTGCTTAATGACTAAGGGGCTGCTATAGGAGGTGTAGGGATTCAGATACCATCCGTTCAACACTGCCTGTCTGCTGAGGGGAAACTTGGCGGCGCAACCGAGGCGGTTGTGCTACTTGTCTGGAGGAATCTGTCAGTGTGCTCTATCTATATTTGCCTGGGATATGAGGATCTTTGCAAAGTGTGCCTTGTATTTCAGCTGTAATCCTTTCTCTCTACATAGTGCAGCCACTAATTGTCCTGATTGCAAAATCTCTGTAACCAGTGCTGGATGTCAATGCCACTGCCTTACCACCTCTCAAGGTTGGACTGGCGTCTGGTGGAAAGAGAAAGGCATTTAGGTAGGGTCAATCAGTGGAACTTTAACCACAGAACCGAGGAAAGTGAATACAAATCTGCCAGGGAGCAAGGAGCGCACAACACACCTCTAGGAGCTGCACTCAAAGGGAGGGAGGAATGGGGAGCCACAAGTCTTCAGTAAGTGGCCAAAACACAGCTCAGTTGTACTTGTCGGTCCCCAAGAGTCGGTCCTACAACAAGGTAGACGAAGTATCAGGACGGGGGTGTTGGCAGCTGGGGCGAAATGGAGGCACCACACTGACCCTAAAAATGTAAGATCTGGCACTTTAGGAGGGCTGGGGCAAAATGCAACTGTACTGAGTCGGCGCACATCTTTGCACCTGCAGTGAGGTAACTATTCCCGGGAGGATAGCATAGCAGCAACACGCGTACCTCGAAATTAAGACGACACGAAGCAACACAGGTTCGATCCCCGAGTCCGCACTTAGAAGCCGTTATAAATACGCAACTAAGACAACAAAAAAAAACAATTACATAACTAAAAAAAAAAACAATTTCTATAACAGCGCCTCGATGCGCGCGGGCTGTGTGAGCGCTTTAAAAAAAATGCAAAATATATTCCGCTATCTAAAGGGGACGCATCTCTAATGGAGGGGAAGGTGTGAGGGACAGGACATCACAGTTCCACTGCTTTTGTCTTTCCTCTTTGTTAAGTTTGCAAAGAACTTGGAAAAAATTGCAAAATCTCATTCCTTCAAAAACACTGCTGTACATGAGTGTTTCCCAGCAAACTGCATGGCTGGGCAGTCTAATGTCTTATTTGGCGAGGGGTCTGAGTGGTAAAAGATGCTGCAGAAGATGACTATTTGTAGTCCTGGTGGTTTTTGCCCTGCCACCTTGACGTGGGCCTTCGCCACTAGGTCAGGGTGGGGCCACCAACCCCCTCCTCTCCACAGACCAGCTGCAGAAGGGTGCTAGTAGGTAATGGGCACAATAAAATCGGATGTTATCCCTACCTGCAACAGGAGATGGTAGGCGCCCTGAGCTCCTACTTCTCTAATATTACCCCGGACAACTAACACCAAGGGGGATTTGTACAAGCCTCAATGGGGACTCCTTTTTACTCAAACATAAGTACACATTGAATTAACCTTATTAACATTACTCATCATAACATTCCTATCCTTTTTCCTTTCCTACCTTTGCGTGATTGCCCTCCTACCGATTTGCTCTGCTAGCCCACCCTCCTTGGATAGGGTCATGGAGGGAACCTTGAGGTGAACTGACAGGAAAGACCCCTTCTACCAATCTGGCAACACCCACCGAGGAGGAGGGGCCAGAGAATGGCTCCGGTGGGCGGTCCCTTCACCAAGGCAGACCCTGGCAGGCTGTCCCATCTTCCTACCTTATCACTCCAGGTTACCGTAGCTGTTTCCCTTGACCCAGACCCCCTTATCTAAATTACTAAATGACTGCTATAAAAAAACAATTAATAAAAACCTATATCTACTTAAATCAATATATATAATATAACTACACCTACATGAATAAATAAACCTATACATATCAATACATGAAACACTATGTACATTTACAATATTTATTTGCAGGGGTGTGACTGTTACAGTCAGTTCTTCCACAGTAACTTGGTTGTCAGAGTTTGTGTGTGTTGTGGGGTGATGTTGCTCCCTGAGGGGCTGGCCCGCCCCCAAGGACCATTAGTAATTATAGCAGTGCCTCGAGCCCACGTGGGGTAACGCTCTCACCACTGCTGCTCCATCACATGTCATGATGTCCTGCAGCGCCCTCGTGGGTGCTGTGTTGACCTCTGCTGCAAATTTGTATCTTCCCACGGCACCCCATGTCCTGCTGGGGCGCCGCAGTCACCGCCTCAATAAATCCTAAAGCAGGTGCTCTGTGTCCATGGGAACCGCTGTATTTACCGCTGCAACCCCAGTGCTGTTTGATGCTCCATTTTGGGAGCTTAAGTGGTAGAGCCTTCCCACTTCATCATTGCACCTGAGCAGCGCAATCGTGCGGGGCGTGGTGGGCCTGCTGTGGCACGCCCAGTATCTTATGTGTTTCACCACAGAAGGATAAACCCCGAGCTTCACCCGGGCCACAAATTACTCTTAGTGAACAAATGTAATTAAAGAAAGATTGCTGTTCATTAGAGTTGTATTAGATTAAAGGAAATCAGAATCTGCACTGTTTTTTTTTGTCCTGGCCGATTGGGGTGGTCCATCGCCACAAGGCCAGGGTGGGACCCCTTACCATCCCACTGTCCACAGACAAGCTGTAAGCAGAGGGGAACTACGCAACCTGAAAAATAAAAAAGCAATGTTAACCCTACCTGCAGCAGGAGATGAACTATTGCCAGTTCCTACCTTTATGATATAACCCCTCAGAAGGACAACAGAAATCAAAGTGGATTTCGACCAATCCAGTCTCTTCTGCTCTCAGCCACAGAAGGATGAAACTCCGAAGGAGCCTCACCCGGGCCACTAACTCTTTGGGACCCAGGACTTACTTTCTTCACTTCCCTGCTCACATAACACTTGGGGGATGGTCCTCAACAGGCCCTCTGAAAGCTTGCAGGCAGTGGTCGAAGTGGGCAGGAGCGGCTGGGAGTGGTGCTCCTCTACTTCTTATTGACTTTTACTTTTCCTATACTTTTATTTTAAAGAGAAACGGTTCCGGAATTGTTTCATTTCAAAATAAAAGTGGAGGAAGAAGTTGAAACTTGCACTGCACTGAACATTCCCTTAAACAGCAGGTGTGCTTGTTTGTAGGTTTGAATTTTGCGTGGGAGGGGGCGTGGTGATGGGGTTTGTGGAGAGCAGGGACAGGCCAGCAGGGAGCACAGTTCCACTACTTCTTTTTCATACACCTCGGCGCATTTCTTTTCTACCTCCTCACTCCGGCGCCTCGCAGGGAGCTAATCATTGGAATAGGATGCTCATGCTAATGCATGAACGCCCTATTGCAATGCAAACCGCCTCGCTCCCGCGACAGAGCGAGGAGGTAATCATGTGAATAGGGTGCTCGTTATTAAATGCGTCCCGCCGCTGTGCAGGCATTTAATAGCAAAAGGGCGCCTGCTGTGCCTTTTCCCACTATGCCAGCTCGGGGTGGCCCTTGAAAGACTCCCCTGAGCTGGCGTGGCGCGGGGCTAATGGCACTCCGGGCCGTCGCCCGAACCCGCCCTGCCCTAAGGCCGACCCTGCTTGGAACCTTGTTAACACACCTCGGAGCTGGGCAGTCCTGATCTCGTTCCAAACCGCCCCACACATGCGGCCTGATTCTCCATCTTCTGCGCCCACCCGTACTGGAGCCTGAGCTTCTAGCTAGCAGGCAGGCCCTGTGGATCCCCAGGTGCACTGAGTTTGCAGCCCAGGGTTCATGGGTTAGCTTGGCGGCTACTGAAATATGTGGCCCAGCTTGAACAGTTTGTTTAAGCCTGGGGAGCCGCTCAAGGCCGCAGCCTCATCAAGCTGCATCTTGAGCCTCCTGCTTATGTCTACAAAACCGTTACTCCGGTGTCCGGTCAAAGGTTCAAATCCAAAAGGATCGAATGCCATGGGGTCGAGTCAATAAGACCTAAAACAAAAGGGTAGAATTTTTTTTTTTTAATATGTATATTTGTTTTGGTTTTCGTATAGGAAAAAAAAGTGGTTTATAACCACAAAAAAGGGGATTTTAGGGGGACCCCCCAAAAAAAAACATTAAAACAAAACAAATCGACCCTTTTGTTTTCGGTCCTTTTGATTCGACCCTTTTGTCATTCGATCCTTTTCATTCGAACCTTTGACCTATAACCCGTTACTCCCAAATGGTTTACCTATTTCTTTCTCCATGTCCTCTCCCTTGTCCAGTCCATTCTCTGGGCCTTTCCATTATTCTGCTCCTTCTTCAACATTCCATGTAGCCCGAGGTAGGGGCTGGATTGTTTAATTCACTACAACACTGCAGGTACGTTTTTAAAGTAAACATACAAGACAAACACAAAAGATAAACAAAATACTTTTACCCCCACTCTGGTGTCTGCATCTTTTATTTATTTTCTGTCAGGGGACAAGCAAGGTAGCCCGCCTACCCGGGCCCTAATTTGGCCGGGGGCTATATTGGGCGTCGGTGCATAGCAAAGATGGTGATTGTGCTTCGAGTGAAAAAGAATACCCTTGATGGACAAACGTGATTACAGAAAGATTGCTGTTCATTAGCGTTGCATTAGGTTAAAGGAAGTTGTAATCTACGGCAGCACACCGGGGAAGGTGCCAATTGGAATCAGTGCGTCATTCACACATCTTGGAAGCTGCCCTTCAAGCGTAATGGGAACCATTCGGTCTGTGTTGTTCAGGCTACAGAAAGAGCAGCAGAAAACAAAGAGGGTCCTGGGAGTCCCTCTGCCGGACATTAGTCCCGGTTACAAGAGCCTTACCCAGAGTCTTTAGCTCACTATCTTTCACAGAGGAGAACTATCCAAAACATATCAGTCTTTGTCCTGCCCTGGGGCAGTCCAGCATCAAAATGCTAGGCAATTCTCCTCTGAACAAGAGTACCAAAAGCAACCCCAGACACGTGTTTTGTTCTGGTTGGACCTCACCAGTAGGTTGGAGTTTTGCCTATCTAAGAATTGTGAGCAAGGGGTCCATGTCTGGATTCCCCTAGTAATTTAGGGTGAGACCCAAAGTTACTTAAATATGCAAAAAACAAGGGGTGTGCTGGGAGTCTCTCTGCCAGACATTAGTCCTGATTACAAGAGCCTTACCCAGATTCTTTAGCTCACTATCTTTCACACAGGGGAAATATCCAAAACATATCAGTCTTTGTCCTGCCCTGGGGCAGGCCAGCACCAAAATGCTAGGCAATTCTCCTCTGAACAAGAGTACCAAAAGCAACCCCAGACACGTGTTTTGGTCTAGTTGGACCTCACCAGTAGGGTGGAGTTTTGCCTATCTAAGAATTGTAAGCAAGGGGTCCACGTCTGGATTCCCCTAGTAACTTAGGGTGAGACCCAAAGTTACTTACATTATGAAAAAAAAAACAAAGGGGGTCCTGTGAGTCCCTCTGTCGGACATTAGTCCTGGTTACAAGAGCCTTATCCAGATTCTTTAGCTCATTATCCCTCACAGAGGAGAAATATCCAAAACATATCAGTCTTTTTGTCCTGCTCTGGAAAGAGCTGACCAACTATGGCAGATGGAACCATGCTCATGAAGGCCAACGACTCTGAGTGGTCATCCCCAACTGAGACTGTGTTTTACTGGAAAACATGTATTTTTAACAAAACCTCCATTACGTTTTTCAAGATTTGTTTTGTGAAATGAATATTACTATTTCTTGCTCAAAAATGTACAACCAATTTTCATTGTGGTTAAGATCACTTAATTGTGGCTGCGAAATGTAAACTTTTACTGGAGACATAAAGAAGCTAATTTCCAGGATCAAGCCAATCTGCTGTACTATTTTATGTTAATTGGTACTTGTACAGGGCACAACTGATATTCGAATGGTCTTGTAGTGCTATAGGCTTCTCTGGGCATTCCCTTCTGCACGGTCTGGACCTCTAACAGACCACAGTGTGAGTGAATGGATGTGTGGTTAGTATATCCTATATGTCCAGATAATGTCATGGTCAAGAGTTGTTCTATGTGCGCTGAATTCTTGTTGCAGAGTCTTATGTATGTGTATCATCAGGGAGTGCCAGGAACTGATACACGATTTTTCAGGTCATGTAGGCTAGTGCCTGAGATATGGTGCATGGGTGGAAAAGTGTGTGACTGGGGCATAGCCTACGGGTGCAGACAATGTGAGGTGTCGTGCATGAACGGAAATAATTATCCCTGACCAAGTTGTCACAATCCTGCCACTGTGTTGTACGCGGAACCTGAATCTTTGCTGCGTGATTATTTCTGGCAAAGGAGGTGACGTAGGCACTCACAAAAGGTTATTCGATTGTCAGGTGAATACACTGCTGCAATATTTGCTGTCTTAGGTGCGTGGTGGCTGCGAGCTTTATAAACATTGAACTAAGGTTTAGGACTAGACTAGCGCAAACATATTTTGAGTCTAGTGACGAAACTGATCCTCTAAACCTGTCGGTGAGTTGGGCTTTATAAAACCTTCAGCACATCCAGTGGAAAGAATCCTCTGGTTGGAATGAATTAAATAATCAATCTTTTCCTATACTAACCAATCTCTTTTAAAACCTTAAATGTACATGCTAAGCAAGTAAACAGCAGTCATAATAACAGATATGTTCATCCATATTTAAAGTTCTTTGGTAGCCATTTGGTAGTAGGTAATGTTGTAGGCCCCGCCGCGGCCTCTGAGTGTGGTAGCCCTAGACCCCCCAGAGAAAACACAGAGACACAGGTAGCTGGTCCTGGCTCTGCACGTGCACTGGCATGCGCACACAGTGACGCCCCATTTATTGATTCGGCGGAGTTACATCACCCCGTCTTGTCGCTCTTAAAGGGGCACCACCATACTCCTCCTTTTTCATAAGAACAACAACGAACAGAACGGAGTACACCCAAACAATTCACCCCCTCCCTTTGAACACTTAAACACACATGTTATATAACAAGTGAACTGTTACACACGGCACCTTCTTAATGCGTCCAGCACATAATCCTTGAAACGGTTGGGCCTGTTTCTTAGCTCTCGCTGAAGGTACCTCTTGCCCCACCACCCCTATCTTGACCTTCCATACTCTGCCGGCCCTGAATCGACAAGCTCTTGTGGGATCCATTCATCCTCAGCTCCCCCAGCCTCTTCTTCATTTCCACTCATCAGGGTGTGTCTGGCTTGACCACTTTCTCCTACTTTTTTTTAAAGAAGCTTGAGTTCCTGGTCACTCTCGCCTTGTTATCGGACACAGTGGCCCTCATTACAACCTTGGCGGAGGACCATGGTGCTATTAGCACCATGGTCCATGCCGCTAAGGTTACGATTCCGCCATGGTGGATGGCGGAATTACCGCCCGATTCCAAGGTGAGTGGGGCGGTTATTCCCCATTCACCATTTGCCCTTCCCCATTCCCATTTTTGCCCCCATAGGGCATAATGGGAATGGGGAAGGCGCTAATTACGGCACCGTAAACTACGGTGCCGTAATTAGCTCCAAAGTCCCTTTGCGGGTTGGATTTTTAACGCCTGCTAAAAGCAGGCGTTAAACACCAACCCGCAAAGGGACACTTGTAATCGGGCGTTAAGGGTTAACAGCGCCGACGGCACCGTTAAACCCTTAACGCCTGAGTTGTAATGAGGGCCCGTGACCATGGACCCCTTCACACCCACCACGTCCATGGGCTGGGGCTCATAGGTCAACAAAGGCTTTCCTTCAGGGTGTCGATTCCTCACCAACACCTTCTCTCCAGGTGACAGATGATGAGGCTGCAAACACTGATGGATATTCTCACTTTCATTCCTGGATATCCTCTCTTCCACCACTCTTTCATCATCAATCTCGGTGTGTTGTCTCATCTCTAGGTCTGGTAAAAACCCACAAGGGCATCTCCTGAACAGTGCCTCCTTAGGGGCAACTCCGGTTGAGCAGTGGGGAGTCATCCCTCTAGAACTAGCATAGCGCCCTTTTCTGGCATTGGCTCTGGCCATGGGCAATGCAAAACACCTTTTTGGAGTCGGCATAAACCGTTCTGCCTCTCCATTTGCTCTTCCCCACACCGGAGAGATCTTCCTGTGATGTATTCAACACTCCATCATGAATTGCACAAAACTGTCCTCCTGGAGCGGTGGTCTGTTATCTGAACAAAGTTCCTTCAGGAAACCATGTGAGGCAAATACCTTCTCCATTATTGGCACTATGTGAGCAAACGATGTGGACCCACAAATTCCATTTCCGGATATCGTGTCCACTGATCAATGAACACCGAAATCCACGTGTACCGTCTCCCAGGGGCAACAACTTCTTGGCATGGACTTGATCCGCGTTTCTCATTGCACAAAGGGCGCCACTTGCCACCACACACAGCTCTTCACAAATTCATCAACACAGCTTTACAGGTTTGCAAACCACGCCTTAAGTATCAGGCGCACCTTGGTTTTGTCAGCACCCTGGTGGCCCTGATGCACCAGTTCAATTACCTTTTAAATTTTCTGCCCTCTCAGTAATAATCCCAACTTGGTGAAGTATAGTTCGTCTATGACCCTCCACAGCTGTTTGAGCATCACATGGGCCTCCTGGGTCAGTTAATTCAGTACCATAAGGATCCCTTTCCACTCTCCCTTGTGCACTGACATGGAGTTTGGAGTCGCTGACTCAACTACTAACTGTACAAACTCTCTGCCTCGACTTCCGCTGTCTCTGGCCAACTGTCTTTCCCCGCCAGATGCCTCTACATATAGTCTGCAGCATTATTTGACCCAGGGCGATATACCAAGCACATTCCATATTCCAACAGGGCAATCATCAAACGCTCAATCCGGACAGGTGGCCTCGATGACAATCCAATGATGATCAGTATGAGGGGCTTGTGTTCGGTGACCACAATTACCAGTCTCCCCAAAATGCATAACCTGAAGTGCCGGCAACCCAAAAAGCACAACCTCTATTTGAGAGTACCATTGTTCTGTCTCAGACAGGGCTCTGCTTGCAAACACCATCGGTCTTACGTTGCCACTTGAATCATGTTGTGTCTACATTGCAGCCAAACCAAATGGCTCGCAGCCACCACAATCTCTGACGCCAGGCTTGGATCAAAAAACAGCATGGTATCATTAGCTGTGAGAGTTTCCTTTATCTCATCAAATGCTGTCTGTTCCAGCGGGCTCCATTGCCACGCTGTGTCCTTCTTGGTCAGGCTCCTCAGCAGCTCTGACAGTGTGGCCAGGTTCTTAATGAATCGCCCACAGTATGTCACCATTCCCAGGAAACTACGGACTTCCGACATGTCTCGGGAGGTTTCGCCTCTTTGATGTCCTTCACCTTTCCTGGGTCTGGCGACACACCCCCTTCCTAGAATACAAACCCCAAAAAATCAATTCTCCTCCGGAAGAACTCACGTTTGTCCTTGTGTAGCGTGAGACTCAGTGACTTGATTCTCTGCAGGGTCTTGTTTAGCCTCTCCATGTGCTCCATCTTTGATTTCGCAAAAAACAGAATGTCGTCACTGATGTTCAAAACTCTGTCCAGGTCACCCAACAACCCTCTAATGATGTTCTGAAACACCTCAGTCTCTGACGAGACCCCAAAGCTGAGTCGCTTGTATCAGTAGAGGCCCCTATGAGTCGCAAATGTTGTAATGTACCTTGACTTAGGGTGCAGGACCACTTGATGATACGCATCCCTCAGAAACGTTGCCCCCTGTAGGGCCGCTAAAATGTCATCAATTGTGGGCATCAGGCCTTATTTGCTAGGCGCATGTCCACGCAAATTCGAACCTTTACTCCCAATGGTTTCTGGCTGCTTGGGCTTCCTTGCCACTACAATAGGAGAAACCCACAGGGTCGGTCCTTTCACCTTCTCAATATTGTCCAGCTGAATCAGGTGGTCTAGCTCTTTGATGACCTGTTCTCTCAGATGAAACAGGATCCTTCTATGTTTTAGGGCCACTGGACTGATAGAGTCATCAATGCGAAGTTTCACAGGTTCACCCACCAGCTTTCCAATTCCAACTAACACATTCGCAAACTTTTCCAGAATAGCCTGAATGTCCTCAACATACACCACATTGACAAAACTCACAATCTCCAGCGCTTCTGCCACAGCGCAGCTCAGCAACGTGTGTTCGCTGATGTCTGTGATGAAAAATCTTGCTTTAATGGTGTTAATTCCATGATCAACTTTTGAGATGACTGCCCCTTTTAGCAGAATGGGTCTGTCTCCACCAAACGTGAAAATCCGAACCCGGCCAGAACATTTCTAGAGGACGAGGCAGTTCCACATAGTGTTTCAATACCATCACATTAACAGAGGCGCCAGTGTCGATCAGCACAGACACCTCAGACCCATTGACACTGACCACACATTTTGGCTGCCTCCTCTTATTTGCCGCCAGCTTCCATACACTGGAGATGAAGGAGACCATCTCCTCCTCAGCCTCCTCGATTCCTTTGATCCTCCTCTTGATCCATCTGGGCCGCATTCCGGGATGCCTATGGACAAATGGACCCAATCTGACACGGCCCCTGAGCATCAACACATGGATTGGAGCATCAAACATGCGCTCAAAATGGTTGGGAATGCCACACCTTCCGCACGTCGGTCCCTTCACTGGGCACTTGGCCGCGTGTGGAAAGTCATACCCACACAGCAGGCACTGTTCAGCCATGTTCGGTCCTTTTTCCTTGCGAGAACCCACACTCATCCTCGCCATCCTGGCCCCTTGTTGGCACCCTACTGCACATACTTTGTCAATATTTAGAGTACATATGGCTGCATCCATATTAGATGGCCTAGTGTCTGCCAACTCATGGGAGCGGCCCATTTCGAGAATGCACGTCAGGGTCAAACCAGGCGCCCTCAGCACCTGCCGTTGCATTTTGCCTGACACACAGCCTTGAATCAACTGCTGGCGGCCCATGCTATCTTCATCGTCCCATGCACACGTGGATGCCAGCTGCCTCAGCCTGCCATGGAAAGTATCAAGTGCTTCATTGTCCTTCTGTTTGGCTTTGCACATCACAAGCCTTTTGCAGTCCAAATTGACTAATGGCATGAAATATTCTCTCAAAGTGTTTTTTCGCTGCCACGTAAGAGTCATCAACTGGCCGCAATGTGTTAATTTTTTATGCACAGCAGCACCTGCAGCGGAGACCAGAGTCGACACCTTTTCCTCGTCATTCACCTCACCCATGGCTTTGAAGTACATCTCCAGGTGCTCTGTCCATATTTTCCCCCGTGGGCCTAGACTGGATAGTGCACCGGTCATATCAAACTCTGGCATCGGAGCCAAAGAACCATGCTGTCTGGGCCTCTGCACACCTGCAGGGGCTGCTGCTTCTGCAGGCACATTTCCTTGGCCTCCATGCATGACTCTGCCATCACCAACAGACCAACTGCTTGTTGAGCGCACAAGCACCCTCCAAAAATCGAGGGCTGCAACTCAGCAACATGTGCCCCTTTTGTGCAGCCACACTGCGATGGATCCACAGCCAGAACAGAAAAATCATTCCACCACCGTTTTACAGACTTCACCAGGGCCAGATAAATATTCCCCACACGATGGGCGACAGATGGAAGCCAAAACACTGTCCTAGCCTCCTCTCAGATAAGAGAGAATGAAAGAAAGCAAGACGACGAAGAAAAATAAATTCCCTTGATATGTCAATTTGTGCCGCACAGGTGCTCCAAAGGTTGTCCCTAAAGGCGCACGTGCACTACCCAGGGAAGCTGCAACCTCTAGATGGTATACGGTGCAGGGTGTGCCTCTCCTGCATATATGCAATGGCACTGCAGCCAACGCATGTCTCCCGACGTTGCTATGGACGCCTACAAGCATCGGGAATCATCGTTGCCAGCCCGAGCACGTAGGTCCTTGACAGCAACCTCCTTGTTGCCATTGTTGTAGTCCCCCATGTACAGTGGAGTAACGTTGCTGAAAATGTTGGGGGGGACATGTCATCTGAAAATAAAATGCCCCATTCAAATGAATGGGGACAAAATCGTGTGCCATGAAAGTTGGGGGGGACAAACACCCCCGTAACCCCCTAAAATTACGCCCATGCCCATGTATCCTCTGAGTGCCGTAGCCCCAGACCCCCATCCCCCACAGTAGACACAGACACAGGTAGCTAGTTCAGGCTCTGTGATTGCCCTGGTGTGCGCATGCGGTGACACCCCATTTATTGACCCAACAGAGCTACATAACTTTGTTGCATCTCTCTAAAAGGGGCACCACCCTTTCAAGTCAATTGATCTGATTACCGAATGCAGCATCACGAAAAATACGCACGGTTCAATAAAAGAGTCACCGCTGCACAAGTAGCATGTGTGCACAGGCCCCATTCTCAGCTTTGCCTTCCTTCTGGAAGTGATTCAGAGGCAAAGTGTGTGTGTGGCTATGAGGAGTGTGTAAGAAGCATCCCAGCCTGCATTTCAGCTCAGGCTGTGCTGGACAGCTCATTTAATGGCCATTAACCACTACGGTTAGTGCCACCAATCAGTCATTTTTCTGTCAGAAAAGTCAGATACTTTGGCAAAGGCCACTTTTATATAGATGCAAATTATTGCCAGGCATTTATGTAACTCTTCAAGAGTTTACTTGTCCCTTGAAATGTAGTTATTTATTGAGCGGCAGTAGTGACGGCATGTTCTGCCCAGTGCTTACTTTGTGCCAGTGTTTGCTGGGGCTGAGCCCCGGCATTTTCTTTCGACAGTGGCACTTGTGAGAGGCGGAAACCTCATCGCATCTGTGTAGCGTGGGTGCAGTGTAGCATGGCTGCTGCCGGGCACGCTGGTGCCCTCTGCCTTCAGCAATTGAAAGCAAGTGGTGGAGCAGCGACGTCATTTCAATTGAAAATAATAAATCATGGGTTTTCATTGACTCCTCATCTACAAAGTTCCCTCTAAGGGGGTCGCGGCGCCTACACACTTTTATTTGTGATGCCGCTGCTGCACATGACGCTTTAATCCCTGTGCATTCCCCATCCCTGAGCGGCTACACCTTTCTCCCTCAATGTTGTGTTTACTAACCAATCAGGACCCGAGGCGCTCAGATAATGATTTGAAACTGATTGGCTGTAGCAGCGCATGACGGCACAAGCTGCGCCGCTACAGCCAATGAATCAAACGCAACTCCCACTCCAGCCCGTCCTGTGCAGCAGGCCTCTGATTGACCTCTTCCTTGGATGTGCTGTCATTTTAAGGCCCAGACATGGCAGATTGCCAGCAGTGTAGGCAGGGGCGTTGCTAGGGTGGGGGCTAAGGGGGCTATAGCCCCTGATCTTTTGGGTGTAGCCCCGGATAGAATCTCAGGAGCTACAGCCAAAAGACTAGCTAGCCCCCAGTCCCAACATTTCCAACATCAGCGTAGCCCCGGGTCCTTTCCAGACCTAGCAACTCCCCTGAGTGTAGGAGTAAGTTGTTGACATTTTGTTTCAGTAATCATGTTTTTGCAGTACCCCCTCTTCATTTGATTGCTGCCTCGTGTTATGTCATGGTGCTGCTTTTGTGCAGGCATGGGATGTGGGATCGCAAGTGTGGAAGGTACAGTAGGTGGTGGCATGTAAGTAGTAGCTGCATTCTCTGACATCATGGCGCCGGTTGTGAGTGTGGCTCGTGGTTCCAGTCTTTGTTTGCTCCTTTCCTGCCCTTCGCAGTCACTACTAACGGGTTTCCACCAAGAGAGGAGCAGAGTAGAAAGAAGCTACACAAAGACCAAGAAAAAAGTGTGCATTGTCATGAACTGCAGAATCACTGACAGGCAAGGCAGTGGTCTCCGATTTTAGAAGTAGGAAATTATTTTGAATTGGGTCATATCTGCAAACGTACTTTATGTGAGTGACATGCTATCAGTTGCCTGTAGTGCATTTTGTATTTTTTTAAACTGGGTATTATGACATTTTAAGTGGTGTGAGAAACCCGAGGGTATCCTCACATCTACTCCCCTTGGATCCTCTTCTCAGGTGGGTATCAGGTAATATCCCCATATATGGTCGCTGTATATAATATCGCCGAAAAGGTTGTGGTGATATTATATGGGTGACCATATCCCGCATGTTCCATGCAATAATGTTCCCACAAAAAAAACAAAAAAACGGCCATTTTTCGGAGACATTTTTGCATGGCGATATTTTTGAGGGGACATTATTACATGGAACCCTCAGGTGGCCAGGGAAAGGCCATCGCTTTTGGATCCTGATTCTGGGGTGGAGAAGTGAGGGAGGATCACCTGGGTGGCGGGTCCTTGGGGATTGGGAAGAGGATATCCATAGGTGAGACATGGCATCCCCCTTTCCCTTATGAGAACCAACCTACCAGTCCCCTGGCATTTATGGGCTATTACAAAACATCTCACCTCATTTACCTGCATTCAACCCACTATGGTACTGGACGGAGGAAGAGGCGACTAGGAGTAGTAAGTCATTTCATCACTCTATTACTGAGATGAGGAAGTTGCCTGCAGAGTGTTTTAAAGGTCAGTCATGTCTTGAATGCCCCACTAATTGCAACCAGGCAATTACAATTTGGAACTCACACCTACAACCTGTCAAGTGGTTGCAGGTGTATAAAAAGTGAAGAGACCAGCAGAAAAGTGACCAGCAGGGAATCCTGTATGCAAGGAGGCAGCTGAGGTGGGTCATGCAGGAGAGCCAGGACACCGGCAGACGACTCCAACGAACTGTGGAGCCAAGGGCCAGGTGGGCCGCGAGAAGGCCGCAGGTATGGGAGCCTCATTGGTCGGAGGTTCACAGCCAGAGCTGTGGACACAGAAGAAAGAAGCAAAGTGACCAACAGCGTCCGCTGAGGGAAAGCGGAGAGAAACTGAAGTGCTCACGGTCGAACGCAAATGCGTCGGCAGATCTGAAACCTAAAGCACAGCTGCCTGGAGGAGACGCCAGTGAGTGATGAAGGAAGACCACTCAAACCGGGGTGCTCATGGGTGCGGTGGGGAAGGACCACATATATTGAATACCAAACTAAATGAAAACCTTTAGCAAAGTTATGACCTGATGACAAATGTGTGTAAAATTCATATACTGCCTGTTTGAAAACAAAGCACAAGCCGTATGAAACACAGAAGAAAGCCATTATGGAAGATTGCGAAACAGCATGAAAGCAAGGTGGTGAAGGAACAAAACCACCACGAAAGGAACTATATGTAATAATAGCGTGTGGCAAGAGCAATGACTGGCAAAGGAAAGAGCACATTGTGGCAAAGCCAAGAGGCTGACAAGGAGAAGCCAAATAAGTGTGAACCATTCATTACACAGGTACAGATACAGAAGAACCTGTGTGGGCTGGAGAGCCAAGAGTTCCTGGTTGTGCAACCTGTAATGGCTGAACCGTGTGGTCTGACAACTGTGCCAAGACCAGGGAACCCCAATTATGAATAGCCAAAGTGGTTACTGAAGTGAAACAGGAGAAAACAATCTGATTGAACTGTTAAGAGACCAGGAGTATCAAGTTGACTGGAGCTGTTTTGAACATTGAATGATTGAGCATAAGTTCAAGTTTACTGTCTTGGACTTGGGGAAACGAACCCAGAGGTTTTGTGGAACTGTCTTGTGCTTGGGGAAGGGAACCCTGAGACTGTTATGGAACAATTTTGAACTTGGAGAATGGGAGCTAAAAAGTAAGCCACGTGCTGGAAGAAGCTCAGAGCCTTATTAAGAACACTATTTCTTGTGTTGCCGACATCCCTACACATTGTTTAGCTTTAGTTGTGAGGGCAAATATAGGTTTTGGACACAGCCCGATTTTTAAGTGGAACTTTCTGACTTAGACTTTTCTTAGTTTCTTTAGGTAGGGATATCCCACCTTGGTATAAGTCAAGTTAGGCCTTCTACCATCCTGACATTTGAGTTACTAAAACAATTCTGTTTGAACTTTGAATCCGTTGTCTGTGGAATTGGAATTCCAAAAGACATTATCAAGTGCTTGATGCGTTTCTTATGGACACAGGTGTTTTCCTTCACCCAGGCCACTGTACACACGTGGCCTCGGGTTTAGGTTCACGCCGGACGTCAGGGTGCAGCTGGCATACGTAGCCCGGCCCTCCCTCAAGAGGCCATGGGGGGCCGCTTGAAGCTGCGACCCACCAGGGAAGGCAACTCTTTTCTTTCTTTCTGTCTCTCGGTCTTTTTTAGACTCTCCTTTGGTTTCACTGCCTTTCTCCTGGCTCTGTTTCTTTGAACTGTCATTTTTTAATGGTCCTCTTCATGTAAGTCCAGTCAATGTCCTTGCTCACTGACAGCGGAGACCTGTCCATTGTCTCTTACTCCCAAGGTTCCATGTGTCCCCCATGGTGAGGAACTTGGTACATCCAGGTAAGTGCAATGTCAACCACATACTCAGTTAATAAAGATGTTATTAAAACAAACTCCTGTGTCCTGTTGTTTGTTTTTCTAACAATATATAACCCCCTAACTGGCAGGGCCCATTTGGGCCAGGGGTTACATTCCACTCTGCATTTGTTTTTGGAATTGCAGCAGCCACTATATTTTTTTATTCTATGGATAACATTTCTCTGAATGGCCTTTTCCTCTGCTACTTTCAGGGCAAGGGTGTGTAGAGAAGCTAGTGGCTGATAGGTGCTAGCAGTTTCTCACACCTGAGGCAGGTGATAGGGAGCTCAAAAGGCTGTTTTGCTTCAGTCGAGTGTTGGCAATTGATGCAGTGTTCCTCTTGGGACTGACCCTCTTGCTCCTGATTCTGAATTCCCCAATTCCCAGAATGCTTTGCCAGGGTCGGACTGGAACAAGAAATAGGCCTGGACACCCAATAAAAAGTGGCCCACCCCTCGCCTCAAAAAAGTTGCCCACCCCTCGCCTCAGGACCCTTGACCTCTGATGACATCACTGGAAGTGATGTCATTTGACCCCACCCCAAAGTGACACCCCGGGAAGCAATGAAACACGACCTTTCACACCTTGACAAAACAGTGGCATCAAATAGCATTGTTCCTAAGTATACTATGAAAAATATGATTATGATTTCACTAATGTGATATAAATTTCATACAAGAATGGATCACCACATGTATCATTAATATCTGTGTGTATAGATCCATATTGCACGTTGCAGGGTTTTTTTTTGTTTTCAAAACCGGCCCCCACTTCCCCGGGATGATTTTGGCCTGGCCACGGGCCGAAAGGCCAAAGGGCCAATCCGACCTTGTGCTTTGCTAAGCAGTGTGTTCACGGTTGCTGGCTGCACCGTTTTGAACTCTCCTGTTCTTGTGCCAGCATTATAGCAGTGTGCCTCTGTTCCTGCACAGTTTGGCTATACATTTGAGTTTCCTAATCTGGAACTAACTTGCATTGAGCCAAGTTTTTTCTTGAGCTTGTTCTTCTTTGGGAATATTCCTTTTTTCCAGTTCTGATTCATTGCAAATATACCAGCTTCATCATTGACGGGAACTCGATCAAGGTAACCAAGGAAGTGAAAACATTAGGAATATACATTGACTCCTCCCTCTTCTTCCACAAACAGGTCAGCTCCATGGCATCATCCACGGCATACACATGCAAGCTGATAAGAGCAGCCAAACCCTACCTATCCTCACAGAGCTGCATCACTCTAGCCAGAGCCCTTGCATTATCAAAATTAGACTACTGCAACACCCTTTACGTGGGAGCCAACAAACAGGTTACCAACAAAATCCAGACGTTGCAAAACAATGCTCTTAGAGCAGCGCTAAGCATCCCTAAGAGAGAACATATCTCCAATATCAGGAGAGCTCATAACTGGCTTACCATTTCAGACAAAATCATGCTAAAAGTGGCCTCCCTAACTCATAAATGCCTCAACAATGCTGCCCCTGCTACCTAGTCGACAGAATAAATAGATATACCCTAACAGACCCACCAGGACCTCAAATGCAAATCTGCTCACAGTTCCCAGGTTTAAACGAACCAAAACGGGCGGCAACAGCTTTCAGGTGAAAGCAGCCCAACATTGGAACTCCCTACCGCCCTCATTAAGGACTCCTCAACCCTACACCCACTTTAGACATAACTACATCCAGTGGATAAAACACAATGACTGTTAATTGACTGCCTAACCTACTATGCCACTGTAAACCATGTAAATATGTATATTTTTAAATTGTATATCTCTGCCTCTACTGTAACTATTCCAACCAATGTACTCACTGTAACTACTGTACAGCACTGTAACTAAGCTGAGAATAATCTTGTGTTCTCCTGCGCCCTCTTACCCTCGGGTCTGGCGCGCAATGCAAATGAATAAACTCAAACTCAAACTCATTGCCTGCCCTTTCCTGCACTGGTTTTCACTGGTTTTTGGGTGGGTCTAGGGGTGGGGGATTGTAGGTAGGTTTTGGCCTCTCTTCTAGTTTTTCCCTGGTTCTGTTTCCTAAGCAGCCCGTTGTTTTAGTGCAGGGGGGGTTTCCTGATGTTTGGGACTGCGGCTCCCTTGATCCCTCATCATTCACTATAGTGGCTAGGGTTGTTGGGAGTTGTAGTCCAAAACATCTGGAGAGCCATATGTTGCAGACCCCTGCATTACAGGTCTTTCCTTGAGGCTTGTTGTTTATTGGGTGGAGTGTCCCTACCTGCAGCTGTATGCTTGCCTTAGTTTCCCTTTGTGTCCTGTAAGATGCTTTCCTACTTTTCTCCTTGTTTAGCCTCAGGCTCGGACTGCCCTATAGGGTAATAGGGCAATGCCTGAACCAAAAACCCATAATGTTAGTGTGGGCCCGTTTTTTTGGTCAAAGTGTTCCACTTGTTTGCCCATTGTGGGCCAGTTTGATGAGTTACTTCACTATGCGGTTAGTCGTTTTGACCATTGATGCTGAATATTCTTTAAATTGCACAATTTGCATCACATTTTATCAAAAAACTCCCCCTTGGGTACTATTCAAACAGTGTCACAATAGGAATGAATTGCCATTTGCAACGGTGGGACACTTTTCCATTGGTGCCCGAAACAATTTTATGCCCCAGTCTGACCTTGTCTAACCTTGCCTTATATTAGGGTTGCCACGCTGTGAGGTTATAGCCTTTCATGTTCCTCTTTAATCAACGTATTTATAAGAATGACACATTGGTGGTCATATGCAGATGGGTATTGTTATTTGATGGAGTGAGTGGTGCACCCTTGAGGGAATAGATTGAGTGTCCTTAACTCATGAACACAATGTAAGGGGCATGCATGCACACCACCACAGCCTAATTTCAACATGCAGTGAAAGTGGTATTTTTGGTGATACCAAGGTCTGTTTATTCATTGGATGACCATAGCCTCTGTTTCGTCAACAGTTTTTTAAGGTAATATGTCATTGTTTGACGTGAAGCGTCGCGCATTAGGCTTTGAAATGAATTTATCGAGGAATTGTTTCATAACCGAGCAGGCGTGTAGCTGGATCCTTGTGTTCGCCCGGGGATTCTTTCCAGCAGGACATATCCTTCCAAATGGTGCTGTGCTGTCCCTATCAATTTCAAATGGATGTCTGAATAAAGGTTCCTGTGCAGGCTGCTGGCCTTCAAGCATACCGCTGATAAGGTCAATGGCGTGGCACCTCAAGGTCAGTGTGCTGTGTGATTGTTGTTGTGTTGGTTGCATCATTGACAGCGAGTAACGGACCTTCAACAGCGAGTTTATGACCACACTCCTGAGCTGGCAGCCCTGCACAGTCTCAGGCCCCTGCGTAAAAACAAAAAAGAACTACCCGCTTTGCTTGTCCTAGTAGATGAAGCCGGTGTCCAGTGATTTTAAGGAAATAATTACCGAGAATGATTTTTTAACGAAACAAACAAATTGAAAAAATATCGAATAAAATAAATATATATATATATATGGTGGGATAAGGGGATAAAACGGGTGGGGAGGAGTTTCGGTGGGGTTATAAACACAAACATAGGGAAACGCAGGGCAGGGCTTGGAGGAGGAGGACCCCGCAAATAAAAAGAATTGAAAAATAGTTATTTTTCGATATTTTTTGTTTCGTTAGAAAATCATTCTCTGAATTGTATTTCGGTAAAATCAGATAGACTCGATGAAGCCCACTAATGCCTATCAGTTTCAAGCTGAATCTTCGGAAAAGCCTTGCTTAGTTTCTGCAGGAACAGCCAAAGGCCCATTTCCAGGAGCACTTACGCATGCAGTGTATCCTGATGTTGGGGCTCAGCCTTCAATGAATGTAATATTTTTATTGGGTGTTGCTAAAATTTCAGCTCATATCTGTCTTTGCCCATCATAAGCCAAAGTGTGACACATGCTAACACAGATAAGTCATCTCATGAGAAAATGGTGCGAATTGTGAGTCTCAAAGCATAGGGCTTTGGGTCTGGGAATGAAGGAGGATGTGATGGTTTCAAAATAAGGAAAACCTATTCCAAGGAGGGGAGTGGACAATGGCAGGGATGATACATTAAAGGAGGAATGCAAACTCTGGCAGCTGTGATCCGGATTAGGACAAAGGCGGCTCAAGGAGGCGCTATTGTGAATTGAACCCTGAGGGCCACTGAAAACCTGGAAGCACTTGAACCCAAAGCAGTGCTGACAACCTGAGGGCACTTGAACAGGAGAGGTACCTGGAAACACATGAGCCTTGTGAGGTGGTAAGAATCATAAAGCACTTTGTTCAAGAGAGGTGCTGAGAAGGTAAACCACTGGAACCCCGACAGGCGGAAGCAGTAATATATAAAATCCTAGGGGAAACACCCCATGTTGGGGATTCCTGGGACCCAGTTGCTTATGTAGTAGAATCGATTATCCAGTAAACAAACCCAGGAAGAAATAAAAGAGGCTAAAATCTGCCCCAAAGACCCCAAAGCCGGAAAGTACCAATGGTTGCACGAGTTGCGAGAAGGCTTCCCAGTAGCCCTGTGCTGGCAGATCTATGACAAGGGAAAGGTAGAGTCGATGGTGCAAGAAGCTGGACACGAGGAAGAACATCGGGACTAGAGACCAGGCGAGTGATAAGGTCAACCCCTTTTAATGACTGAACCTGGCAAACCGTTTTGAGACCATGAAGATTAAGAATACAGAACCTGAAAACCCTGTCAAAAAGGTGAAAACAAGATGTTAAAAATAAACGTTTTTAATTTGAACAGGTTTTACATACCACTCTGCTAGAAGCCATCAGGTTTTGCCTGATATGTACGTTAGCAGGACTGCAGCGTTTAGGCTGCGCGTTTTTCCTTTAACAGGTAAGTTCCCCGTGAACTTCCTAGTCCAAATCCTTGCACTTGGCTGTCTTTGTGTAACCCCTGTTTCCCGTCCCTGGTCCATGCAAGACTGTACTCTTCCCTTTTCCCAGAGCAGGGACAGTTCCCATGGATACCACCACCCCCATCCGGCTGGTTAGCGAGGGGCGCTGCACCTGCTAAAATAAAATCACTGTTAATAGGAGATGGGCTAAGCCTGAGTTCTTGGATGACGAAGGGAAACAGACACCAGAGTGAATTTTATAGGGATCCCAACGGGGACCCCTCTTCATATATTAACACCACATATATCTTTTCCCTTTTCCGTAGGCGTCCTCTGGCGTGAGCTCCAACTGACTGGGGAGCCGCTAAGAAGTGTGAGGCAATAGGATGGCCTCTCTGGGTTGTCCCATCTTGCTAGGAGGTATTAGGCAGACTGCCACCCTATCCCACTACCACACGTCAGAGTACCTTCCTTCTACCCCCTACTTTAAATAATTACGATCTCTACATAACTTCCTACGCCTATGTAACTTTTCAATCTCCTTAACATACCCCCTAACACATACCCTATACCCTACACTATCCCCTACTTAACAATTACCCTACATAATATTATGTAAATAAAAACCTACATTTACCTACACATGCATATATTCATTGACTTACAACATATATAAGGTTGATAACTCTGTTGATAATGTTGGGGGAGACATGAGATCTATAGCAAAGGGGCCCCTGCCAAAAGAGGGGGGCAAAGTAGTTTACCATGAAAGTTGAGGGGACAAACACCCTTGTCCCCCCTAAAATGACACCCATGCATATATGCAACATAAAACAGTATGTCACAATGGGATAACTGCTGCAGCCAGTCACCCCTTCACAGTACCTTGAGGTCTATCCTTGTGGCGTTGGCTCTGGGCGAGCGGGTGCAGGGCTGCTCCTGGATGGTGGCTGGCAGAAGCTGGCTGGTCCTGTTGATCCTGGTGGTAGGGCTGGAGGGTGGCTGGCAGGAGATGGCTGGTCCCGCTGATCCTGGTGGCTCGCAGGGTCCTGTCCCCCAAGGGTGATGTCTGGGGTCTGGCCCTCTTCCTTAGTGGCTAGAGCAGGCTTCTTTGCTCCCTCCTTCACCTCCCGGGTTGTGCCTGGCATACGCAGCCTGGAGGGACTTCAACAAAGGGCCCACCTTGCTAGCCACGAGGCAGGCCTTTCCGTCACGGCCGGGCAGTCCGGTCTGAGCCGCCATCTAAACACGGCCGGGCTGTTCTTAGCCGGCTCAGGCATCACCTGTCAAGTTTTCTGGGCCATGGATTTCACTGGGTCCATCCGATCTGGCCCCCAGGCGGGCCGACAGCCGCCATGGCCCTGGTGCGGCCAAGCTGCCGTTGACATAAGCAGCTCGGCCCACTTGGATTAGTCCCTGCAGGGATTTCCCATGTGCCTCCCAGCGCCATTGATGATATTTAGATCCTGGGGGCCGCCCGAGGCCGCAATCTACCCACAGGTAAATCTTTTGCTCTTCTTATTCTGTACTCTTCCTCCAACTATCCTTTTTCAACGTTTTTTCTTTTCAAATCCCTCTGGATTCCTTTCCCTCCCCTGCCCATCCCGTTTCTGGGCAGGAGAGTTCTATTGTATTGTTCCATTCTTTTTTTCTTTCTCTTAGGCTGGATGGTTTCTTCCAAAACACACACAGGACATACATAAATAAAACACACTTAAACAAAAACCTTTATTACCCTGGTGCCTGCAGCTGTTATTTCTAGGTGTTCCCTCAGGGAGCAGCCATGCAGCCACACTAAGCGGGCCCCGTGGGACCACAGGCCACTTCTGCACCAGCTGACAAGAAATATAGACACCATAGGAATGCCCAGATACAGCTTGTGATCTCTAGAACAACGCTGAAGCCGTCAAATCAAATACAGCCTCTGCTAACATGCAAGACAGCCAAGCGAGTAGGGCGCGCGCCCAAGAGATCTTGCTCAGCCCACACCCGCAGGTCGAAATCCCAGCAGGGCCAGCTCAGCCCTTCATGCTTCTAAAGTTAATACATTGGGTAGTAACAGCATCTACTAGTACAGCTGATCTGGCAAGAATCATTAAATGAAACAAATAATGTGAACTGTCGGAGCGACTATGGCACAGAAGCAAGGAGTTCCTAGTATTACTGGCAAGCAGCATGCCATGGGGCTGAATGAGGCTCTTGTTTCTGAATTGCTGAAGTTCTCATTCATTTTGGAATGGGGGAAAAATCCCAGCCAGAAAATTCATCTGACCATAAAATGTAAAGTGCAGGAGATGCACACACCCAGAAGGTGAGGAGTTTTCTGTGTCCATGACTATTTGACTCTCTTTAGTGACAGTATATTACCATTAGCTCATTGGCTATTGACCGTCTCCTTCCATAACCCAATGTAGCCTCACTCAGCACGCTAGGAAAGCCACCGGTGCCCCTATGGTGGTTGGTCAAAAGTTAACAAACCTTAAACCTGTAAGTATTCCTCCAACAACAATGTGAACTTGATTGGAAAATACTCATTATAAACATGCAAATAATGTCAAAAGGAATTACATAGACACCTAGTGTGAACCTCTTGGCTTTCCTCAGTCGACATAAGCCAGAAAAACACTATGTGTGGCCCACCGTATTCCCCGCGGGGCAGTTTGGAACCCTGCCACCAATATGTATATCAGGTAAAGAGCGCAACCACTTTGGTTAAGCACAGCTTTCTTTTTGGTTTATTTAAATATATGACTGAAACAATTTGGTGGGTGGGTTTCAGATGTGATTTTCTTTATGATTCGGTTTAGTAATAAATAAATATGACTCTCTGGTATTGCATATATTTGCATGTGGACAGAGGAGGCGTGGCCTTGCAGTGCGGATTGGCCTGCTCTCTCTGGCGGGGGTTAGGGGTTCTTATTAGTTATCTCCAAGTCAGCGGGTCTATGTCCAAACATGGCTACGGAACTCCCTGTGCCCAGGAATCAAGATGCACCTCGCAAGAGAGGCCCAACAAGCCTGCGCCATATCTGTGCTGTTTGTGTTCGTGTGCAGAGAGGCTATAGCCTGGCAGATTAGTCTGGACTGCTCAAATTCGGGGTAGGGTCAAACAAGGACATCATTTGGGGGTCGCCAGGGGTCGCACCTGTGACCACTGAGGTGTCCCTTGCTACCCCTGCGGTCTCCCTTGCTATCCCTAAAAAAACCTTTTTTTGTTGTAAATGGAAGCGCCTGGGCTGGGGCCAGAGCCATGTGGCTCTCTGTTTCTGGAGTGTATGCTTTTCTTGTTCAGGCCTCTTAAAAAACACAGGGTTCAACAAGTGTAACAGTTTCATAAGAAAGCATAGGATTAACAAATGATTTTCCATTCTGGGATTCTATATAATAATTGCTAGACTCATTAAAGGTTTATTTCAGGCACACTTCAGGGGGTGAGTCACGGATTTAGTCTGTTCTTAAACACCTCAAATTCACAATGCAGACAAAAACCTTCCAAAAAGCATTTAGAGAAGAATTAGCATTCATTTCGGACTAAGTATTTTGCTTTTCGCAAGTTGCAGTTATAGCATGTTTTTTTGCTGTTGTCTCTGTTACGATCATCACAAGACATTCCATCTCGGTGTCCTCGGTCACTTGACAAAATCCTTGTGCCTCAAAGCTTGTGTGCAGTGTAAAAACGTTTGACCATAGCACATGAAGTGTCCCTTGATTTCATTGTGCCACAATTAATACTTTCTTGTAATGTGTCTATCTTTCCTATCTCCCTGGCATGCTGTTCAGGATGTTTGTTTGCATGTATGAGGTAAAGAGTGCCCAGAGTATGGGATGCTGTGTGAGTGCGCTGCTTTCCCTGCGCTACTCTAAATTCTTTAATGCACAGTTATACGCAATTGTATGTATTTTGCCAACCTCTGAAGCCTGAAAAGTAGTTCCACTCAGGCTTGACATGCGGCCAACTTTGCACCAGTCCTGCAGATGAACTGGCCTGCTGTTAAATCTGTTACCTGTTTAATGGTATCCACTACAGAGTGTAATATGCTTTCTGACTTTGAGAACATTCAGACATCTAATTGCTCATTTTACTATAGCCGGTAAAATAGCTATACCCGGTAAGATAGCACAGTGGGTTGAGCGCTCGCTGCTGCGATGTGTGTGTGATCTGCAGGTTCAAATCCTGGCAAGGCCAACTCAGCCTTTCATCCTTCTGAGGTTGATTAATGAGTACCAACACAGGTTGGGTGATATTGTAAGCATATTTGTTCTAAATAAAGCATGTAAATACAATAGAATAACACATCATTATTCATTTGGCCTTGGACGTTTTCTTGCATTCACCATTATTTGGTAATATGGGCCTATACACACTGATATTAACGATCGATATGGTGATCCATTCCTGTATGAAATGTATATCACGTTACAGTGATATCATAACCATTTTTTTCATAGTGTACTTAGGAACAATACTATGTGATGCCACTTCCTGTTTTGTCAAGGGGTGAAAGGCAATGTTCCATCGCTTCCTGTACTGTCACTTCAGGGTAGGGTCAAATGACATCACTTCCTGTGATGTAATCGAGGTCAAGGGTCGTGTGATGTCACCTCTGCTACCCCTGGCATTTTGGTGAAATGACATCCCTGGGGTCAAACCTGATTTGCATTTCCGGGCATAGACAAACTAAAGATGTATTGAATGGAATAATGCCCTGAGGACTTCCCAGTGGGCACGAAGCCCATGGAATCAAGCTGTATCTCAAAAGGGAGGCCCAACAATACTGGACATTCCCATCCATCACTTTTACACTTTCCGGTTTGATTCCCATACAGCTGGTGTGACCTGGCAGAACTCTAAGTAAATATTGCCTTTCACCCCCAAGAGTTTAGCAAATGCATATATACCCATAACGTATAAATAATCTTAAGCGTGCACATCACACCATAACAAAGTCTCTGATATATGCAGGGTTTACAGCCACAGAACTGTAGTGTCTACAGGAAAGAGATATCTTCTTATGCACTCTATAGCCGCATCTAAGGGAGCCATAAAACCCAGGCGCAGCATGGCATTTTGGGGGATCAAGCTATTTGGGTCCAGGGCCCAGCCCTAAAGGCCAGGAGCCAAATAGCCAAATGCCATATGCCTCATTGATGGTCTCAGAAGACATTTCTAGTCAGTCCTGAGACGCTTGCACAGCCCTAAGGGGAGGGGCACCTGGAGGGTATTTTGCACCGGGGCAGAGGAATTACTCTGCACAGGTCCAATCCGAGTCATCACAAAGGGGTACTACAGTCACGTGAGGGGTGAATGCTTCCCTAGCTGCGGGTGCTTCAGAGTGCAGCCACCTGTGGTGATGAACACTTTGTATGTAACGGCTAGGAGGGGGTGAGGAACTCTTTGAGGGCTGGGGATGGCCACAAGGTTAGTGATGTGCTACCTGGATGAGGGAAGGGGGGATTCATCAGCCACTCCCAAGCTTGCATTCCTTTTGAGTTCTTGAAATACATGCAATAGCATGAGAAGAAAAAAGAAGGGATGCCTTGTTTCCCTCACAGAAGTCAGGTGAACCAGGTCTGATCCGTCGGGTATGAATTTCACCTGTTACCCCAAAAGGGCCTTCCCACTCCCGCAGCTGTGTTCTCGCCTAAGGTAAGCATCCGAGAAGCCCTCTTTCTATTCACTAGAGTAGACACTGCTTCGTGATTTCGCACATCCACTGTGTTACAGGAGTGAGGGAAGAATGGACCATGCAGAAGGAAGAGAAACGTCCTCACTGCAACCATCCCCTGCCACTGCCATGGCTTGCATGAAAGGTTAACTAGCTCTCACTGATTAGAATGGCGAGCACCGTTCATGGGGAAACCATTGCTTGGCCTGATTGTCTTCAAAATGGTGGTCTCTGTTTTTAAACTTTTGGTTGCCGAGGGAAAATCACTAAGTGAGTGAAACCAATTACCGAAACTGCACCTTAAACGATCACCAATCATTTCAGCCGTTGTCCCTCACACACACACACGCACACATAGACACACAGGTTTCAATGCCCATAGGGGCCTCAAATAAACAAAAGTCCACTTCGTCTGCCATCTAGGAACGGTGTTCCTGGAGTAAACAAAATAAGGGAAAGATGGCTGATTTTTCAAAAACGTAGGGGAGCGTTTGACCCTTTTGTTCTCTTCCGCTTCAACCTCTTCATGGATTAATCAAAGTAATCAGAGTGACTATATGAGCCCACAGTTTGCTGCAAAAGATGTCAGAGCAGGACTACTGACCTGCAGGCAGAAGGCGGTATGAAGGACCCAGAAGGAAACAAAGGTATAAGCCTGCTGGGGGCTCCATCTCACACACCAGTTGAGACTGAATAAAGAGGAAGGAAAGCAACTACAATCCTGATGAGGGCTATATATCACACACTGACCTGAAGCAGATGAAGAGAACGTCAAGGAGCTGCCCATCTGCTGAGGGAAATATCCCACACAGTGGCTGAGACTAGATTAAAAAAGGGGAAGTAACTACATGCCTCCTGAGGGCTACATCTCATGCTCGGACTGAGCCGGGATAAAGAGGAAGGAAGTAACTACAATCTTGATTACAGATATATCTCACAAAGTACCTGAGACTGAACGAAAAGGAAGGCAAGTAACTGCAGCCTGCTTACAGCTATATCTCACACAATGGCTGAGAGTAGATAAAGCAGAAGTAACTACAAGCTTGCAGAGTGACATATCTCACACACTGGCTGAGACTGGATGAAGAGGAAGGACAAGCTTGTGGAGGGATATATCTCACGCAATGGCTGCAACTAGATAACGAGGAAGGGAGGTAACTAAAAGACTACTGAAGGCTACAACTCAGAAACTGGCTAATATCGGAACCAAAACTAGAAGGTGTGCTGCCAGTCTGCTGAGGGCTGTACTTGCTGTCAGTCTGCTGAGGGCTGTACTTGCTGCAAGTCTGTTGAGGGCTGTACTTGCTGTCAGTCTGCTGAGGGCTGTACTTGCTGCAAGTCTGTTGAGGGCTGTACTTGCTGCCAGTCGGCTGAGGGCTGTACTTGCTGCAAGTCTGAAGAGGTCTGTAGTTGCTGCCAGTCTGATGAGGGCTGTAGTTGCTGCCAGTCTGCTAAGAGCTGTACTTCTGACTCTGGTAGGAGCTACAGAGCAGACAGAAGAACCACACAACTGGATGGCAATCAGTATCGGTCTGGCCTATGGGGCATTAGGGCAATGCCATAGTATAGGCCCAACATACAAGTGTGGCCCCGTTTTTGCAGTCAAAGTGGGCCCATTTTTTGGCCAAAGTGGACCGGTTTGAGCTACTTCATGCACTCACTAGTTTTGACCAGAGTTATTGAACAAATATTCTTTCAAATAAACTATTTGCACCACATTTCACCCCAAAACACCCTCTTGGGACCGCTCAAATAGTCTGACACAAAAAGGAATTGATTGCAATTAGTCCACTTTTTCATTGGTGCCTGAGCCAAATTGATGCCCAGGTGCGAACCTTCTGGCAAGGTGGGTGTGAATTACACTACGCAAGTGGGAAGTAATATTTGTCGGTACGCGTGTGTTACTGATAATACCCTAAGCTAGAAGGGAGGAAATACCTGCTGGTGGGAGCATGTCCAACCTATTACTGAGTAGCGTACAAAGGTTACCCATAGCCAGGGGATGAAATACCTGAGCTTAACCTGTAACCTAAAGCAAGGGAGGGTGGAAATATGTCTTATGGTTAAGTAAGGGGAAACAATACTTAGGAGTTGGTCAAAAAGCAAGTGGGTGCTTTATCCCTGAGACTGTGTGTTGTGGTCCTTTAAGAAGGTTCTTACACTATTTTGAGTTCAGCCTCACCTGGTATTCTTCAGTACCATTATCCTTTTGAGTTTTACTAGAGCGTCTACACCAGATAGGTGTTTGTCCTAACCACACCCTACAGGTTACTTGTACTAAAGGACTGGCCCAGGCCTATAGTCCTGAGGTTGGAGATTAGGTCAGAGAACTTACGGGGCACTAGTATCCCTACGACATCAAGTAACCAAAACCTTATAGTTTGCAATATCGTAACACTGTATGCTGGACCATTCTCAGAAAGGATGACCATATCTTGTTAAGACTCCTTGAGTATGTATAGGAGTTCATTCCAACCCTATGGGTGTGTGTTAATAAAAGTGTTGAACTACCTTAATGGCTCTTGTGTGTTCTCTGGGTCTTCGTCACGCAGCCTATTCATTAGGACTATGATGTTCACCTGGCTCCATCTTCACATTCAGTGCCGTTGAGCCCTTCCAACACTTGCGTGAAAGATCATTCTCGTGCCGGCCTGCCTGCCATGAAGCATTATGAACAATCACATTATTTCTAAGCACTCTCCAGTTCAGCCGGCAGAGATCACGGGGCTGGTGTTACTGCTCAGGGGCAACAATACCCTGTGAGCTACTTAGATCTTTGAAGATCAAGTGCACCATAAAGAAAGTGACAACCTCTCCTGTGGCTCTAGGAGTACACACCAGCACTAAAACTAAAAAAGAAATACTCAACAGCACTAGTAAAATCCAAACTGAACTCCAAAACTCCAGATATTTATGTCAATGTTTTATGTGCCCGTTGACAACGAGGAAGCCGGCACAGCTATTTCTACAAGTTATAGAGGAAAAGGTTTGATATTTCCTACCCATGGTGGCTGCGGGCTGAAGAGCTGTGTTTCTCTTCTTTCTGGTAGTGGCTCATAGTAGACTTCAGCTCTGTGTTGCGGTAAGTGCGGTCGTAGTGCTCATGGTGCCTCTGGTAGAAGGGTAATGACATCCTGGGAACCTTGTACCGCTGTGTGCCCTGAAAAGATAAATGATATGAATGAACCAGCAAGTCGCTGGGCAGAGGGCAAGCAATCTCAGACATGCTTGTATAAGAGTAAATAACATATATTAGCAATGGCAGCTGCCACCCGAACCAATCAGGATGCTCGGATCACCAAAGGCATTATTTCTGAGCTTGGACAGCCATTGCACTACCTCTCGCTCAAGTGTTCTTGCCCTAATCACACTGATTTTAATTTTAAAAAAAATGCCCCCGCTTGCTTTATTCTTCTGCCACACTGCTTGTCACCTGACTCATTCTTCACCACGATGGAAACAGAAAAGGGGCACTGTTTCAGCACCCTATACCTGCTTTCATGGCAGCCACGATTCTTTGGGCAAAAACACTTTCATGAAAGAATGCTCAGCCACAAACATTGTTGGGGGAGCTAATGGTGATTAAAGCACAGCAGTTGGCCCACCATGCCAGTAATGGCACCACCAAGACCACATTAAGCATCGTTGCTTCTCTGGACCCCTTAACCTGGGAAGTGGGTCATTACCAGAAGGCCCAGTGTCCTGGTTATGTTCTTATCACCTGAATAATCAAAGGAAGGTATGATCCATCTAGCCATTCTCCCTCATACATCTTACCCACCATGTCAGCATCCACAGATAGATACATATCATGACGTGGTATTGCGTTAGCAGGGTCCATACTAATAGGTTATGAGGGCACTCATGGGGTTAATATATAGTCATGTCCATTGATATTTTCGACAGGTTCTTGAGTTTCCATTTCAAATACATGTTGGGCCAGGGACAGCAAATGACAGCAATCCATGTGGCTCTTAGGGATAAGAAAATTGTTTAACATAAAAAGGGAAAGTATTGCATCACATCATATTTCTGAAAGCATATCTTGGTAGAGCAGATGGTCGGCTCTTTGCTCAGGAACATATATGGTTATTTAGTACTTGTATCTTCACACAAAAGGACCAAACTGGTCTGCCGGACCGTATACAATGCCCCAATCATCTCACACAAAAAAATGTATCAGTCGTATATTTCATTAGCTAATCAATAGCATGTCCCTTCATCCAATACTAACTGTCCATATATAGGTATCAACTCTGGAGTGCGTTGGTGAGCTGCTTATCTAGTGTGAATGAATAGAAGCTGACCTTACCCCATACATAACCAATTGTGTTGCCTATTTGTACAACAATACTCAATTAAAAAAGGTTTATACATCCGGAAAAAAAAGAGGCCGGATTGGTGAGCCTGAGTTGTCTACCACTTTTAATACTCCCTTCTCCTCTGTTCGAAGAATCTTTGAAAGACATTAACACAAAAGGCGCCCAATTAGTACTTGAACATCCCACGACAACGGTCAACCGTTTTCACTGGATTATTATTACTTTCTCCCACTTTCTTCAGGACCAAATAAATACTTTACATCTCTTTCATAGAGTTGGTATGCATCAGGTATTGGCAACGGGCCTCAGATTCTTTTTAGTGTGTTCCCCTTTATTTGGAAGTTAAAACCAAGTGGCAATCCCTGGACAAGTGATGCAGAAGGAGCAGGGAAGCTCTGGCGGCTGATCAACTACAATAAGCCACAGCGAGCTGGAGTTTCTTCAAGCCGCTTTTTCTAAGGAGGCAAAAAGTGAGATTGCCACTTGGTGTTAGCTTCCGAATAAAGGGGAACACAGTAAAAAAAACGTGAGGCTCGTTGTCAAGACCTGATGACAACGCATCGGTTTGTCAAAGACTGTCTTTGTGTCACATCTTTAAGCATTAGAACTTCAATCCCCTTCGTGTTCTCCTACTACTTTTCGTGTGCTTGCTTGCCGATCCGGAACTTCATCTTTTCCTCCAAGGACTCACTTCCTACTGGCGTCGCTCCTGCATCAGTCCCAGATTCATTCCTCGTTCTTTTAATTTTTTCAGGTGTACATTTAGTTTGGTCTTCTCATACCAGATGCTCAGGTTCATTAATCACAAAGTTTATAATTATGAATCTCCAGGGGTCTGCTACTTTTGGCTCTCCAGAGGCTTCTAACTACAATTGTCATTAGCCCTAGACAGCATCCCTAATGGTGAGGGATCATGGGATTTGCAGTTCAAAGCACCTTTGTTAATGCTAATGATAATTTGTACCGCACACTATCACCACCTGAGTGGTCCCCTGGCGCTCTGGCGGATCTGAGTAGAAAGAGTGTGGGATGGGTTAGTAGGACATAGCAGGAAGAGGAAGAGCGAGAGTTGTGATGTCCTATTCACAGCTTCAGTTCGGTTTGCACTGTTCGCTGAGCTTGGGTGTGATTTATGGCTCGGTAGACTCCCATGCGCTGGACTATGTGTGGGTTGTTTGTTGTTGCAGTGTAGTGAAGTGCATGCGGATTGCTGTGCAGAGAAAAGGTTGCATTTTTTTTTAGTGTATAAGAGGTGTATGTGGAATTTTAGGTTTTAGGGTTGGGGTAATGGGGCTTTTCTTACCTCCTTACTTTGGAGTACTGTGCTCAGCGTCTCTGCCCTTTCTGTGGGCTGTGAGTTTTGTGGCAGTTCATTCGCCGGGATCTGTGCATGGTGGTGGCTTTCCTCCGTAACTGTCTAGCGGTCTGTGGGCATGAGGTGGAGAAGGCCTTCCCCAACCTTTGGAGGAGATTGGTATGTTTGGAGGGTCTGCTCTTAGGTTGCCATAGGGTGTGCCTACCATTGCCTTCCCGACCTCCTTGGGCCGGTTCGCCACACTCCGAGGACCAGGCGCTCTTAGGCCTCCAGGCGTGCCAATTATTGGGTAATGCTCCCCCATCTGCAGCCACAGGGCCTGTCCCTAGGGTGTGACCATTCCATTTCACAAACTCTCTTCTTTATGACATGTATCCCCCATATATGCTGCTCATATGTGTTCCGTTCTTCCTTCATTCCACTAGAAGCAGCTACCATCCCTCATAGTTCTATCTCTGATCATCTTTTTGTTCCTTCTCAAAATGCATCCTTATTGCTATTGGATAATTTGGGATTTTGGTTTACAATGCTTTACATTTCTGTAAAACCTTTTAGACAAGATGTAAAACCAAATATGTATATGCATTTGTGAACCAGTATGCCTTATCAAATCCTAAAAACTGAAAAGAGAATATTTTGTATAATGGGTTAGATCCTAAGTGGTCTTTCTAAGTGTTCTTTCCAAATTCCCTCTGGGGTACTTCAAGATGGAGTCCGAGCAACAAATAATAAATGACCTTTCAGGACAACCTGAACATTACCTACCAGGGCATTTTTTTGACACAAATGTGGACAATTGTGCCTTTCCCATAGAATTAGGCCAGTCATTTTCCAGCTCCGGCCTCCTTCTCTCATGTAAGAAATTTTGGAGCAGTGTTTGGAACAATGACAGAGATGTCTGGTCTTACGGGTGTGCTACAGGTTCACCCAGCGAAAAAAGGTCAAAGGAGGATGTAGATAGGGATGAGGCCTAGGAATCCATGGCCCGGAAGACAAGTCGATGAGGATTATGGGCAATGATCAAGTTTCCATAAATTAGTGAGACCATGATGAAAATGAAAACTGAACAGAATTAGCTGGCTAGGAGGACCCTTGCTTTAGAAACCAGATCATCAGTGGTAGAGGACAGGGTGTGCTCAGTCTCTGCAGCTGCATACAGCTAATAAAAAGATTATCGATCAAGAGAGTTTCTCCAAGCGCTGTATCCTTCGAAGAGGTCGAAATCATGATTGGATAAGCAGGAGCTAAAATCAGCTCCTGGGTATCCAGCATTAACCAGTGACCAGGAGCTGCCATGGTGGGACAAGGAGCAAGTACATTGTGTTCTGTGAATCCAATTTCTGAAAAAGATGCAAACTTATCATTGTTTCTATTGTTTATGACCCCTTATGCTTTAAATGACATATAGAGTGGTCCTAAAGGTTATGGCTTAATTTTCCCAAACGCACAGAGTTAAATTCACATAGATGTGCTTGTTCGGCATTGGTTGGCCCGGGGAGACAACAGTAGCTCCTGGTGCCTGTTGGTGTTCAGCCAACCAGGCTCTTTTAGGCTTTAAGCAGGAGCTGAATCGTTCCCATCTCCCTGCAATTTCCAACCCCCTCTACATAACTGGCTTTCATGAAGGAGTTGAAAATGGAATCCTATTGAGGTTCTTCCGGGTGTCATCCCCAAGATTTCAAACCTGGTGCCTGGCACGACTTTAGAAATTGAGAGCGCTCACTGTACTTTCATGCCCAGGCCATTTTGATATTCTGAGGCAATGGATGGCTCGGGAGGATAGCACAGGGGCAACGTGCTCGCCTTGGAAGCAAAACGTCACAGAGCAACACAGGTTCAATCCCCGGGTCCGCGCTTTGAAACCTCTGGGTATTGAGCACGTTATAAATAACCTATCAGATCAGATCAGAATGGATCTGAAGGAGGTGACCTGGGGGATTTAAAATCCAAGATCATGTTTTTTAACAACCTAGGTAGAACAGTTGTCTAGTCAACAAACTTTTCAGGTCAACTAACATTCTGGGAAGGGAGAAAGGTTTGAATTGCTATACTGTATGGTTTATCTGGCTATTTTGAAAGTGATAGTGGATGGACATGGATCATTTCAAAGTACAACTGTTCCTTACAGATATTGAACATATGGAATTATTAAGTGGAGAGTCTGTGCCACTACCATAACAAGCTCTAGGTTTCTGTGTCATGTGCTCTGTGAGGCCTATCTTTGCTCTTTTATGGTTTTGCTTTTGAAAGTCATGTGCTAACTTTCAATGATGGCTGCCTTTATTGCTGTATGCCGGTTTGTTTGTCAAATGTTTGTTTTTCACTTCCTCCCTGGGTAACGTATTGCTCCCTTGATTGTTTATATTACATTCAGTGGCTTGGGAGGCTGGTGTAAGTGCAGGGTCATAGTGGAGGTAGAGGTGGTGTTTTAGGCCTACATCTTTGGGAAGGCCGGGTGGCACCGTTATTTTTCGCTGGTTTTGTTATTTGAATGGATCACTGGAGATACATTTAAAGGCTTGAGCATGTAAGTAGGCCTGGTTTGTTTACTGGTTGCTGCCGGCAATGCTAAGAAGTTAAAAGCATGTGGTGTGGAGTTGCAAAGTCCTTGTACTACCAGAATATGGCCATCACAATGCTGACTATAGGAGCTGGGGCATTGCCTGGAGCCTGCACTCTTGCAGTTGTGCCCCAAAGACTCCAACTGTGCGGGGATGGGGGTTGCCTGCAAGCCTAGGTCTGCACAGGTCACCAGAACGTTGCCATACAAAATTACCAGAAATAGGGAGCATAACTTCAATTGACTATTAATGGCATTCGATGTGACGCTGCAGAAGGGGTGGGGGGTCTCTGTTTGTGGCCTAATCCCTGCAGCAATTGCTGTTCCATACCTAGGGGCTAATAGTTGTACTGCTCCTTCGTAATCAATATTTGGTCCAGGTATGGAGTGGGGGATTGCCTGGTCCCTGCACCCTTGTCCCTATGAAACCTGAGTAATGAACAGGTTCCTCAGCTGCTGGGTGTGTGCCACAGCCACTGTGCTTACGCCGATCCATATTTAGACTCCATATTTAGACTACTGCTGGTTGCAGCTCTGTAAAGGTATAATGGCATTCCTTTCTCATTTTCCCTTCCACATCCATAACACTAAAAGGCACACCAACTCCTGGGCAGGTAATATCTTGAGTATTCACTGTGAGTAGGGTGCTTATTTATAGTGACTCCATTTACATTTCTGTCTTCAGGTTGGGAGGGTTTGTTTCAATGTTGTTGTATTATAAATTAGTGTTCTTTATTTGTAATTGTTTGAAGCAAATTTAAATTTGGTGTAGGTGGTGAGTTGTGGTATTTGGGTTACTTTTGGCCCAACCCATCTATGTTTGTCATTGCTTTTCTCTGTCACTTCTGCTCGTTATTTGGTGGGAGGATGTTCACCTCTGCTTGGGCTGCAGTGGAGGATCTTTGCTTTTGTACTATGATTATTAGATATGACTTCCTACACTGTTAGGGCAACTAGGATCTGGTGTTGTTTTCTGTGTTTTTGTACCTAATACTGTGCTTTCAAACCTTGTTTTCAGATAATGTTCCCTTTCCTGCTGGTAAATTCTCATTTCTGGTGTCCATGTGGGTGAGGTCGTAACTGGCTAAATTTGACACTAATATTTGTCCTCTCTACAATATCACTCTTAGGAGTTGCACCCGACCCTTCATTACTGCACTGTGTTTTGAGCTGCAGCCTCGCGGGCCACCAATGATTACACAGAGCCCCTGCTGTGATCTTCCTTCTTTAGTCCCCTGCCTTACAACACTAACTTCCCGTACCCCTGGCCCTCCCCTTCCTCCCTGCTCCAGCGTACCCATCCTGCCATGTGTCCTCCCTCTTAAAGGGACCAGTGCCAATTGACACATCGCCCTGCATCTTAGCCATCCGCTCAATCTCTTTCATGTCTACTTCTTTGTTGTTTTGCAGTTCTTGCCTGTGGTACCTCCACTTGTTTGTGTTGGTGAGCTGAACTGCAGCTTTAATGGCGGGGTCTTGTTTACTCTTGTCGATGAATATCGCCAGCATGAGCTTTGGTGGCAGTGCGTTCTCCGCCAGATATTGAATACAGTGTTCAGCTTCTCTTTCGAGGGAGCCTTTCTCTTGACTCTACGGTTGTATGGATAAGTAATCCGCAGGGTTTGCCCTCCTTGGTCTGTGAACGAACCAGAAGTTGTATTCTTGTAGCCTGAGACCCCATCGCTCTATGCGTCGGGGCATCCTGGTCTTGGGGTTCCGAAATAGGGATAGTAATGCCTGATGGCCGGTGATGAGGGTAAACTGGCGGCCTATTACAGAATAGTGAAACTTCTCCCACACCCATACTGCAGCCAAGCTTTCGCTTTCGGCTTGTGAATACGCTCTCTGTGGTTGGTAGGGCTCTGCTGGCATAGGCAACGATGTCGTGGTCGGGCTTGTTCCCCGTCTCTGTCTGGGCCAGGATCGCTCCCAGCCTTACCAGACTGGCATCAACCGTAATCTGTTTCCCAGCTGGGGTTGAAGTAGGCCGATTGGCGGCTGGTAACCAGTTAAGTTTTTATGGTCTGGAATGCTTCACTGAACTCAGCATTCCACTCAAAAGGCATGTCTTACTTGAGTAGGCACCTCAGGGAATCTGCAAGCATGGCATAGTTGGGGAGGTACCGGGTACAGTACCCCACCACGCCCAGGAATGACCTGAGCCCAGATATGTCAGTTGCCTGGATTAGATTCAGTATCGCTCTTATTTTGTCTGGGTCAGCCGCCATCCCCCTTTCTGAGAAGATGTGCCAAAATAATTTTAAGCTGGTCTTGTTAATTTCGCACTTGGCCTCATTCAGGGTGTCACATACCTGGCGAATATCAGAATATCGTCACTGTAGTTAAAGGCTGCCATCACTGGTGAGATTACCCGTCATATCTACTCTTGGAATATCTCCACCACAGACGTAATTCCAAAGTTCAATAGCTTGTAGCAAAAGAGTCCGTTGTGTGCCTCGAAGGTTGTGATGGGCCTTGAGTCAGGGTGTATAACGAGCTGATGGTAACCCTGATTAAGGTTGAGCCTCGAAAATCGCACCACCAGGTTCATTTTTATAATCATTTCCTCTATGTTAGGACTGAGATGTCTTCCATCTGGATCACTGTTTTTGGTATGCGCGTATCCACGCAGAGACGCAGTCATCCATTGACCTTTGGCACGACCACCAGTGGCAATACCCATGGTGTCGGACCATTCACTCTCTCAATTATGTCATTGTCTAGGAGTAGCTGCAGCTCCCTGGACACTTGCGCTTGTAGGTGGAATACCACCCTGTGTGGGTGCTGGGGCACTGGAGTCACTGCTGGGTCCACATGGAGCATGACTACTCAGTCTTTGAGCATGCCCACGCCCTCAAACAGCACTGGGAAGGTTGTTTTTATTGGCGGGATAGACAATTCCTGGTCCGTCACCATGTTGGCCACTCTTTTTCCAGCCGGGAGGTCCTCCACTACTTCTGACAGATCATATTGAATGTCAATCAGGGAGAGGGCCCTCGATGTGCGGTAACTCAGAAGGCACCTGCCAGTTGCTGGGATGTGTATGAAATGAATGGCTGCAGATAATATGTGTCCTTTGTGGCGCAGTTCACAATGGAATTGTCCTGCCAACGGGAGCGGGTGTGTACTACCCCACTGGAATATTCTCGCTTGAGAGGGAGTCAGTGGGTAGATGTCACTGATCGTTAACTATGGCCCCTGTGTCCATGATGAATTGGTGCGTCAGCCCCCTAACTGGATGGTCACTCTTGGGGCTGTGCCAACTTCAGCCTCTGCCCTTATCAGGTGCACATATTCCCTGCTGTATCAGTCAGGTTGGATGTACTCCTCTGGGACTTGTGTCTCATCTTCTTGTTCCATCTGGAGGGTAAGGTCCTCCATTGCTCTGATGAATCGAGTCGGGGGCTGTTATGGTGGTGTGGGTCTTGCTGGTGGTGGTCTTTGGGTGGTCTGCTCAGGGTATAACCTAGTGTTGACACCTCGGTTTTGTTCCTTTCACCCCACTGGTTCTCCTGATGCTGGGTTTCTGTAGTTCGTGAGGATTGGTACCTTTTCCTTGCACATTGCTTGAAAGTAGTTTTCTCTACCACACCTCACGCACATTTGCCCCAGAGCCTGGCACCGAACTAGGTGGGGAAATTCAAATCCACATCTGTAGCATTGTCTTGCTCCCTGATATCTTTGCTGGAGCTGCCTCGTCCTGTTCTGCCTGGGCTACATTGGCTTCTAAAATTCTGGTAGAGACAAGAGTATTTTAGTAGGTGTTTCTGAATATTGACGACGTGCACCCTTCTATTATCCTGAGACAGATGGCTTCATCTTCAGAAAAGTTCGCAAAGTCACAGTGTGTGATCTTTTTGTGTAATCTGAGCACAAATTCCCCTATGGTCTCATGTGGTAAGTGGGCAAATTGATTGAAACAGTACCTTTCATAGTCTCGGTTCGGCAGCACCACTAGTTTCCTAATCACCACTGCAATCAGTGTTGTATATGTTGTTCGCTCCTGCAGAGGGATGGTCTTAATGATGCCCTTTATCTGTTTCCACGCCAGGTTGGTAATTATGTCTGCTGTGTTGGGCGAGCCTTGGTGACTCATTGCTTTTATTAAGTCATCAAATTCTTCCAACCATTCCTCCCACCTTTGGCTTTGGTCATGCTGGGGTTGTAACGAGAATGGGCTCTTCCTCCTTAAGAATACAGCTCTTGCTGACATTTTCATCACTATGGCGGCTGGGGCCTCTTCTCCCGCTTGCTCACCTGGGTCTGCGGCTGCGTGTGATTTATCCATCATCTTGACCCACTCCTGGCACCCTCTAGATTCCTAATGGGTTACTCCACTCTGGGGGCAGCACCTGAGAAGTTTCCTTTGGTACCCTTTCCTGGTGTTGCCCACTTTGTGTGTATGCTGACACCTCACTCTTTCTTCTCTTGTGTTGTTTATTTTGTTGTTTTTCTTTGTTCCCATCCCTCTCCCTGGGGTCTTTATTGGTAGTATGGGTGTCCTTGTGTGTACTGCACCCCCTGGAATCTCCTCTCTTGGCCTTCACCTCTTTTATAAATATTCATTTTATGTTTGTCCTCATCGTCCATTCTGGTTGTGTCTCGTGTACCGCTCCTTGGCAGTGGACGTGCGTGTTTGTCTGTGTGTTTTTCCCTCACTCTGGGAGCGCATCCGTTGGCTCCTTCCCTCCTCTTTCTTCTTTGTGGCGCGCAACTAATCTTTGCGGCTTCTAGCCGTGACAGTGGGTCAGTGTGCGCTGCTTACTGATGTGTGCCGTCGGGTGTCCTCGCTCCTCTCTGCGGCTTCTGGAATGCGGCCGGCAAGCAGCCTGCCTCTCTGTGGGTCTTTCCAACGCCTCTCTTTCCACTGTCGTCACCTTGTTGACGTGCACTTGCTGACACCTTGTCGGTCGCTCCCTGACCACCTCGTCAATGTTGGTCACACACGCACCGCTGGGTGGGGGTGTAGCTCTCTACACCCGTGGGCCGCCTGATCACCAGTTGTTTTGAGGAACAGCCTTGCGGGCCACCAATGATCACACAGAGCCCCTGCTGTGGTCTGCCTGCTTTATTCCCCGGCATACAACACTAACTTCCCGTTTCCCCGGCCCTCCTCTTCCTCCCCGCTCCCACGTGTCCTCCTTGCCCTGTGTCCTCCCTCTTAAAGGGGCCAGTATCAATTGAGTCCATGACACGTGGGTTGTCGTGACCCTGAAGGTGGGGTTGCTCATGCCTCGCACAGAGTGTGTAGTTTAGTGGTTGAAGCGCTTGTTTTACTACAACGGGGTTACTTTGACAGCAGGTTTTGACTTTTTATTACAGGGGTTAAGATTAAAACTAAGGCCAAGGAAGGTTAAGGGCCTGAGTAGTCCTTTCAAACACAAATGTGTTTTGATGCGCCTGAGGAAGCTAGGAGTGTCTGTGACATGTCTGCAGGAAACCCACCTACAGGAGGATAATAAAGACTATTTTCTAGATAAAAGATTTAGTCCTGGGACATAGAGTTGCTATCTAACGAAGTCAAGGGGGGTATCAATCCTGTTTAATCAAAATGTTTGTTACTCGTTTGGCTGCCCTGGGATAGACACTGAGGGACATTTTGTATTGGCTGAAGCGTCCTTGAAAGGGGACCCTTTGATCCTGAGAAATGCTTAGGCGCCGAACTCTGGTGTGGGGGAGTTCTTTAGACCCTCTCCTATGGGTTCAATGAGGTGATTGGGATGCAAATTGGGGGCTGATTCTAATTCTACCCAAGAACCCCACATGCCACGAGACAGGGAACACAGCAGTTGAAGATTGTCCTGCCTCTCATGAGGTTTTACATTTAGATTTTGACATTTTAAACGCTAATCTTGGAGAACCAGTGAAGAGTAAATAACCCGTTGTCCAAAGATTGCACCTTGTATTCCTGGCTGCATGTTGTTTACTCACACATGAATAATTTCTTAATATGTTGCAATTCTTTGAAGAGATGTGAAGACAGGCGGGTTTGTTTTATTAGGTCATGCACACATATTCCTGGGCTCCCGTGTGGCCTTCCCAGACTGAATCCTTCTTGCAAGTCACGTTGCGCTGGGCTGCTTCCGCAACTGGAGTCATGACATTCCTGGCAAAGCTGTCCCTCCCCACTCACCTCCTCGTCCCATTGACTCTTATTCAGAGGACAGCCCGGAACCTCTGCCCCTTGCCGTCAGCCCCCTGACTCACTGCTCTCCTAATCTGAGGAAGACCCCCAGAACTCCTGTCACTTTTACTGTCCTGCCCCTTCAATCCCCAGCCCGCTTGGCCCGTCCCCATAGCATTTCTCCTCACCTCACCAACTCCCCACCACTCTCCTGGCGTGGCCCGTCCCCCTACGGAAATGACATTTCGCACTGGATTATGCGCAGCTTCCTTTTTCCGCAACGCAATGCGTACCGGTGGCCATTCCTGGACCTAGGCCTCTATATGAGTGCTGTGGGAACCAAACCTTGGATATTGGACACCAGTCGGCAAACAATGGGCTTTTGAGCTTTATTGCTGATGCCATCAGACTCTATGAAGAAGAGAATACAAACGTGTTAGATGACTATTTCATTTTCTGGAAGTCGCATAAGGCGACCATCAGAAGGAATGTCTTGTAAGTTAGAAGCTAGAAGAAGCCTCCGCGGGAACATGTAGTGCTCCTGCTATATTCCTTGGAGGTGAAGTGTGCAATTGACCTCACGCTACAGAGGTTAACAGCACCTCCTTTGGGGAGTCAATAAACATGAGTTAGACTTTTTGTTACAGGAGTTTGAGGAGAAAGCAGGGAGGCTCCTAGCTGCCTGACTGAAGAGGTTGGAGGAAAATCAAACAGTAGATTACATTTTAGTCGGAGATGGGCAGTCTGTTTCTTCAAATGAAGGTATTGCTACAGTGTTCGTTGAATAGCTGCCTTGTACTCTACTCGCAGAGAACCTGAGGATCGAATTTTGGATTTCTTGCTTGAATCTTGATATTCCCAGCTTAGCCCCAGTTAAGTGGTGGTTTATGGACTTCAGGATTTCATTGGAAGGAATAGATGTGGCCTCAAAACGGCTAAGGCACAGTGCAAATCCCAGCATGGATGGCTTGCCAATAGATTTTTACATCAAATGTGGTCACATGATTTTGTTGATATGATAGGTAATTTATAACATGCTAATACCCCGAGGTTTCTAAGCGCGGACCGGGGATCGAACCTGTGTTGCTCCGTGTCGTCTTGCAGTATCAGTCGGCAAGACAGTAATTGTGTTGACCAGTTTGGCACACTTAACCTTTACTGTTTTACCACTGCCGATGTGAATTTTCCACCACTTTTGAGTTGTGGCTATTAAGTGGTGCCTATGCACCTTCATGAACGCAAAACTATTGCACCGGAGTACGAGGGAGAGGAAATGTGAGGAGAAGCACCCAGGTTGTGAGCATTGTGTCGTTATTTACCCACCCATTGCCTATCCATGGCCATGTTCATCCTTATTGTCATTCTCGCCCACTACCAAACACTCCCTGCACAAAACGCATCCACCTGTGATCTCTTTGTGCAAACTCAGTCAAGCAGTAAAATCAATTATTTTTGCCGGGGCCTGCCGGTCCCACCACACCACGGCAGGACGCATTATCCCGCCATGGCCGCAGCTGCGACGGGAGATGCGTCCGCCATTTTAACGTTAGGCAAACCAGACAGAAGTGCCAGCCAGCCACAGCATCGCTGAGGCTGGCTGGCACTTCTGCTAGTCACTGTAACTTCCCTGATGACCCCTCATTCGAAGTTACAGTTCCTTTGTTTGCACTCGCCAGGTCACTGACCCTCAGCGAATGCGCAGGCTCCATGATCTAATATGCAGATTAGATAACAGAGCCCGCGGGTTCGCAGAGGGTGAAAGACGCTTTGGGCTCTGTGATCTATCTGCTCTGAACAGAGATCATTGAGCCTGAGGTGCCTTTCTCCTTTGGCAAATCTTTATAAAAGATGCCTTGAATTGTGTACGTTTCAAGCCATCTTTGATAAACGTAGAAATATTTCTATGTTTATAAAAGACGTCTTGAAACGTACACAATGCAAGCCATCTTTTATAAAGCTTTGTCGAAGGACAAAGCCACCTTGGGTTTGACCGTCCTCAACGCTTTATAAAAGATGGCTTGAATTGTGTTTGTTTCAAGCCATCTTGTATAAACATAGAAATATGTTACAAATGTCTATGTTTATAAAAGGTGGCTTGAAAAGTACACAAAACATAGTAAGGTAAGCACACAAGTGTGCGTAACTTACTATGGTTTGCGCACTTTTAAACCACCTTTTATAAATATAGAAATATGTAACATTGCTATGTTTATAAAAGAAGGCTTGAAAAATACACAAACCATAGTAGTACGCATAAATATATATAAATGCTCACATACATTTATATATTTGTTTGCGCACCTTACTATGATTTGTGCACTTTTAGGCCACGCCCACAATGGATGCCATGCCCCCAAACGAGGGGCCCCCCTCAATTTCTTACCCCACTTAAAGCACTGCATGTACGTGCCTGCGTTTGTACCCGGCCGGGGGTGTGGCAGGCCCTTAGCCAATGAATAGGCTCGAAACGGGGCAATCCCCACTCCGAGCCTCCACACGGTTGGAGGCTGCCATCGTCCCCCACAAGGGGATCTAGGTATATATTTTCTTTCTTCCACCCTCCACCACTGCAGACTATCCCTCTATGCCCTCCCAACCACACTTACCTTCTTTTTTTCACGTTTTTCACGAGCAAACACGCTGGGAACACTTCTGTCCCCAGCACGTCTGCTGCCGATGGCCACCATGGAAAGGAAAAACAGAGTCCGTTTTTCCTTTCCTGGTGGCCATTTTTTAAAAACATTTTTATTTGTTTATTTTTTGCCACGTTTCGGAACAGAAAAAATGATATTAGTACCACGGTCTAACGGTCCCTCGACGGTGGGCCAATAGCACCCACAGTAACGCCCCAGGGCCTTCGTTAAGGCCCTTGCTACACTCGGGCTCCACCGTCTCAGGGTTAATTGCCATAATGGTGTTCTGAGAGATAATATGGAGTCTTTCAAATGATCCGTAATGGCTTAAAATGTGGAAACAGTTTAAGTGGGGTGGGGGGGCAACATTCCTTCAATAGCCTTACATAATCGAAGAAAGTGCACAGGATGAAAGGGTGTTTGCCTTTCATAAAATCAACAAAGGAAAAATAACGAGAGAGAGAATATTTGTTTACAGTTAGGAAAATTATTAAAGGAGCGCATCATGTACATCCGAGAATAACTGCCAAATAATTTTCCGGAAATAACAGTTTTGTTGAGCATTAGACCTTCAGTCGTGCCAGACTTTTCATCTGGGCATAAGTTCTAACATAGAAGTGTTGGGGCTGCGAGTCTGGGACTGTTCGAACCGAGTAAATTGTTAAAGCTCGACAAACCATGGAAAAATGACTCGTTTTTACTCTCAGTCCCAGAAATACACAGGGGGGATGGCATCCACCCTCTGAACAAAGTGGGCGGACGCTGTCCACCCACGTGTAGCCTCAGCTTGTGCCCAGCGCTTGTCAATGGACTGGCTCTTGCCGGGTCTGAGATCCTGCCTCAGATGTCTCTCTGTATTTCCGACCCGTCCTGCCTCAGCCCTGGTCTTAGAGGTGGGCGAGCTCGGAGGGGCAGGCCGGCCCCTAATCTCTGTACAGTGCCTGGCCAAAGCAGGGTCCGGCCATGAGCCCCTCCAGCTGCCCACAACCTCCTTTAAAAAAAAAAAAACGTTTTTATTTAAAACACGCTCCTGGAACAAGCAGGCATTTTAGACTGCCTTGTATTATGCTGTCAGGTGGCAGGCACACAGTACTTCTCGGCTCGTAATTATTTTATATTCCAAAAAAGGTTTTTGATATATAATGTATTACTTTTGAAAAAACAAAACAGAGCCAATTCCTAGTAACGGCCCCCTTTTGTCCTAGTACCTGTAAAATTACACATTTTCACTGTCATACTTATCATGTGACACAAACCTTTGCGCTCTGAAGTATTCAGCAATTTGCATTCTATCATTTTTGAAAACCATTAATGAAAATTCAGCTGAAGTTTACTTTTGCAGAACCAGCAAAGTTTCACGGTTATTTGCAAAGCCATTCCCTGGGGGGTACTCAAAAAAGTGCATACGAGAAAGGACATTCAGCGATAGTGAGGACCTTACCATCAAGTACATAACTAACTTGCTTCAGAAAATGCCCAAAAAATGTTGCTACACGTAGAGAATGACTACAGCCTCTCGCTGAACGCAGGCACTTCTGTGAGGCATGAAAATTGCCCCCGGCCTCTACTGCTGCTGACAAACATGCCACCCTCAACAGCTGCTGCTGACACACACTTGAAATCGAAGCAAAATGCGGTTTCAAGGGCGAGTGTCAAGCGGTCTCACAGCTGTCACCCTTTCAGGGAGCTGTGACTCATTCATTAGCCAACAATGGCCTATATTTTAGCAGCGTTAAGTAGTAGCTGTAAGTGGAAATGAGGGAATACACTCGCTTCAGGCTAAGGGAAGCTTATAAGTGAAGTCCCTCAGGGATCAGTAGTACCGGAACTGCTCTGTCACCGCGATTGGGACGGTTATGCCTAGACAAGGGTCCCGAGTTTGCTGGCTCTAGAGACCCAAGCTACACCACACTGATGAAGCCCAATGAGGCCGAAACATGTTTGCAGTTGTGTGTGTGGTCTAGTGCAGAAGGGATCTGACCTAGCAGCTTGGGTTGGACGACCCCTTTTGGGATGGGCCCACGCCTGCTTTGCATGCAGTCTTCTCTTTCTCTAAAGGCTTGGCAGGCTGAAGAACGATTTTAAGTTTAATTAAAAAACTTTCAGCCATCACTCCTTTTATTTTCCTATGAATACTAGCAAAAGCAATAAACTACTGTAAACGCAATTTAATGAAACGATCAGGAAGCTGGGTGCACCGATCTAGCGAACATATCTTCCTAGGGCAGAGATGTTCAACATTTGGCTCTCCAGGTGTTTGGAACTACAATTCCCATCAGCCTTGACTAGGATAGCTAACGCGGAGCTTTTCGAGTCCTCGTGCACAGGCATCTGAAATAAAGGTACACAATGGGTGGCTGGGAGTTAGTTATCACTAGAAGCATCTTGGTTTAACATTGGCAATAAACTGTGTGTGCGCATCCTGCTGAATTCATTAGCAACACAGCTACTAGATCATGAAGTTGTATAAAAAAGGGACCTGCAAGTAGACAAAGAGGAATAAACATTCCACAATATAGACTATTTGTAGAACTACATTTAGAATGCTGTGCTCAGATCTGGTCAACATGTAAAAAGACTTACAAAGTTGAGAACATTTATTTCAAACATCTGTGGGTGCAGATATCCGATAGGAGTTTTGTTCTCATGGTTTAGTGCCCATAGAAGTCATCTCAAAAGACTCATACTAAATGCACTTTTGAGGAGGAGAGGGCTATCTCTGGAAGGAAGTGACGTGCAGCTACCCCCGCTGACTTTCCTCGATCCCTGCAGCGTCAGTTCCCACCCACTTATGTGGGTCGGCGCTGGCATCGCAGGGTCCTTTTCTTTTTTTTTTCTTTACACTTTCGTGTCCGCTGCTCTCCATTTTACGGAAGCGGGGACACCCCTACAACCCCCGACCCCCATTGCCATGACTAAGAGGAGTGAGGGACACCTCTGCAACCCTTGCTTCCCTTAGTCACAGTAATGGGGGTCACGGGTCGGCATTTTTTTAATGCACAAAAGCGCCGTTCTAGTACCAAGCAACATTATGTGGTCGCAGTACTGGTAGGATTCCTGTATATTAAAGTGTTGGTTAGGGTAATGCTGCCTGGTTCCTGAACTGACCACAAGCAGAATCGTGCATTCCCTTGTACCTAGACTTCTAGAGCGGAGACAGACTGTGCACAACCCTCTGTGAATCTGGAATGCCCTTGTAGTAATGACAGTCGCTCTCCAAGCATTCTGCGAGTTCACGACCCTCATGAGTAGAATCCATTTTGTGGACCAGCAACAACAAAGAACACAGCAGTTTTATCCCCAAGCATGCGCACTGCATGCACATAGCTAAAATGGAGAAACCATTTTGAGAATCTGTCTAAATGTGATTAGTCCTCCAGAAAATCTGATATTAGGCCACACAATTTACAAAAATATATCAAATCACAGATGTGGATTTAAATAAGTTGGTAACTACTTGAGATCAGTTTCTGAGTGGTTCCTGTGGTGTGTGTTCCTTTAAGCGCCTTGTCACGTGTCAGGTAACAAGGCAGAGTTAATGGGGCTGCCCCGTGGGATGGGGATCAGTGTGCACGGGGTCCTCAAGCAGTCAAACTGGTGTCTGTGCGAGTAAATGACGGGCGGCATGCCTCATCTAGATACGGCCCCCACAACATTGGCGACGAGGTGGTTGCCACATCGGATCGTCATCTGCGTGTTTGGGAACCCGCTATCACGCCGGTGGCACAGTGTTTTCCAGCAGCGTCACTCTGCTGGCAGACTTAATTTTTGAGCAGTGAGACTGCCCCGCGTGGTGTCGGCTTGCCTTCACGCCAGTAGGGTGGCCAACTCTTTGATAGTATTTCGCTGGACACTTGCCCACAAGGCGGTGATGACGTCACGTCATTCACATTTGGCCCACCCCTTTTTTTTTTTTTTTCAAAATATTTATTTTAAACAAACAGGATAAAAAGATACAAAACTTAATCAATCACGACATATGGTACAAAAGCAATACAGTTGGTTGCTCTTCCCTCCCCTCCACATGATCTTAATGTTCCTCTACCTGGCCCAGCTGCGAATTATCGTTCCGTAAGGTTCTCCTGGCTAGTTGGGGCTTGTATGTCAGGGCTGGATAATTCTGGTCGAAGTCCAGGATCGGGCCCCAGATGTTCTCGAAGCGATGTAGGCGGCCTGCCCCAGCAGCCGTCACCTTCTCCGCAATTAAGATGTCCCAAATTTTAATCCACCAAAAAGGCATTAGTGGTCCTTCTGCGGTTTTCCAAGTGCGGGCTATTACATTTCTGCCTGCCAGTAGACATTGGGACAGTAGTTTGGCCATAGGGCCAGATCTAGGATAGATCCCGGGGACCGGGGCTCCCAGGAAGATGGGCTCGGGCTCCAGGGGAAGTCGTATCTGAGTGATGTCTGCAATTGTTGCTAGGCATTGTTTCCAAAAGGTCTGGGCCCTCGGGCAGGACCACCACATATGAAAGAAAGACCCCACCTGGCCGCATTGCCTCCAACAGTTCGGGTTAAGTGTAGGGTTCATATGGTGTAGTCTCAGGGGAGGATAATACCAGCGAAGAAGGATCTTGTATGCGCCCTCTCTGTTCGTAATGCAGGATGAAGAAGTGTGTGCCCGCGACCAAATGTCAACCCATAGCTGGTCCTCGATTGGGTGGCCTAGGTCCGCCTCCCATTGGGCCATGTATCGGGTTTTAGAGGTTAGGAAGTCATTTTGGAGGCGTTTGTATAGAGTGGAAATCCTCCCCCTGGTTGGGAGGTCATTTAGGGTCAGTTCAATAGCCGTGGGAGAGCGGGTGGCGGCTTGGCGGGTCTGTGGATGGGAGCACCAGTGGCGCAGCTGAATGTACGTAAATCTATCCTGTTCCTGAAGCTGGAAGAGTTCTTTACAGCGCCCAAAGGTGCAGGGTTGTCCCCCTTCGAATAGTTGCCCCAGGGTCTCCAGGCCTCCCGCAATCCAGGCTCCGAAGTTCCGGGTGGACCAGCCAGGGGAGAAAGCTGGGTTCAGGAACACCGGGGAGAAAGGGCTGAGTCCCACTGGGGTTTTCTTTTGTTTCAGCGCTTTATCCCAGACAGCAATAGTGTGTTTGGTGGTCCTCAGGAGGTTCTGCCACAGTCGGCGCTCGGAGGGATTGATGTGCGGAAGAAAACGTAGCGGGAGCGGTAGTTGCGCCTGTTCGAGGTCCACCCATCTCGGGCGGTTGGTAAGTATCTGCCATGATCGGATGCAGGCGAGTTGGGCCGCCATTTGATATTTTTGTAGATCTGGAACTCCGAGGCCACCCAGTTTAGCATTGCCCAGCATCGTGGACCTGGGGATTCTGGGTTTCCTCCCTTTCCAGATAAACCGTGACATTTCCTTTTGTAGCTTCTGAAGAGCAGATGCCGGAATTGGAACTGGAAGCGAAGCGCAGGCATATAGGAGCCTTGGTAGCAAGTTCATTTTACAGGCCGTGATGCGGCCCATCAGTGAAATCTCTTGTGCCGCCCACCGCTTTAAGTCTGCCTCGAGATCCGTGAACAGTGGGGGAAAGTTTGCTCGATAGACTTCCCCAGGGTCAGCTGGGATCTGGACACCCAGATAATTGATGCTCTTAGTCGTCCATTGTATCGGACATAGTGGGGCCAGATCCTCTCGGATCTCTCGGGACAGGCCCACCCCCATGGCAGCTGACTTCCGGAAGTTGATAGCAAAGCCCGTGACCTTTCCATAGCTCTCTATCTCAGCTAGGGCCTGAGGGAGGGAAGTACGAGGCTCCGTGATGGTTAGTAGGACGTCATCCATGTAGAGGGCCAGTTTGTGGTGTGTTGCATTCGATTGGAAGCCCTTAATCGCAGGGTTTCGCCTGATCCGTTGGGCGAATGGTTCCATAATTAGTGCGAAAAGCAGTGGCGATAACGGACAGCCCTGTCTGGTTCCGCAGGTCAGGTCGATAGGGGGGGAGAGGATGCCATTGACTCTGAGAAGGGTCTTGGGCGCTGTATAGTTAGCCAACGTCATGGCGCAGAACTCTGGACCAAAGCCAAAGGCCTCGAGGGTAAGCCTCATGAAGTTCCAGTCCACCTTGTCAAAGGCCTTAACTGCATCCAGGGCCAGAAGCACCAGCTCCTGGGAGTCTCGGGAGGCGAGTTCCACCAAGTTCAGAGCTCTACGAATGTTATCAGCGGTAGAGCGATGTGTGATGAAGTCACTCTGGTCGGTGTCGATTATCTCTGGCAAAATCCGGGCCAGGCGGGTTGCTAAAATTTTGGAGTAAATGTTGGCATCTATATTGAGCAAAGCAATCGGTCTGTAGGACGCAGGATTCTTCGGGTCACCGCCAGGTTTGGGCAGCAAAACTGTGATGGATTCTTGCATCGACGGGGTTATAGTGCCTGTGTTCCTGAATGAATTAAACAGCTGTACCAGAGGTGGCAGGAGTTGGGGTTTGAAGACTTTATAAAACTTCGACGTATAGCCATCTGGGCCTGGGGCTCGGGATTTAAGGGATTTTATCGCCTCATCGACTTCCTCAGTGGTGATTGGGGCTTCCAGCGAGTCCCGAGCTACGTTTTTCAGTCGGGGGAGCGCCGCCTTTTGCAAGTATTCCCTCTGTTCTTTGACGTCTCGGGCCGGGGCGGTCATCACTTGGGTCAGGTGGGACGATGCGATTTGAAGCTTGTCGTGATCCAAGTATTGAGTCTTGCCCTGCTGATCCCGAAGGCCCACAATTGTGTTATTCCTTCTTGTCTTGGCAAGTTTAGCCACCAGTAGCTTGTTTGCTTTGTTATTTTTGGCATAGTAGAACTGTTTAGCCTTCGTCTTTTGATGGGCGGTATGTTCAGCGTAGTGTGCTTCAATTTTCTTTTTTGCTATTCGGAGGGCTCGCTGCGTTTTAGGGGTCCAGCCCTTCTCCTTATGGATCCTCTCTGCCCTTTCGAGTTCCTCTTCAAGACCCTGACGGATCTGTCGTTTATGCCTATGATAGGCTACCCCTTTGGCAATCAGTTCTGCCCGCACCACTGCCTTCATAGCATACCAGTTGTTGGCTAAGGAGGTATCTCCGCTAGAGTTTTCTTTAAAGAAGTTGTTGATCGCGGTTGCGATTGCGTCTCTGAGTGGCATCTCATTAAGGATGGGATCATATAGAGTCCATCTACGCCTCTGGGGCTCCGGGGGTCCCTGGACTCGGATTTTCAAGGTTACCGGGGCGTGGTCGGAAAGGATTCTGGAGCCTATAGTTACCTCTTCAGTGAAAGCGAAGATCTGCGGAGATATCAATAGGAAATCTATCCTAGAGAATGTCCGGTGAACATAAGAATAGAAGGAGAAATCTTTTTCCGATGGGTGGAGTACCCTCCATGAGTCCACCACTCCAAGGGTTCTAAATAATCGCAAAAGGGCTAAAGCCGTGGTGAAGTCCCCAGCGGAGGGTGGATGCGATTTGTCTTTTAGGGGGTCTGGGACCCCATTAAAGTCCCCACCGATCACTATCCGGCCCTCCAGAAAGGGAGAGAGGGTTGCGGTCAGCAAATCATAGAAGGGTGCTTGGCCAGAATTCGGTGCGTACACGGAAACCAAGGAGAACAGCTGTCCCGATAGCAGGCATTTCACTGCTATGTAGCGTCCCTCCGGGCAGCTTATGGAGTCCAGAATCTGGGGATTCAGTCCCCTCCGGAACAAGATTGCAGTACCGCCCCGCTTGGAGCTTCCAGATGCGAAGAGTTGCTTTGGAAAGTCGCGAGAATGTAGGCGGCCAAAGTCTGCCGGAAGCAGGTGAGTTTCCTGTAGCATGGCCACATCGGCAGAGTCATTCTGAAGTTTTTGTAGAATTGATTTGAGTTTAGGCGGTGAATTCAATCCCCTGACGTTCAGAGAGACAAACTTCCAGAACTGCTGGTCCGGGGCGGGACCCGGGGTCGCTGATGAGACTTGTGGAGGGGAGGGAGCTACTGGAGAGTCAGCCATTATGTCGTGGGAGATGTGACTAACTGTTATCCTGCTTTTGGGGTTTTTTCTCGGACCGCCAACGGGCAGTCCGAGGTTTAACTGGGGGAGGGGGACCCGTTATGGGGTCAGGCCCTCTCCTGGCCAACGGGGCCGTAAAACAGCGAATAGCCAACATGGCTAAGGGTATAAATAGTCTGAGTGAAATGCTCCAAGGACTCATAGGTGGAACGTACCTTGGAGCTGGGCATGGGCCGTGGGGGGAAGCCCGCTGCATCGGGGGTGGAGATCATCCATGTTTTCAGGGGTGGCGGTCGGCTCCACAGCGCCGGGTTCACTAAGCCGGGTCTCAGGGCGCCGAAGAGTCCCTCGTGGGGTAGCTCCGGGTCATTTCCTCCTCCTAAATCTCGGAACCTTCGACCATGTGTTTTGTATGGGCCTAGGGGAGGCTATAGGGTCCGGGTCAGCCGCCGCTTCAGTGGCCTGTTGGGACGAGGTGTTAGCGGAGTCCGGATGCAATATACTTTCAGCATCGCCCAGATGTTTGATCCTACGCATGGTACCTTTATAGGAGAATTGCAAAGCTGTAGGAAACAGCCATCTGTAGCGAATTTTTTGGGCTTGGAGGAAGGTGGTCAGTGGGCGAAGGGCTCGCCTTTTCTGAAGGGTCAACGGAGAAAGGTCTTGATAGATCTGAAGGGGGGTCCCCTGGAAGGTGATTTCGTCGTTGGAGCGACTTATTGCCGAAATGGCTTCCTTTGTCGTATAGAAATGCACCCTGGTGATAACATCAGGCGGGCCGTCTGACTCCACTCCACGACGGGGATTTAGCCTGTGAGTGCGATCCAGTAGCAATAGTGAGTCCTCCAAATCGGGGAGAAGAGATTGAAAGAAAAGGCCTACATATTCGGCTAGCCCTTGGTCTGGGACTGATGTGGGAACCCCCCGAATGCGGAGGTTGTTGCGCCGGGCTCTGTTCTCCATGTCCTCCTGCTTGTATTCCAGGATTTCGACCTTGTCCTGTAGAAGCCCAACGGAACGCTGGATCTCAGTCAGGGAGGATGCGTGGTCCTGGGCGCGATCCTCAATCTCACCCACTCTCTGTTCCACTTCTGAAACCCTCTTATCAGTATTTTCCAGCTTGGCAGTAAGCTCAGACATACATGATCGAAATTCAGTTTTAATGTCAGCCATGAATTCCCGAATATCCTCCTTGGTTGCTAGAGGTCCCTTGTTGTCCAGGGATTCTCGTGAGATGGAGGGGGGATTGTCCAGTTTCTTCGCTTTGTCGGCTGACATTAGCATTGTTGCTATGTCTGATGACTTGGTGGATTTCGATTGCTTAGACATCGTGTGGTCTGACAGGAGAGGGTTAACGGCTGAAGGTGGCTCAGTCGCAATGGTGGCGATAGTTGGAGGTCTCTCAACGAGTTGGGATAAGGATCCCGATGTTTTGGTTGGGCTTTTAGTTAGCGAAGGAGACTTCAGTGCGAGTGAAAAGGAGGAAGGTTGCTGTGTCGTCCCGGTCTCCCTGGTACCAAGACGGCCAGGGGGAAGGTGAGTGTGGGCCGGGGCGCCCCAGGAAATAGCGGGAAGATAAGAGGGAGCGATTTTAATATCGGACACACCAGTCCAGGGTGGTCTTTTGGGGTGGATGGTGGGGTGGATGGTGAGGACCCAGATCGCCACGAGTGTTAGCGAGACTGTTGGTGGTGGTGGTGGCCGTAGACGAACTATATCAAGCTGGATTGCTCAGTAAAGAGGGCGACAGAGCATGGCGCCGCTGACCGGAGCCACGAGCCAGTGGGTCCATTCCCGCAAAGGTGTCGGGGGCAGTAGGGTGTAGCAGCCTCCTCACAGTTGAAGACAGGGGTGTTCTGCGGTGCGCCCCTGAGAACTCTCCGGCATCGGCCCCCTCTTCTGGAGTGGAGGCCGAGAGCAGAGAGGCTGCGGCTGCGTGTCGCGTGTTGGGGTGGTTGCAGGGTTCTATCCCCCTGGGGATGTCCGGGGAGGTGGGCCAGAACTGAGGAGGCCCGGGGCCCGGGGCACCTACCGCGTCCTCTGCCGTCCGTGCTCCTCCGAGAGTGCTGCCCGAAGCGCCGCCGGGGGTATCAGCTGGAGCATAGACGTGTGGCTCGGGTCCCTCCGATCATGTGGGGCGAGAGACACATGGGTCTAGATCGATTCCAGGGTTCATAGGGGGAGCTTCGACGGCGTGGCCGCGTCTCAGTCGTTGTCGCTGGGTCCCGTCCGCCATCTTGGATTACGCGGCGGAGGGGCCGCGGGATAAGAAGAGCCCGATTATCTTCATCTTGGCGATTCTGGGTTCCAGCAGCACGCCGGCCGGGCTCCACACCCTCTCACACCCTCTCATCTAGTTGGGTTCGAAAAACGCAGCATAGGAGCCATAGAAAGCTGCGATGCAACGGGCATTCCACGGAGGCCATCACGGGAGCGACTGCATAGCCAGCGCTCCAGGCCACGCCCCCTGGCCCACCCCTTTTTTAATGTAATTTTTTTTAATGGCTCTTAATTCCTGGCTTAATTGAAATGCAAATGGTTTGTCCTTGGGAGATGATGGTCACGTTTTTTTTTAACTGCAAACATGACCATCACGACCCCAGGAGCAAAGCATTAGCATTTGAATTAAGCCAGGTGTCAGAGCGGCAGCAGCTCGACCTGGTGGCTCAAAAGGAGCCAGGGCTGCAGAGGCACTGGAGAAAGAAAGCAGCAGGCGGCAGGGCCATGCTGTGTACATGGCCACTTCAGTTTGCAGAGTGGCTGTGCTAGAGGCAGGAATTGTCCCATGAAAGTCGGGACAACCAGCGAAATCCGGGACAGTTGGCCACCATACACGCCAATAGCACCAGCTCTCAGAGGTTCCTCGCATAAGACTCCTGGGCCGCCGTCTGTGGTTTATGCACTTTCAGGTATTTGCCTTCATCACCACCCTCACGACCGTGTACCAAGGCACGTGTTGGGTGATCTGTATATAAACAACAACAACAACAAAAAGAACAAAAGGGGGAAGAAAATCTCCCTCTGTGGGTCCCACCCTTGAATTTAAGCGCACAGTGCATTTTCATCACAAAGCCACACGAAGGTGGAGTGTAATTGAGTGCAGCAAGGGCCCTGGGACAGCAATCTGCAAGCTGCCATTCAGATGGCTAAAGGATAAAGGAAGCCACAACAATCAGAACAAGTTTGAGGGGTTTCAGCTCGTTCCCAGAGCGCTTGTGCGCCCCGCCATTGCTACACTATACAAAGCAGACTACAGAGTGTCACTGGACACTGGATACATCATCATACCGCCCCTGACTGGGTTGCAGCTCCTACCAGGAGTGCTTGTGTGCCCTGATTCTGCTGTCACCACCCACCTGGTCCCCGCCAAGGGTGCTGGGAGTTGCATTTTCGGTGGTTAAGCGAAAGAACAAGGGTATTTCCTCTCCCACTGTGACAGTGATAATTTGCACGCGCACACGTAACCTGGCTAGGTGAAAATGGAAAAGGAGGACGAAGGTACCCCTGCAGGTGCCAGGATGCCACACCCGTCAATGACCCTTGCACCCCTACAAGAGTTTGATGTCTCTGAAGACCCATCAGCCCTAGCCCCCAGGTGGTCCGCCTAGGTGAAATGCCTGGAACAGTTTTTATCAGCGACAGGGGAGGACGACGATGATACAAAGATGTTTTTGATGCTTTACTCGGCAGGCACCGCGTCAGTAAAGTTTTTTTAGACTTTACAACCTGCCGACAAGTCATTCAATGCAGCCAAGACAGCGCTTCAAGAATAATTTGAACACATGGCGAATCTTGACTACGAGAGGTCCTTTATGAGAAACGCTCTGTTGAAAGAAGGGGAATCCCTTGACACCTATCATTGCAGACATACTATGACGAATGGCCATGACATGTGCATGGCCAGATGAAGAACACGAGATGTGTCAAAGATAATTCAAGGATGCTCATCCTTTAAACTTAGAGGACAAATACTGCAAGAGCCAGGGAAACCTTGGTCCGCAGTCTAGAAGCTGGATGCTCCCACAAACTGGCAGATGTCAGGGCAGATAAAATGTTAGTTGCCATGAAGTCAACCAAGCTGGAAGAAGCCTGCGCATTAAGCCAACAGCAGTTTGGAAAACAGACAAACGTCTGCCATGGAACAAGAAGGAAGGGCGAAGAAGTGAAATCACTACCCTGTCCCAACTGTGGCTATGACCTACCCCACTCTAACGACTGCTCGACAAAAGGTCATACCTGCCGAGATGTGGGATAACAAACCATTTTACCAGAGTCTGACATGCGCCAGCACTGTTGACACACTTGCGAGGACAAGCAGGCTCAAGACAGCAAGCTCAGAGGCCGACGCGGATGGTTGCACTAGTCGAACAGCCACTCCCAAGCGAAGAACAGCTGGTGGAGGAGGAAACAGATGAAGAAGTTGTGTTCTTCATTTCCAGCATGTCTCAGCTAGAGGCATCAAAATGACACCACCCTAAATGTACAGTTCACGTTTGCAACTCCCAGATTCCCGTGATGATCGGGCGTCCATAAGCATCATGGCGGACGAACATTACAGCAGATTGACAGATGCTCCATCCCTAAGAGAGATGTAGGTATTAATATATACCTTTGGGGCGAAGGTCCCGTTGCCCCTAGAGGTGTCTCCATAGAGCTGGTTCGATATGAGAACACCACCATCAGAGCAGGATTCTTTGTCATCAAGGTGAGCAAAATCACACTACTAGGATGCGCTGCAGCAGAGGCACTGCACATTGTCAACTTTGCCTTTGGAGTGTACGTAGAGGACATTCAATCCCTGCTGACCAGATATGCAAAGGTGTTCACAGGCATAGAAAAGTTCACAGGAGAACCTGTCTACCTTCACATTGACCCAACGGTACAGCAAACAGCATTAAAACACAGGCGGGTGCCGTTCCATTTAAGGGCGATGGTTGAGAAAGAACTTGAGAACCTGGTCCGTATGGACAAAATCGACGAAGTAGTAGGGCCGACTCCATGGGTCTCCCCAATTGTGATCGCCAGCAAACACATGCAACCAGACACCATCTGAATACATGTGGACATGCGCCTCCCAAATAGAGCAATCAAAAGGGAAAGACACATCACCCTGACACTTGATGACATCCTAGCGGACTTACAGTGGGCAAAATTCTTCTCAAAGCTAGACCTCAGGTCAGGCTGTCACCAATTGGTGCTGGACCCAGCGTCCCATTACATTACCACGTTTACTACACACTGTGGACTGTATAGATACAAGCGCCGCAATTTTGTCATTTTTTCAGTCGCAGAAGTGTTTCAAAACACGGTCTGCGATGCACCGGCAGAGCTGAAGGGAGCCATCAATATAAGTGACGACATCATGGTCTATTCCAGCTCAGAACAAGAACATTTGGAGAGGCTGGGGAACTTCCTGGGATGCAGGGGTGATGTTAGGTCTGGAAAAGATCATGGGCTAAGCTAATGTCTGGACTGGCGGGACTCACGGCTAGCTATAGATTTTTGGTTGCAGCCCCTGAGCTTCTATCCGGGGCTACAACCAAAAGACCTGGGGCTATAGCCCCCTCAGCCCTCCCTAGCAACGCCTCTGCTGGGGTGTATTCAGCAGCTGGGGTGTATTCAGCAGCTGGGGCTCACTCTGCATGAAGATAAAGGCACATTCCTGCAAATGAAAATAGACTTCTTTGGATTCATGTTTCAGGAAGAAGTGATCTCACCAGACCCTGCAAAGGTAAAGGACATCCAGGAGGCAGGAGCTCCCTCTAATGCTCCGGAGGTATGCAGCTTTCTTGGTATGGTCACATACTGCGGAAGATTCATACGTAACCTAGCCACCTTGTCTGAGCCACTTCATAACCTCACGAAGAAGGACTGCACCTGGAGATTGACTGCCCTGGAACAGAGCGCCTTCGAAGAAATTAAGAACACACTCACAGCGAAAGACAACATGGCATTCTTTGACCCGAATAGGAAAGTGAAATAATTGTGGGTGCCAATCCGTTTGGTCTTGGGGCTGACACATCCTGATGACTGTGGGAATGCCCATCCAGTAGCATTTGCAAGCAGGGCCCCATCTGCTACAGAAAAGAGATACTCACAAATAGAGCACCAGGCCCTAGCCATAATCTGGGGCTGCAGACATTTCCACCTTTACGTATATGGCAAATCTGTGACAGTGGTCACTGATCACAGACCCCTTCTCCCGATCATGGTTGGCTCTTCCTCCAAACCTCAGTAAACGCACTTTCACCCCTAGCTACCCATCTTCCCAACACAACAGCTGCGGAGTAGCTACTTAATGAATGAAAAACCACTTCATTCAGTTTATGTATGTGCACATTAATTCAAGTATTAAAAGCATATTTTAATAAGTATACAGCAGTATAAAAACATATACATCATAGAAAATAATTCAATAATAAAGCCACTTATAGGCGAATTTTAAGCTTATCAGCGTTTCTTTGAAGACGCTAAACCAAAAATGCAGAGAAATTGCATATAAATGATAATGTTAACCACAATAAATGAACTCAATCTGTCATTAAATTTTATGAAGTGAGTGATGTTAGTAACACAAGTGCTTTAGATAATCATGACTTCATTCCTATATATCATGATGCATCTACACTTTAATCGTGTTTCTAGGGTTGAGGCACCTCCGGAGCAGGTAAATTCCTGATGTCACTGTGTTAGCACCCCTGTATTCAGGGTGCTAGCAAACGTTGGTATTAGGATCAAATAGGCAATCTGCACTGGACCTTGTGCATAGCCATTTCTACCTATGGGCAAAAACAATAAAAGCTAGTTTTAAAAAATGGTATACTACTACATTCTTTATTTATATGACATACATACAACCAAGTAGCAATTCCACTAACCTGTGCTGTCAATTTCTTTTCAGTGTTGGAGGAGTTCGAATGTAACAAATTTTGCGCATCCGGGTTAATCACTCACTGTGAATAGAGCGCCCATATTTATTATTATTTGTCTAGGCAATATGATGGTGCATATCATATTGAACATTTGGTATGACGTATAATCATCAGCACGTTTACCTTATTGATAGGATATTAGGTCCATCGTAATTTGATGATATCGTTTTAAATTCAGGTTGATTCATCATCTATTGTTTCTATATATCGAGTCTTCTATAAGAAGGACTCCATCTACCAGAGTTCCTCATTGCTCTATCTAGAATTGACACAGACAAACGCAAGACTCATTTTAATGTCTGATATCTTCAGCATGTGTTCGGTATTGTTAGTCATTTAAGCTGTTACTCACTTTCTCGGGGGCTGTTTGTCTTTTGCTTCCTCCAAACCTCCTGCTCAGATCGAGAGGTGGCTACTCGCCCGGCAAGAATATAACCTTGAATTGGTGTACCGCCCAGGGGGAACGCTAATGCTGCAGATTACCTTACCCGACACCCTGTATAGGCGAAGGAACTGGTAGAGGATGATGAAGGAAAAGAGACAGAGGAGTTTCTACATACCTTGCTGTTGGTGGCAACAGCCGTCTCAATGTCCCTCGAAGAGATACAAGAAGCGTCAGCAAATGACGACTGCTTCCAACTATTGAAATCAGCAGGGATGCTAGGAGAGTGGAGACGAGTTCTGGAGACGTTGAACAGGCGCACGCAAGATGCAAGAAGAGTCCTTGAACAAATGTGGCGTGTGAGGACTGAACTAATGCTTATGGACAATGGCTTCATTCTCAGGGGGTCGAAAATGTTCATCCCCTCTAACCTAGTACCAAGGGGATGTTGGAGCTGTTATTCAAAGGACACTAGGGAGTGGACAGAACCAAGGCTTGGCTCCGGATGAAAATCTGGTTTCCAGGCCTCGAAGAAAATGTAGAGGAGTTTGTCCGTGCCTGTGTGCGGTGTCAAGTGGCGCTGCCCCACCAGAGAGAACCCTACATCGAGTCCATGGACCGAATAAACATTCCCTGGGGAACAGTACACATGGACTTTGGATCCACCTGCCGAGACACCCACTTTATGGTCCTGGTGGACCAGTGTTCAAGATATCTGGAGATGAAGTTCAACCAATCCACCTCACTAGAGGATGTGGTGCCTGGACTTGGGAAGACTTTCGCCGCCCATGGACTCCCCGATGAAATTTGCACATCAGTGCCTGGGAGTACGACACTGAAAAATAACACCGGTTTGCCAAAGGGCAAGTGGTGAGGCAGAGAGGATGATGAGGACCCTAAATAAAGTGTTCCGCATTGCACACGGCCAAGGAGAGTGTGAACGGCAAGCCCTGTACCAATTTCTGTCAGACTATCAGACCACTCTTGTGGGGGGGCACGAGTCTGAGAGAGGAAGATTACGGATGAGAAAGACGCTATCCGGTGAGAGAGTGCTGCAGGCACCCACTGTACCTGAAGGAGTTTGAGGTCAACCTCCCTTGATATCGACCTTGGGGTGTCTAATGGCATTGGTTATTTTAAATGTTGTCCTTTTATGGACAATTTGTTTTCTCCTGTTGTGAGTATTGTAAGAATGCCCTGTTTGTATTGTTTAGTTATGAAAAAGGAGGAGTGTGGTGTGTGTTCCTTTAAGCTCCTCGTGACGTGTCAGGTCACAAGGCAGATTTAATAAATGGGGTCTGCCTGTGGCACGGGGCTCAGTGAGCACAGGGACCTCAAGCACTCAAGCAGTTAAGGTGGTGTCTGTGTGAGTTAATGACAGGGCAGCAGGCCTCATCTAGACATGGCCGCACCCCCACAACTGTTCCCATTTGACTCTGAGCATTATGATTAGGGAAAAGTTGATAATGATTTAAAGAGTGGCATGCCAGATTCTGAAAAGTGTAAGAGCATTTGAACGTGTGGGGGCAGTGTTCAGGAAACATTCAGTTTAACTCTTGTTACATTACACATCAGGGTTGTAGACACCTTGAAAGCTGCCCCACTCATCTAGGGCCTATTTTATTCCATTTGCCATGACAACACAATTACATTTGAAAAGAACCATTAATACCATCTGGGGTTACCGCCCTGCTTCTGAACCGCATATTTTCTATACTTTGATTATTACCGGCTAATGCAGGTGATAATAAAATAACAAGTCCCAATCTAACGAGGCAATCCACTAAATATTTTGGTGTTATCCAATTAAAATACTTTCACTAACTTTCATTTATAGGTGACCTGTAGGTCTGAGATGGGAAAAACTAGATTACGTGACTCTGATCAAAACAATAGTGAAAACCTTTGGCCTGAATTAGATGTATTTTTCTCTGAGCATTTACCCTCTGAATATGTGATCAATTCATGTTGCTCACTGTTGGGAGCAATGACGCAATTATCTTTGTGTAACATTGATAGGACTGAGTAGAACAAATCCAAAATGTAGTTTGATCCCTCCTGTGGAGCAGCAAAAAAAGGAACTATTAGAGGCCCTCAACTTAAAAACAAACAATAGATCACTCGTAGTAGAAACCAGAATAGCAGCATGAAAAAGGAACGGGGAAATGCAGTGAGTCCGAAATATTCTAGGAAGCTCTGGCAAATGGTTAGGTATGGATCAAATTAATGAACTTAGCCTTAGGTTGGGCCCTTCCAAAGACCTGGATCTTGCAAGAAGTCCAAAGGAAAGCCCGAGTCTGCAATTTGTTTTGTAATGCAAAGTATTTAGCCTTGAAGACCTCGGCCTCTGAATATGTAAAGGTCTTTCCTTCGTCAATGATCCCTGATGTCATACCTGCCTCCCCATCCGGCTCCATTGCTACACCTACACGTTCCGGTTTCCCGGTGTCATCAGCGTTGAGAACGGCTAGACCGTTCTATACTCAGTGGAAGCTGTCCGGGAAACGCTATCGCTAAATTACTCATCACATGACCAGCGCAGTGACGTCTACGTGCGTACGCATGTCAGCTGACCCCATTTAAGGAAGCGGAAGCTTCACACATGCGCTTCTGATCGTTGTTTTATGATCCCCGCGTTCCGGAGCTTGTCTGCTGTTTCTCGCAGACACCTGCCTTCCAAGGCATTTATATCGGAGATTTCTACTACTGTTACCTTGCAGTTGCCGTACTCATCTAGGCACGGTTGCCTTCCTGCGTTCCGACGCAGTTTTCCCGCTACTCCAGTTCCTCCTCAAGCTCGGTCTCATCCGTGCTCTAGACGGCACTCCTCTGCTCTTCCTGACGGAGTCGCCGCACAACCCTATTTCCAGGATACACCTTAAACCAACTCTGCATTCTACTCCGCTCCAGTCTACCAAGACTCAGCTCTACCTTACTCACCGAACTTCTACGGCTTGGGCATACCTTCCAGGATCAAGACTTTCCTCACATCTTCTACATGTGCACGGGACTGTGGACGCTCTCCTGCGTGTGCACCAACCCGTCTCTAGTGCGGCCCTCGTTTCGCTCGGGTCAGAACCCTCACTACCCTTCCCTTGCCGTTGTTTCCTTGGATTCTTTGGACTTCCTAGGACTTCCTTGGCTGCATCTACAGGTCAGTGCTTACAACATAGGTTCATATTTGTCCTACTTTGCAAATAGACTTCTAAATAGCTCCTCTTTTTCTACAGCTTGGTGAATCTTGGTCCACTCATGCCCTTCCCACTAATAGCTCTATCTGACTGTAGATCGTACTAGTCAGAGAGTGACATTAGTTAGAAGGTTCTCTTTTGATACGCTACGTCCTACCTCCGACGTTCCTGTTGGAAGAAGTCTTCGAGTGTATCCTTTTATTACTACCAGCCTGTATCCTTTACAAACCTTGCGTTATTCTCTGGTGTTCATTTTGTTTAATTGTCTTGAATCAAAGCTTAACAGAATCAGAAGCCATGTTGGAGGAGTCTGATCCTCTGTCTGTTCTCACCCAATTGGTGTCTGATTTAAGGCAAGAAATGATCACTGCTCAGGACACCATGCACCATCGTATGGACGTAATGCAAGACGCCATACATACTTCCTCACTAGGAAGGGTTGCCCCAGTTCCTGTTGCCTCTACCTCAGGCGCGTCTGTACCGCAAAGGGAAACTTTCCAGGTGTTGATGCCAACCCAGTTTCCTCTGGCTCCACCTGAAAGGTTTACTGGAGACCCAAAGAACTATCGCACGTTCGTTAACCAGTGTCGTCTCCAATTCTTGTGTAGACCCAATTCGTTTCCGGATTTGACAACCAAAGCGGCTTTCGTATTGTCGCATTTGGGGGGCACTGCTGCTGCATGGGCGAATCCATTGTTGGAAACCAATAGCCCTCTGCTATATGACTGCGATGAGCTGTTGTCAGCCATGAGCAGGGTTTTCGACATGAGGTATTCTACTCAGGCCACCGATTTAGAACTGTTGAATCTACAACAGGGTAGCCAAACTTTAGTGGCCTATCTGGCACGATTCAACCAGTTGACAGCAGAAACACAATGGCCTGACGATAAGAGGACTGCACTCTTCTATAAAGGACTGTCTGAGGAATTGAAAGACGCCTTGTCAACAGTCCCTGTTTTACCCTCAGCATACATGGAATTGATCGATCTTGTTCTACAAATCGATGCTCGGAGAACCGCCAGAAAAGGCGAAAAGAAACCCTTCCTGTCCTCACCAAATCTTCCAGGAGTTTCTCAGCCCTCTTCTGGCGAACCTGAACCCATGCAAATAGGCGCTATTCGGGGCCGGTTATCCACCGCTGAGCGAGAAAACCGTCGCAAGAACAACCTATGCATGTACTGCGGTTCAGCGGAGCATTTACTGGTTGCTTGCCCTAAAAGGCCAACAAAAAAGCCGGGAAACGCCAGAGCTCGGCAATAGTGGGACTCCCTATGCCGGGTACCAAGACGGACTCCGCTTTGTCACTTACTGCTTCCATTTCCGTAGTGATGTCTTTATGCTTCAACGACACCACTGTTCAGACCCAAGCCATGATAGATTCCGATGCAACGAACAACTACATGGATATTGCTTTCGCCAGGCTATCATCTATTCCTATGTCTACTAAACCGGTACCCGAGTCAGTTAAAACGGTCGATGGTTCTGCACTATCTTCTGGTCTGGTAACGGAGGAAACAATGCCTATAACGGTCACCTTACCTGATGGTCATACTGAAAAGATGGTATTTGACATTATTACGGCACCCCAATATCCAGTGATTCTGGGTCTAACTTGGCTGAAGCTACACAACCCTGTGATCGATTGGGTTACCGGTCATATCCAGTACCCTTCGGACCATTGTAATGAACACTGCTTTCTGGATTCCGGTGGGGTTCATAATACCCCTGTCTTGGCTTTTCTCGAAGGGTTGTCCAGGATAAATGCTATGGCATCACCTAAACCATTGATACCTCCGGAATATCGACAGTTTGCTGATGTGTTCGACAAAGGCAAGGCTGAGGTGTTGCCGCCGCATCGTCAATACGATTGTCCTATCGAATTGATTCCTGGAGCCAAAACACCTACAGGTCGGGTGTATTCCCTTACCAAACAGGAAGACGCTGTCCTGAGGGACTACATCGACAAAGCACTTCAGACTGGGTTTATTCGCCCGTCTCAGTCCCCGGCTGCTTCTCCTTTGTTTTTCGTCCCTAAAAAAGAAGGGGACTTAAGACCCTGCATTGACTACAGGGCTCTAAATGCCATAACGGTTAAAAACCAGTATCCCCTACCTTTGATCGACGTCCTGTTGGATCAGTTGGGCTCTTCAGTGGTTTTTTCTAAACTAGACTTGAGGGGTGCTTACAATCTTGTAAGGATTAGGGCAGGAGATGAGTGGAAGACCGCCTTCAAAACCCGACATGGTTTATATGAATACTTGGTCATGCCCTTCGGCCTGTGCAACGCCCCCGCAACTTTCCAGTTCTTTATGAACGATATATTCAGTGACTACATGGATCAGTTTGTGGTTATATACCTGGATGACATACTGATATACTCTACATCCTTACAGGAACACCTACAGCACGTATCCAAGGTACTTCAAAGACTAAGAGAGAACCATCTCTTTGTCAAGGCAGAGAAATGTGTCTTCCACTCACAGGACGTGGAATTCCTGGGGTATGATATTACCAATCATGGCGTCAGAATGAGTCGATCCAAGGTAAAAGCCATCTTGGACTGGCCGGTACCTGTTTCCAACAAATCCTTGCAGTCTTTTCTTGGATTTGCAAACTTTTATAGACGCTTTATCCACTCCTTCTCAAGAGTGGTGGCACCGCTTACCGCGCTAACCAGTCCTAAGGCTCCATTTCACTGGACCACAGAGGCTCAGAGGGCATTCGATCTGCTCAAAGAGGCTTTTACCACGGCTCCGATCCTGCAGCACCCGGATCCTGATCTGCCATACATCATCGAGGCGGATGCTTCTAATTTGGCCGTAGGTGCAATCCTTTCTCAGGTATGCAAAGATTCCGGGGTGGAACACCCAGTGGCGTTTTTTTCCCGCAAACTAGCCTCATACGAGAAGAACTACACGGTGACCGAGAAAGAATTGCTGGCCATCAAAGACGCGTTGCTCGCATGGCGTCACCATCTTCTTGGTGCAAAACACCCGGTGACTGTCTACTCCGATCACCGCAATCTACAGGCCATCAAAACCATGAAATGCCTTACTGCCCGCCAGGCCCGCTGGCACTCGTTTTTTGCCCAGTTTGACTTCCGCATCTCCTACAGACCAGCAAGAGACCATACCAAGGCCGACGCTTTATCCCGTCTGCACTCTGGGGAGGACGACTCAGACAGCACTAAACCGCTTCTCTTGGCAGACCATGTAGTCTGTGGTTGTTCTGTTCAACCTACATTAAAGAAGGATATACTAGAGTGGGTTAATCTTCATTCCCGGGAGATACATGACCTTCATCTCGATGTCAAAAGAGGTCTTCCGTTCATGAACGGACTCCTGTACTTACCGACAGAGGAAACGCGTACCAAGGCTTTGCATTGGGGTCACGATTCTCTGGTCGCAGCTCATCCGGGTCAAAGGAAAACGTTGGAACTTCTACGACGATGGTGCTGGTGGCCCAAGATGTCTAGAGATGTTGTGGATTACGTCTCCTCGTGTGCCCTATGTGCACAATGTAAAAATACACCGAGTAAACCTATGGGATTGCTACGACCGTTACCGGTTCCTCACAGACCCTGGTTCATGGTTTCCATGGACTTTGTAGTCGAACTGCCTTCTGTCCAAGGTTACGATACGGTCTGGGTGGTAGTCGATTACTTCACTAAAATGGCCTTGTTCGTACCTACTCAAGGTATTCCTACTGCTCAAGATCTGGCCGATATGTTCCTGAAGCATGTCTTCCGGTTTTTTGGTTTGCCCTCGGTTATTATCACAGACAGGGGCTCGCAATTTGCATCCCGATTCTGGAAAGCACTAACGTCTGCCCTACTCATGGAGGATCGCATGTCCAGTTCCTATCACCCTCAAACTGATGGGCAGACAGAACGGGCTAACGGTACCATGGAACAATACTTACGCTGTCTTTGTCTTCAATACCAGTCTTCTTGGTTTTTAATGTTGCCAGCAGCTGAGTTCGCCTACAATAACTCTTGCCATTCCTCCTCGGGTTTGTCCCCGTTTTATGCTCTCTACGGACAACACCCGCGATCCATTCCGATGGATTTGGAACTGACCGACACGGTGCCTGGGGCGACTGACAGATTGAAAACCCTGGCCTCCCTTCATATCAGTCTGAGGGGGCATCTATTGAAGGCCCAAACCAGGGCAAAATTCTATGCTGACCGGCACCGTACGGCGGCCCCACGATACGCAACTGGTATGTCTGTCTGGTTGTCTACCAAGAATCTAAGGATCCCAGGGAAAAGAAAACTGCTGCCTCGTTTTATCGGGCCATACAAGATCACACAGGTTATCAACCCTGTTGCTGTTCGGTTGGATCTGCCCGCACGCTGGCGGGTACACCCGGTGTTTCATGTGTCATTGGTCAAACCGTGTGCATCGAGAACCCGGTTGCCTGTCCGACCTTTGGCGGTTTCTGTGAAAGGCACCAATGAATATGAGGTTCGTGCTATTCTAGGTATGAGAATGCGATCCGGAAGTCCTCACTATCTCATTGATTGGAAAGGCTACGGTCCGGAAGATCGGTCCTGGGAGCCTTTGTCGAATATCCATGCCCCTGTGTTGTTGCGTCGCTTCCATGCGGCGAGAGGGGTGGGGCGTTCTTTGGGGGATGGCACTGTCATACCTGCCTCCCCATCCGGCTCCATTGCTACACCTACACGTTCCGGTTTCCCGGTGTCATCAGCGTTGAGAACGGCTAGACCGTTCTATACTCAGTGGAAGCTGTCCGGGAAACGCTATCGCTAAATTACTCATCACATGACCAGCGCAGTGACGTCTACGTGCGTACGCATGTCAGCTGACCCCATTTAAGGAAGCGGAAGCTTCACACATGCGCTTCTGATCGTTGTTTTATGATCCCCGCGTTCCGGAGCTTGTCTGCTGTTTCTCGCAGACACCTGCCTTCCAAGGCATTTATATCGGAGATTTCTACTACTGTTACCTTGCAGTTGCCGTACTCATCTAGGCACGGTTGCCTTCCTGCGTTCCGACGCAGTTTTCCCGCTACTCCAGTTCCTCCTCAAGCTCGGTCTCATCCGTGCTCTAGACGGCACTCCTCTGCTCTTCCTGACGGAGTCGCCGCACAACCCTATTTCCAGGATACACCTTAAACCAACTCTGCATTCTACTCCGCTCCAGTCTACCAAGACTCAGCTCTACCTTACTCACCGAACTTCTACGGCTTGGGCATACCTTCCAGGATCAAGACTTTCCTCACATCTTCTACATGTGCACGGGACTGTGGACGGTCTCCTGCGTGTGCACCAACCCGTCTCTAGTGCGGCCCTCGTTTCGCTCGGGTCAGAACCCTCACTACCCTTCCCTTGCCGTTGTTTCCTTGGATTCTTTGGACTTCCTAGGACTTCCTTGGCTGCATCTACAGGTCAGTGCTTACAACATAGGTTCATATTTGTCCTACTTTGCAAATAGACTTCTAAATAGCTCCTCTTTTTCTACAGCTTGGTGAATCTTGGTCCACTCATGCCCTTCCCACTAATAGCTCTATCTGACTGTATATCGTACTAGTCAGAGAGTGACATTAGTTAGAAGGTTCTCTTTTGATACGCTACGTCCTACCTCCGACGTTCCTGTTGGAAGAAGTCTTCGAGTGTATCCTTTTATTACTACCAGCCTGTATCCTTTACAAACCTTGCGTTATTCTCTGGTGTTCATTTTGTTTAATTGTCTTGAATCAAAGCTTAACACCTGAACACTAGAGAGATTACGGATGGTAGCAGCATCCCCATCCATTCAGACTGTGCCGACTTTGCAAGGCTCTATCCCAGGGTTGTCCAACTCCAGTCCTCGAGGGTCAAAATCCTGATGGGGTTTTAGGATATCCCTCATTAATATTCATGATACAAATTTGCATGTAATGATTCTAAATGTATGCACATTTATTTTCATGAATATTAATGAAGGATATCCCAGAAACCCATCAGGATTCTGGCCCTAGAGGCCTGGAGTTGGACATCCGTGCTCTATTCTACGATTTCATAACCATATAGTCCCCCGAGCAAGAAGAGAGTAGGTCAAGTCTGAGCAGGGCTTTTGTACTTTGAAAGAACTTGCTTTGAGCTGCTGTGTACCTGGGAGCATCATGGTTACCATGGGTGTGCTGATGGGATGGCTCGTCTCTATGGCTCCAGCAATTGTGTGCTCGTTCCATTGTGGTGGGCGGAGTCTATTGCGAGATGGTTGGCAGTGTCAAAGGTCTCCACCTTTCCAAATTGCAATCTGATCATTTGAAGTTGACATGCTGGTCCCAGTGCGATTGTCCATTCAAATGCATTGGCCTGAAATGCAAGTTGGAAGGGCGCATCACGAAAAGGCCTGTTTTGGACTAAAAAGGACTATAAAGCTCTAGTGAATGTAGAGGACTTTCAGTGGTGTGGTTTTTAATGCTGGAAGAAGTGGCCTTACTCCAGCAAGCCAATGAGGAAGAATGCAGGTAGGTTTGGTCCATAGAAAAGGTGTCTGGACCTTAGCCTATTGGAATTGGCAGACCATTTAAAGGGTGACAATTACATTTGTGTGCAAGGAGATGTGCTGCACTTTGCTTAGCTAATTCATGCATCACCTTACCTTCTCAATTTATGGCCCATCATCGGACGTAGTGGTCACACTGAAATGTTGTGACCGATTAGTTGTCGTAATGTTAAGCTCTTTTACTCTGTGTGCAGGCTCCATGCCTCTACACTTTTCAGATGCGAGACCATAGTGCCACATTCCCAGTTTTAGCACTTCAGACCAAACCTACAAACTTCCTCAATCCTTCCACACCAGCTAAAAAGAAGCGAGAAAGACTTTTCCTAATATCCACCAAATGCAGGCGATTGTGGTAATACATTGATGCATTTCTTTATTTTCCTCAGAATAGCTGAAGGTCCTAATGCTTGATAGACCTTGCTTTTTTATTTTTGAGTACAAAGCCACAAACCTCCAGTTTTAGTTTTTTTGGAGCAGCCTTCAAAGGGCGGGAGAAAATCATAGAACCAAAGCTGGAGGAGGAGGATAGAGTGGATGAAAGTTGAAAGGAGGTTGGAGGCAGGATGTACATCTCAAGAGAGAAAGAAGGTTGGGGGTTATAGGAGAGGTAGCTATGGCTGGGTGGGATAAAACTACGAGACTTAAGGAGGTGGAAGGAGAATGTGGAACCTCTAGAAGGAAAGACTAAGGAGGTTCCAAAGAGCCAACCTGCTCCAGGACAGAAATGGTGGGTAGAGGTGTAGATGGTTCAATCTGACCTGGCATCAGAGATGACATTCTGTGTGGCCTCCCAGGGGGACCTAGGGACCCAAGTATCAGAGATAGGAGCAAAACCTCGTAAAGGGACATCTATGTGTCCTTCTCTGAGATCCCAACCAACAGTTCCTGAACGCAAGGGGTACCCTCTCTTCTGTCTCCTAGAAGAGTTTGTCAGGTGTTCTCCCAACCCATGGTATGATGACCTCGGAGCCAAGTGTTAGAGAACCCAGTGAAACCTGCAACCGAAAGACAATGACCAGGGTCATTTTCGAGACATCAACCCAAGACAAGACCAACTTATAAATTTCCTTGGGATCCTGAACAGGCCAGCCACAGGTAGAGGTCCCAGCTGCATCAAGCTACTTTTCTGTCTTGACATCCATCCTATGCTTAGTTACTCCCCTTCCCGCACCCTCGGCTTCACTACATCCCTTCCTGTCTGATAACAAGCCAATTTGTTTCCACAACTAAATGCATCTCGTCTTCTGTCTTACTCAGAACACTCTGTGACAGAAACATAGAGTGCAATTCCCACATGAGCATTAACCTTTGGCGGGATTGCTTCGCGTAGTGTTCACTGTCTCGGATCTAGGGCAGGGGTTATGTAGCTCCCCTATATGAAGTGCATGCCATTGTTCCAATGTACTTTTTTAAGATCTGGTTCCCCATAGGGGCCTACATAAGTCATTTTGTCATTAATTGTCTTCTTATCCTATTCTTCAGGGTACATTCTCTTGGGGTGCGGATGACGTACTGTTGCATCTGAAGATTAACATCTATCATTTACTGGCTCTGAAGTGTTACAGACTTCTTCATAAAGCGAAGCATTATATTTCCCTGCTGATCCAAATCATTTAAGGTACATTTTACATAAAAGTCGAATAATAATACTAATTTCAGAGGATAATAACATTGTAATTAACTTATAATCACTCCACACCTGATTGGCCAAGATTGAATATATGAACATAACTGGAGATATTTGAAAAAAGTCAAATCTAGGGAGATTAGACACTATGCATTGCTCTTCAAATTGCATAGACTACCCAAATTAATACAAATCCCCAATAGAGACAGTTGACCAACTCTGACTTATTGACTCTATCATACGAAGGAGTGACTAGGTGTATGCCAAAATAGGTGCATGATGGAATACTCTTGGAAAGTTAAAAGTGCAGACGGTGTTGCTCTAAAAATGGAAAATAGCTTATGCAAGTGTGACCTGCTCATAGTCCGCAAAATGATCAAACTGCACTAGACAATTCCCACAAAACATTTTCTTGTGGAAAAAAAAGCCTAGCAGATGCAGAGCATTCTCCAACCCCATTCATCTGGGGTCAGACCTCCGACAATGCACACAATCCCAGCTGCCCGCTAACAATACGCCAATTAAGGGAGGCACTATGCATGCCCCTACCATCCTCCAGTAACGCAAAACACTAAAAACGTGGGTCTTTCAACAATATGTGCCAGGCAAATAAGAATCCTTATCTTCTTTCACCAACAGTACTCTCTTGCTGTATACAATGCCAAGCCCAATTCTGGCACAATCCTGTTGTAAAGCGCTATACTGCTCTTGAGCTAGGTTCACGCTGCACGCAATAACATAAAATAATATATGCAGCCCTTGTAAACTGAAATTGTAGATACTTATGAGCCTTACAACATTTCTTGGAATGCTAGAAAAATGTACCAAATATTGCTTCAAGTCATTTGAAATATCTTATCGGAATACATTAACATCATTGGCAGAGAGGGTAGATATATTTATGTACATGATAAGTTACAAAATCACAAGTTACTTTTAATTAATGTGTATGCACCTAACATGGATTCTCCCACTTTTTTCAAGAAGAAGTGTCTGGTTTGCAATCGGGGGGGGGGGGGGGTCGGGGTTGGATGGGAGGGTTGTGGGACTTAAGGCCATTACACTCAGGGGGAGCAATTTCAATATCACATAGAATACTGGTTTAGATTGCTCTAGGATACTTCTAGAGCAAGAACAAGAGCTTCAGAGGTTTTAAACAACTACTTATCCAACATAAAAAGAATATATCCGGTCTTAGAACATTATCCGAACATAGTCTTTTCATGCTATGTTTAGAATGTGGAACCTTTTGTCGCCAGCATGGACAATCTCAGTGTTTAGGAAAGAAGTGCTGGAAACTATTAAAGTTGATTATTTACGTAATATTCACTCTGTTGCTACAGCAGTGACTCTATGGGGGGTGTTTAGGCTTTTATCTCAAAACCGGCTGATATCCTTAAGGATATGCATAATAGACCGAATAGGTTGGAAGCTGAATTTGGCGAATTACAGAAAGATAATGATGATACTGGTGCTAATGAAATCTGAACGCCTAGGTATCAAAAACGTCAATTATTTTGAGAAACAAAGATGGAGAATTAGTTACAGATAGTATGAATCCATATTGACAGGGTAATTCATAGAATTTCGCAGAAAAGTGTCGCAAGCGGCTGGCACAGAGTGTCCGCATGCGATTGTCTGCGCCAGGCACGTGCGCTAAAACTGATTTCCGCGCACAGCGTATTCATGGATTTTAGGCTCCCAAATCAGCCGTGGCGCAGAGAATCACAGCGACCCTGCAGCAGCGCCAGTAACGCCCCCAAGAACGCCCTCGCGCAAGTAAAAGCCATCAAAATCGCTAAATCATCGCAAAGGGCTGCGCTAACCCTGGACCAGTTCACCGGGCTGGCAAACAGCAAACGCCAAGCGGGGAATGTGTATTTCAGGGGTGCGCGGGAAGTTCCACACGCGATTGGGCCAGTGCAAGCAGGGTACGTGTATTTCAGGGGTGCGCAGGAAGTTCCACACGCGATTTCATCAGGGTACGTGTATTTCAGGGGTGCGCGGGAAGTTCCACACGCGATTGTCCCAGTGGGAGCAGGGTACGTGTATTCCATGGGTGCGCGGGAAGTTCCACAGGCGATTTCAGCAGGGTACGTGTATTTCAGGGGTGCGCGGGAAGTTCCACACGCGAATGGGCCAGTGCGAGCAGGGTACGTGTATTCCATGGGTGCGCGGGAAGTTCCACACGCGATTTCATCAGGGTACGTGTATTTCAGGGGTGCGCGGGAAGTTCCACACGCGATTTCAGCAGGGTACGTGTATTCCAGGGGTGCGCGGGAAGTTCCACACGCGATTTCAGCAGGGTACGTGTATTTCAGGGGTGCGCGGGAAGTTCCACACGCGATTTCAGATGGGTATGTGTATTTCAGGGGTTCTGGGGAGTACTACACGTGAATTGGCCGTGTGGGTCCTCCCAGGTGTACGCTCCACAACCTCCACGGCCCCTGCAGGCAGCCCACACCACGGGGGACTACCCTGCACCCCTGCTCATGTCCCGCAGGCAGCCCATCCACCATGGGCATGCCCCCCAGCCAACCCACATGTCACCTTGCACTACTGATCAACAATGCATGTCTCCCACCACCCCCACCCCCCAGCAGTGCAGGGGCACCCTCCACCAGGCCCCCACCCATGTCTCCCACCCACCCCCACCCCCCAGCCACCATGGGCAGCCCCCACCAGGCCCCCACTCATGTCTCCCACCACCCCCACCCCCCGGCCACCATGGGCAGCCTCCACCAGGCCTCCACTCATGTCTCCCACCCACCCCCACCCCCAGCCACCATGGGCAGCCCCCACCAGGCCCCCACTCATGTCTCCCACCCCCCCACCCCCCAGCATCCAGGGGCAGCCTCCACCAGGCCCCCACTCATGTCTCCCACCCACCCCCACCCCCCAGCCACCATGGGCACCCTCCACCAGGCCCCCACTCATGTCTCCCCCCCCACCCCCCAGCATCCAGGGGCAGCCTCCACCAGGCCCCCACTCATGTCTCCCACCCACCCCCACCCCCCAGCCACCATGGGCACCCTCCACCAGGCCCCCACTCATGTCTCCCACCACCCCCACCCCCCAGCAGTGCAGGGGCACCCTCCACCAGGCCCCCACTCATGTCTCCCACCCCCCCCACCCCCCAGCAGTGCAGGGGCAGCACCACCAGGCCCCCACTCATGTCCCCCTGCACCCCCACCCCCCAGCATCCAGGGGCAGCCTCCACCAGGCCCCCACTCATGTCTCCCACCCACCCCCACCCCCCAGCCACCATGGGCACCCTCCACCAGGCCTCCACTCATGTCTCCCACCCACCCCCACCCCCCAAGCCACCATGGGCACCCTCCACCAGGCCTCCACTCATGTCTCCCACCCACCCCCACCCCCCAGCCACCATGGGCAGCCCCCACCAGGCCCCCACTCATGTCTCCCACCCCCCCCCCACCCCCCAGCATCCAGGGGCAGCACCACCAGGCCCCCACTCATGTCCCCCTGCACCCCCACCCCCCAGCCACCATGGGCACCCTCCACCAGGCCCCCACTCATGTCTCCCACCACCCCCACCACCCAGCAGTGCAGGGGCACCCTCCACCAGGCCCCCACCCATGTCTCCCACCCACCCCCACCCCCCAGCCACCATGGGCAGCCCCCACCAGGCCCCCACTCATGTCTCCCACCACCCCCACCCCCCAGCCACCATGGGCAGCCTCGACCAGGCCTCCACTCATGTCGCCCACCACCCCCACCCCCCAGCAGTGCAGGGGCACCCTCCACCAGGCCCACATCCATGTCCCCTATCACCACCCCCCCAGCAGTGCAGGGGCAGCCTCCACCAGGCCCCCACTCATGTCTCCCACCACCCCCACCCCCAGCCAGCAGGGGCAGCCTCCACCAGGCCACCACTCATGTCTCCCACCCACCCCCACCCCCCAGCCACCATGGGCACCCTCCACCAGGCCTCCACTCATGTCTCCCACCCACCCCCACCCCCAGCCACCATGGGCACCCTCCACCAGGCCTCCACTCATGTCTCCCACCCACCCCCACCCCCCAGCCACCATGGGCAGCCCCCACCAGGCCCCCACTCATGTCTCCCACCCCCCAGCATCCAGGGGCAGCCTCCACCAGGCCCCCACTCATGTCTCCCACCCACCCCCACCCCCCAAGCCACCATGGGCACCCTCCACCAGGCCTCCACTCATGTCTCCCACCCACCCCCACCCCCCAGCCACCATGGGCAGCCCCCACCATGCCCCCATTCATGTCTCCCACCCCCCCCACCCCCCAGCATCCAGGGGCAGCCTCCACCAGGCCCCCACTCATGTCTCCCACCCACCCCCACCCCCAGCAGTGCAGGGGCAGCACCACCAGGCCCCCACTCATGTCCCCCTGCACCCCCACCCCCCAGCCACCATGGGCACCCTCCACCAGGCCCCCACTCATGTCTCCCACCACCCCCACCACCCAGCAGTGCAGGGGCACCCTCCACCAGGCCCCCACCCATGTCTCCCACCCACCCCCACCCCCCAGCCACCATGGGCAGCCCCCACCAGGCCCCCACTCATGTTTCCCACCACCCCCACCCCCAGCCACCATGGGCAGCCTCCACCAGGCCTCCACTCATGTCGCCCACCACCCCCACCCCCCAGCAGTGGAGGGGCACCCTCCACCAGGCCCCCATCCATGTCCCCTATCACCACCCCCCCAGCAGTGCAGGGGCAGCCTCCACCAGGCCCCCACTCATGTCTCCCACCACCCCACCCCCCAGCCAGCAGGGGCAGCCTCCACCAGGCCACCACTCATGTCTCCCACCCACCCCCACCCCCCAGCCACCATGGGCACCCTCCACCAGGCCTCCACTCATGTCTCCCACCCACCCCCACCCCCAGCCACCATGGGCAACCTCCACCAGGCCTCCACTCATGTCTCCCACCCACCCCCACCCCCCAGCAGTGCAGGGGCACCCTCCACCAGGCCCCCACTCATGTCTCCCACCACCCCCACCCCCCCAGCAGTGCAGGGGCACCCTCCACCAGGCCCCCACTCATGTCTCCCACCACCCCCACCCCCCAGCAGTGCAGGGGCACCCTCCACCAGGCCACCACTCATGTCTCCCACCACCCCCACCCCCCAGTCACCAGGGGCAGCCTCCACCAGGCCCCCACACATGTCCCCTATCACCACCACCCCCCAGCAGTGCAGGGGCACCCTCCACCAGGCCCCCACCCATGTCCCCTATCACCCCCCCAGCAGTGCAGGGGCAGCCTCCACCAGGCCCCCACCCATGTCTCCCACCACCCCCACCCCCCAGCAGTGCAGGGGCACCCTCCACCAGGCCCCCACCCATGTCTCCCACCCACCCCCCAGCCACCATGGGCAGCCCCCACCAGGCCCCCACTCATGTCTCCCACCACCCCCACCCCCCAGCCACCATGGGCAGCCTCCACCAGGCCTCCACTCATGTCTCCCACCACCCCCACCCCCCAGCAGTGCAGGGGCACCCTCCACCAGGCCCCCACTCATGTCTCCCACCCCCCCACCCCCCAGCATTGCAGGGGCACCCTCCACCAGGCCCCCACCCATGTCTCCCACCCACCCCCACCCCCCAGCCACCATGGGCAGCCCCCACCAGGTCCTCACAATCCCCAATCATGTGCGTTATGGTCAGCCTCCACAGCCAAAAAGCCCTACCAAGTAACCCATTCACCCACATGGAAATGGAAATTACATGTTACACCCCCAATGTTCATAAAGCTAATGAACCCATGTCCGTCACACACAATGGTTGCAATTGAATGGGAAAACACCCAACATGACATGCATGAAACCAATGAGATGATACCACACAGTGAAGTATGAAAACAAAATTGTATTTTAAAAAAAAGAATGCAAAAGAAATGAAACAAACTACAATGGGAATGAAAAAAAGATAAGCTGCATGTCCATTTAAAAAAATAAAACCACCAAATCCTAATCCAAAAAAATGTAGTCCAAAGTCAAATGAAAAATAAAATCAATCCAATGAAGAACTATGTACAAAACATCCAAGGGTCCATGAGCCCAACTGAACAAAGGAAACCTACAAAAAACCCTAACTAAAATGCAACTATATACAAAAAGTGGAGCAGTGTCCCCCGAGCCTTCATGGCTCCCACCATGTTGCTGCTGCTGCTGCTGCTCTGCCTCTGCCCGTGCACTGCCTCCTGCTGCCTGCACATCCTCCGCCGGCTGGGGTGCAGTTGTTGATGTGGCCACCCCTGCTGGACGTCTGACTCCCGACTGTGGCAGGGATGCCTCCTCCACCAGCCTGGCCGCACCGTCAGAGGCAGCTCCACAGGGCACCCAGGTGACTGATGGGTGGGAAGATGGCACAGAGGACGACTGGCGCGTAGGGGGTCCAGTTGAGGAGGGGGTTGGAGCGAGCCCCATCAGACGGAGGAATCCGGCCTGGGTGACCTGTCCCAGCAGGCTGACGTGGTCAACGAGCCATTCGAGATGACGTGCAGTCTCTCCATGAAGAGACTGCAGGTCACCTCGCATGGCCCGTTGACGCAACGCCACACCAGCCAGGACAGGCTCAACCCGGACCTGGATAGCCACGTCCGCAGGCAGAGGAAGGCCAGTTGACGTCAGCTCATCCCCTGCCTGAAAACGGGTCTGGACGTAGGCATCCCTGCTGGTGCAAGATGATGGGACAGGAGGCAGCACAGGCCACCGCGGAGGTGCCTGTGTGCAATCCTGTCCCAAATCCTGCCCCTGCATCATCTTGCACCAGTTGACGCTGCAGACAGGGAGAAACAAAACACAGGCATCAGGGCACTGTACAATGGACACATACACACATGACAGTTGCACATGAGTGGCATTGGCAAACCTCAGACATGTCATCACAATCCCCAACACACATGTCATTACAACTCGCACACATGAGCCATACCACAGCCATATCGCAACTGATACCACCATCCCTACACATACAACTGCATGAGCAGCCAAAGGGGAGCCAGACATCACATGCAACACAGGAAGTGCACCACACATGTACACACACCACCACACTTGCATGCATGTGTACACCTCTGCCAAGTGTCCCAGTGTTCAGACGGGCATCCATGTCACATCTGCCAATCAGGCTTCCACATACCGCTGTCACATGCATCCATGTTGCATCACTGTTGCACCCTTGTCAAATATACACACATGCACATGTACACAGTGCTCATACATGCAGCCGAAAACAACATACATGCGTGACATCACGGACATGTCTACTTGCATACACATTCATCCAAACATGTGTGCACACACAACTGCATTTGGCATGCAAGCCTACACACACAAGCACCATCCATGTCTCACACATTACAGCCCTCGCATGTGTCAGCCCCACGGCCCTGTACACCCCCACCCATACTCGACCCCATACAAACAGATGTGCAACCTGCACACTACCGAATAATCACCACACGCACTGCTCACAATCAGGATGCATGTACACTCACCGCTCGACTCCAGACGGGTCTGCTTCTCTAGGACCTGGACGTGGAGCGCTGGGGATATGCGTTCCAGGACCCTCATCTGTTCTTCCGACAAGTGGCCCCGGCGCCCCTTGGTATCCGCTGCCTTCAAGAGGCGCCGGGCCTTGTTCAGGGTCCTGGACCTGAAGTCCTCCCAGCGCTTCCTGACATGTTGTAAGTCCCGGACTGCCACCCCCTCCGCGTTGATGGCAGTCACGATGTCAGTCCAGATCCGAGTCCGTCCTTCCTTACCGGCGCGGGAACTTCCAAAGAGGGCATCATACTGCCCCAGGACTTGCTCCACCAGGACACCAACTTCGGTGGCACTGAAGCTGGTGCCCCTCTGCCTCTCTGGCCGGGAGTTGTCAGTGGTCACAGATGGTGTTTGCCACGACATGACAACCCCAGAGGCAGGAGTGGGTGGGCAACTGGGTCCTGGGGCTGGGCTGTGGAGCGATGGAATTCCAGTCGGGAGTCTTCAGTTCCAGCAGGGGTGGTCACAGCAACAGCACCCCTGGCTGATGTGCAGGCAGCAAATGGCAGTGCACGTGGGCAGCAGGCAGTCAGGCAGCAGCAGATGGCAGGTGGGAGCGTGCTCGGGGCTCTGGGGGGCAGTAGTTCGGCCTTCTGGGCAGGAGTGTGGTCTTCCGTGTGCTTACGCGTGGCCAGCTTGATACGGAGTGATTTGGCACGTGAAAATCCTGCACGTCAGCGTGAAAATCGAGGAAAGGCCCTTAGCGCGTAAGCGCGTCAGCACGCATACGCGATTCTATTGGACCAAAGGCACTCAGCACGTAAACGCGTCGCCAGCGTATGCGCGTCTATGAAGTCACGTGCACGTTGAATTGGGCACACGTTTGAAAATGTTGCGTGTGAAAAAAATGAAAGACACGTCCGAGTGTCAAAGCGTGTAATTGGTGGGAATGGGCCTAGCGCGTACACGCGGCAGTGACAAAGCGTGTAATTGGTGGAAATGGCCCTACACGCAGAAGTGACAAAGCGTGTAATTGGTGGAAATGGCCCTACACGCAGAAGTGACAAAGCGTGTAATTGGTGGAAATGGCCCTAGCGCGTACACGCCGCATAAGTGATGCTGGACGTGTGGGCCTGTATAAAAGGTATGTGTAGAACACCATTTCCTTGTACGTGCTTTTCGTGGAGAGCGAGTGGGTGAATTCTGTACTTTTTGTCGTTTCACACGCGATTTACTTCACAGCGTTTCAAGTTCGTATTCCCTGTTACCTCTGACAGCTTTTTCTCTTTTTTCTCTTTTACTGGTTTACCTGGGCCTGTTCCCTCAAACAGTGTTCCCTTCTACTGTTGTCCTGTCTCCTCAGACAGCGTACAAATCTTCTTTTGGCGGGGGTGTTGCCAACCAAACGCGCTCCTTTTTCAGGCTCTTTTACCTGGCAGACGGTGAGTCACGCACGTATCTAACATCTGTGCTTGCCCCGTGTGTAGCCTACCCCTTCAGAGGTCTTTCTAGGCTGCGTGTGACACGCATACGTTCATTCTTGTGTTACTGGGTGCCACAGCGTAGTGCAGGTTTTTCTTTCTGCACACGTGGTCTAGGAGGGGTTGCGTGCACGTCATCTCCCTTTTTTGGGGCTCCTGTACGTAGCGTGACCCGTCATCTTTCCCCAGGGGTTACATTCAGCCTTGCTAGAGCACTAGGGTACAATTACCATCTGGTACCCAACCCCTTTGACCCCCAATTGCCCAGGACAATAGTTTACAGCCACTCCCATACGCACATTAACATCAGTGCCATGGCTGGGAGGCGAGGATTCCGTAAGGGTGGCAAAGGTGGAAGAGCCACAAGTGGTGGCCGTGGTGGATCCGGTAGGGGACGTGGTCGTTACTTGCAGGGTGAGCCTGTCCCCCCATGTGTGGAGGACCAGTCAAGGGCACCCATAATCCCCCCCCCTCCCATTGAGGCTGATGTGGCTGACACCATCCATGCTCAGCCCTTGTTGGACCAGCCCATTGTGGCACCAGACCTGGCTGACTCCATGGCTGACTTCCAGGTCAGCAGGCCTATGACACGTGCACTGGTGCACGTTGATGTCATCATGCCACGTGCATCTGGGGCAGCAAGGTCATCTGCTGCCCCAAGTAGGCAGGGCGGAGAGGCTGCAGGGGCAGCTGCGGCTCCATCCACCCCAGCTCTCACACACCCAGCCAGGACAGTGTCGGTCCTAGTCCATCCTGCTGACATTCCCCCTGACACCATTACACTTGAGCCAATGCCTGCACCAACTCCCATGCTGAGTGTGCAATCCCACACTCCTGTTACAGAGTCCACCAGGGCTCCTGCCCCTAGTGTCCAGAGCGGCGCAGGACACTCAGGATCACCACCACCTTCCAAGCGGAAGAGGAAGAGTGCTCGTCCGGCACAGGCTGATGCCCCAGACACGGCTACACAGTCCGGCCCGTCCAGGAAGCCCAGCTTCACGGATGACGAACTGAATGCACTTGTCAAGTATGTGTCCGCACATGATAACGAGATGGTCATTGTAGCAGGATCCAAGACCACACCTGCACAACGCCAGGCACACTGGCAGACCGTTGCGGACATCGTAAGTGCCCTTGGAATCGTGAGGCGCACAGCCAATGATTGCTATAAGCGCTGGAATGACCTAAAGCGCAGGGCAAAGAGTAAGCTGGCCTCAAGTCATGCCGCAACTCTAGTGACTGGAGGTGGGTCTCCAGTGGTAGACATGGAACTCACTCCACATGAGTCAGTCGCTGGGACCTACGTCACGGAGGAACAGATCCAAGGCTTGGGAGATCTGCCTGATTACGAGGAATTGTCCGGTGAGTGCACATGCATGTGTGTGTCATCCATGTGCATGGTGTGTGTGTGAGGGCTTCTGTTTGTGTGCCAGGTGAGAGTGTGTGCGCCTGAGTCATATGGGTCAGCCATGTGCTTCATGCAATACATCCTGCGCAGCTGCATTAGGCCATAGCAGTATCCCTTCTGCCAACAGTAGACATCTAGCCCAACTGCACGCCAGTTGCCCTTGAAGTGTCACCTTGCCACAACATTGTTGCTTATTTTTCACTGTTCCTTCAGGCAGATTGTTTGCATTCCACCACTTTTACTAGGCATTTCGCAGTCCTCTAGTCACATGTCTGACATGGCTATGGTAAAGTGGAGTGACTTTGTTACCTGGATATCATTTGTTCACACATGTCCCTGTGCAATTGGACCATTTTGGACTGGCAGCTCCAGGTGAAAAATCTGACCTGTTTGAATTAGAAAAGCTATTACATGCGGGAACTGGACTGAATGAATAGGTGCTGCCCTCCTCTCCATCTTCACTCAATAGCAATGGTACATGCCATCTGTGTGATGGCATGTGTGTTTCACCTGGCAATCACAGGCCAATGTGTGATGCCACTGCCAGGCAGCATGCAGAAAATGTGTTCATCTTCCATCTTGGTGTCATCAGTGTGTGCCATTTGCCTGCCCTTCATATGCAGTGAGGGTGCATGCATGGGAGGGTTTTAGTCATGTGGGACATGTGTCAATCAAGTACTGGTTCTCTTGCTTCTCAGCCCTCATTGTGTGCCATGGTGCTAATGCCTGTTTCCATTTCTTTGTTTTTATGTCTTTGCAGGGGAAGACGCACCTGATACTGCTGGGGTTGTGGAGATGGTGCAGACCCAGGAGGGGTCCGAGGGCCGACCAACCACCAGTGAGGGACGTGGTGTGGTGGTGGGTGAGAACCCACAAGTGCTGCAGGTCGTGCTCTCAAGGGGTGTCTCTGGCTGCACCTCCCCCGAGCTGTACTCAGGTGTTGATTCGGATGATGAGACCTACGTGCCGTCGCAGGTGAGTGTTCCAGGGAGGGATTCTGTTCTGTCCCACCCACCTGCACTAGGGTCAGAACCCTCAATGGGGATGTCAGTGTTGGCAGCTACGCCTTTGGTGGTTACGGATGCAGGGTCACACTCCGCGACATCTGATCCTGTTCCTGGGCCAGCAGATCAGAGGGGGAATGCAGTCCTGCAGCCTCAGGCAGTGCCGGCACAGCAAGGCGCACTTCGCCTTGCCCCAGACAGGTGTGGTGCCCGCCGACGTGGTGGCCGTACGCCACCTGGCAATACCGCATGGGAGCAATCCATTTACGGTATGGCAACCCAACAGGCAGCATCATCCGAGATGATGGCTCAGGCCATGGATAGGGTGGCCACTTCCATTGTCCCCCCTGAAAGGCTGATGGAGCGACTACAGCAGGCAACCGACTCCATCTGCCAGTCACACAGGGAGGACATGTTGGCGTCCAACAGGGACAGACGGGCGACACTGGCGACTCTGCAGGAGGCCATCTCCATAGAGTCCCAGGGCCACAGGGAAGCCCTGAGGCAGGAGCTCCTTCACCTCAGGACGACTCTTGTTGAGCTTGAGGCTTCAACACACCAAAGGACAGAACAGCAGCTGGAGTGTCTCACCCGTACGCTCTCAGCTGAGATGCAGGCAACGAGGGCGGAGGTCCGGGCATCCCGTGAGTTGTTGCATGGGGACCTCCGCACACTCATCCTCCAGAACCAGACCTACCACACCCGCATGCTTGCAGCCATGGAGGAGCAGACTAGGGCCTTGCGTGGGCTGCCTCCCATAGTGCAACCACCTCCGGATGCAGCTGCACAGGGTGATAATAGCAACAGCAGTGATACTCCCACAATAGGGTAGCCGTGTGGGCTATGAGCACATGGAGGTGTTTTTTTTCCCAGGATCCACACAGGTGGGTTTTGGTGTGCACCCTGTCCTCGGACCTCCTGGGTGGCCTCCCCAACCCCCCCGGGCCCATCAATGGCATTTTTTTATTTTTTTTTATTTTTATTTTTATTTTTATTTTTAATTATTTTTTTCCCAATTTTTTTGGGACAATTTGTTGCCTTCCGTGGTTCCTGTGGGCATACACTGCATTGTGGCTGGGCACATGCAGGCTTGTCATGTATTTGGTTCAGATGCTTGGGTTTGAGTCACACAAGTGACATTGACGTACATGGTGACATTGGACTCCCACTACATGTGTGGGTAGTCTAGTCAATACTGTGTATACATTCCTAGTGCATATTGCTGTTGTGTTGTACACTGCATGTTGCATTGATGTGTAACTCATCATCTGTGTCTACCTCCAAATTTGCAGGTCCCTTCCTCATGTCTACACAAGGCCCTCTAGTTTGGAGATGGGGTCCATGTTGGCAGCAGTGCACCTACTGCTCTACATGGCGCCAACACTGCACAGTTGGTAGTGGTGGGAGTGCAGGCATTTCCAGGTGGTGAGACTACTAATTTATTACATTTGTGATGTCATGTTAATGGTAGTACCTGCTCAAGTTTGTTGTTGGTCCTGCATTACTGTGAGCATTTCAGGTGTTGCAAGTTTAAATCAGGGACACTGTACATTGTGCCACTAGTGTCATGTTGTGGGGATTACTTTGTTTACCTACCTGCAAATGGCATGACATGGCACGGTGTGTCGTGTGGCGGTGCTGGGGATGGGTTGGCTGACATGGCACTGTCCTCTTGTTGCATTTTGCAAGTGGGTATTCATTTTAGCTGCTTGGATGTGTTTCTTCACAAAACTGCATTGGTGGTGTCTGTGTGGGTAGGGATGCACACATTGTAACACTTCCAGGTGAACAATCTCAGGCTGATATGGTTTTCACGGTTGATTCTCCAGACATTCAGGATCAGTGTCAGGTTGAGTCATCATTGATTGTCAGATGGAATGTGCCAGGGCAGTGTGCACTCCACAGGGGTGTGATTACTATGTGAAGTAATTAGCCACTAGCTGTGTACAGGCTGCCTCCCCCCGTGCCCTTTCCCCTTCCAATGCGCAGCGGCTGTGCATGTGGTTGGGGATGTGGGGCCACCACCATGTCCACGGCCAGGCCCCGGCGTGTTGCAACGTTGTGCAGGACACATGCTGCCACTATGATCCTGCACACTACTGGGGGAGCGTACAACAGCTGCCCGCCAGAACAGTCAAGGGAGCGAAAGCGTGACTTTAGCACTCCGAATGTGCGCTCCACTATGCCCCGGGTTGTAATGTGGGCTGTGTTATATCTTACCTGGGGTGGCGTGGTGGGGTTCCGAATTGGCGTCATCATGTGGGGGCTGAGAGGGTAGGCACTGTCCCCTGTGGAGGTGGTGATTGGTATCATTGGTGGGGTTGTGACCTTGCTCAGTATCTGACATGCATGCATGTGCAGTGGCATTCATACTCACCAAGCAGCCATGTATCGCCATGCCGCCCAGCTTCTAGGTCCCGGCTTAGGGTGGACATTCGGTAAATGAAGCTGTCGTGGGTGGACCCGGGATAGTTGGCATATACTGAGGTGATGATTCCCTTGGCATTACATACTACCTGCACGTTGATGGAATGCCAGTGCTTGCAGTTCCTATAGATGTGCTCTGATGCCCTGGGGGGACGTAGAGCCACATGGGTGCAGTCGATGGCACCTAGCACTTTGGGGAATCGTGCCACACCGTAATAATCCAGGGCGGCAGCATGCCTTTCTGCAGGTGTTCTGGGCAGGTATATGTGCCTGCGGACTGATGGGCGTGCAGTGATGATGTTCAAGACCTGGTGTAGGCAGCGTGACTGGGTGGCCTGTGATACCCCACCCACTATGGCACTTGTCCGCTGAAATGATCCAGTGGCTAAGAAGTGCAGTACATTGAGGACCTTCTCCAGGGGGCTGAGTGCTTGGGAGCACAGGGTGGGTGATGTGAGGTCATCCTCCCACTCACTCACCAGGTCCAGTATTATGTGTGGTGGAAACCTGTACCTCCCATACACCTGGTCATCAGGCATCCCGAAAAGGCTGGTTCTGGGTGTGAATATTCTGGCCCTGACTATCCTCCTCCTCCTCCTTTGGTAGCCCACGCCCACTGCTGCTAGGAACGGTATGTTCATCCTGGGTCTGAGCTTGTTATTTTGTTAGCGCGCAAATTTATGCGTTGCGCGTGTTGTAGGCGAGCGTGTGACCCGCGCACCCCTGAAATCCAGTACCCAGTCCAATAGCGTGTGGAAATTCCCGCGCACCCCGGGATACAGGTGCGCTGACGTACTTGCGTGTGTAAGTGCCCGCGCACCCCTGATATACACGTGCATAGGCCAATCGTGTGTACGCGCACTTTTGTCCAATTACACGCGATGACACTCTGACGTGCTGTCCAATTACACGCGATGACACTCTGACGTGCAGTCTTTCCACGTGTGCTCTGTCATCACGTGCTGTGTGGGAAACACCCGTGCGGGTCACGTCACAGACGCGCTTACGCGCTGAGGGCCTTTGGTCCGATAGAATCGCGTATGCGTGCTGACGCGCTTACGCGCTGAGTGCCTTTGGTCCAATAGAATCGCGTATGCGTGCTGACGCACTTACGCGCTAAGGGCCTTTCCTCGATTTTCACGCTGACGTGCAGGATTTTCACGTGCCAAATCACTCCGTATCAAGCTGGCCACGCGTAAGCACATGGAAGACCACGCTCCTGCCCAGAAGGCCGAACTACTGCCCCCCAGAGCCCCGAGCACGCTCCCACCTGTCATCTGCTGCTGCCTGACTGCCTGCTGCCCACGTGCACTGCCATTTGCTGCCTGCACATCAGCCAGGGGTGCTGTTGCTGTGACCACCCCTGCTGGAACTGAAGACTCCCGACTGGGATTCCATCGCTCCACAGCCCAGCCCCAGGACCCAGTTGCCCACCCACTCCTGCCTCTGGGGTTGTCATGTCGGGGTAAACACCATCTGTGACCACTGACAACCCCCGGCCAGAGAGGCAGAGGGGCACCAGCTTCAGTGCCACCGAAGTTGGTGTCCTGGTGGAGCAAGTCCTGGGGCAGTATGATGCCCTCTTTGGAAGTTCCCGCGCCGACAAGGAAGGACTGACTCGGATCTGGACTGACATCGTGACTGCCATCAACGCGGAGGGGGTGGCAGTCCGGGACTTACAACATGTCAGGAAGCGCTGGGAGGACTTCAGGTCCAGGACCCTGAACAAGGCCCGGCGCCTCTTGAAGGCAGCGGATGCCAAGGGGCGCCGGGGCCACTTGTCGGAAGAACAGATGAGGGTCCTGGAACGCATATCCCCAGCGCTCCACGTCCAGGTCCTAGAGAAGCAGACCCGTCTGGAGTCGAGCGGTGAGTGTACATGCATCCTGATTGTGAGCAGTGCGTGTGGTGATTATTCGGTAGTGTGCAGGTTGCACATCTGTTTGTATGGGGTCGAGTATGGGTGGGGGTGTACAGGGCCGTGGGGCTGACACATGCGAGGGCTGTAATGTGTGAGACATGGATGGTGCTTGTGTGTGTAGGCTTGCATGCCAAATGCAGTTGTGTGTGCACACATGTTTGGATGAATGTGTATGTAAGTAGACATGTCCGTGATGTCACGCATGTATGTTGTTTTCGGCTGCATGTATGAGCACTGTGTACATGTGCATGTGTGTATATTTGACAAGGGTGCAACAGTGATGCAACATGGATGCATGTGACAGCGGTATGTGGAAGCCTGATTGGCAGATGTGACATGGATGCCCGTCTGAACACTGGGACACTTGGCAGAGGTGTACACATGCATGCAAGTGTGGTGGTGTGTGTACATGTGTGGTGCACTTCCTATGTTGCATGTGATGTCTGGCTCCCCTTTGGCTGCTCATGCAGTTGTATGTGTAGGGATGGTGGTAGCAGTTGCGATATGGCTGTGGTATGGCTCATGTGTGCGAGTTGTAATGACATGTGTGTTGGGGATTGTGTGTGTATGTGTCCATTCTACAGTGCCCTGATGCCTGTGTTTTGTTTCTCCCTGTCTGCAGCGTCAACTGATGAAGAGGGCGGAGAAGGTGCTGTGGAGCACAGCGGCGGGGATCCCACCGCCAGCCGGAGACGCAAGGCCCGGCTCCCCTCCCGTGTTGTCATCTCGTCGGGGAGTGAGGAGTCCGGTGCCGCGTCCCAGGCCGCAGCTGCCGGGGGGAGGTCCAAGAGGCGGAGGTTGGAGTTGGACTCCTCGGCAGCAGAAGGGGCAGCTGGGACCCCACAGGGCCCAACAGGGGAAGATGGCACGGAGTCATCCAGGTTGGTGGGGGGTTTGGTGGAGGAGGAGGCTGTGCAAGCACCAGAGACGGGGTCTGGAGGTGGGGATCCCACTGGTGCTAGTGGTGCAGTGCAGGACCAGGGACAGGAGGCAGCACAGGCCGCCGCGGAGGTGCCTGTGTGCAATCCTGTCCCCGATCCTGTCCCTGCATCATCTTGCACCAGCAGGGATGCCTACGTCCAGACCCGTTTTCAGGCAGGGGATGAGCTGACGTCAACTGGCCTTCCTCTGCCTGCGGACGTGGCTATCCAGGTCCGGGTTGAGCCTGTCCTGGCTGGTGTGGCGTTGCGTCAACGGGCCATGCGAGGTGACCTGCAGTCTTTTCATGGAGAGACTGCACGTCATCTCGAATGGCTCGTTGACCACGTCAGCCTGCTGGGACAGGTCACCCAGGCCGGATTCTTCCATCTGATGGGGCTTGCTCCGACCCCCTCCTCAACTGGACCCCCTACGCGCCAGTCGTCCTCTGAGCCATCTTCCCACCCATCAGTCACCTGGGTGCCCTGTGGAGCTGCCTCCGACGGTGCGGCCAGGCTGGTGGAGGAGGCATCCCTGCCACAGTCGGGAGTCGGACGTCCAGCAGGGGTGGCCACATCAACAACTGCACCCCAGCCGGCGGAGGATGTGCAGGCAGCAGGAGGCAGTGCACGGGCAGAGGCAGAGCAGCAGCAGCAACATGGTGGGAGCTATGAAGGCTCGGGGCCTTCGACATCGGAGGGGCAGGCATCGGCCGGAGGGCAGGAGGACCCAGGACAGAGAGTGTCTTCCGTGTGGCAGCGGTTGGGCCCCGCCATAGGTGTGGAGCGGCGGCAAGCGGAAGAGGCGCGGCTCACAATGGTCAGGGCGGAGAACTCCATGCGGAGGGCCCTGAGGCGGGCCGAGTGCCTCGAGGCAATCTGCAGGGGGTTGGAGGAGGACACGGCGTCGTCCCTGCGGACCCTCGGGGCCATGGAACAGGACCGCCTCCGGGACATCGAACAGGAGTTCGATGATGCCCTGGCCCGGAACACCACGGAGTGAGCCGCTGGACTTGCCCGCCGCCTTTGTATATAGTTCTTTAGTTTTAGGTTTCCTTTGTTTGTTCTTATGATTTGGAGTCGACGGACACTGCTCCACTTTTTGTATATAGTTGCATTTTAGTTAGGGTTTTTTGTAGGTTTCCTTTGTTCAGTTGGGCTCATGGACCCTTGGATGTTTTGTACATAGTTCTTCATTGGATTGATTTTATTTTTCATTTGACTTTGGACTACATTTTTTTGGATTAGGATTTGGTGGTTTTATTTTTTTAAACGGACATGCAGTTTATCTTTTTTTCATTCCCATTGTAGTTTGTTTCATTTCTTTTGCATTCTTTTTTTTTAAAATACAGTTTTGTTTTCATACTTCACTGTGTGGTATCATCTCATTGGTTTCATGCATGTCACGTTGGGTGTTTTCCCATTCAATTGCAACCATTGTGTGTGACGGACATGGGTTCATTAGCTTTATGAACATTGGGGGTGTAACATGTAATTTCCATTTCCATGTGGGTGAATGGGTTACTTGGTAGGGCTTTTTGGCTGTGGAGGCTGACCATAACGCACATGATTGGGGATTGTGAGGACCTGGTGGGGGCTGCCCATGGTGGCTGGGGGGTGGGGGTGGGTGGGAGACATGGGTGGGGGCCTGGTGGAGGGTGCCCCTGCACTGCTGGGGGGTGGGGGGTGGGAGACATGAGTGGGGGCCTGGTGGAGGGTGCCCCTGCACTGCTGGGGGGTGGGGGTGGTGGGAGACATGAGTGGGGGCCTGGTGGAGGGTGCCCCTGCACTGCTGGGGGGTGGGGGTGGTGGGAGACATGAGTGGGGGCCTGGTGGTGCTGCCCCTGCACTGCTGGGGGGTGGGGGGGGTGGGAGACATGAGTGGGGGCCTGGTGGAGGGTGCCCCTGCACTGCTGGGGGGTGGGGGTGGTGGGAGACATGAGTGGGGGCCTGGTGGAGGCTTCCCCTGGTGGCTGGGGGGTGGGGGTGGTGGGAGACATGGGTGGGGGCCTGGTGGAGGCTGCCCCTGCACTGCTGGGGGGTGGGGGGGGTGATAGGGGACATGGGTGGGGGCCGGGTGGAGGGTGCCCATGGTGGCTGGGAGGTAGGGGTGCAGGGGGACATGAGTGGGGGACTGGTGGTGGTGCCCCTGCACTGCTGGGGGGTGGGGGTAGGTGGATGACATGAGTGGGGGCCTGGTGGTGCTGCCCCTGCACTGCTGGGGGGTGGGGGTGGTGGGAGACATGAGTGGGGGCCTGGTGGAGGGTGCCCCTGCACTGCTGGGGGGTGGGGGTGGGTGCGAGACATGAGTGGAGGCCTGGTGGAGGGTGCCCATGGTGGCTGGGGGGTGGGGGTGGGTGGGAGACATGAGTGGGGGCCTGGTGGAGGCTGCCCCTGGATGCTGGGGGGTGGGGGTGCAGGGGGACATGAGTGGGGGCCTGGTGGTGCTGCCCCTGCACTGCTGGGGGGTGGAGGGGGTGGGAGACATGAGTGGGGGCCTGGTGGAGGGTGCCCCTGCACTGCTGGGGGGTGGGGGTGGTGGGAGACATGAGTGGGGGCCTGGTGGAGGCTGCCCCTGGTGGCTGGGGGGTGGGGGTGGTGGGAGACATGGGTGGGGCCTGGTGGAGGCTGCCCCTGCACTGCTGGGGGGTGGGGGTGGTGATAGGGGACATGGGTGGGAGCCAGGTGGAGGGTGCCCATGGTGGCTGGGGGGGAGGGGTGCAGGGGGACATGAGTGGAGGCCTGGTGGAGGCCTCCCATGGTGGCTGGGGGGTGGGGTGGTGGGAGACATGAGTGGGGGCCTGGTGGGGGCTGCCCATGGTGGCTGGGGGGTGGGGGTGGGTGGGAGACATGGGTGGGGGCCTGGTGGAGGGTGCCCCTGCACTGCTGGGGGGTGGGGGTGGTGGGAGACATGAGTGGGGGCCTGGTGGAGGGTGCCCCTGCACTGCTGGGGGGTGGGGGTGGTGGGAGACATGAGTGGGGGCCTGGTGGAGGCTGCCCCTGGTGGCTGGGGGGTGGGGGTGGTGGGAGACATGAGTGGGGGCCTGGTGGAGGGTGCCCCTGCACTGCTGGGGGGTGGGGGTGGTGGGAGACATGAGTGGGGGCCTGGTGGAGGGTGCCCCTGCACTGCTGGGGGGTGGAGGTGGTGGGAGACATGAGTGGGGGCCTGGTGGAGGGTGCCCATGGTGGCTGGGGGGTGGGGGTGGTGGGAGACATGAGTGGGGGCCTGGTGGAGGCTGCCCCTGCACTGCTGGGGGGTGGTGGTGATAGGGGACATGGGTGGTGGCCTGGTGGAGGGTGCCCCTGGTGGCTGGGGGGTGGGGGTGGTGGGAGACATGAGTGGTGGCCTGGTGGAGGCTGCCCCTGCTGGCTGGGGGGTGGGGGTGGTGGGAGACATGAGTGGGGGCCTGGTGGAGGGTGCCCCTGCACTGCTGGGGGGTGGTGGTGATAGGGGACATGGGTGGGGGCCTGGTGGAGGCTGCCCCTGCACTGCTGGGGGGTGGGGGTGGTGGGAGACATGAGTGGGGGCCTGGTGGAGGGTGCCCCTGCTGGCTGGGGGGTGGGGTGGTGGGAGACATGAGTGGGGGCCTGGTGGAGGCTGCCCCTGCACTGCTGGGGGGTGGTGGTGATAGGGGACATGAGTGGGGGCCTGGTGGAGGCTGCCCCTGGTGGCTGGGGGGTGGGGGTGCTGGGTGACATGAGCAGGTGTGCAGGGTAGTCCCCTGTGGTGTGTGCTGCCTGCAGGGGCCATGGAGGGTGTACAGGGAATACCTGGGAGCACACAGCCAAATCGCGTGTAGATTTTCCCGCGTACCCCTGTCATACACGTGCCCAGCCAAATCGTGTGTGGAACTTCCCGCGCACCCCTGAAATCCACGTACCCGGCCAAATGGCGTGTGGAACTTCCCGCGCACCCCTGTAATCCACGTACACGGCCAAATCGCGTGTGGAACTTCCCGCGCATCCCTGAAATCCACGTACCCGGCCAAATCGCGTGTGGAACTTCCCGCGCACCCCTGAAATCCACGTACCTTGACAAATCGTGTGTGGAACTTCCCGCGCACCCCTGAAATCCACGTACCCGGCCAAATCGCGTGTGGAACTTCCCGCGCTCCCCTGTAATCCACGTACACGGCCAAATCGCGTGTGGAACTTCCCACGCACCCCTGAAATCCACGTACCCGGCCAAATCGCGTGTGGAACTTCCCGCGCACCCCTGAAATCCACGTACCTTGACAAATCGCGTGTGGAACTTCCCGCACACCCCTGTAATCCACGTACACGGCCAAATCGCGTGTGGAACTTCCCGCGCACCCCTGTAATCCACGTACAAGGCCAAATCGCGTGTGGAACTTCCCGCGCACCCCTGTAATCCGCGTACCCTGACAAATCGCGTGTGGAACTTCCCGCAAACCCCTGGAATTCACGTACCCTGACAAATCGCGTGTGGAACTTCCCGTGCACCCCTGAAATCCACGTACCCGGCCAAATCGCGTGTGGAACTTCCCGCGCACCCCTGAAATCCACGTACCCGGCCAAATCGCGTGTGGAACTTCCCGCGCACCCCTGAAATCCACGTACCCGGCCAAATCGCATGTGGAAATTCCCGCGCACCCCTGAAATCCACATACACGGCCAAATTGCGTGTGAGACTTCCCGCGCACCCCGGTATACACGCACACGTATTTTTTGTCAGCGGGTGTCCGTGTTTGTGGGTACCCCTTTGCACGTCATTTGTCCTGGAGGGCCACAGTATAGGACATTCATCATGGCAGTATATAGGTGCTATTTGTTGGCGCACCTTTTGGCGCACATTTCTTCCAGGCGCAGAGACGCTACCGCCTGCTTTCTTGTGGCGGTCTTGTTTGTGCCTGTGCGCTGGTTTGAGCGTGCGCTTTTTTGCCCTATTCTATTCCATGAATACATGTTGTAGGCGAGCGTGTGGTTGTTCCGCGCACTTGTGCCCTGTACTTCCACCGTGACGCCCACATTTTGGCAAGTTGTTCCCCATTCCAAGTGTTACGCCCCGTGTTCCGCCTACTTTTGTTGCGTGCGCCGCGCTATGTGCGATTTTCGCTGTGGCCTGTGCGATTTTCGCTGTGACCTGGCGCACGCAGTTAGATGGCCTGTGCGCCAACGTGCGCCGCGCACTTTTTTATCGCACATCCGAAGGTTTTCTCGCGCACGGCCTTCCATGAATCGATGTGCGCTGCTTTTCGTGCGATTTTCGCACTTGCACTGCGATTTGCACGTTTTTGGCCACTTGCGCCGCGCTAATTATTCCATGAATCGGCCTGTGTGTCTTTGAACACTTTCCCATAATATGTACTCCTCTAAATATTAAGCTACATATAGTGACATTGCTGATTATCTAGATATTACTAATGTGCCCAAGCTATCCCCTGACGTAACGGCTTAGCTAGACGAACAAATAGAACTGCTGTTTTAGAGCTTTCTAGTGGTAGATCACTGGGACCCCATGCACCCATTACTGGTTTTCATAAAGCTTACGCAGAGCTTTTAGCCCCATATTTATTGCAATTGTATACTACTGAGGCAGTTAATAAAGGTTCCCTTCAATCAACAATGTGTGAAGTTAGTGTAATAATCGTGTTGAAATCCGACCTCCGACCAGATGATTGTCCCTCCTACCGCCCATTATCAATGCTTAACGTTGAATATAAAGTGCTGGCCAAGATAGTAGCAAATCAACTGATGCTGGTAATGTGTAAACGAATGCACCCGGAACCATCGGGTCTACGGAACTGAATTTGCGTCATATGCTTGACATGGTTTCAGCATCCAAGCCAACACCAAATTTAATTGCCACCCTATCGTATGCCGAATAGGGTTTCTATTTGATAGGTTTAGATGATACATGAGGCCCCAGTGGCTACAGTGCTCACTAATGTTGGCATTTCCCTGGCCTCTCCATTCTCACAGCGGCATGCCACAGTGATGCTCATCATCCCCTGTACTGTTTGCGCTTGCAATAGGGCATTTATCACAATTTCTGTACCAAAAACACTCACTTAGAGGGGTGCGTATACCACATGAATGCTGCCTCATTTCAATATACGTGGATGACGTGGCCCTTTATGTAAATAATCCACAAATTGCCTTATTCCCAAGTGTGAGGGAAGTTCATGAGTACAGGAAATGCACCGGTCTCCCTTTCAACTGGGCCACATTGGAGATATTCCCACTGTCTGAGAAAACAGTTGGGAACCTTCTCCACTGAAACCACTTTAGGTGGTGGCCGGAGTCTGTGAGATACGTAAAAGTACAAATCACATGTAATGTTAACACTGGGATCTGAATGAATTATACTCCAGTGGTTTTTTAATCTTGAGCACAAAATGTGCCAATCTACGCTGTCACTGCCGTGCATCGAGGTTGTGGTTAAACGTCTTACCCAAGCTGTTGTACCTCTTTCAAGAGATGCTGCTTTTCCTCTCTAAACGTCCCTTCTCAAGGTTGAATGGTTTGATTAGTGGCTTGATATGGGTGAGGGAGATCCTAGGATACGTCGGGAAGTCAAATGAGTGTGGGAGGTTGGCGATGCCAGATCTCTACGTATATTACGTGGTATTTCAGGTGCAGTTTACAACTTATATCTGGAATCATCAACAAGGGACCCACATGTTTGTGTTGAACAGTTTTAGGTTAGACCTGTTGCTTTTGGCTATGGCGATGTGTGGTAACTCTGGGAGTCCCCCCACGGTACCTGAATCCAGTCTTGGGTACATATTAGCCATGACGTCAGATTGGGAATCTATCAGGTGATAATAAATGGCTGTCTCCCTCTTTGGAATGTAGAAAATCCCAAAATGGCAATGTCATGTTTGATATTATGCTTCGTAGGGACTGCTCACTGGCTGGTTTAAAGAGGTGGGAGGACCTGCTTGTAGATGGTGAATTCATCACCTGAGGAATTGGTCTCCAAGAGTCCCTATGTCTACTAATATTCTTGCTTACCTCAGATTGAGAGCACCTGTATAATGTAAGTGGTGTGGTGTTCCAAGGCTGCCACAAACGTCTTACAACCAGTATGATATCAACCAGTATGATACCTAAAATGTATGCACATATTCAGTAGAAAAAGAAAGGTGCCCACACATTCTGCCGGATATAAATGTGGGAGTAATCTACCCATCCGCTTGGAGGATGAGTAGTGGAGTGAGATATGCACATTAATTAGAAATATATCACTTAGCCCGAGAATGTGTAGAATTCATTTAAGTACGACATAGGATTACTCATAAAATTCTGACCTTGTCCTTCAAATGCCAAACAAATGCCTGTCCAGTCTATCTTATTGACAGAGTAAAATCCCAAGTAGGCGGAAGGAAGATCCGCTCCTCCGCTTGCCCCACATTTATCCAGCCTCGATACAAACTTGTCAATTTTGGAGGAACTTCCTTCAATACCCAAGCACCACTGCAGTGGAATCTACTTCCCAGACACATACGCATGGCCGACAATTTGGCACTTTTTAAAAAAGAAATAAGAAAGTTCCTGTTCAATCTTAACCCAGGCTGAACCTAGCCTTGCCCCCCTTCTGCTGACACTCCCCTGCTACTCACTTGTTTGTTTGTCACTTGGTTTTGTTACTTGTTTTTTGTGCGCTCTGAGGCCACGGGCGTATGGCGCTTTATAAAAATTGAAATAAATAAATAAATAAATATACGTACATAGATGTTATCATTTTACCTCTATGGCCCACGCTATAGACTCTGTGAGTTCGGAATATCCAAGATGGAAACCGGGCTACACAGACTTGTATCACGTTATGGACATATCATTGTGTTAGAGAATATTGGCGGAAAGTACTCCTAGTCCTGAGTGAGATAACTGAATGTGAGATCTCGTTAGACCCAATGGGTTTGCCTATTAGGTGTCTTTCACAAATATTTGGCATCGAATACAATGTTTCTAGAACCTGCTTTTGTACTGACGTAGAGAAGACTAACTACAAATTGGTTAATGGAAAGCTTCACCAAGGTGCTGTGACCAACTGATGAATATGATCAATAATAATGAGAACGAGGCAGACTCGGGGGCCTTGCACAGCTCGACGAGTAGACCGAAAGATATATGGCACCACTTCAGAATATACTTATACAAGTAACCAAATAATGACGTTAAGTTAAAGTGTTAGTGATGCGGACTAGCTACATCCGGCTGAACAATTCCCACTGCCATATTTTCTTTGTATTATATTGCAATTGCTAGGCATATGTAATCCTGGTTTGTTTAATTTACATCATGTATGTTATTTGTTGCATAATATTATAAAACATTATTAAAATTACGTTTAAAAAAATACTAGAGTCGTTATAATTGGATCAACTGTATTTAAGGCGATAGCAGCAGCAAACACTGTTAACAACGCAGCGACATTGATGCCAGGAATTTTGAGTTAGAACGGACCAAACTCTTTCTTTAGTATTTATAAGAAATCATTTAGATATTTTGCCAAATGGAACCAGGGAAATTGGGCAACCTTGGTGCGTGCCACTGGCAATAGAGGAGGCCCTAGATTGTGATCCATTAAAGCCAGCTAATGAAATAGGGTGTTGAGATAGGCTCGAAATGGCCTTAATGTATACACTGGAAATGCATATCGCCCGCTCTGATTCCCCAATCTAACCCTACTGAAGGCCTCATCGGCAGGGAGAAAACCAAGCACTCGAGGTGTGGCTAGCAAAGTCCAGGGCTGACCTAGCTAAATTAGTGAAGTCTCTCATACTACGGGTCCATATGCAGCCATGCTGTTGCTGTGATAGTAACTAAGTGAAATAGGAGTGCAGATAGGTGGTTAGCAAGTATCTCAGCATAAACATTGCCATCCAACTGTGATAAAGCAATTGGTTCGAAGGATTAGGAAAATGTCGGCTCTCTTCTTTTTCTTAAATAATACAATGTTAACTCTCTTGTGTGTATTTGAAAAGTGTCCCTCACTTCCCCCTGCCTCAACAGTTCAGAGTAATATTGAAGTTAATGGAGAGAAAATGATCCTGTAAAACTCTCCCGGAAGATGGCCCCCACTGCTGGTTTATCATTTGGTAAGAAATCGATAGGTGATTTAAGGCTGACTAATGGAATCGGAGATAATAGATAATGTTGTGTCTCAGCTCATTCCTGGCCCATTGAGAGCCACACAGTCTGTTGTATCATATGTGGAGAGTTGCCACCCACCTCTGAATAGAGGTTTTCATAGTACTGTACAAAAGTTTTAAAAATTGGTTGTGGCATTTAATCATATTCTGGATATAGCTCCACCTGTTTGAGGCCTAATATTCTTTAGGAAGTAATGCCAGCATCTGCCTAGCACACTGGCAAACTTCTTACGCATTTTTCTTATCAATACATCTTTCCCTCAGTTCGATCTGTTGCTGAGTCTTCTTAGCACATATCTTTTGGAATTGCAACTTCATCAAAATTGACCTATGTCTACCAGTCTGAAGTGTTGACTGCTTTGGCTCTTTCATGGGTGACAGTATTATGGCAAGATCTGTATGAAAGCTCTCTCTAAAGGCACACCATTTTACAGTGATGTGGTTGGTTCATAGCCGCGACTTCAGCCTTTAGCTCATCCCAAACAAACAATAGATGCCCGCTCCCCTAATTCACAGTTGTGTATGAATCGATTTCTTGATGGATTTTTTTTCCAAGAAATGAGCAACAAGCAATACAAATGTATCGAAAATTCAACTCATCTGGGGGCATACGGTTTCAATGTCAAATGTACATAAAATACAAGTTCGGTCAGAGATTGTGATTGTTGAAATAGTAGATTTACAGCCACCGAATAATTGTTCAAAGACTAAGAAGTACTCAGTCCTGGAGTGGGCATGCTGTGGATTAGAACATGGCTGAAATCCCTGCTAGTGCGACTCTAAAATGGCCTTGAAGCAGTAGGGTCAAAGGTATTCTTATGAGTCTTGTAATATTTCGGGATAAAGTTGGTGTATTAAAAGATTGATCAAGAATAGGATATAAGAGCACAAAATATTACAGCCAACACATTTGGGAAAATGCACAGCCAGATTATCTCAAAAGGGGAAATCATCAGTATGTGGCACATCAAAATTGCAGACAGTAAATTGAACAGACTCCAGTTTGACTTGCAATAGAAAACAGACAACAAGGGAGTGGGCGAATGCTAACTACAGCACCAGTACCAGAGTGGGGAACAAGACGCGCCCCTACCTATGACACTAAGCTGCAACAACACTGCTGGGAATGTGCCACATCATCACACATAACAATTAGACGGACAGGAAAGAAAAAGTCAAAACGTGCCTACCTATAGGACAACTGGATACATAGAACAAGAGTTATAAGGTCTAAGAGACATATACCCCACTAACCCTATGCTCAAGTCTCTGCATACCCAACTCACATGAAAATCCACACTACTATCTTCTCGCTCAGCAAACCGCACGCACTTCACACACTGCAACAACAAACAAACAACACATAAACCGCACCAACAGCACACAAGGTGTTGCATCGGTCCGATATTCACACCAAAGCTCAGCGCAGAGTGAAAACCAAACTGGAGCTGTCAGCAGCACACCACTTTCTCACTTTCCTACTCCCTCTTCACCCGACTAACCCATTCCCGCCCCCTTGTTTGCAGATCCACCTGCGCGCCTGGGAGCCAACTCTGTTGGTGATGCTGTGCAGTACAAATTCCTTTAACATTAACATTAATAATAGCCCCCAGAGTAGCACGAATCTTTTCATTGACTACTTATACTTACTACTGCAAGCGTGTTGGACATCTGAGAATGTATAAATACATTTCTATATGCCTTGAAATTATCAAAATGATCTTCCCCTCATCCAGAACACAACTGTATTGCAATCAAACAAAACGGGCAAAAGTGGCAGCTGGTAATTGTACCAATCAAAAGCCTCCTGCTTGGTTTCTTCATTGAGGCAATTGACAAAAACTTAGAAGAGAAATAAAAGAGATAGGCAAAATACATTCTGCCTTTTAAGCAGCTGTTTGGCTTTGCTGGCACCAGAATAGAGATTGGGGCTCCCAGGTCTTGATCTCTCTGTGACGTTTGATGAGGTTGACAATGGGAAACTACTTTCCAATCCGTCTACATTTATGATTCTTGATGGAAAGTCATAAAGTGGCTTTCATCTTTTTTCCCCGTGCTGATGACAAATTACAAAGAGGGAATCCTCCAGGTTGGACCCCATATTCATGCATTTTGGGGTACCCCGACAGTCAGTCCAGTCACCAATGTTCGCTAATCTGCATAAAGAACACCTGCTTTTGCAGGTAAAATTGAGAAGCTATCTTTCCAATGCAATTTTAGTTCCACTGCCAGTAGTCTTCCAACCACTCTCCCACTCCAGAGAGTCTGTATTAATGGCAGAGACTATCAATGCATGCAGTGAGATTCTGGGACTCCCTTCCAAAGTCCATTTGCGAGTGAATCTTCATTTTCATGTGATGCTAAATACCGGTTTCCATAACAGTGCTGTGTTCTGTTTACTCTCTTCAATTAATTATCAAAGCTTAATCTGGTTGTCAATTGTGAGTTTTAGAAATAGTAGGATATAACCTGGCACCAAACATTGTAAAACAGGGACCTCTTTGGTTGGCATCCAAAGCCCAAGGGCACCTTTCTCAGTGCTATTGAGGATTGTATGTAGCTTTTACTAAAGAAACCCCCATATGTAATTTGGTTGGAGGGAGTGAGAGCTGGAAGATCATGTGTAACCTAAGCTGATTTGCACAAACTTCTTAAGCCTGAAGAAGATTAGGATACAGCACTGACTCCAGGAGCAACCATTCTGCTGCAACTTTCCATGATGTGGCCTGATGTTTAGGGGGACATAATTAAAACAAAGCGACTTAAAACGTTTTTTTAAATTAAACACAAACAATGTCGAAATCAATGTAGATATACAAAACCTAAGAAAATTATAAATGGAAAACGTTATAGATGTAAGCCCAAAAAAATTGTGATTTTTGCACATGTTCGGATGCATATTAACCTACTGGTAAAACTCTTTCCAAATAGGACATTAACATCTGATAACTGCAGTGCTTCTTGAAGGTCAAAACCAATTTTCAGCACTGCGTCCAAGGTACATAGTAGTTTGGCCAAATGGAAAGCTGGGATTCTTGAAGAGAAATGGCAATCAAAATGCAAGGTCAACAATGACGTCCCTTTAGCCGACTTGCACATTCAAAACGTGGGTAAGGGCATGAAAGGTTCTTACTGACTCCTGAGTCAATGGATCGAAGGAAGGCAGAGCACAACCTTACTTGGGGAGTCAAAGGAAAGGAGAAAGGAGAGCATGCTTGACTAATTGCCAGTTTAGAGCTGAGATGGGTGTTGAATTGACAGAAAACCTCTGCTGACCTTTTGCCTGTGGGAAAGAGTTCTGACTTCAATGTTGACCTCTCCTCTTTCCCTCCGATCACCCATAACGTTTCTCTACCTGCTCACTTTGTTTCATATTGGGATTTTGTTTTCCTGGGAATATTTCACGACAGATTGCTGGGTTTAAAAGGTGAGCGCCTTTCATACTTTGCCAGCATATTTATTGGAACATTTCCTCTCTCTGGTTATTCTCTGGTTATTATTCTGGTGTTCATTACTTTTTCTAAAAATCCAATGCTATTTTGTCTTGCACACTTTCTTCTAAGTTGTCAGTCAATTGAATGACATTTGTATATATATTTCACTTTAGGATATATATTCACTTACTGTGCGTATATTTGTGGGTGTCAGCTTTGGATTTTCGCTATGCGGCCAAAGGTATCTGGATATATGTTATTGTTGCAGCCGGTCATTTTTTTCCTTTCCTGTGCTGCTTAAATGCAGTTAGTTGGGGTCGTGCGATGTATCACAACATTCACCAAGACACCAGCCATGAAACAAGGGGCTTGTAGCACACTGCTTAACCAAGGTGTGTGATCCTTGGCAAATAATGTTATCTCATTGTGCTTTGCCTAAAAACACTGTGAGTTCTCAAAGCCTGCAATCTTTTATACATAACAATGCCACTGTCAAAACAGGTCAAAATCATTTTGTGATTGATGAACGTCTTTGAGCGATGGGTTGCAAGTGTTTTAAAAATATAGAGTGGCCGTGCCCACCAGCCATGGCAGGGATGTTAAAGTAAGCAATGCATTGTAACAAAACCTTTGAAATTCAAGGAAAAACTTGCAGGGACATTAAGGTTAGAACTTAATGCAACGAAACCCCTGAAATTCAGCTGAAGTCACCTTAACGTCACGCCCCCTGTTGCGCAGCCTATGAGCACACTGATGACATTGCCAATGATATCACTTGTGACATCACCAATTACATCATCTATGTCATTGCTGATGACATCACTAATAACAGTGTATATGACATCAATGATTATTTAAATAATGGCAGACATAAGATCACTCCAGGTAATTGCCCATATTTAAACCACGCTTACGTTTCTACATATGTGATATTAGCATTTTAGAATAGTTCATAACAATGAGTACATTGTTTAAAACAGTAAACAGCTCAACATCCATCATATCACAATGTGTGAAGCTTTTCTTTGTAGTACGTTGGTAAGAGATGATATCTGAATTATAAATAGTACACTGCTTAGAATATTCCTGTTTGTGCCAAATATATCTAAGACATGTTCACCATAATATAATCTGTATAAACATTTACAAAAAATGCGTAGCAAAAAATAGAAAGTGACACATGTTGAACCCTAATTATTTAGGACGTTTTAAAATAAACATATGTAAATACTCAATTGTTTTATTGTAAGAAAAATGTATACATGTATAATTGTCTAAATGACTTGAAAAGTGCTTTAAAACAGGTAACAACAAAATATTAGGATATAGTTTAAGACTGTTCATACATGGGCATTGAAAAGAAAGTGATTATTACTCTAAATATATATATATATATATATGTATAGAAAAGAAATGAAGTTTAAAAATGCAAAATGTGCTTGAAAACATGTACATATATGTATATTCCTTTTTGTGTGTCTTTTGTAAGTGATTAACATGTTAAAATTGAAATAAAACACACTGTACAAAGTAAAAGTAATCTTTAAATAGTATACAGTTTAAATACATTGATTTGTGTGATGTCATCATTATGGTCATAGGCTGCGCAACAGCGGGGCGTGAAGTTAAGGTGGCTTTAGCTGAATTTCAGGGGTTTTGTTGCGTTCAATTCTCACCTTAAAGGGATGGTCTAGTAAAAATGTTTATTTAAAAAATAGATAGGCAACATAAAAAAAAAATACTAGCATTCTCCGTTTTAAAACTTCCTATGTAAAATTTTGAGCTATTCAAGCTCAAAATTCGCAAAAGCAAGCACATGGGCGCATCCATTTTGTGAAATGGAGGCCCTCCCGTGCTGGCTTTTGCTTTTGCGGCACTAATGAAGGAAAAGCCAGCCAGTTGTAGTAAACAACAGCTACCGCTGGGTGGCTTTCCCTTCATTAGTGCTGTAGGCGGAGGACGGGGACCGGAGACCAGAGCAGGAAAGCTGCAGCTGAATCTCGGTAAGTGCTATTTATTTATTTTTTTAAAATAAGCACTAGCTGCAGTTTTTTTTCTAAGTTTTCCGGGCTGGCGGAGCCCGGAAAACTTAGAAATAAAACCGCAGCTTTAAAAACGTATTTATGTTTGCGGTCGCTTTTGAAGCGACCGCAAACATAAATACAACGTTATTGTGTTGGAAAACGCTGCGGTTTTTCTTTCCGAGTTTCTCAGGCTCCTCCGAGCCGGAGGAGCCTGAGAAACTTGGAAAGAAAAACCGCAGTGTTTTCCAACACAACCGCGTGTGTTTCTGCCTGCTGTGGCTATCACTTTGGGTCTCCGGTGCTCCCAGGGGAGCACCGGAGACCCAAAGTGAAAGCCACAGCAGGCAGAAACACAACGCGGTTATGTTTACATGCCGCGTAGTGTTTCTACCTACAGCTGATTTCCCATTTGGGGCTCTGGGGCTCCCCGTGGGGAGCCCAAGAGCCCCAAATGGGAAAGCAGATTCAGGCAGAAAAAACGCGGTTGTGTTGGAAAACGCTGCGGTTTTTCTTTCCGAGTTTCTCAGGCTCCTCCGAGCCGGAGGAGCCTGAGAAACTTGGAAAGAAAAACCGCAGCGTTTTCCAACACAATAACGTTGTATTTATGTTTGCGGTCGCTTCAAAAGCGACCGCAAACATAAATACGTTTTTAAAGCTGCGGTTTTATTTCTAAGTTTTCCGGGCTCCTCCAGCCCGGAAAACTTAGAAAAAAAAACGCAGCTAGGGCTTATTTTTTTTTAAAAAATAATCGCACTTACCGAGATTCAGCTGCAGCTTTCCTGCTCTGGTCTCCGATCCCCGTCCTCCGCCTACAGCACTAATGAAGGGAAAGCCACCCAGCGGTAGCTGTTGTTTACTACAACTGGCTGGCTTTTCCTTCATTAGTGCCGCAAAAGCAAAAGCCAGCACGGGAGGGCCTCCATTTCACAAAATGGATGCGCCCATGTGCTTGCTTTTGCGAATTTTGAGCTTGAATAGCTCAAAATTTTACATAGGAAGTTTTAAAACAGAGAATGCTAGTATTTTTTTTTTTATGTTGCATATCTATTTTTTAAATAAAAATTTTTACTAGACCATCCCTTTAACGTCCCTGCAACTAAGGTCTTTTTTCCTTGGTGTGTGTGTGTGTATATATATATATATATATATATATATATATACATATATATATATATATATATATATATATATATATTGTGTGTGTGTAATATCTTTAGGCTTAAAAAAAATCGGTTTCGTTTTCATTTACTGGTCCTTTATTTTCCATGCATGTTAATGCAATATACATAGTTTGTAGTCAAAGTTTTTTTGTCAATATTTTTTCCTCTAGGAACTTCTTTTGATGTTTACATTTCTTATTTTATATCAATACCCTTCTTCAATCTTTTTAACCGTGAACATTTTACCCTTCAAATGAATCTGTTATTTAGAATGTATTTTCTATATTAGAGTTTTAAACCAGAGCATTTTAAATATCTGTATGCATATTCAAGTTGTATTAACCCTTTAAGTTCCCAAAGGAAATCGCTTAGGCTGTAAAAAGTTGTTGATTTGTACCCTTATGATATATAGAGACTATTTGGGTGTTAGGGGGGTGTATGTCCTATTTCTCCTCCCAACTCCAGATATCCCTATGTGACAAGGAACCTAAGGAAACCCCTTTTTTTAGTCATCATCCACCCCATCAGGCTGTCACCTATCTAAATAATAGAAAATATGGAGCTGATTCGTATTGATTTGCACTGGAGCAAATCAAGAGATGCCCTGGGCATCTCTAAGATGCTCAAGTGCAGATGCGATTTACAAAGATTTGCTCAAGGGCATCTGGCAGGTTCTCCAAGCGGCTTGGAGTCTTCATAAATCATGTCTAGGCAGCAGGAACACATCGGAGATGCTCAGGGCATTTCCCAATGGGCTGCACCGTAAATCTTTGTGAATCAGACCCTGTGTATTTTTATAATTCAAAGAAAGGCGTGGTTATACTATTTGAATAAATAATCCCACAAAGAGTGATTGGTCTCCTATGTCATGGTTTAGTTTAACTGAAGTCCAATAACAGGTCAGGATTAGTTTATGTATATTGTGTAGAGTGTGCTGCTATTGGCTGATGAGTCTGGGATGATGAACAGATCTGGATTAGTTTATGTATATTGCGTAGAGTGTGCTGCTACTGGCTGATGAGTCTGGGGTGATGGACAGATCCGGATTAGTTTATGTATATTGCGTAGAGTGTGCTGCTACTGGCTGATGAGTCGGGGGTGATGGACAGATCCGGATTAGTTTATGTATATTGTGTAGAGTGTGCTGCAACTGGCTGATGAGTCTGGGGTGATGAACAGATCCGGATTAGTTTATGTATATTGTGTAGAGTGTGCTGCTACTGGCTGATGAGTCTGGGGTGATGAACAGATCCGGATTAGTTTATGTATATTGTGTAGCGTGTGCTGCTACTGGCTGATGAGTCTGGGGTGATGAACAGATCCGGGTTAGTTTATGTATATTGTGTAGAGTGTGCTGCTACTGGCTGATGAGTCTGGGGTGATGGACAGATCCGGATTAGTTTATGTATATTGTGTAGAGTGTGCTGCTACTGGCTGATGAGTCTGGGGTGATGGAGAGATCCGGATTAGTTTATGTATATTGCGTAGAGTGTGCTGCAACTGGCTGATGAGTCTGGGGTGATGAACAGATCCGGATTAGTTTATGTATATTGTGTAGCGTGTGCTGCTACTAGCTGATGAGTCTGGGGTGATGAACAGATCCGGATTAGTTTATGTATATTGTGTAGCGTGTGCTGCTACTGGCTGATGAGTCTGGGGTGATGAACAGATCCGGGTTAGTTTATGTATATTGTGTAGAGTGTGCTGCTACTGGCTGATGAGTCTGGGGTGATGGACAGATCCGGATTAGTTTATGTATATTGTGTAGAGTGTGCTGCTACTGGCTGATGAGTCTGGGGTGATGGAGAGATCCGGATTAGTTTATGTATATTGCGTAGAGTGTGCTGCAACTGGCTGATGAGTCTGGGGTGATGAACAGATCCGGATTAGTTTATGTATATTGTGTAGAGTGTGCTGCAACTGGCTGATGAGTCTGGGGTGATGAACAGATCCGGATTAGTTTATGTATATTGTGTAGCGTGTGCTGCTACTAGCTGATGAGTCTGGGGTGATGAACAGATCCGGATTAGTTTATGTATATTGTGTAGCGTGTGCTGCTACTGGCTGATGAGTCTGGGGTGATGAACAGATCCGGGTTAGTTTATGTATATTGTGTAGAGTGTGCTGCTACTGGCTGATGAGTCTGGGGTGATGGACAGATCCGGATTAGTTTATGTATATTGTGTAGAGTGTGCTGCTACTGGCTGATGAGTCTGGGGTGATGGAGAGATCCGGATTAGTTTATGTATATTGCGTAGAGTGTGCTGCAACTGGCTGATGAGTCTGGGGTGATGAACAGATCCGGATTAGTTTATGTATATTGTGTAGAGTGTGCTGCAACTGGCTGATGAGTCTGGGGTGATGAACAGATCCGGATTGGTTTATGTATATTGTGTAGCGTGTGCTGCTACTGGCTGATGAGTCTGGAGTGATGAACAGATCCGGGTTAGTTTATGTATATTGTGTAGAGTGTGCTGCTACTGGCTGATGAGTCTGGGGTGATGAACAGATCCGGGTTAGTTTACGTATATTGTGTAGAGTGCGCTGCTACTGGCTGATGAGTCTGGGGTGATGAACAGATCTGGATTAGTTTATGTATATTGTGTAGAGTGTGCTGCTACTGGCTGATGAGTCTGGGGTGATGAACAGATCCGGATTAGTTTATGTATATTGTGTAGAGTGTGCTGCTACCGGCTGATGGGTCTGGGGTGATTGGTGAACATATCTGGATTAGTTTATGTATATTGTGTAGAGTGTGCTGCTACTGGCTGATGAGTCTGGGGTGATTGATGAACATATCCGGATTAGTTTATGTATATTGTGTAGAGTGTCTTGTAACTGGCTGATGAGTCTAGGGTGATGAACAGATCCAGATTAGTTTATGTGTATTGTGTAGAGTGTGCTGCTACTGGCTAATGAGTCTGGGGTGATTGAGGAACAGATCCAGATTAGTTTATGTATATTGTGTAGAGTGTGCTGCTACTGGCTGATGAGTCTGGGGTGATGAACAGATCCGGATTAGTTTATGCATATTGTATAGAGTGTGCTGCTACTGTCTGATGAGTCTGGGGTGATGAAGAGATCCGGATTAGTAACTATTGTGTAGAGTGTGCTGCTACTGGCTGATGAGTCTGGGGTGATGAACAGATCCGGATTAGTTTATGTATATTGTGTAGAGTGTGCTGCTACTGGCTGATGAGTCTGGGGTGATGAACAGATCCGGATTAGTTTATGTATATTGTGTAGAGTGTGCTGTTACTTGCTGATGAGTCTGGGGTGATGAACAGATCCGGATTAGTTTATGTATATTGTGTAGAGAGTTTATGTATATTGTGTAGAGTGTGCTGCTACGTCTGGGATGATGAACAGATGTGGATTAGTTTATGTATATTGTGTAGAGTGTGCTGCTACTGGCTGATGAGTCTGGGTGATGAACAGATCCGGATTAGTTTATGTATATTGTGTAGAGAGTTTATGTATATTGTGTAGAGTTTGCTGCTACGTCTGGGATGATGAACAGATCCGGATTAGTTTATGTATATTGTGTAGAGAGTTTATGTATATTGTGTAGAGTGTGCTGCTACGTCTGGGATGATGAACAGATCCGGATTAGTTTATGTATATTGTGTAGAGTGTGCTGCTACTGGCTGATGGGTCTGGGGTGATTGGTGAACAGATCTGGATTAGTTTATGTATATTGTGTAGAGTGTGCTGCTACTGGCTGATGAGTCTGGGGTGATTGATGAACATATCCGGATTAGTTTATGTATATTGTGTAGAGTGTCTTGTAACTGGCTGATGAGTCTGGGGTGATGAACAGATCCAGATTAGTTTATGTGTATTGTGTAGAGTGTGCTGCTACTGGCTAATGAGTCTGGGGTGATTGATGAACAGATCCAGATTAGTTTATGTATATTGTGTAGAGTGTGCTGCTACTGGCTGATGAGTCTGGGGTGATGAACAGATCCGGATTAGTTTATGCATATTGTATAGAGTGTGCTGCTACTGTCTGATGAGTCTGGGGTGATGAAGAGATCCGGATTAGTAACTATTGTGTAGAGTGTGCTGCTACTGACTGATGAGTCTGGGGTGATTGATGAACAGATCCGGATTAGTTTATGTATATTGTGTAGAGTGTGCTGCTACTGGCTGATGAGTCTGGGGTGATGAACAGATCCGGATTAGTTTATGTATATTGTGTAGAGAGTTTATGTATATTGTGTAGAGTGTGCTGCTACGTCTGGGATGATGAACAGATGCAGATTAGTTTATGTATATTGTGTAGAGTGTGCTGCTACTGGCTGATGAGTCTGGGGTGATGAACAGATCCGGATTAGTTTATGTATATTGTGTAGAGAGTTTATGTATATTGTGTAGAGTGTGCTGCTACGTCTGGGATGATGAACAGATGCGGATTAGTTTATGTATATTGTGTAGAGTGTGCTGCTACTGGCTGATGAGTCTGGGGTGATGAACAGATCCGGGTTAGTTTATGTATATTGTGTAGAGTGTGCTGCTACTTGCTGATGAGTCTGGGGTGATGAACAGATCCGGGTTAGTTTACGTATATTGTGTAGAGTGTGCTGCTACTGGCTGATGAGTCTGGGGTGATGAACAGATCCGGATTAGTTTACGTATATTGTGTAGAGTGTGCTGCTACTGGCTGATGAGTCTGGGGTGATGAACAGATCCGGATTAGTTTATGTATATTGTGTAGAATGTGCTGCTACTGGCTGATGAGTCTGGGGTGATGAACAGATCTGGATTAGTAACTATTGTGTAGAGTGTGCTGCTACTGGCTTAGAGTCTGGTGTGATTATTACCAAATGATCTTTGCGCCCTATTTCTGGTATAGAGTTTGTGATGCACTAAAGAACAGAATATATCTTAGCAACATTTGCAATTTAATATATAGTTATGTTCCACGCGCATGAAAAATCCACATAGTGCTCATGCACTGGACGCGCTCTCAAGAGTAAATGCTGTAGGTCATCACTTGGCTCTTCTTTTTTTCTTAGGGACCAGCTCAATAACCTGGATTCGATCCTGGACATAAGACTGAAAGACTGAAAGCTCAAGTTTACTCTATGACTACGAGACTTTTTGCCACTTGGAGCTAGAAGGAAAAGAGTTGCTATTCATATTGAAGTCGTGCTGGATTACCGCGGTTAAAATCACCATTATCCTTTTGCTTATGCCGGTGCTATTGCAATGGAATCGAGTGCGTGGCCATACACAAACACTTAGATATAGACAGACTGCCTCTTAACTGATCAGGAATAGTACCATACATATATTTTCTACAGGACCATCTCATAAGAAGATTTTGAGGTCATTAATTCACAATAAAGCACCATTTCTGGCACATAGACCATTATCTTTTATGGCAATTTTTTGTAAAGGGGCAATTTAGGCAGAACATATTCTTGGTTACATGGGTAGGTCATTCTTGATTATAGGACCGTGCTCCTGCCTTTATGAGTCTCTTATCCTTCACCCTAAAAATAACAAAATATGACCTGAAGACACTCGTGTTAAGAATGATCTTTTTAAAATGTGTGGATGAGGTAGGTACGGAACCAGTGCCAGGAAGTGTACTGGTATGATATGTTGATTGTCTATGTCTATGTCTTTGTGCTTATAACGCGCCGAAAGCCCGCGGGCATCAGGGCGCGGGGAGCGCAGAGGAATTCAATTCACATTAAAGTACTTTCCGAGTGTATGGTGTCTCCTCCATTCTAAGGATGCATCAGGAAACTACTGACTTATTGGAATAAAAAGGTTTTTAAGGCTTTCCTGAAACTGAGGTAGTTTCCCTCTTGTCTGAGGGTCACTGGTAATCCATTCCAATATTTGGCCGCCCTAACAGGGAAGGATCTTCCCCTTCCAGTAGCTCGTTTGACCTCAGGTATGGTCAGGCCCCTTGGATGTCTACTGGTCTTAGACATCCAAGGGGCGCGTACCTGACAAATTGTTTTTTGAAATAGGCCGGTGCTTCCCCGAAAGATACATCTATGGACTATCGTCATTGCCTTAAATTTTACTCTATCCTCTATTCTAAGCCAGTGCAGTTATTTTCTTCCTTCTGATATATGGTCCCTCTGATTTTTCTTTTTGATGATGCGAACCGCATCATTTTGCATTACTTGGCATTTGTTTAGCTCTCTCTTAGAGGCTCCCAATAGCAGAGCGTTGCCATAGTCCAAATGGGACAGCACAATTGCTCTAGCTATGGTGGCTGAGTTGATTTCGTTTATAAAGGGTCCAATAGCCCTCAGAAGGCATAGGTAATACCGACTATTTTTATGCAGGTAGTTGACTTGTTGATTCTATAAAGACTCACTATTTAATAACTCAGTCTTAAATGAATTCACTAGCATGTGCGTGACTGATGTACGTGTGGTCGGAGCTCTTTTGCAGTCACTCTGCAAGAGCAATGCCTAGTCATTAGAAGGCCTGGACTGAGGCACGCCTAGTTATCAGTCATTCATTGTCAGTCAGAGTCAAGCCAAACGGCAAGTTCAGATTCGGGTGGCAGCTGTGCACCACTCCTGCACCTGGGGCACTGTGTGCTTGCAGTTGCTGTGATGCTATTACACCCCATGTAAGCGTCAAGTTGGTGAAAGCCAAGTGCCAGTAGAGAAGGAGAGAGGACGAAGGTGGCGTCAGATCTCCCCCTCTTCCCCGTGATTATCTATCGGTTTCACTTGCTATTTGAGTCCTGCCAGTCATTTGCCTGTTTTTCCATTGCCAGCAGTAATTACGCGAGGGGGTGCATCAGGGCTCAAGTCTAGGGTACACGCAGGTGGACGGAGTCCCCCCACTTTTTTCAGAGGGCACCTTGATATGCTAATTTCTGGTGACGCCACATTCAATTGGTATGTTAATGAGTCCCCCCATTTTTTCTTTTTAGCACTTGACCCCTGGGGTGCATGTGCCGGTTGTGCTTAGGCGTCCCGGTGCATTATGTACTGCACTCGTATATCACTCAGTGGATTATGCTGACTAGTATGGTCAAGGAAATAACTTAATCCACTGAGTGATATGCTAGAGGGCCAAAAGGAACATTTGTCTTCAATTGTGGTTAATTAGCGTGCCATGAGTCTAGACACTTGGCGTCCCCTTGAGGAAGCTCGGTTGCTGCAGCCCCATTTGGATGCCATCTGGCTAGGCTTCTGCCACAGGTGCAAGATACAAGTGATCTTCCCAATCAAAGAGAAGCAGTGCTGCATGGACTTTATATCACAGCACGGCCCTCTGCACAGGGCTACGCGCAGTGAACCTGGTTGGACCCCCTCGAGAAGCACATAATGCAGCGGCCCATTTTGTACCATGCGGCAGAAAATCTGAACGTGCCATGCGTGCACAGAGAATCCATGCCAATGACTCTCCAGCAAGTGGATGTCAATTAAAATGTATAGGTTGAGTTTTTGTATGTTTGCTATAGCGCATGGTCACACAAATATAGTTCCGCCAGGCGTTCAGTGTACTGGAGTTTGGACCATAGCGGGGATGATTGTGGCGGGTCCAACTTTGATCCCCCTTGCTGCCAGTCACATACATTGGTTGGGGCTATCCAGACCTGTGGAAGCAAGCTTTAAAAACACAATTTTTATGTCGACATTCAAATTCAAAACTTAAATACAAGTGGCAAGTGCATGGAGAAACCAATTGACTCGGTAGACTGTACACTGCGTCTTCTATGTGTGGAGGCTAACACAAAAGTATGTTGAGGCTAAAACACAAAAGTATGCTAGATCCCAAAGCTATTTCAAAGGATATCATGCCAAGAATATCTCGGTACAAAGTATTCACCTACACGTTCAACTGAACTAGCAAAACAAATGGTTTTCAAACCCATGGCGTATTCATTTCTCATAAACGTAATTGAAGGAAGTGGATGGGCTTGTAATCTTACAGGAACTCACCCGGTATCTTTTGTGTGAGCCCAAGCGGGGCGGCTCTAAGGCTGCCAGCCACAACAGTCCACCCCAACAAAATTGTGCAAACAAACATGTGGGCACATTTAATCTCAGCTCTGCAACTTCTCCAATTAAAAGTGTTGTGTTTTAACCAAAACCAACTACACAATTTAACTGCTAGCCACTTTACTGTAAAATGAAACTACATACAGTCTCCAATCCACCATCAGCGTTGCTCTAGCCCAAAAAACAGTCTCCACCGAATGCTTGCCCTTGTTTCCCATTGTTTCCCATCAGCAGTCTTGATTTTCTGGCCCTATGGCACAAACCGGAGACTTTCCTAGCAGTGGCACTCCCAGGGACTGGGCTGGTGTGGCACGTGCTAGCCCTGGAATCTGATTGACCAACCCAGGTGTGACCCCATTATCCTAAACTATGATCATTATGTGTGTGTAAGTTCGTTCTTTATGCCACCCCTGCATGAGTCGGTGCTCAATTTGGGCCATGCCAGTCTAAAGAGTGTGGACATGCCACTGTTTCCTAGAAATGTATCCCCCTTCTCTGGTTCTGTTTCTTCTTAGTGGTGACACCCCACACTTAGACACCCCGATCATCCTTCATAACTGACTTCCGACCTTTGATCACCCCCACTCACATGACTCCCCTCCCAATAATTCACAACCACACCATTTTGGGATGATCGAATGCCGAAGCTGCTTTTTTTTTGGGCAAAAGTTATCTCACAGGTGATCCGTAATGTCGACCCAGAGCCGCAGGAACTACGCTGGGCTGGGATCCTTTGATGCCCTCTGTCGGCCAGGTAGCACTTGCCACCGTAATCGCCCCGTTTTCTTTTACTGGCGACGGCCAGTTTTGTTGGTTACCCACTTCTTCGCCCCGTCTGGCTTTCCTTCCCCTTATCTGAGCACCTCCCTACCTCATCAGCGTCCCCATTATGTCGATCCAATCTCTATGACTAGCCAGCCTTCCCTGCCCTCGCCTCGCTTGCAACGGAAAGATGAGTTTTTTCTTTTTGCCCCACTTTGGATAGTCTAACCCGCTTGCCTCCCCCAGAACTCCCCTGCCAAGAGTCTATGGCGGCAGAAACCACTGTTGAGTTCCCCCACCGATCCCCGGTCCCTTAGCCCCCACGCACCCCCCTGTTCTTGTCTTCCGCACCAGCAGTCCCCACCTATCATTAGGGGTATTCCCTACCACCTTCTCATCAACTGCCCCCCTTGACTCCTGTGCTGCCCCCACCCATCCCTTCTCTTCCTCTTCCTACTTGCAACCGTACCCTTCCAAAATATCCCTGATGCTCATGTCTCATTATTGCCATCCCAACATCAGACAGGTGCACTTTATCTGGGGCATAATAACCCGGCGTCCGTAAAGTGAGCAGTGGATGCCTCACCCAGCCAAAAGCCATACCCCTCAAACATTTTCCTGTGCATGTGTTTATGCGCGTCAGCGATTCTTCCACCACTCTGTGTGACTGGGTCCCACTCCATACCTGCCTAGGTATTACCTCTGGCCATGCTATCTCTGTGTCCCCCAATTTCCTACTCAGCTCTGTTAGTGTACCTCACAACCTCTGCAGCAACAGGCTCTACCCATCGCCATCAGGTCATTGCCCCTAAGGTGCGGTCTCCTTCGCTGTGCTCCCCCCCCCCGTCACCAGCTCTAACTCACACCATCTCAACCCGCCCGTCCTAATCCCATCACCTGTGTGTCCGTGAGCAGCATTTCCAAGCTCCCCTTTGCCTCCCGCGTGCCCCTCACTGCTCAAAGGATGAAGGAGTGCCCTACTACCCACGCTTCCTTAAGCCCTAGGAACAAAATGATACTAACGCCATCAGTTATGCATTTTTTGTATAAATATGCCTCGTGCGAGTCTCACCATCCATCACCCCTTCCTCTTGCCTTCTCATGTACCCCCCCACCTCCCATTCCCCCCTGCGCTAAGGCTCCTACTTCGAGGTGGTGTTACACTCGCTCCCCTGCAACAACGTTCTTCCCCACCTATTTCCTACTGCATTCACTTGACCCCTGCTCCGAGACCTCGTTTGATTCCCCCCGGCCAGCCCCTTGTCCTAATCTAGCTTTGGTTCGATATGGCATCCACATGCCAAGCTGCATAATCCTCTTCACCTCAAGACCTTCCTTGCATGCTGTGGTAGCCGCCCCTGTCCCGAACGAGTGTGGTGTGTACCTACCATGCCCCAGACCTATCTTTGCCAATGACATGGCCAACACCTTCCTAAAATGTAACTGTGTCAATGGGGTACCATCCTGGTTACGGAATAAATATCCTTGGACAGCCAGCCTGACCTACATGTACCTCCTGGTTGTGCGGAACAAGCAATAGACGTCCTCCCCAGTACGCAATGTGATCTCCTGGCCCCTCCCACCCTGGTCCTTCGACCACCTTATGCGTATAACCATGTATGTCCCATGCATCGTTATGTCCATCCTTGCCAAGGCCCTGCCGCTGTTGTCTGTCCTGGACCGTGCGATCAGCTCGCTTATTCTGAATGCTCCAAAGAACACCACGCTGAGCGCTGCACGGAATAACCTTCCCTCGTAGGATGACTTACATACCCCACCCACTTTGCCGATCAACTGCCTCAACGCCCGAAAGTCTATTGGCAGTCTATCATCTCTGGCCAGTGGCCTCCCCTTGTTTCAGCCCCACAGCGCAGCCCTCACTGCGAAACTCGTAGTTGGGTCGTCCCTCCCTTTCAACTTCTTGAAGAATGCCACTGCCAGGTGCTCGGCCAACCAAGTTTTGGACTTTGTGTAGTTCTAAGCCCAGCCCACCAAATGCTTGACCCTAAAACCCATACCATGCCGCCAGATCTGGGTACACAGCCCGAAACAGGTCCATACATCTCCCGTAATTCTTCCTTGTCCATTCAGCCGGTGCCTGCTCCGCTAGTTCCTTCACCCTCACACCCCCTCCACCAGTGCCCAGAGCCGCCCTTCGAACTGTGTCATTTCCCCATCCGCCTGGGGACATGCTCGTCTGAACCTCTCGATCTGGGAACGAGAAAGTGCATCAGCTGCCTTGTTCTGTAGCCCAGGGACATGCCACGCCCTCAATTCATTGTTCAAATGCAACCCAGTCCACACTAAATGGCGAATTAGCCCACCCCCTGTTACCGGACATCGGGCTGTCTGATTATTTATCGCCTGCACTACCCCTACATTGACTGATCACATCCTCAAATGTTTGTTCGACAGCTCCGCCCCCCATAAATGCAGTACCGCTACTACTGGAAAGAGCTCTAATTTGATTACGTTCTTCCTCCACCCCTTCCTCTGCCATTTACTCAGCCGTGCCGCCCTACACCATGCTTTCCCTAATATTACCCCACTTCCCCGGCGCATCTGTGTACAGGCGCACCTGTCCATACTGTGTCCAGGACATCCTCCACAACCCTACCCCATTGAAGTCCCTCAAAGAAAAATTAACTTCTCCCCTAGGGAGATTCGAACCTGAGCCCTGCTGATAACGAGCCAGTACAACATGCCACTGCGCGATCTTGCTTGCCTGGCAGTGACAATACCCACACTCTAGGTCGGGTTTGTGTTTAGCGATATCTACTGGTATAAAGTTATTAGCCGTTATGGGAAATGTATTCACAACCGGCAAGCAGACGAGGAATAAGCTACAGTCGCTTTGACGCGTGAGTGCTTGTGAACTGGGAGCAACAGCCTTTGCAGATAATACCAGCGCAGAGCTTATCACTGCCCCTTTCACATTACTTGGAAGGTTGTGATACTCAGGCTTAAATTGGGGAGGTTCCGATGGGGCCTCACCCCCACAAAGGGATCGCAGATTCTACCACTGGGATTGCTACTGCTCCCACTAGTTACAGAGGGTGGCCACTACCCCGCTTGGGTGTTTTGTGAGTCTGGCAAGCTTGCTCAAGTGTTTGGCTACAAGCATTCCACCCAGGTTACCATGTTGCAGGTGCGGACGCTTACCCGCAAGACCACATACATGTCATCAAAACACATGACTCTTACTGGGATTTTGTTTTCCTGGGCCAGACCTCTACCCTCACCTCCCAATATTCCACCATTAATTGTTTGGATTAAAAGGAGGGCACCTTTAATTATTTGGCAGCCTAGTTATTCGAAAAATCTCCCCTCCCTGGTCATTTTCGACGTTGATTAATGTTTTTAAATCAATGCGCTTTTGTCTGGTGCACTTTTTCTAAGGGGAAAGGTCCATTTAAATAACCATGTATATTTCACTTTAAGGTATGCCCCTTACTGTGCATATATTCATAGGTGCAAACTTTTTGATTTTTTGGGGATTTTTTTTTTACTGAGCCAGAAGCTCCCACCTAGTGATGCGAGGGAGCCAAACTCATCCCCTAGTCAAAACACCACATTTCACTGCGCGTTTTGCAGCCGGGAAGGGAAAAGGGCCATATGATTTACAGGAATATATAAACATAACATCTCAGCAACAGTCACCTAACCTGCTCAGTTGCCATGCCATTGCAACATTCTGCAATGGGTTCCCCCAGCTTCCCCTTCCATTTCCTGCACCCTGCTAAACCAGTTTTTTCTACTCGACCCCCCCCCCCCACCCCCTCCAATGAAGGCGCTCAGGGAGTACATGGATGAAGCGCCCTTCTCATTTTGTCTGCTACTTCAAAATCAAGCCTCAAACCTGATAATGCTGTATAGGTAAATGTTAACAGTGACAAATCTTATACTGGAGGTCCCCTGGCATTCCTGATAATGCTGTATAGGTAAATGTTAACAGTGACAAATCTTATACTGGAGGTCCCCTGGCATTCCTGATAATGCTGTATAGGTAAATGTTAACAGTGACAAATCTTATACTGGAGGTCCCCTGGCATTCGTATTCGTCTCCTGCCTTACTCATGTCATCATGTTTTTAATGTAGCCTCCATGATATTTTGTGCATTAAAGATTCATTCTGTGAAATAATTTCCTGTAATATCCCCGGTCACCATTGTTATGATGCCCATGGCCCTGCAAATTGTAGGGCCGGCACTGCCCCCACCTCAACCCCCCCCCTCCTGTCACAGTGTCACCTTGACCTGTCTCCCTTGTCCAGCTGTGGCTGGACGGAAAAGAACAGAGACCCTCTCCTGTGCTAGATGCTGCCCTGTTCACCAAGGAAGGCACTTCCATGCAACGCTGTTCCCTCAGGGTTCAAGTCGAGGGTACACGCGGGGGACGGAGTCCACCCACTTTATTCAGAGGGTCGACTCAGTAACCCCCAACTAAAATGAGACCCAATGAAAGTCCTTTTTGAATTTATGAATTAAAGCCAACCTCAGGAATCGATCAGCAATCAACAGATTTGGAGGCCGGACACTTCACCACTGCACTGTATGACCTGATGATAAATAACAAACAACTAAAGGTGAAATATCCCATTTCGGCACTGCAAGTCCCAGGGAAAACATGTGTATTGGTTCTTGGAGTTTAAAACATGCACACCTTTTAACGTTTTCAAAAGCACTATTAGAAGAAAATATCCTGTCTTGGTTTTGTGTGTGTGTTGATTTTATGAAAGGCAAATGCCGTTCGTTCTGTGAAATGTGTGGGTTATGCAAAGCCAATTTAATGAAATGTGTATATTGCACCCTGATATGCTAATTTCGGGCGACATCACATCCCATTGCAATTGTTGATGAGTCCCCCCACTTTAATTTTTAGGACTTGACCCCTGCCCTGCATTCTCGTGTCTACCCTTCATTTTTTGGGGGGAGGGTTGCGATGCGGGCAACATACCTGCATGTCAGCGGAGTGACTGGAGGGATGGGGAGCAGGAAACCGCTTGTTCTCACCATCCGCCTTAAGTGTGCTGCTGCTCCACCCCTCTACTAAATCCCTTCCTTACTCCCCCCACATTAGCTAAACCCACCGCCCCTTTTCATCACCCTGCACATTGCACGACCAAGAGGGCCTAGCCCTGTAGCATTGGTTGCACCCCCATTTGTTCGGCCAGTGAGCCAGCCAAGCTGCTCTTAGGAGTCTGCTGTACCCCATGTTAGGCCCTTTGTGCGTGCCCCCCGCCCGCAAGCTCATGTCCCTTGCCAGTCACAGACACTACCGGATGTTTAGCATATGCTTGTCAACTGTTTCATCCCACAAAGGTGCCTCTGTTACGCTGACGACAATTACTCCCATGCCCCACCTGCGCCCTGAATATAAACAAGCGACCGACCCCCACAAATCCCCTGGTCAACACATTTTCTTTTTTAATATAGCCATTGTTCTAGTTGCAAAACTCATACGATTAACCTAGTTTCCAATATATAATCTCTCAGCAACAGTCTCTCAACCTGCTGTGCAGTGCCACTGTGGTAGCCTTCTACTGTAACGGTCTATGGATCTCTTAATGTACTAAAATCCCTGCCTACCAACATATATATACATATATAAGTAGGAAAGTCCAATTGAGCCAAGTCACACATTCCACAACGCCACCTAGTAGCCATCGCTGGCAGTTCACATCCAGTTCTGAGCCACAACAGCAAGGCATTATGGGTATACAAATTAGCTCAAATAAGGGTGAAACCAGGTATGTAATTGTCCTGGCAGCCTTGCAAATGTCTGTCTTGGGTTGATTAAGCTATGTATAAAGTAGCACTGCCCTCTTAGACAAAGACAATTTCCTGAAGAAAAAGGTTTGCATTTGAGCTAATTTGCATTACCACAATGTACCAAAAAACCCAAAACATGCCAAAATGCGCTGTAACAATCCAGCTGGGTGGGGGCTTCCAAGGCCTCCCTTTGCTCTGCACGGCTCCCCGGTTGAACGTCTCTCAGTGGTCACTGCATAGGAGAAGCCACGTCCATGCCATTGCTTATTTCTGTAGCTGCACTATGCCTTTTTGAGTGAATGCGTTTCACATGTGTCGTCGCAGCCGGCACATTCCCCGGTCATCATACAATTACACCTACTTTGCACTGGGCCAGACCTAAATTTAGGGCCGATGAGCGCAGTACTCATGTTTGCTGCTCATTCAAGAGGCGGCTCTCATGGGCGCGTAATGCTTGCGCTCTGCCAAAAAAACAGGTCATTGACAAAGGGCTCCCCACAGCCCAAATCCTGCCGGTACTGCCCCGGGGTGCCACTGCACCAGTGGGGTTTTGGCCCGGTGCAAACCGTGCTGTCCGCCTCAGTCTAGGAGCGCTGCTGTCCTGTCATCTCAGCTATCTATGTCCTAATTTGGCCCGGGCAAAGTCTTACCTCAGCACAATCCCTTTATACATCAGCACTTAAATATCTTTCAACGCCTTTTAAAGAACCAGCACACCACTAATCAATCAAACAGCCCAGACTGTGGCAGCTGATCCATTCACAGGCCATATGACTTAATAGTATATCCATCAAAACCTTGACTCCAGTTTTAATTCTATTTTTCAATGGAGTGCTTTAGGTTACACAGACAGCCACCAGTTTTAAACACTAAACAAATGCAGGTAATTGGCAATAAAGCTGATACTGTGCAATGTCATTATTTCAAGGGATACCGTCTTTTTTCTATACAGTGAAGCACATAAACAGGAGTTTTATATCAAGCGAATGGAAATAGCATAGTCACACATAGGTTGACATCAAATAATGCATGGTACTTTTGTAAGTTAACTCAACCCACAGTATTCATTCGTGCCACTTTGCAAAGTGCTCACAGTTCCCTGAAATCAAACAAGTGGTGGTGCCAAGCATTACATTAAAATGCTCTTAAGTTAAAACCATTACTTCACGAAGCTGGAGGATTTCCTTGCCAGCTCCCAGGTCCAATTTCAGCGCACTTGAGACCACCCCTGCGGGCTGCGGAGCTCACGAGCTCAGGGAGCTACTGTACAGCGAGCGGGAGAGCAAATGGCCGGTTCTGACCAGACAATGAAAGCCACAAAATGGCAGCTCATACTCACCAAGGCCGGGCGGAACCACGCAGAATCCTGGCGCGAGGCTGCAAAACAAGGGACGGGCGACAAATCCAGCAATGGTTGAATCCAGCAAAGAGGGGCTTGGGCCGGTGCTACAGACTGGACACCGGGGTAAAGAGCAAAAATAATGCCTGCCTGCCTGAGCGGAATACCAGAGCCCCAGCGCTGACCTTTTATGGCCAGCCATGCTGATAAATATAGCAGCCAAGCAGAGTGGGAGAGAGGCCGGCCGAGGCAGGAGCTGCCACCGGCTCCCCACACCCACTTACACCGTGACAGGAATCTCAAGCCGCGGTAGCCTCGGCGCAAATAGCTTCTCCCAAAGTCGCGAGGCTAACTACAGGGCCTATGAGCACACGGGCCTGCCAGGCGCTGCCGTGACGTCTCAGCGGTTATTATTCGTAAACTAGTACTCATCTAATAACAGTAATGTGTTTTGGTATCACTTGGTGCAGTCTATAGGCTTGTAAGTACTAAGTTGTAACTTCATAGTGTTGTAAAAACAGCATACACACAACCTGGGCACTGTTGAATGTGCCTCTCACCTTAATATTTGCTGGTATGGGAGGACATCATGTGCACATCATTGTGTGCGTTCTAGGATGATCAAAATGTGTCCTATCCACACCCTAAGAAACAGTAAACTACACCACAGAAGAGGCCGTTTATTGCAATAAGTGTGTCAGCATCTCGTGTGTACACTTCTCATGGCATGGATATGATATGGCATTTATAACGCGCCTGTACACAAGTGTTTCTAGGCGCGACAAGACAAGGGGGGAGGAGGGGTCGGGGACAGGGGAGGACAAAACATCGATCTTACTAGGCCTTGTGACAATTAAGGACACTCAAGTGCAGGTAAGTGGAAGGAGAGAAGTAGGGGCGGGGGAGAAGTGCAGGTAGTCAAAAAGTGTAGCCAGCAGGTGGCTTAGTGCAGGTAAAAATCAGAAGGTGCAGCCAACGGGTGGCTCAAAAGTGCAGAGAGAAGGGACTGTAGGGTTACAGATACAGACCATAAGTGCAGGTGGAGCAAAGAGGCAGTGCGACTGGACATGCAGGGACCTGGGCCCAGGTTCAGAGACTGGCCAGGTAACCAGTGCATGGAGCAGACGGGTCATCAGCAGGGGAGAGGAAGAGAGAAAGGGAAGCGAAGAGGAAGGTCTTGAGTTGCTTCCGGAACCGCAGGCTAAACGCATGCACGCATGAAGTGAAGGAAGGATTCAAGGAATTCTATTTTCTGGTATTTTTGGGAGGGTGGGGGCCGAGGGGTAGGGGGGACATCTGAGTAAAACTGAGAAAAAAAAATAAAATAACTCTCTTAATGAAATTGTGCCAAAATCACTGAGCCTCTGCACGAATTCCCAAATCAATGCAATGGTTTTATTGACTCCTGAAAGATGCAAGTAGGAGAAAGTGCAGGTGACTGATTAACATGTTGCACACATCTCTGCAGCAAGTGCAGTGATCCAATCAATTGTTTTACTGGAATTCACATACACAACATATATGCAGGGACAAAGATACCTGTGGTAGATGCACTAACACACTGAGTTATCTTACCTGCCTGGATGTTGCCCATAGATACTTTGATTTCTTTGACAGGCAAAGTCCCACGTCACTTTGCTGTGATTTGATTGGTGCTGAATTCAGTTGACGTATTTAACAAACGCACAGACGTGCCATGACGTTTTCCAAAGACGTCATAAAAGGCAAGGACACAAGCAGGGGGGTATCCAGCATTGGAGGGGTGAGGGGGATGGGTGGGAACCACGAAAGAAAAAAGTCCTGCAAGTCCTCCTGCCCCCCCCCCCCAAATGCAGTGCACCCAATTCCATACGGTCTTGTTCGCTCCTCCAGACCGCCTACACCTGCCCCAATCTACTTTTTTGGTAACATTAGTGGCAGATGGTATCTTAACACAAAACAAATAAAACTGCAGAATCATTACAGATGCAGGAAACTCATCTATTAGAGCTCTGTGCAGGCGCTCTGGGGCAAAATGCAAGCAGACCTCCTAATTTGCATATGGATTGCACCAACAGAAGTGACTTCACAGAAAAGGACAATGCAAGGAGCATCATCAGTCTTTAATACTTGGAGGCACCATGGAAGTGACTTTCGAATAAGTTGCCATAAGTAAGTCACGTGACAAATAACTTTGTGGTGCAAAATACCTAAAATGCACTATTATTATATATGGAGCAACTCTATAGTGGGAGGTATAACAGCATAATATATTAACATAAGCTATGACGTGAATCACTTACAGAGCTGCAGATAAGACACAGTGTGATAAAATCATTTGGCCAGGATTACACACTTTGGTTAAATGGTGAAACCGGGATTGGACAATTTAAGCAACTGAGCACATCTTCCCAGGTTTAGTTGATATTGATATTTATTAAGGTTTTGCTTTGCATTTCATGTGCTTAAATAATACTTTATTGATAGCAATGCCTTGGAAGCAAATCACATTTGCATAATAAACTAGCCTTTCATAGTAAACTAACTATACACTACATTGTCATTGAAATATGTTAAGCGATAAGAGTATGGCTTTACTTTTATTCTCCCCATCCTGCATGCAGCGTCACGATAGCATCAAGCAGATTAATGTAGCCCTAACAAATCCCCCTTGTGGTGTAAAGCCATAGCCATTATTTCATGAAGCATGCAGCATTATATACCCTTCTCACTTCAGATCACTCCCTCAAAAAGTCCCTGCTAATAGTCTCCCCTCCCTCCTATCAGTGCCTCATGGTTCACATTGAAATGTTCTGTTGACACAGAGCAAGGTGAGATCCCCTCTGCTACCCAGAGCTCTGTGGGACATTGTCCTGGCAGCGGGACACCTCTCCTGTTCGGAAAGAGTAAGGTGTCCTGAGCGTGTTCAGCAGGAATTGCTCAGCACACATTGTCCTGCCAGCGGGACACCTTTGCTAAAAGGGCACCCTCATTCAGGTGCCGAACTGGAGAGGTGTCCCACTGAAAAATGTCCCGCGCTGGCTCTCAAAAGAACCCCTGGAGGTGCAGAGGTCCCCCTGATACCCTCCCCCCGCTTAGTAGGCCACTGGACGCGTGGAAGAGATGAGGTAATTAATAGTTGCCAGTGGGGCTCACATTTGAATCTCACTCGATTATAAACGGGGCATAACTGAGCTGGTGACAGCCCTGAACCCTCCTGATATTACCATCCCGTCACAACTTGTATCACTGGTTTCTTATTCAGTATCAGCAGCAGCTGCTAAATGCAGACTATGATCTCAATAAGCGCCTTTAAAGAGCTAGTGACACCGTGCTGGCCACTGCCAGATTAAGTGTCACCTTGTGCGTGGATGGACCCAGATGTTTCCCTTATTAGTGACTTTTTAAATTTTGTACACTGCAAAAACGTGTATTAAATGAAGAGGGGGAAAGAATTAGAAGAAAAAGAACTCCTGGTGTACATTAATAGATTTCTGAAATTTCTCTTAAGCAAAAGTGAACATGGATGTATCAGGGCTTTAAGTGCACCAGGGCAGAGACCCAGCTGTTTCCAAAATGTGCTCTAGAGCCGGACTGTGCCAGCCTCCCTCCACTAGCCCTAGAGGCGCCGACCCCATCAGGCAGCCCTTTAACCCAAAAAAAGAAGCTCTTTGCCAAATGGGCAAATGGCTTTTTATTGAGGCCAGCACTTCTGATTAAGGAATACAAGAGTGCACCAAAGTTATGATAGCAGAAGAGTAGGCCTCTCTTTTTGTTTATAGATCTGAGGGTATACCCTCAGATGCATCCCTTTCATAAGGCTGCAGAGACTATCTCTGTTAGGTGAAAAGGCTGTCTGTAGGGACAGGGCCTGTGATTAAGAAACAAAGGAGAGTCGGGTACAGCACAATGAGTGATAGAAATACGCCTGCCTGGCTCCTAGTGACCGCTCCTAACGTCCGTTCCCGCTGCCCATATTTAGGCCACCTCCCTTTGTTAGAGCCCCCCTCGATTTTGCCTCCCACCTAAAGCACAGTGTATAATGAAGAAAATCTCTATGACGATCAAAGCAAACTAGCTCAAATTAGAATGGCTATTCGCATGAGATTCTAATATCATTGAATTGTTCCTGAGCAGGCACACTAGCACTTTGTGAAAAAGAAGCATGAGTTCGACCCATATCAAACAAAAGTGAAAACATGCAATTATGGTGTCTCTGGGTTGGGCGGGCAGGGGGCGACCAGTGGAGAAGAAGCAGGCAGAGGCATGTTGTAACCGGCCCCACAGTGCCGGCGGTTTCGCAGGCTTTGGTGTGGCGGGAAGGGGGCGCGGTGGTGCCAATCCTGTGGGGCTTAAATAGAGTCCTGGGAGACCAGGTGAGTATAGGTCTTCACCTCGTCCTAACGGATTGTCGGCGCCATGCCTGCACCACCGCGTGTAGCCTTCGAGCCACCTCAGAGGTCTTTTCTTCTTTGCTGCCCCGGACTGCAAACCTGTTGCCTTCGCTGCTGCGCTGTCCCAAGACATGGAAGGAGCACACTTGGAAGAATTATTTTTCTTTCCTTCATTTTCGTGCCGGGACGCAGCGAGGGGATAGACTGGGAGTGTTGTTGTTGAGTCAAGGCTGGAGGGCACTAAGCGAGGGCGGTTTCTTTTTTGTTTTGTTCTTTTTGGGTGGCGCGTTGCTTATATGCAGGCGATGACATTGCGGATGACTCGTGGGGGGAGCTGGGTTTTGATTTGAGAAGGGATGTTTTTTGGGGTATTGCTTGCATGAAAAAGTTCAGAAAGTAAAAGCAGGATTGCTCGGTTGTTTTTTTTCCATGGAGACATGGTTTATGGTTTGGCAGGACGAGGCAGCACTGAGTGAAAACGCTAGGTTGGCTGGGCAACGAGGCACAGGGCAGAGGAGACCTTTGTTTGTGTACAATTGGGTTTCTGCAGAAGGTGGCAATAAACCTGTAATTAGCTTAGCATGGAAGGAGTTATTTTGGAACTTGAGAAATAAAATATGTATAATATGACTAAATACATATATAAATATAAATATATATATATATAATCTCTCCATTGGCTCCCAGTGGATTCAAGGATTAAATTCAAAACCCTCTGCATTGTCCACAAGGCTTTCTGGGGCCTGGGTCCAAAATACCTTCAGCTATCCCTCTGCAAATACCTCCCCTCTCAAGCTCTTCGCTCCTCTACCTCTAACTCCCTCAGGGTCAGTCGTTTTTCAAAGAAACGAGCTGGGGGTAGATCTCTATCTTCGGCTGGGGCCTCCCTCTGGAACAGCCTCCCTGCCACTCTAAAACTTGAGGAAAACCATCTCCAGTTCCGGAAGCACCTCAAAACCTTCCTCTTTGCTTCTGCCTTCGCTCCCCTTCTCCCCTACTGATCTGCTCTCTTGCCACTGTGCACCTGGCCACCCTCTGTCCCCTGGGCCCAGGTACCTGCTCACCTTGCCACCTTCCTGCACTGCCTCCTGGCCACCCCTTGCACTGGGGACTGCATCTGTACCCATACAGCCCCCCCCATTTTTCTTCTTTTTCTGCACTTATTCAGACTTACCCAGTCTGCTGGCTTAAACACAGCACTTGCCACTTGATGGCTGCACTACCACAGTTTGCCTCAATTTTCTATTTATTTTATTTATCTGCACTCCTCGGCTTCTGCACTTTCCACTCTCCCCCTTCCATGCACTTTTTCCCTTTTCCCTTTCCCATGCACTTGCGTGTTCTCAATGTCACTGGGCCTAGTAACATCGTTTTTATGTTGTGCTGTGTTCTCACTTGTTCCCCTCCCTTGCCAAGTCGCGCTCTGAAACACTTGTGTACGAGCGCGATACAAATAAAATATCATATCATATCATAACTAAATACATTAAATTAAACAGTTAAGGAAGAGATGGACCGACAACATTGGCGGCCATCATCGTCTTGCTGCAAGGAAAAGAGGTGGGGGCAGTCCTGGAATCTCTCCCAGGTAGTGGGGGCACAGTACAGGCAGAGGGTTGCATGTAGGGGGGGCAACACAGTGCAACCCCCGCCCTCTAGGCCATGGAGGAAGAATGTGGCCCCCAGGGTGACTTTCCCGCCAGCAAAAATGAGGAGAGAGGATGGTACAGCCACAACCCCCGCAATAAGGGCAGCAGTTGTGGCGCCCACTCCCACTCAACCGCCAGGCTTTAGGGATGCGGCAGAGTGAATGGGGAATGCCTGTGTGGAAGGACTGGGGGCCAGGTGACTCTGGCAGACAGCACCCCAGGAGCAGGGGCAAGTAACCCAGCACTGAACCCGGGGGCCAACAGTGATGTAGTGGCTGCAGGGTCTTTTGGGGGCTAAGTTGGTCCAGGTCAGGCGGGCTCCTCGGGCCATGTAATGGGCTGGGGTTGCATTTTGGATGGGGTGCCCCACCCTCAGGTTCACAGGGTGTGTGGATGGGGTGGCCATCTGGGGGGCTGGCATCTGGAGCCCCAACAACAGGGCTGTGTGGCACCAGCCAGGGTTGTCCCATTGCCACAGGTTCTGCAACAGAGGCGGGAGAGGACTCAGGGTGAACTGGTCATGGGGGTGGTAAATCCAGCCCCACCTATGATGTCAGGTGGGGCGGTTCTTATGATGGGGCCAATGACGAGTACACAGGTGGGAGCAGGTGAGCATTCAAAGGTAACAGGGAGTGTTATTAATAAAACAGGTGAAGTGAGAGCACAGGACACAATAACAGTGGGCTCTGGGGCCAAATTGGTGGGGGATGGGCAGGCAGGGCAAGCCTCTGCCCCAATCCAGACAAATGTCCCGGGTTCTCTGAACTGGCATGTGCCTCTGAAAACCAAAGAGAAAATATGGAAGGAAAAATACTTTGATATATTCTCACTCTTGGACTACAGAAGGGTAGAGGAGTGCAAGGAGATAATGAGTGAAAGGAAGGACACGAAATTCTTTGTAGAGATATCATTGGCCAACTCGGTGACTAGTTTTTTGATATTTTCAGCCATACTATTGGAGAACTGTCTGGAGCTTTGTCAGAAGTTGTGGTCATACAATCACTTAATTTTGACAATGCATCATGACTGTATATTTGATGCTTGGTTGGAGTATGAGGAGAGATTCAGGAGTGCAAAGTCGGGGAATACTTCACTAGATTGCGGCTCTAGGGCCATGGACTTATTGACTAGATGAACGGCAGTACGCCCAGCCAGCGGTAAGGGTTTCACACCGGGGCGACCGGTACAGCCCTTTCGGAACAGCGGGGGAAGCAGGGACAAAAAAATGGGTCTTGCTGGGCATACAACAAATCCTTGTGTGCAATGTCAGTCTGCAATTGTAAGCACATCTGTTCATTTTGTGGGATGTCAGGATATGGGGAAGCAAAATGCATCATGTGCAGCACAGAGCAGAGGTAGGAGTGTGTGGCTCAGTCGGCCTCCGGCAGGACTACCCTCAGCCGTACGTGTGGAAGTGTTGAGGGCATGGGCAAATGGGTACCCTCGGGTGAGTGATGCAGGGTGGTTAGTGGAAGAGTTTTCGCAAGTCTTACGGATAACGGTGGAGGGTTTTAACACCACTTCTCCGCCCCCAGTGCCAGAGAACCAGAGATCTGTCAGGTCACAACTATCGATACTGATGGACAAAGTGGAAAAGGAGTTGGGGAGATTTGCAGGTCCATTTGCGGTACCACCTCTGCAGCGGTTGGTTTGCTCCCCATTGGGGATTGTCTCAAAGAAAGAGCAAGGGAAGTATAGGCTTATACATAACTTGCCTTTCCCAAAGGGCGTGTCAAAGATGCCATTGACAACGACTTATGTTTTGTGGGGTATGCCTCTTTTAACTCAGTGGCGGCACGGTTGCAACAAATGGGTAAAGGGACACTATTGGCAAAAGCGGACATTGAGGCTGCCTTCTGGCTGCTGCCGGTACACCCTGAGGACTGGGGTTCCAAGTAGGGGGACAATTTTACTACAACAGGTGCTTGCCAATGAGGTGCTCTATATCATGCATTTACTTTGAGAAATTTAGCACGTTTCTAGAGTGGGTGGTCAAGAAGGAATGTAAGGGTCAAAGATACTGCATTACCTAGATGATTTCCTGCTCATGAGCGAGAAGGGGACTGAGGAGTGCACCAGGGCACTGAGAACGTTTCAGGAGGTGGCAGAAAAAATGGGGGTGCCCTTGGCAGCAGAAACAATGGAAAGCCCACAACCTCGTGTTTTCTGGGCATAGAGATTGACTGCAAGGTGGGTGAATGACGTCTACCCAGTGACAAGTGCAGGACTTCAGGGGGGCAGTTGCTGCCTGCCTAGGGGACAAAAAGGTGTCCCTTAGGCAGTTACAGAGTTTGGTGGGTCAGTTGAATTTCACCCTCAAAATCATTCCAATGGGGAGGCCCTTCTCCCGTTCCATAGCAGGAGCAATGTCAGGCCTGACTAAACCACATCACCAGACCAGGCTGTCCAAAGTTCGAAAAAAGGACCTGTAAATTTGGGACACTTTTCTGAGAGAGTTTAACAGGATATGTGTCTGGCTGGAAAAAACGGAATGCAAGGGACAGTTGGATCTATACACAGATGCAGCTGGGAGTGTGAGTTTTGGGGCAACAAGTGGTGCGGTAAGAGGTGGCCAGACAGCTGGAAGAGGAAAGGATTATGTAAGAACATAAGGTTTTTGGAGCTCTTTCCCATCATAGTGGCACTGGCAATCTGGAGAAGGAGCTAGGGAGGAAAAGACGTAGTATTTTGGTCAGACAGTATGTCGGTGGTTTGCTCAATCAACAGCCAGAGTGCAAAATGCCCAATGGTGTTGAGGTTGCTAAAACGATTGATGGTACTGTGTTTAAAAGCAGATATTTGTTTTTGGGCGAAACATGTTTCAGGTGTGCTCCATAATGCAGCTGATGCTTTGTCCCATTTTAAAATGCAGGAGTTCCGGAGATGGTTGCCTGGGGCGGACTCAGCGATGGGGAATTTCCCAGAGGCTCTTTGAGAGCTGGGTGCCTGGAATTAGCATCCCTGATACATGTATCAGTATCAGGGGAGAGAAAGGGGGCATATCAGAGAGCATTCAGGGATTTCTGTGGGGGGCAAGGCCTTGTTGACATTTTTCACAAACATGCCGCAAGACGTTTTCTGTGTCACTTGCACGCTGGGGGGTGGGGAGGGCAACAGTAGGGGTAGCCAAAACAAAGATGACGGCCATTTGTTTCTTTGCAGGGCTACAAGGAATGCCCACCGATTTGGCAATAAAAAAGGTATTAACCGGTTGGAGAAGGGCGTGGCACCAGGGGGCGATAATAGGAGACCTCTGGACGCAGAGAAGAAGTCAGCATGAGTGCAGGGACTGGAGGGAATCTGGCAGGATGGTTGGGAAAGGGCGCTGTTCAGAGAAGTTTTCGTGACAGCGTTCTTTGGGGCTTTCAGGATCGGGGAACTGGTGGGGGGTTCCACGACTGACTTCCTAGGAAGTTTGTCCAGGGACGATTTATAATTTGAGGGGGCTGGGGGGCTGGCACACATTTGGTTGAGGAAGTCTAAAACAGACCAGGAGGGTAAAGGGGCCAGGGTGACTATGACGGCACACGTGATGGGGAACATCTGACTGATAGAAGGGGCTACGGGCATACCTAGGGTACAGGGGCGACCTGGCAGGCCCATTGTTTTTGCACAACGGCGGGTCGTGCCTATCCAGGTACCAGTACAGGAAAACCTTTGAGAAAACTTTGAAGGTCGTGGTGAATAGGGGCAGCCACTACAGCCTCAGGATATGGGTACGGGGAAGGACAAATAAAGGCATTGAGTGGTGGAAATCACACGCTTATAAGGGATACATCCGACCACACCTCCTGTGTTAAAGGGAAAAAGAGGAGATTGAGGGGGTATAAGGGTCTTTTCTGTCTTTTTAAGGAAGGAGATGGTGAAGCCAGTGGTATGGGTCGTGGGGCACTCGTTCATGCACAGAATGGAGCAGAGGGTGCAAGACAGATGGAAATTGAATAGTGAATTATCCCGGGTGACTGGCAGCCTGGGGGTCTGCATATCATCAGTAATGGCCTATTGAGGGTCCCAGGAACTTCTCATCATGACGTAGTGCATCTGTCACAGCATGGAACTGAACTAATGTGGCAGAATTTTGCAGGCGAAGGGGGTTGGTCATGGACCGGTGGGTCAGCGCTCCTGTGGCAGGTGGGGAAGGACAATGCGGACACTGAGATCCCCTTTTCCGGGGGACTGCGGAGCCAGAATGGGGCACAGTGACCGGAGGCTCACGGCGGGACAAGGGGCGGAAGGACCGGGGGGCAACTAGGACCAGTAAGAAAGAGGGGCTGCCTCCCAGTAATGCCTCTTGTTAAGGGCATGGTGGGGAGGGGACAGGGCCTCACCACCATGCATCGTCCCGGCGGGGCAGAGAGCCATGATTCGCCTGGACCACCTGCCAGCTGGAAATGTTGTGAATTATGTAGGAATTGTTGATATTGTGTATATATATATATATATGAAACGTCACATTTCTTGAGTGCATTGATGATTTGCCGTGAGATTCAATATGTGGCCGGTTTGGCATCCAAAGAAGATATGTGTCACGTGTGTTCACTCTTCGCATAGGCATGCCCCCTTGCTCAGCCCAACATCACTGTGAGTTGTCAAAAACCAAACAATCTATCAGTCTGCAGCATGTCAGTTATTAACCCCTTCTCCAGCACTCCCCGCACACCCCACCTGCATGGAAGACATCCTAACAATGGGACTGAATGAAAGATGATAGGTTCCGAAAGACTAGGTGTAGTAACATAGTCACTGCGGCAGGTAACTTGCACTTACTCATACCATCCAGCTCGTGCAGTCCTTTGCATGGAATGATTCCAAAGTGTGAGGAATATGTGTGTGGCGGGGCACTGCAACGTCCATCGGGTGCTGTTGAAAAAGATGTTTTTGGCATGGCATGCTGAAACTGGCCAGAAGTAGCAGCCATAGAACTGACATCCAATGTGTCGTGTTTGCAAAAGATGTGTGACGAAGCCCAGGTAGCTACTTTGCAGATAAGGTCAATGGGTATATATCTTTTCCAGCGCCTGAGGCCTTTCCCCGGGTGGCACCATCTTTTTTTACTCCAAATGTGGGGAGGCAACAGGGACTCTCTCCCTGTTACCTCCCCACCTCGCCACCCCCCCCACAAAACAAAACAAACCCCTTCCCCACCCTCTCCCTTCCTCACCACTTATCTGCTGGACCGGAGCTTTGAGCTCTGGTCCCGGCGCTCCTCCCGCTCCTGGCTGATGCAAAAGAAATGAAAAATCGACTTTGTCCCCTTTGCTTATGGTGGCGGCCATCTTTTTTTTTGGGTGGGTTTTTTTCTTGGAACTTTGATGCCACTTTTGCAGCCAATCTCCTGAGTAAAAATAGAAAACATTTGCACATTGGATAAACCCCGGCCAGCGAATGGCTTTCACCCCTGCTGTGCGGGGTGGACATAATGGCCCTCGCCTTCATTCTGGCCTACCTAGGTTCAGGGCTGATGGGCTGTTAAAGACCATATCAACCCCTGAAAGCAGGGGTGCAAGCCATAGCTTTGTTTTTTTTATTCTGTCAACACTGTTGCAAATTTGGACAACCTATAGGCACGTCATTCTTTGACTGGCGAGCAATGGGCACAGTCCAGCCTGTTCTGTTAGGCCACCTTCCCTTGGCATGCAAACTACCACTATCCATGACTTCAATAGCTGTCTCGCGCAACTGAGCCAACCCTGATCTATTGTTTTTATGGTTACTAGGTAACCCGTGCATGAGCGCTAATTCGCACACTGCTCCCTTTCGTGCATGCGTGAAGCGGTGACACTAGTCTCTCACACATTCCCTTAATTTGTTATTTAGCACATGTGTAGTGGGGAGACACTAGTCACTCGCACATGCCTTATTGGTCAAACTCTATCTACTCCCTATTGCGTGCATGTGTGGTGCGGAGACACTAGCCTCTAGAACATGCATTCTTGCTCTCAATTACCTTTCAAATGTATAAATACACTTCCAAAACACTCTCGCATATAACCCCATGTGCCTCATAGAATATTCTATTGCCCACTTAGATATATCATTACTAGTCTTAGCCTTAGCTTTGTTTTTCCACTAAATGCAACGTGATATTACTTAATCCATGATTAGTTATATCAAAATTGCCCATATCCTATGTCGCCTGCATGTCTAAACACTTACTGCGATGCTGATCAAAAACTTGTCAGTGATGCAACAAAAATCCAATTCCCCATTAACCCCCGCAATAGGACTTGTTGGCTGGTAAATGGACACATGGATAAATCATAGGTCAATCATCAACACCCTAGGGCGAGACATCAGCTGGGTCCATTTTAGGTTTAAAGACATGTTCTTTTATAGATATAGTGCTTCACAGAAAGTCCCCCATTTCATGATCAGAATTCAAACCAATTACACTGTCCTAAATTTACAGATCATCTTCGCTTCCAATTTACAGGGTTTTTTCTATTTGTCACCTCCTCTCGGATTCTTGGACACTGTTCTTAAACCTATACATTTGATTCCGGTTTTATTCTCCATTTGATGTTTTAACTTCCAATGTTTGGCCAAGGGTAATCTAATATCTTTTTTCTGCAAAGTGTTAATGCACTCTCTTACTCTAAATCTCAATTCTCTTATGGTGCTACCAATGTATACAAATCCATATACACAGATAATAGCATGCACTACAAATTTCGTTTTGCAGTTGGCTGATACATTTGCGTATATGCACTTCTTCATTATTGATTCGCAAAGTCTGACCTTACTGTGCATATTGGCACATAGAGCAATGCCCACATTTATAAAAACCAGTCACATTATGGTGTAACCATGTAACATTTTCAGGAACCGGTTGTAGGAATGAAGGACTCAAATGATTCTTCAAAGTTGGTGCCTTCGTATATACAATCCTAGGTTTTTTTCCAATGTATTCTACTAAATCTTTGTCAAGCATAAGCAATTTCGAATGTCTACGCAACATGTTGTAGAATCTTTTACTGTTATACGAAAATTGTGTAACCATTATTAAATTCTTGAAATTCTCTATTTTGTTCTTAACCTTCCGGTCCAGATCCTGTCTGTTCAAACTCCAGCTCTTGATTCTAGCAATCGTGAGACATTCTTCCTTATATCCTCTGTCTCTACCATCGAGGATATCGCACTCCTTCTTGAATTTATCATCTTCTTTACAATTCCTTCTGGCTCTGACGTATTCTCCAACTGGTATATTTTCTATAACACTGTTTTTATGGCAGCTACTAGCCAACAATCCCAAATTGACTTCTGTAGGTTTCCTGTTTTGGACATAATACAATTGTTACTCACATAAAGAGTGGTATCAAAAAAATCTATTTTTTCTTGGTTGCTGCTGCATGTGAATTGAATACCCATGTTATTTTCATTCGAGTATGTTACAAATGTATTAAGATTTGTTTGATTACCATGCCAAATCAAAAACACATCATCTATGAACCCTTTCCAAAGTTGAATTCTTGGTCTGTATATGTTGTCTGAATAATAAACTCATCTTCAAAGAGACCCATGAATAGATTTGCTAGCGACGCAGCATAATTTGCCCCCATTGCCACACCCTTCAATTGTCTATATAAACATTAATTGAATATAAAAACATTATTCCTCAACGTAAAATCCAACATGTCCTTCATCATCATCACGTGTAATAGATATGATGCTGATTTCATTGCATTGGTGGTGTCTATTGTTTTGAAGACAAACTCAGTCGTGTAGACGTGTAGAGAGCCTCTACATCTAATGTAACAAACCAATAATCATTGCTCCAATCAAAGTCCTCAATCACTTGTAATAGATGCATAGTGTGTTACACAGACGAAACAGTGGTCTCTTTGGTCCCGGAATCGGCTCTGTGGTTCTATTCAGAGCGGTATCTTCAAGATGGTGGATCACAGTGCAAGCAGATCTGCGATCACCGTTCCAGTCTTTTCACGTTCGCCAGAGGTGCGGCGTACCGCTCACGTGATCCCTCATATGATGCGAAGGTTTCCAGCTCTTCACGTCGCTACTGTTCTAGCTGATGCTCTGTGAGTTCGCAACTAGATTGTGCCCTTCAATCCCTTGGTAAACCTTTCACACTCCTTACTAATACTAACTCTGTCTTTCTTCAAACTTTCCAGATCTTTCCCGCAGCATTCTCCGTTCACCCGATCCATCCGGTTCCTACCTGCGCCTCGTTTAGAGACGCCGTTTCTAGTTTCCCGAGCTACAGTCTTTCGGGTAATATCCAGTTCCCGCCTGAGCTACATTATAAGTGTTTCTCCGGGCTTCTTAGATTTCTGATTAAACGAGTTCACTCACCTTTACCTCTTTTTGGCAGAATTTTCACCCTGTTGCTCTCTCTGGTTCCCGCCTCTTTGGCTTCTCTCCTGGTATTCCAGACTCGGCAGGTTAAGAGGTTAGGGGAAAGTATTACTATTACGTACCTGCTTCTCCTCATCCTTTCTGAGTTCCTCATACTCATCTCTTCCAATTGTCACCCTCTCCAGAAGAAGCCTTCCCGCCTTCAAACTTTCATTGCATCGGTGACAACATCCTGCAAGCCACACTCAAGCCATCGGATTCCGCTTTCGACCAGGGTTTTCTTCCCCAGAGGGTTTCCCTGACTGGCGCCCACTTCCTCTCGGGGTTTTGTTACCGGGTAGCGAGTGGCGCGTTGGTCGGGGAAATTCTTGCTTTCAGCACTGGCTTCCCATTGAATATAAGTCTGCTCAGGTGAGAATTCAATTCCTATCAAACTGTTTATTGGTTTAATTAACCTTGAAGATATATTGTGATAACAGATAGCGACGCCAACAAAAAGAGGCGGCAGACTGATATTCAATGGATCAGCAAATGCAACAACTTATTGCAGCCATGCAAACAATGTCCTTAGAGATGCAAACCCTCAAACAGGCTAACGCACAATTGCGACAACAGGTTGCTCATGCTTTTTCAGATTCACCCCCATTAAGTTTAAATACCGGCAAATTTGACGGAGATCCACACAAACTCAAGGAGTTTCTTGATAGCTGCACTGTGCAATTTACCTTTAAGCCCCGCTTCTTTCCTACGGACAAAGACAAAGTAGGCTTTTTGATTTCTCATCTGGCCGGGCCTGCTTTAGCTTGGGCAACACCCTTAGTGACTTTAAATAATGTGATCTTGGACTCGTACCCTGCCTTTATAAACAGCTTAAAATCGATGTTTAGTAGACAAGAGATCTCGGTATCCACGCAAGAAAAACTGCTAGATCTTAAACAAAGTAGTAAAGACCTTTTGACCTATATCACATTCTTCAAGCAGCTTTCCTCTGAGTTGGGGTGGCCAGATGACAGCTTACTCACATTATTTAGGTGAGGTCTATCTGAAGAGCTTAAAGATGAGGTTGCGAAAGTTCCTCGTCCAGCAAATTTAGCGGATATGATAACTCTCACCATGCAAATCGACTACCGCTTACATGAACGATCACATGAAAAGAAGAAGACTAGAGGGATACGATCCCAACTCGATTATCACTCTGTAGCGAGTAAACCTGTAGTTACTGATGAACCTATGCAAATAGGAGCAGTGAGAGGACCACTATCCGTAGCAGAGAAAGAGAGAAGAAAGAGCATGGGGTTATGCATGTATTGCGGAGCCTCATCTCACATGTTACGAGATTGTCTCCTAGTCCCTCCCTGACGTACTCCGGCTGTGGGGTCGGGAACCTTCAAAGCACTACCGCAAGGGGAACAACGGTAGGGGTGCAAGAGTCTGTTTCCCCAAAGAGGATTAACTTAAACCTGGACACTGCTGCAACCACTCAGAATATGGTCATTATTTGTGTAACTCTTGTTTTGCCCACGCAGGTGGTACAGAGTGTACCTGCATTAATTGACTGTGGAGCAGCAGGAAATTTTGTAGACGATCAATGGGCAAATAAACATGGAATAAATTCTGTACCCAAAGCTATGATCACTCCCATCCAAGGAGTCGATGGTCACCCGCTAATTTCAGGTCCTATCCGAGAACAGACAGAACCTGTTGTCTGCCAGATTGCCACACATAAGGAAACCATAGTTTTTGACCTAATCAAGGCAGCCCATTTTCCTATTATATTGGGTCTCCCATGGTTAAGGAGGCATAACCCCTTTATAAACTGGACGGCAGGTACGCTCTTCCTCGGCTCTGAATATTGTGTTAGCCATTACTTAGCCAAGGAATCCGTAGGCATATACATCCCCACTGAAAACTCGACCTCCCCTCTAGTTTCCACAATAAATAACTTGGAGGTTATCCCAGATGCTATTCAAAGTATCAGTCTGTGTTTTCCAATCCCGAGTCCCCTACCCTACCACCTCATAGGAGAGACGATTGTCATATTGAACTTCTTCCTGACAAACCTATTCCTTTTGGGAGAATGTATGTACTTTCTCAACGAGAAAAGGAAGTCCTCAAAGAATACCTCCAAGCTAACTTAAAGAACGGACTCATTACCGAATCGGTATCCCCGGCAGGAGCTTCACTCTTCTTCATCCCAAAAAAAGAGACAAATGAACTTCGACCTTGTATTGACTTTAGAGGAATCAATAGGATTACTGTGGCAGACAAATATCCTGTGCCATTGATCCCAGACATCCTTGAGGCAGTTCGAGGGGCTTCATTTTACACAAAGTTGGACCTTCGTGGAGCTTACCATCTCATCCGCATTGCCCCTGGAGATGAATGGAAGACAGCATTCAGAACCCCATTCGGACACTTCGAATACCATGTAATGCCCTTTGGATTGGTTAACGCACCTGCTGTGTTCCAGCGCTTCATGGACCATCTGTTTGCGGATATTCTATTCCATTTTGTTATAATTTATTTAGATGACATTTTAATATACTCCTGCTCTCAAGAAGAGCATTTTATACATGTAAAGACTGTACCCGAGCGGCTGCAGGCTAACCAGCTTTACTGTAAAGCTTCCAAATGCGAATTTCATCGAAGACAGGTAACCTATCTAGGTTTTGTGATGTCATCTCAAGGCATTTCCGTGGATTCTAAGAAGGTCTCCACGGTAGTCGAATGGCCTATCCCTTCTAACGTAAAAGAGATCCAACGTTTTTTAGGGTTCGCCAATTTTTACAGAAAATTCATCCCTAGCTTTTCGGAAATTATTCTACCACTTACTCGACTTCTAAAAAAGGGAATTCCGTTTGTATGGGACGATTCCACCAATCATGCATTTCAGACTCTCAAAACCATGTTCACTTCTGCATCCAGTTTGATAACTCCCGACCAGAATAAGCTATTTTTTGTAGAAACAGATGCTTCTCATCATGCGCTAGGTGCAGTTTTACTACAACGAACGGATCAAGGAGATGAAAGACCAGTGGCGTATCTTTCTAAAACCTTCAATGCCTCGGAGCAGAACTATTCTGTGCTTGAAAAAGAATTGTTGGCTATCAAGAGGGCGTTTGAGGAGTGGAGACACTTTTTATTAGGCTCATCCTTTCCCGTTGTTGTACGCACAGATCATCAGAACCTCAAGGTCCTACAGAATGCACAGACAACTAATAGTTGACAAGCACGCTGGGCATATTTCTTTCTTCCGCTCCCGATCGAGTTCACCTTCCTCCCTGGAAAACAAAACCTGAGGGCGGATGCTCTCTCCCGTAAAGATGCTCCCATCTCCCAATTCAGTCCTGAACAACTATTTCCCAAAGCAAAATTTATCGCGGTCATCACTGACTTTTTACAAGAATTAAAGACTGTGTCAGCCCCTAATCAAGACTTCTGCAGAAAGATAGCTGCTACCCACCATCTTGTCCAGAACAATTCTTGCTACTTTTACAAATCTCAGGTCTTAGTTCCTACATTGGAACTCCAACAAGAATGAATGTGCCACGACTCTCGAGCCGCTGGAGACCGAGGCTTTCAAGGCACTTTAGACTTAGTGCAAAGACATTTTTGGAGGCCAGGAGTCCGCACAGACGTGCAAGATTATGTAGCGGCCTGCATCACTTGCTCCCAATCTAAAAATCCAAGGACCCCATCTTTGGGACTACTTAACCGGATGCCGATCCCAGATAAACCCTGGCAGGTGATCTCTACTGATTTTATAGTAGATCTTCCTCCCTCACATAACAAGAACACCATTATGGTCACCATAGATTATTTAACCAAATTAGCTCACTTTACTCCCTTGAGCAAACTGCCTGGAGCTGAAGAAATGACTAAGATCTTTATTTCGGAAATCTTCTCCAGATATGGTTTACCCGATACAGTGGTCTCAGACCGAGGCCCTCAATATAGCTCTAAATTTTGGGAAAAGGTTTGTCATGTCTTGGGAATCAAGCAGGCACTCAGCTCTGGATATCATCCACAGATGAACAGACAGACCGAACGCCTTAATCAGACCCTGGAGACATATCTACAGTGTTTTGTATCGGCTGCCCAGGACAATTGGTTTGAATTATTACCATTTGCCGAATTTGCCTACAATAACGCCCAACATACGGCTCTTCACACTAGTCCTTTCCACTGTACCTATGGATTTCATCCGTCTTTTGTACCTTCTGTTACCAAATCTCCCTCATGCTGCCCAGGAGTAGATGGTCTCATTTCCGAGATACAGGAGGGGCATAGAGTGGCTACAATTTCGTTGCAAGCTGCTCAGGACAGAGCCAAACGTATTGCTGATAGGCATCGCCGAGACATTCCACTGTTGAACCCGGGAGATTCAGTTTGGTTGGATTCTCGCTTTCTCCCCCGTCACTTGGTCCCTTCTAAGCTATCCTTGAAGGTCCTTTGGTCCTTTCAAGATCCTATCATTAGTAGGTTCTGCTGCTGTTAAACTAAAACTGCCCTCATCCTGGTCTCGGATACATCCTGTATTCCATCTGTCCCAGATAAAGGTAACAGTACAAGACCGATTCCATTGATCAGATCGTACTCCTCCTCCTCCAGTCTAGACGGATACTGGTCCTGAATATGAAGTCGCCAGCATCTGTGACTCCCGTTATCGTAGGGGGAAATTACAATTGTTGGTGGACTGGAAGGGGTATTCTCCTGCAGAACGAACTTGGGAACTGGCCTCAGGAGTTCATGCACTCCGACGGGTTCAACGATTCTTTAGATTGCATCCCGGGAAGCCGGGGTCGCCTCCCAGGAGAAGGGGGCATACTGTTACACACACGAAACAGTGGTCTCTTTGGTCCCTGAATCGGCTCTGTAGTTCTATTCAGAGCGGTATCTTCAAGATGGCGGATCACAGTGCAAGCAGATCTGCGATCACCATTCCAGTCTTTTCACGTTTGCCAGAGGTGCGGCGTACCACTCATGTGATCCCTCATATGACGCGAAGTTTTCCAGCTCTTCGCGTCGCTACTGTTCTAGCTGATGCTCCGTGAGTTTGCAACTAGATTGTGCCCTTCAATCCCTTGGTAAACCTTTCACACTCCTTACTAATACTAACTCTGTCTTTCTTCAAACTTTCCAGATCCTTCCCGCAGCATTCTCCGTTCACCCGATCCATCCGGTTCCTACCTGCGCTTTGTTTAGAGATGCCATTTCTAGTTTCGTGAGCTACAGTCTTTCGGGTAATATCCAGTTCCCGTCTGAGCTACATTCTAAGTGTTTCTCCGGGCTTCTTAGATTTCTGATTAAACGAGTTCACTCACCTTTACCTCTTTTTGGCAGAATTGTCACCCTGTTGCTCTCTCTGGTTCCCGCCTCTTTGGCTTCTCTCCTGGTATTCCAGACTCGGCAGGTTAAGAGGTTGGGGGAAAGTATTACTATTACGTACCTGCTTCTCTTCATACTTTCTGAGTTCCTCATACTCATCTCTTCCAATTGTCACCCTCTCCAGAAGAAGCCTTCCCGCCTTCGAACTTTCATTGCATCGGTGACAACATCCTGCAAGCCACACTCAAGCCATCGGATTCCGCTTTCGACCAGGGTTTTCTTCCCCAGAGGGTTTTTCTGACTGGCGCACACTTCCTCTCGGGGTTTTGTTACCGGGTAGCGAGTGGCGCGTTGGTCGGGGAAATTCTTGCTTTCAGCATTGGCTTCCCATTGAATATGTCTGCTTAGGTGAGAATTCAATTCCTATCAAACTGTTTATTGGTTTAATTAACCTTGAAGATATACTGTGATAAAATAGTGTCTCTCAGGTACGCTGGGAGGTGTGGAACCTCCTCTACCAAGACGGAGTCAATGTATTTGGAGAACATTTCAGTTAAGCAGCCTAAGCCACTAACAATTGGTCTTCCCTCCGGGATTCTAGTATATTCTTTGTGTACCTTTGATAAGAAATATATAGTTGGTAATTTAGGGTTGTCAAATCTTAAAAATGGTTTCTCCTCTTGTGTTAATAAACCTGATTCCATACATTACACAATCAAATTAATAGCTTCTTTGCCAATTCCTTTAACAGTGGTAGCTTCCACTTTCTCATAGTAACCAGCCGTGCTCAAATTTATTTCACCCATCTTAATATAATCATCGCTATTCATAACTACCACATTTCCCCCTTTATCTGCCTGTTTAATTATTATATCACAATCAGATTTAAGGGACTTTAATGCTCGTCTTTCCATTGGACTCAAATTGTTTCTTCTCCCATGTTTCACCCTAGCATTTTGTGTGCTGTGAATATCTTGAACAACTGCTCTATGAAATAAATCAATGGCATTCTCTTTCCCCCAAAAGTGGGGCAAAATTTGAATTGGCTTTTCAACTCATCTTTGGTTAAGAGTTTAGGTTCAATATTAAGATCTTGTAAAATTCGAAATTCATTAGCATCTTCATTGTTTTCTAAAAGACAAGTTAGGGTTTGTGTTGTAAAAATATCCTTTATTGTCTAATCACTATCCGGACCTTGTCTCACCTTCGGCACAAATAATTTCTGTTTGTTATGGAAAAACTTCCTTAATTTTAATTTTCTGATGAACTTGGACAGATCAATCTCTGTAGTGATCCAATCACTTTCAATTGGTGGTGCAAAAGACATTCCTTTATTGAGTAATGACAATTCTTCATCCGTTAACTCTTTATTGGATAAATTAAGTACAAGATTTACATGTTCTGTTGTTTGTGTGGCCATAATCAAGTGACTCTTTGTTGAATGTCTGCCGCCTCTCACCCTAGCATGCTTCTTACCTTTGTTACCACGTTTGCTGGTGGGCTTGTTTTCATATTTGAAACTAAAGGTGTTTTGAATCTTACTTTTTTGTTGTTGGCTTTGCAATTGCACTTTTTTATTCTTTTGAGCAGATCTAAAAAAAAACACTTGCCCCCAGAGGCTTCTGAGTTGTCCACCCCTCCTTCTGGATCACTTGTCGGGTCTGAACTATCTGGAGAAGATTCAATTGTACTGGTGTTGGATTGTGGTTTACTAGGATCATCATATTTGTTTTGGAAGGAATATACCCTATCGCCTCTATAATCTTTGTCTTTCCTAAAAAACCTATGTGATTTACGCAATTTCACCTCATCCTGGTGTCCTTTCAACACTTCATACAACTATTTATAATTAATTTCTTTAGTAGCTGGAATCGCATCCTTTAACTCAATCTCCTGTTTGACTATTTCTATTGATTCAATTACCCGAGCATGTTCTCTGGTTGCGTGTTCAATTAGTAGTTGAATCATTACCTTAGACCCTTCATTGAGGTTATCTTCCCATTTATTGGCTAGATCTGCATCATCTTTATTTGTAAATTTGGGGAACATCAATATGCTTAAACCTCTCTGTATTTTATTCTGTTCAAGATATTGCTTCAGGGTTGTCATCTCCCAAAACTTGTTAATTTCCCTTCTTGACAAACTTTCAATTTTAACACATTTCTTTCTCAATGTTTCTGTGGTCATGCTAGTATTTCTAAATGCATTCAATGTACTCCCTCTAGGGGCGAATAATGCTATAACATCTTCATCTCTAGACGTCAAATATTCTGCCATTTTGTTTTGATGTGGTATAATGGCACGCAAGTCAGAGTACATTTCAAATCAAACTGGTATACCTCCAATCAAATTAAGGGGACATATGCTCGGCTGCGCAAACCACTGTCACGGCTCGCTCCCTTCGCTCCCGTTCCCGCCACTTGGGGGCATAGTTTGGGGTTTATTCCCTACTGGACATTTCCTCCGAACCTTACTCTACAGTACTGTGATGAATTAGGAGCACTAAAACCCTATTTTCCAAGTTACTTCCCTTCCGGATCCATTCCAGGTTTTTGGCAGCCAGCATGCTACTTTAATCTAATGACTATGCTTTCCAGAATGACTATGCTTCCCAGAATGCCTGGCTCACTGCTTCACCTCCTCCCTTGCAGGACAAGGTTGGGTGGAGGATAGGCAACACCTGTGGCTGCAGGTGCAGCAGGCGGCACACCTGAGAGGTGTGCTTGTTAAGCAGCCTTAAAAGCCTCAGTTTGCTTCAGTCCAGCGCTGGTCATTGTTGCAGCGTTCCTGTCGTGACTGGTCCCTTGTTCCTGGTTCCTAGTTTTTTGTGCCTAGTTTCTAGTTAGTGTTTCTTGTTCCTTGTCCTGGAATTCGTATTTTGTATGCTTAATTGATTTCTGCCTCTGTAATTCCCTTTCTCTCTTTCTCTGTCTGCAGGCAGCCTTTCTCTGAGCTTTCCTTTTGCTGCAGCCCAATTGCCTGTGTTCACTGTTTCCTAGAAATTTTCCTTTGCTACTGAAAGACTTGATGCATTAATCTTCCCTTTACAGGTTTAGTTTCCTGCCTTTTCACCTTGGATGGGTGGGAAGGTTTCCCTTTTGATATCGTTTTCACTGCTCCTGATCCTTACCTTCTATTGGGATCCATGCCATGTTTTCCTTTACACTTTTGCATTTATTTCCTATTTTATTATTAGGTGTGGGAAGCTGTTGTAACTAGCTCCTGTGTGATTATCTTTTGTTTTCCTCACTGTTCTATTCCTTCTTGCCTCTTGACTTGGGTTTAGGTATTTAGTTATCCTCACTCTTTGCTTTTACAGCCTTCTGGGTTCTTGTTTGATCTACAGGGTTGTGGGTTTAGTACAGACTTTTGAGTGGTCTTTCCGGTCCTCGTGAGTACGGACATCCAAGTGGTCTTTCCGGTCTTCGTGAGTACTGGCATTCATGTGGTCATTCCGGTCCTCGTGAGTACTGTTTCCAAATTCTTTATTCAGTACCGTCTAGAGTGTCAGCTCACAGATTCTGTCCCTGCTTGCCCTCTACGTGGGCTTAGCGCTGTCAGTATCTGTAATAGCATAGTGGGTAAGGAGTTTGCCGACTTTCCTTTCAGTCATAAGGAGGTTCTAAGTGCTTACCCTACATTCCTTTTCATATAGTGGTATACACGAGTCTTGGGTATTGAATGCACGTTGTTAGATTCAAGGTTGTTCACTGTGTATTTTGTGCACATTTCCCCTGCCATATCCATTGCCTTCTTCCTTTCCTGACAGAATGACCAGCCGTTGTTCCCGTTTGAACATGGCCAGATTACGAAGGAAAGGCAGCAAGGCCTCTAACAAGTTTATACAGAAAGCTTCCCTTACAATTACCCGTGAAAATCGAATCTCTGCTCCTGACTTAAATGAACTCCTTGACACGAATGGGTATTTACGTGCAAAGTATTTTTCCCACTGGGTGGCCCATCCTACATTGCCTGATCCTAGCTCTGTCTTTAATTCTGATCCAGAGTCTATGTCCGCACAAGCCTTAGCAGTGGAAAACAACACACTGCTAGAATTTATACACACAAGTACCTCTGTTATTGAACCCCATGACTCCGGTTGTGCTTTACCTCAGATTGAACAGTTTCATGATTCAAGCATGAAGAATGGAGGGGTTCCTTGCATATCTTCTGTTTTCTGCCCTCAGTCTACAGCTTACTCCTCTGCACAGGTTCTTACTGTGGTCTCTAATGCCAAGGGGTCTGATGCCAATAGTCTGCTTAAAGGAAACACAGACCACGTCGGTAAGAGAGAGTATAGATCACAAGACCTGCAAGCAGTAGATGACAATATACAATCAGTGCACTTCCAGATGGCTAGGGCAGGATCCAGCCCTGATGCCACCATGCCTTCCCCTGTGCCTACTGATAGGGATGTACAGTTAAGGCGGGACATGCTAAAAGCAGAATTTGAGGAGTTAAAACAAGAATACATTTCCTTAAAAGAGGAGAATAAGATGTTACAGTCTTTTCTGAATACACCTCCAACTTTATCCGTTGATGAAGTGAATACTGTTCAGTCCCTGAGTGCGGAGACTTTTGTAAATCATGATACTTGTCAATATGTAAGATCTATTGGGAGTGAAAGTCTTTTTTCAAGCACAGCGCTTATTCAGGGCACAGGTTCTGACAACTGTCCTACCGTTTGTCAGGAATTGCTGTTAGCTGAAGATTCACAAGCCACTCCTTTACCTGAGATTTCCTGTGTAGCAGTTTGTCATAACTCTGAGCTTGAACACATACATGCTTCTGATTTCCAAACACAATCCACAATGGTGGCATACACAGAATCAGTCACAACTGTAGGCTTAGGTTCTGCCCTTGATCTAGCTGCTGAGACTGAAGTAGACATTCAAGCTGATGTGGAAAACAATGCTACCTCTGTGTTCGCTCTTCCTTCTGCCAATTTCGGTCACTACGAGCAGTCAAAGACAGTGCAGAATTCATGTTTTGATGGACTCATTCCACAGATTACTGAACCAAAAACCCGGCAGGCGATCCCTGAACTGTTGATTGTTAATCAGCCACTTTCAGAAGCTAAGACAGAGGAATGGTCAATTGACGAAATCCTGATTAATAGAGACTTTACTATGGTGATTCCTCTGGTTGATTTTGACTTCTACAAAGGAAGAGACTCTGTGTCATCCACTAAGGAGAGGGACGGCAGGGGTACAGCTCAGACTTTGGTTACTGGTGCCAAGGGGTCAACTGCCTTAAAGGGGCTTTCCATTCCTGAACCACAAGTGTGTCTGTCGACTTCTGGGACTTCAGACTGTCCTCCTACGACCATTGACTCTTCAATAATCCTGTCCACAGCTCTGCAGTCATCGTTGGCACACGTATCTTCGATCAATAAAAAATTGCTATGTCTGCCAGTCACCCAAGAGCCTTCACCATGTACGCAGTCAGAGCCAAAGACCTTGACAAGTTTGTCTTCAGCTAACAAGATGGCTCCAGCTTGCATGCCCTCAGCCTCAGAATTTCCTCTGGCATGTCTGTCTTCGGCTACAGTGACTCATCCAGCGGGTTATCCTTCAGCCATGGAGCCTCCGGTAGCATGTCCTAAGTGCATGTCTTCGGTCCCAGAGCCTACTGCTAGGTTGGCTTCGGTTCGTGAGAGACCCGTATCCTGCTCAGCCTCGCTGCCAATATCGAAGGCGTACCTGTCCACTTTGTCTGATCATGCTGCATATTCTTCTGCTTCAGAGATACCTCCTGAATCCCAACCATTTACTGATGAACGTCTATCTTGCCCTTCTTACGCTTCAGGGGGATCACCAGAATGCCTGCCTTGTACACAAAACAATTCTCCCAACTACTTGACTGTAGCATCAGCGCCTCCCGAATATGCAACATCTGAGCCTGAGACTTCTGCCAGCTCTCTCTTCAGAAACATCAAGCTGGATGACGACTCGAGAGGGCCTTACATGCGAGGCCGCTGGACTTGCCTGGAGTATTACGAGAGAGAAACGGATGCCATCTGCCACGGCCCAGTCACCGAACGAGTAGCCGACCAGGATAGCGGGCTGGACGGTCCGCGTTTGGAGTCCGGTTTGGATCAACCGCTTGACAACCCTTTTGTTGCCGGATCCCACATGAGCCTGAGGGAGGGGACGGGCACGGCCCTCCAGCTGCAGCGCCAGTTGGGTGCTAGTAGCCAAAGGAGGGGAAGGTCTGCTGCAGTTCAAGATGTGCCTGTTTTTGCTCCCGCTGCTAGTATGCCTGATGTTCCGAGTACTGCGTCTAACACTCCTATCAGTATGCCAAACGTTCCTGCGGTTGTATCCCACGTGCAACAAGGTGGCTACATGACTGTCAACGGGAGTGCCAGCCTCGTACAACCCATTGGATCTCCAGACCTCCAAGGCATGGAACATATGCAGGCGAATCTTTGTCACTTTCAACCACAAACCTTTACCCAGATGGATGACAGAGTATCCGAACCTCTACCTCAGCCGCCACCTTCCTCTTCCGAACATAAACATTTCCTGAAACCTGCCGTTTCCTCACCTCCTGTGTGTCCACTCTCGGCAGTGAGGCTAACAGAACTTCTACCGTTGTCTAAGGCATGTTGCACCAGCCTGCCTCTCTCCTCAAAGATGTATGCATATCCTCTTCCAGTGACTAAGCTTCCTGGACCTTCCAACTCTGCTTCGGGTCCTGCAAGTCCTTCATGCCTTTCTTCGACCCATGAGTCTCTTCCTCACCGAATTCCTGCCTATGACTCTTATAGACTGCGGCCTGATTCTATGCATTCCAGTCCTTCTACTTTTGCCCGCGGGTCATCGTTTTCTTCAGTGCTACCTCCAAAGACAAAGCGCTCCTGTCATGGAAGGAAGATGTTTTGTGCGGGTGCCGATCACCTGGAGTCGGCCGTGGGAGGGGGTATACTGTCACGGCTCGCTACCTTCGCTCCCGTTCCCGCCACTTGGGGGCATAGTTTGGGGTTTATTCCCTACTGGACATTTCCTCCGAACCTTACTCTGCAGTACTGTGATGAATTAGGAGCACTAAAACCCTATTTTCCAAGTTACTTCCCTTCCGGATCCATTCCAGGTTTTTGGCAGCCAGCATGCTACTTTAATCTAATGACTATGCTTTCCAGAATGACTATGCTTCCCAGAATGCCTGGCTCACTGCTTCACCTCCTCCCTTGCAGGACAAGGTTGGGTGGAGGATAGGCAACACCTGTGGCTGCAGGTGCAGCAGGCGGCACACCTGAGAGGTGTGCTTGTTAAGCAGCCTTAAAAGCCTCAGTTTGCTTCAGTCCAGCGCTGGTCATTGTTGCAGCATTCCTGTCGTGACTGGTCCCTTGTTCCTGGTTCCTAGTTTTTTGTGCCTAGTTTCTAGTTAGTGTTTCTTGTTCCTTGTCCTGGAATTCGTATTTTGTATGCTTAATTGATTTCTGCCTTCTGTAATTCCCTTTCTCTCTTTCGCTGTCTGCAGGCAGCCTTTCTCTGAGCTTTCCTTTTGCTGCAGCCCAATTGCCTGTGTTCACTGTTTCCTAGAAATTTTCCTTTGCTACTGAAAGACTTGATGCATTAATCTTCCTTTTACAGGTTTAGTTTCCTGCCTTTTCACCTTGGATGGGTGGGAAGGTTTCCCTTTTGATATCGTTTTCACTGCTCCTGATCCTTACCTTCTATTGGGATCCATGCCATGTTTTCCTTTACACTTTTGCATTTATTTCCTATTTTATTATTAGGTGTGGGAAGCTGTTGTAACTAGCTCCTGTGTGATTATCTTTTGTTTTCCTCACTGTTCTATTCCTTCTTGCCTCTTGACTTGGGTTTAGGTATTTAGTTATCCTCACTCTTTGCTTTTACAGCCTTCTGGGTTCTTGTTTGATCTACAGGGTTGTGGGTTTAGTACAGACTTTTGAGTGGTCTTTCCGGTCCTCGTGAGTACGGACATCCAAGTGGTCTTTCCGGTCTTCGTGAGTACTGGCATTCATGTGGTCATTCCGGTCCTCGTGAGTACTGTTTCCAAATTCTTTATTCAGTACCGTCTAGAGTGTCAGCTCACAGATTCTGTCCCTGCTTGCCCTCTACGTGGGCTTAGCGCTGTCAGTATCTGTAATAGCATAGTGGGTAAGGGAATAGTTTCTTACCTGTAACTCCATTTCTCCAGCATTGGTATCTTTCATGGATTCACATGCTTAGAATATTCCCCGTCATCAGGCTGGGAATCCCGGGATTCCCAGCCTGACGACGGGGAATATTCTAAGCATGTGAATCCATGAAAGATTCAATGCTGGAGAAGGGAATAGTTTCTTACCTGTAACTCCATTTCTCCAGCATTGGTATCTTTCATGGATTCACATGCTTAGAATATTCCCCGTCGTCAGGCTGGGAATCCCGGGATTCCCAGCCTGACGACGGGGAATATTCTAAGCATGTGAATCCATGAAAGATCCAATGCTGGAGAAGGAGTTTGCCGACTTTCCTTTCAGTCATAAGGAGGTTCTAAGTGCTTACCCTACATTCCTTTTCATATAGTGATATACACGAGTCTTGGGTATTGAATGCACGTTGTTAGATTCAAGGTTGTTCACTGTGTATTTTGTGCACATTTCCCCTGCCATATCCATTGCCTTCTTCCTTTCCTGACAACCACTCAGTGCTTTTTACTGACAAATTAAGTTACTTTCATAATTAGTAATACATACTAGCTGCAAGGACTACCATACCAGACTCTAAGTCCCCCGTTGATGGTTTTATCCACTGCGCATAGTCTATCAATTCAACTTATGTATCCAATAGTCAATATTTAACTTCCTCCTTGGTTATTGTCCACAAAATAGCATCAAATTGTTTTTTCTTCGAGAGTATTTATTCCCTAATGTGGATGTATCTTAATCCAACACGTGTTTCTCCCTTAATTTGCACAGGTCTTCACCAGGGCCATTAAATCACCTTCATATTCATATATTACAGTAAAAACATGTATACCAAATCATTCAACACCAAATTATCATGAATAATGCATTATATGTTGTACATTTTCGGTACGGTAATACAAGAAAAATAATTAGATTGGTAAATACTGCATAGATGTGTATCAGGGATCGTTCCACGTCAGGGGGATGAAGTTACAGTTTTGTAGGAAAACAGACAAGAAAAATATATATATATACACATAAGAAACTTGTGCATTCTGTCTTCCATTTCAAAAGAAATCAAGTGACTTCCATATTTAAACACTTTAATCTGCATGCTTTCACCTGCTTGTGTTCTGCAAAACATTTCTGTTGTTCTTACATTTAAATAATGCAGTGAGCTCCTTTTCCTTATTTAAAGAAAGTTGTGCATCCTATCATTCATTGCAAATGAACTCAAATGACTATTCACCTAATGGTGTACTACAAGTCATTTATTTTGTTCTTACATCCATGTTATGAATGTGAACTCCCTTTAAAGCTAAGCTATAATGTATTGCGTGTAAAACAGGGATTTGATTTCCGTGCCATTCTGGCCGCAAATCCCTCTTTTACTCACAAATAATTCCATGATTCAGGGCCTAAGTCTACTATAGGTAAACAAAAGGACACTGATATGGTCCTCAACTTAATTTACATTACAGCCCGGAGACCCGGCCAAAATGATCAGGTCCATAAAAAATTCCCAGGGCCCTGGGCAAGGTGGGGAGCAGCACTGGCATCATGGCACTCAGCATGGCGCTCTTGTGATGAAAGGGAGAACCGTGCAGAGAGCCTTGCAGCCAGCGCAGCGACACTGCAGGAATGACGTGGTTTACCTCTAATTGTACAATTTCCGGGCCATATGGAGTTTCCGAGCCATACCGGCTCGTAGGGCCCAGAAATTGGCCAATGGGGCAGTGCCACGTAACTCCCCCAGGACACAGTAAAGACTATATACTTGCAAAGGTAAAAGCGATGCATGCGAAGCTGGTGCGATTTTAAGGGTGGTGGGTGTGATTACTAGTATCAAGTGTTTTAGTATACTGTGTTTATGTATGAACATATAGGTTTGCATTAATCACCACATAACCTTACCACTGCCTAAGAAAGCTTCTAGAAAAGTGGTTAGAAGCAGAGAGGGAGGGAAAACAGCTCATCAGTAAAGTAGTTGTTTGTTAGGCTTATATGGGGTAGTCTGTGAGGTATCAAGCCAGGTAAGCATTAGATTTGTCAGCAATAGACATGTCACATTAAAGCAACCTCTTTTTACACTATGAATGCTTGTCTGTGATTGATTACAAAGTATTGCCCAAATGTGATTACAAGGCAGTGCCCAATCGGCAACGCAAGTGGCGTCTGTGCCAGGGACATCATTTGGAGGTCACCAGGGGTCGCAACTGCGACCCCTGCAGTCTCCCTTGCTACCCCTGTGGTCTCCCTTGCTACCATTTTTTAAATGGCAGCTCCTGGGCTGTGGCCAGCGCCATGTGGCTCTTTGTTTCTGGAGTGGCTCACATTCTTGTTCAGTCCTCTTAAAAAAACAGGGGGTTCCACAAGAGTAACACTTTGAACAGAGAGACTAAATAAAAAAGAATAGGAATAACAAATAATTTCCGTTCCTGGAATTCTATACAATATTTGCTAGACTCATTAAAGGTTTAGTTCAGGCACACACCAGGGGCTGAGTCACTGATTGAGTCTGTTCTTAAACACCTCAAATTCACAATGCAGACAAAATCCTCCAAAAGCATTTAGAGTAGAATAAGCATCCTTTTTCGGACTACGCATTTTGCAAGTTGCAGTTACAGGATGCTTTTTCTGCAGTTGTCTCTGTTACGATCATCACAAGACATTCCATCTCGGTGTCCTCGGTCATTTTACACAATCCTTGTGCATAAAAGCTTGTGTACAATGTAGAAATGTTTGACCATAGCACAATAAGTGGCCCTTGATTTAATTGTGCCACAATTAATGCTTTGTTGTAATGTGTCTATCTTTCCCATCTCCCCAGCATGCGGTTCAGGATGTTTGTTTGCATATATGAGGTAACGCGTGCCCAGAGTACGGGATGTCATGTGAGTGTGCTGCTTTCCCTATTTTGTTAACCTCTGAAGCCTGAAAAGTAGATCCACGCAGGCTTGACATGTGGCCAACTTTGCACAAGACCTGCAGATGAAGTGGCCTGCTGTTGAATCTCAGTTACCAGTTTAATGGTATCCACTACAGAGTGTAATTTGCTTTCTGACTTTGAGAACATTCAGACATGTAATTGCTCATTTTACTATAGCCGGTACAATAGCTATAGCCAGTAAGATAGCTCAGTGGGTTAAGCCCTTGCTGTAGCGATGTGTATGTGATTTGCAGGTTCAAATCCCGGCAAGGCCAACTCAGCCTTTCATTCTTCTGAGGTCGATAAATGAGTCCCACCCGAGGTTGGGTGATATTGTATGTATATTTGTTCTATATAAAACGCTTAAGCATACATGCTATATAATAACACATCATCATTATCATTTGGCCTTGGACGTCTGCTTGCATTCACAGTAATTGGGTAATATGGGCCTATACACACTGATATTAATGATACATATGGTGATCCATTCTTGTATGAAATGTATATCACATTAGTGATATCGTAAACATATTTTTCGTAGTGTACTTAGGAACAATGGCATGTGATTCCACTTCCTGTTTTGTCAAGGGATGAAAGGTCGTGTTTCATCGCTTCCCGTGATGTCACTTCGGGCTGTGGTCAAATGACATCACTTCCTTTGATGTCATCAGAGGTCAAGGGTCATGTGATGTCACTTCCGCTACCCCAGGCATTTTGATGAAATGAAGTCCCTGGTCTGTGCCTTCTGTGATCCCTCAGCTTCTGTCATTTCAACTGCGGGCTATTGCAGTAATGCCTGTTGCCAGTTGGCAGCAACTGCCCAAAACACTGCTATTACCAGGAGACGCGCACAAATAATCCATTAGTGGCTACACCACGTGAAAACAGCATACAGCTCCACCCAGGAGAATGCTGTTTAGCCAGTGCCCAATGGAGAACATTTATGGTAAATGCTAAGCGAACAGAAATTTACTCAAACGAATTGGGGGTTGTCGTTAGCAAAATCTCTCTGTGATTCTATAGGTGACCTGAGTTGCAGTTCTAAGGCAAAAAACAAATCATTCATACGCAAATCTTAATACTAAAATCGTTGAATGGACAGAGACTGTATTATCGACTAGACTTGTTATTGTGCCCAAACATACCGGGATGGGTTATGGACATGAACAAAGCAGTTGTGCTCAAAGATGTCAGAGAAACTGCATTCTGGGATTGCGTAACTAAAGATGCTTGAATGCAGACACAGAATGTGAACGTGGACTGAGAGTTCATGGGATGGGCACTGCAAAATTAGAACAATGATGCAGTTTTTGCAGAGTTCAGTCATAACAGTGGTGGGCTATGAATGCAGTTTCACTGGCTCCAAAAGGGGATGTTAAGAATTGCAAATCAACATCCGGCCCGGAAGGAGCCATAGTTCTGGTCCTGCAAATCCACCAGCCAGAGTGAAAGGGTGCTTCTTGCAGAGATGTAGTAGGCACAGATCAACTCTCAGGAGCCACCAGAATGCGGGTGTGGTTGTTGCCATGATGAAAGTGACAGACAGGAAGACAGACTATTGTACTGGATGACCAAGCCCTTTAAGATGAGTAGCAATACCCTGGAGATGGATGGGGATGCAGATTTGTATTCATAAATCAATAATCGAAACAACACAGGTAGTTGGCAAAAAAGATTACTGTTTTAATATCAAATATCTAAAACAGGGAGTACAACGAACATCAAAGAACACGCTCGATCCTCTTACTCAACGAGTTTTATAAAAAACGTAGCTTATATACTAAAATCTCATCATCATTGACGTTAACCCACATCACCCTATGTGGCAAACTACAAAAACCTATGTAAAAAAGTGATACGTTCTCCATAAACATCTAAATATACGTTCCATACTAGTTTAAGGAAATGAGAAAAAGTGATAAGGTATTTAACATCAGGTGGTAGAACTAAACCCTCCCCTCAAAATGGCCACTATGAATGTCACTAAATGTACAACGTCCCATTGGCTACACAAACTATAGGACACTTAATTACGTGGCCCCTACAATTGGTTGGCATTCTAACGCTCGTCGGTACTTTTCCACCTACGTTAGCAGCACGCAGGCTGGACTTCCAGGTGCTGGTGAGCTCGCTTTAACCGTAGCTTCCCATCAATTAGCATATCATCACTCATCACCTCAGTGGTCCGCTGTCAATTAGGGCTTTGAACTTGTCCTTGGGAGTGTTCTTTGCTCTGTGAATTCAGGGGAGTGAAGGAACGCTTCTGCCTTCATGTGTAGGTGTGGTCATCGTGTTAGTCCAATTTCATCCTTCAATGTGACTGAAGACCACAAAATCTTGCCTTTACTGCATTTAAAATACTATTTTCTAGTAGACCTCTGATGTCTTCTTTGTTTTGCCCATGCCTTCTGAACAGGAGTTTAGTTTTTTCACACGATTTGTATCTAATGTCATCTTACTTCATTCTGATAAGACCTTGGCATCCTGGGCTCATCCAGCCTTGCCTTTCTGAAATTCACTTTGTAATTCAACTGTTTTTAACTGCGACATACTGGAAATGAGGCCTTCTTTCTAAAGTCCAGCACTGCTATAAAATGTAGTGGAAACATCCATCCTTTACTTGTTCATATACATATATATACGTTGGCGCTTGCTGCAATCTATTCACCATAAAGCTAGCCTCAAGAATACTTCATCTGCTTGCGTTTCTTTGCATCTGCACATGTGTAAAACAACTTGATATCTTCATCAGTTCTGTAGCATAAGCTTCTACACCTTGAGCCCAAGATGTCACTTATCTTTGACACTTTCTTGATGCCTTATAGAATATCTGCATCCTCTCGTCTCTGCATCTTCTATGTACATCTCTCGACTCTGTGTGACATCACCATTTGTCTTTGCCATTTATTTGTTCTGCTTCTTCCGGAATCTCATTTAAATGGCTATCATACTTTCTCGTATGCAGGTATGGTTTTCTCAATGGGAACATTGCTTCCAGGATTCTCCTTGGTATTGGTATTGTCACTGGTACCGCATGTGTCTCACACTCTAGTTGCCAACATATAGGCAATATAGGCAAAGTGGTTGAGGTGGGGGTACTTGGCTCCTCCTCCACACTCCCCCCTCTGGGTGATTTATCACCACTCTCTCATCATCCTTCACATCCAGACATCCTTGTCTGAAGAAGTGCTTCTTTGGGATCCATATCTCTATGACTCCCTTCAGGCATCTAGCTGATTTTACATGCTCATCCTTGTTCCACATCATGAGCCTGCATTGTCCAATTGGACTGCAGTAGATCCATCTTCCCACATACTTCTTATGGTTCTTTGGGTACAGGATCTTCGTTCCCTCAGGTGCATGGATGCTGGCTTTCGCAAAGTCTCTGATTTCTTCACCTGTCAAGTCTTTGGCCTTCCATCCTTGCTCAACATCGATCATGATCTTAATTCCTATGGCTTTCTTTGCTGTCTTCTTGCATTGTGAGATTATCTTGATCACACAGAATCCAAGCAAAATCATTACTATGAGGGCTCCAAGAAACTTGAAAATGGCTGCCATCCATTGTGAAACCCAAGAAAAAAGAGCTCCAAACCAACTGTCATTGGTGATGTCTTCTACTTCATCTGTCATCATGGCTTCGTTAGCATGTCTATGGCCTCTGTCAAGGTACCATTATCGTCGTCATGAGAAGGTACGAATATGCAACATGATTCTCTGATTTTTGCACAAACACCGCCATCCATAGATGTGATCATATCCAAGATATATATGTTCTGGAGAGTCGAGTCATCAATCGTATGGCTCTCATTTCCTCTCTGACAGCATTGAATCCCTTTATGGTCATGTTGATCATCTGTAGCAATTCCCATCTGGTAATCTGCAGCCATTTGGTATTTGCTCCAACCTGTATTCTCGGCATAAAGATCAACAAGAAAATTGACAAAGTCTGGCTGAACAATCTGTGTTCATATGGAATGGCATCGAAAACTTCAATTGACTTGGCTGAGAAATAGATTTCTCTCTTCATTCTTCTTATCAGCTCCACAGATCTCTTCTTCCTCAGAAGATCATCTGCTTTCGGGAAAACTGTCAAGATTCAGATTACTTTTAGGATCACTAAAGTTGGAACATGGACATTTACTATTGAGCAAAGTCCTCCCCAATTCTCTGGCAATTTTATATAAGCTCTGGATCCACAAGCCCAATAGTGATCCATTATCACTGCTGTCCCAATCTTCATTCCTGGTACGCCAAAGATTCGCCCACAGTTCTGATGTTCTCCATCTTCTTTGTGCCATTATTTCTGAAGCACAATTTTGCACTCTCCAACTGTACTATCTGCAAGGGTCCTCCTCCATCTTCGACCCATGCCAGTAGCTTGGCAAGTCTTGGCCAAATTGGCTTGCATCCATGTTGTATTATGCCAATAGTCGATTCAGGGTGACCAATTATCACCCAAGCTCTGCAGATGACTACTCCTTCTTCCCGTCCATCTGGAGGAAGTACTTATCCCCAGATATGCATTTGGCCTCTGTTTTTCCAACTGTTAACTTCTTCTGCAGATTTCCAAGTCTTTTATTCACCTCCCATCTGATTCCAGCTCCTTTCACGCCAGGTGCTTCATATCTGATCACGTGATTCTTGGTGTGAGCTCTGTCTCTTGTCTTTGTGTCTTGCACATAATCGTCTTCATCTGGAACTGTCCATTCAGTTGCCCATTTAAGATAGGCATCTTGGCCCATGAACTTGCCTCTTGCACGGCAAAGTGCTACATGCGATAGGCAATGTGCTGTCTGGACATCTATTTCAATGGCTATGAAGATCTTGGACTTCCCCATACTATAAGGCAGGAGTGCACATACAACGCATTCCTCCTTTGGGGTCCTTCTTCCTACCTCTTTCATATGTTGGTACCATATGTTATTCCCCAAATGTGCTGTACTGTCCAGATAGTCATTTAGCTCATGATTATCCTCCCTAGTGTTTCTCTTGGATCTCATTCTTCTCTTGTGACCTTCTATGATTATATCATGAAGTATGTCAGCATAACCTCTACCTATTGGTTCAATCATTGGAACATTCCTCAGTGGACTAGGTACGTTTATATATGTTATCTGTGTAGGTTCATTCTTTGACAACCTCTTTCTTTGCCTTTCCTTTTGAGCTTGTTTCTGGTGTCCAAAAATAATTTCTGCAACACTTCTTTCAAGAGGATGATGACTGGTGACATTTGTCACAGACCCAGGCAAGTCCTCATCATTTACTGAAACAGGGATGACTACATAGGGTCTTGGCTGCCTAGTAGTTGCCACCTCTGTATCTTCCTTTTACACAGGAAGCTCAACACAAGTCTTTGCTCCACTTACATCTATGTAATAAGAAGTACGTACTGTGAGTGAGAGAAGTATCACTATGAACAAAATACAAATGTAAATTATGCACAGATAGGATCATTTACAGTAATGACTTCTTACACTTAGTGGATGTCTCTCAGGATCCGCCAAAACAAAATTACTGTTGATACTGCCCATTCTTCTTCTTTGAGGAAGGAAAAACTTAATTTTAATCAGACAACATTATGCATTTTCTCAGAGCGCTGCTGAGTCAGCTTCATAGGTTCTCTCGATCAGAAGACTGCTTCTGGTTGATGATGAACACACATTCCCAATGGACACCACAAATTGGCCTTTCACCAGAATGCCTGGCTCACTGCTTCACCTCCTCCCTTGCAGGACAAGGTTGGGTGGAGGATAGGCAACACCTGTGGCTGCAGGTGCAGCAGGCGGCACACCTGAGAGGTGTGCTTGTTAAGCAGCCTTAAAAGCCTCAGTTTGCTTCAGTCCAGCGCTGGTCATTGTTGCAGCGTTCCTGTCGTGACTGGTCCCTTGTTCCTGGTTCCTAGTTTTTTGTGCCTAGTTTCTAGTTAGTGTTTCTTGTTCCTTGTCCTGGAATTCGTATTTTGTATGCTTAATTGATTTCTGCCTTCTGTAATTCCCTTTCTCTCTTTCGCTGTCTGCAGGCAGCCTTTCTCTGAGCTTTCCTTTTGCTGCAGCCCAATTGCCTGTGTTCACTGTTTCCTAGAAATTTTCCTTTGCTACTGAAAGACTTGATGCATTAATCTTCCTTTTACAGGTTTAGTTTCCTGCCTTTTCACCTTGGATGGGTGGGAAGGTTTCCCTTTTGATATCGTTTTCACTGCTCCTGATCCTTACCTTCTATTGGGATCCATGCCATGTTTTCCTTTACACTTTTGCATTTATTTCCTATTTTATTATTAGGTGTGGGAAGCTGTTGTAACTAGCTCCTGTGTGATTATCTTTTGTTTTCCTCACTGTTCTATTCCTTCTTGCCTCTTGACTTGGGTTTAGGTATTTAGTTATCCTCACTCTTTGCTTTTACAGCCTTCTGGGTTCTTGTTTGATCTACAGGGTTGTGGGTTTAGTACAGACTTTTGAGTGGTCTTTCCGGTCCTCGTGAGTACGGACATCCAAGTGGTCTTTCCGGTCTTCGTGAGTACTGGCATTCATGTGGTCATTCCGGTCCTCGTGAGTACTGTTTCCAAATTCTTTATTCAGTACCGTCTAGAGTGTCAGCTCACAGATTCTGTCCCTGCTTGCCCTCTACGTGGGCTTAGCGCTGTCAGTATCTGTAATAGCATAGTGGGTAAGGGAATAGTTTCTTACCTGTAACTCCATTTCTCCAGCATTGGTATCTTTCATGGATTCACATGCTTAGAATATTCCCCGTCGTCAGGCTGGGAATCCCGGGATTCCCAGCCTGACGACGGGGAATATTCTAAGCATGTGAATCCATGAAAGATTCAATGCTGGAGAAGGGAATAGTTTCTTACCTGTAACTCCATTTCTCCAGCATTGGTATCTTTCATGGATTCACATGCTTAGAATATTCCCCGTCGTCAGGCTGGGAATCCCGGGATTCCCAGCCTGACGACGGGGAATATTCTAAGCATGTGAATCCATGAAAGATCCAATGCTGGAGAAGGAGTTTGCCGACTTTCCTTTCAGTCATAAGGAGGTTCTAAGTGCTTACCCTACATTCCTTTTCATATAGTGATATACACGAGTCTTGGGTATTGAATGCACGTTGTTAGATTCAAGGTTGTTCACTGTGTATTTTGTGCACATTTCCCCTGCCATATCCATTGCCTTCTTCCTTTCCTGACAACCACTCAGTGCTTTTTACTGACAAATTAAGTTACTTTCATAATTAGTAATACATACTAGCTGCAAGGACTACCATACCAGACTCTAAGTCCCCCGTTGATGGTTTTATCCACTGCGCATAGTCTATCAATTCAACTTATGTATCCAATAGTCAATATTTAACTTCCTCCTTGGTTATTGTCCACAAAATAGCATCAAATTGTTTTTTCTTCGAGAGTATTTATTCCCTAATGTGGATGTATCTTAATCCAACACGTGTTTCTCCCTTAATTTGCACAGGTCTTCACCAGGGCCATTAAATCACCTTCATATTCATATATTACAGTAAAAACATGTATACCAAATCATTCAACACCAAATTATCATGAATAATGCATTATATGTTGTACATTTTCGGTACGGTAATACAAGAAAAATAATTAGATTGGTAAATACTGCATAGATGTGTATCAGGGATCGTTCCACGTCAGGGGGATGAAGTTACAGTTTTGTAGGAAAACAGACAAGAAAAATATATATATATACACATAAGAAACTTGTGCATTCTGTCTTCCATTTCAAAAGAAATCAAGTGACTTCCATATTTAAACACTTTAATCTGCATGCTTTCACCTGCTTGTGTTCTGCAAAACATTTCTGTTGTTCTTACATTTAAATAATGCAGTGAGCTCCTTTTCCTTATTTAAAGAAAGTTGTGCATCCTATCATTCATTGCAAATGAACTCAAATGACTATTCACCTAATGGTGTACTACAAGTCATTTATTTTGTTCTTACATCCATGTTATGAATGTGAACTCCCTTTAAAGCTAAGCTATAATGTATTGCGTGTAAAACAGGGATTTGATTTCCGTGCCATTCTGGCCGCAAATCCCTCTTTTACTCACAAATAATTCCATGATTCAGGGCCTAAGTCTACTATAGGTAAACAAAAGGACACTGATATGGTCCTCAACTTAATTTACATTACAGCCCGGAGACCCGGCCAAAATGATCAGGTCCATAAAAAATTCCCAGGGCCCTGGGCAAGGTGGGGAGCAGCACTGGCATCATGGCACTCAGCATGGCGCTCTTGTGATGAAAGGGAGAACCGTGCAGAGAGCCTTGCAGCCAGCGCAGCGACACTGCAGGAATGACGTGGTTTACCTCTAATTGTACAATTTCCGGGCCATATGGAGTTTCCGAGCCATACCGGCTCGTAGGGCCCAGAAATTGGCCAATGGGGCAGTGCCACGTAACTCCCCCAGGACACAGTAAAGACTATATACTTGCAAAGGTAAAAGCGATGCATGCGAAGCTGGTGCGATTTTAAGGGTGGTGGGTGTGATTATTAGTATCAAGTGTTTTAGTATACTGTGTTTATGTATGAACATATAGGTTTGCATTAATCACCACATAACCTTACCACTGCCTAAGAAAGCTTCTAGAAAAGTGGTTAGAAGCAGAGAGGGAGGGAAAACAGCTCATCAGTAAAGTAGTTGTTTGTTAGGCTTATATGGGGTAGTCTGTGAGGTATCAAGCCAGGTAAGCATTAGATTTGTCAGCAATAGACATGTCACATTAAAGCAACCTCTTTTTACACTATGAATGCTTGTCTGTGATTGATTACAAAGTATTGCCCAAATGTGATTACAAGGCAGTGCCCAATCGGCAACGCAAGTGGCGTCTGTGCCAGGGACATCATTTGGAGGTCACCAGGGGTCGCAACTGCGACCCCTGCAGTCTCCCTTGCTACCCCTGTGGTCTCCCTTGCTACCATTTTTTAAATGGCAGCTCCTGGGCTGTGGCCAGCGCCATGTGGCTCTTTGTTTCTGGAGTGGCTCACATTCTTGTTCAGTCCTCTTAAAAAAACAGGGGGTTCCACAAGAGTAACACTTTGAACAGAGAGACTAAATAAAAAAGAATAGGAATAACAAATAATTTCCGTTCCTGGAATTCTATACAATATTTGCTAGACTCATTAAAGGTTTAGTTCAGGCACACACCAGGGGCTGAGTCACTGATTGAGTCTGTTCTTAAACACCTCAAATTCACAATGCAGACAAAATCCTCCAAAAGCATTTAGAGTAGAATAAGCATCCTTTTTCGGACTACGCATTTTGCAAGTTGCAGTTACAGGATGCTTTTTCTGCAGTTGTCTCTGTTACGATCATCACAAGACATTCCATCTCGGTGTCCTCGGTCATTTTACACAATCCTTGTGCATAAAAGCTTGTGTACAATGTAGAAATGTTTGACCATAGCACAATAAGTGGCCCTTGATTTAATTGTGCCACAATTAATGCTTTGTTGTAATGTGTCTATCTTTCCCATCTCCCCAGCATGCGGTTCAGGATGTTTGTTTGCATATATGAGGTAACGCGTGCCCAGAGTACGGGATGTCATGTGAGTGTGCTGCTTTCCCTATTTTGTTAACCTCTGAAGCCTGAAAAGTAGATCCACGCAGGCTTGACATGTGGCCAACTTTGCACAAGACCTGCAGATGAAGTGGCCTGCTGTTGAATCTCAGTTACCAGTTTAATGGTATCCACTACAGAGTGTAATTTGCTTTCTGACTTTGAGAACATTCAGACATGTAATTGCTCATTTTACTATAGCCGGTACAATAGCTATAGCCAGTAAGATAGCTCAGTGGGTTAAGCCCTTGCTGTAGCGATGTGTATGTGATTTGCAGGTTCAAATCCCGGCAAGGCCAACTCAGCCTTTCATTCTTCTGAGGTCGATAAATGAGTCCCACCCGAGGTTGGGTGATATTGTATGTATATTTGTTCTATATAAAACGCTTAAGCATACATGCTATATAATAACACATCATCATTATCATTTGGCCTTGGACGTCTGCTTGCATTCACAGTAATTGGGTAATATGGGCCTATACACACTGATATTAATGATACATATGGTGATCCATTCTTGTATGAAATGTATATCACATTAGTGATATCGTAAACATATTTTTCGTAGTGTACTTAGGAACAATGGCATGTGATTCCACTTCCTGTTTTGTCAAGGGATGAAAGGTCGTGTTTCATCGCTTCCCGTGATGTCACTTCGGGCTGTGGTCAAATGACATCACTTCCTTTGATGTCATCAGAGGTCAAGGGTCATGTGATGTCACTTCCGCTACCCCAGGCATTTTGATGAAATGAAGTCCCTGGTCTGTGCCTTCTGTGATCCCTCAGCTTCTGTCATTTCAACTGCGGGCTATTGCAGTAATGCCTGTTGCCAGTTGGCAGCAACTGCCCAAAACACTGCTATTACCAGGAGACGCGCACAAATAATCCATTAGTGGCTACACCACGTGAAAACAGCATACAGCTCCACCCAGGAGAATGCTGTTTAGCCAGTGCCCAATGGAGAACATTTATGGTAAATGCTAAGCGAACAGAAATTTACTCAAACGAATTGGGGGTTGTCGTTAGCAAAATCTCTCTGTGATTCTATAGGTGACCTGAGTTGCAGTTCTAAGGCAAAAAACAAATCATTCATACGCAAATCTTAATACTAAAATCGTTGAATGGACAGAGACTGTATTATCGACTAGACTTGTTATTGTGCCCAAACATACCGGGATGGGTTATGGACATGAACAAAGCAGTTGTGCTCAAAGTTGTCAGAGAAACTGCATTCTGGGATTGCGTAACTAAAGATGCTTGAATGCAGACACAGAATGTGAACGTGGACTGAGAGTTCATGGGATGGGCACTGCAAAATTAGAACAATGATGCAGTTTTTGCAGAGTTCAGTCATAACAGTGGTGGGCTATGAATGCAGTTTCACTGGCTCCAAAAGGGGATGTTAAGAATTGCAAATCAACATCCGGCCCGGAAGGAGCCATAGTTCTGGTCCTGCAAATCCACCAGCCAGAGTGAAAGGGTGCTTCTTGCAGAGATGTAGTAGGCACAGATCAACTCTCAGGAGCCACCAGAATGCGGGTGTGGTTGTTGCCATGATGAAAGTGACAGACAGGAAGACAGACTATTGTACTGGATGACCAAGCCCTTTAAGATGAGTAGCAATACCCTGGAGATGGATGGGGATGCAGATTTGTATTCATAAATCAATAATCGAAACAACACAGGTAGTTGGCAAAAAAGATTACTGTTTTAATATCAAATATCTAAAACAGGGAGTACAACGAACATCAAAGAACACGCTCGATCCTCTTACTCAACGAGTTTTATAAAAAACGTAGCTTATATACTAAAATCTCATCATCATTGACGTTAACCCACATCACCCTATGTGGCAAACTACAAAAACCTATGTAAAAAAGTGATACGTTCTCCATAAACATCTAAATATACGTTCCATACTAGTTTAAGGAAATGAGAAAAAGTGATAGGGTATTTAACATCAGGTGGTAGAACTAAACCCTCCCCTCAAAATGGCCACTATGAATGTCACTAAATGTACAACGTCCCATTGGCTACACAAACTATAGGACACTTAATTACGTGGCCCCTACAATTGGTTGGCATTCTAACGCTCGTCGGTACTTTTCCACCTACGTTAGCAGCACGCAGGCTGGGCTTCCAGGTGCTGGTGAGCTCGCCTTAACCGTAGCTTCCCATCAATTAGCATATCATCACTCATCACCTCAGTGGTCCGCTGTCAATTAGGGCTTTGAACTTGTCCTTGGGAGTGTTCTTTGCTCTGTGAATTCAGGGGAGTGAAGGAACGCTTCTGCCTTCATGTGTAGGTGTGGTCATCGTGTTAGTCCAATTTCATCCTTCAATGTGACTGAAGACCACAAAATCTTGCCTTTACTGCATTTAAAATACTATTTTCTAGTAGACCTCTGATGTCTTCTTTGTTTTGCCCATGCCTTCTGAACAGGAGTTTAGTTTTTTCACACGATTTGTATCTAATGTCATCTTACTTCATTCTGATAAGACCTTGGCATCCTGGGCTCATCCAGCCTTGCCTTTCTGAAATTCACTTTGTAATTCAACTGTTTTTAACTGCGACATACTGGAAATGAGGCCTTCTTTCTAAAGTCCAGCACTGCTATAAAATGTAGTGGAAACATCCATCCTTTACTTGTTCATATACATATATATACGTTGGCGCTTGCTGCAATCTATTCACCATAAAGCTAGCCTCAAGAATACTTCATCTGCTTGCGTTTCTTTGCATCTGCACATGTGTAAAACAACTTGATATCTTCATCAGTTCTGTAGCATAAGCTTCTACACCTTGAGCCCAAGATGTCACTTATCTTTGACACTTTCTTGATGCCTTATAGAATATCTGCATCCTCTCGTCTCTGCATCTTCTATGTACATCTCTCGACTCTGTGTGACATCACCATTTGTCTTTGCCATTTATTTGTTCTGCTTCTTCCGGAATCTCATTTAAATGGCTATCATACTTTCTCGTATGCAGGTATGGTTTTCTCAATGGGAACATTGCTTCCAGGATTCTCCTTGGTATTGGTATTGTCACTGGTACCGCATGTGTCTCACACTCTAGTTGCCAACATATAGGCAATATAGGCAAAGTGGTTGAGGTGGGGGTACTTGGCTCCTCCTCCACACTCCCCCCTCTGGGTGATTTATCACCACTCTCTCATCATCCTTCACATCCAGACATCCTTGTCTGAAGAAGTGCTTCTTTGGGATCCATATCTCTATGACTCGCTTCAGGCATCTAGCTGATTTTACATGCTCATCCTTGTTCCACATCATGAGCCTGCATTGTCCAATTGGACTGCAGTAGATCCATCTTCCCACATACTTCTTATGGTTCTTTGGGTACAGGATCTTCGTTCCCTCAGGTGCATGGATGCTGGCTTTCGCAAAGTCTCTGATTTCTTCACCTGTCAAGTCTTTGGCCTTCCATCCTTGCTCAACATCGATCATGATCTTAATTCCTATGGCTTTCTTTGCTGTCTTCTTGCATTGTGAGATTATCTTGATCACACAGAATCCAAGCAAAATCATTACTATGAGGGCTCCAAGAAACTTGAAAATGGCTGCCATCCATTGTGAAACCCAAGAAAAAAGAGCTCCAAACCAACTGTCATTGGTGATGTCTTCTACTTCATCTGTCATCATGGCTTCGTTAGCATGTCTATGGCCTCTGTCAAGGTACCATTATCGTCGTCATGAGAAGGTACGAATATGCAACATGATTCTCTGATTTTTGCACAAACACCGCCATCCATAGATGTGATCATATCCAAGATATATATGTTCTGGAGAGTCGAGTCATCAATCGTATGGCTCTCATTTCCTCTCTGACAGCATTGAATCCCTTTATGGTCATGTTGATCATCTGTAGCAATTCCCATCTGGTAATCTGCAGCCATTTGGTATTTGCTCCAACCTGTATTCTCGGCATAAAGATCAACAAGAAAATTGACAAAGTCTGGCTGAACAATCTGTGTTCATATGGAATGGCATCGAAAACTTCAATTGACTTGGCTGAGAAATAGATTTCTCTCTTCATTCTTCTTATCAGCTCCACAGATCTCTTCTTCCTCAGAAGATCATCTGCTTTCGGGAAAACTGTCAAGATTCAGATTACTTTTAGGATCACTAAAGTTGGAACATGGACATTTACTATTGAGCAAAGTCCTCCCCAATTCTCTGGCAATTTTATATAAGCTCTGGATCCACAAGCCCAATAGTGATCCATTATCACTGCTGTCCCAATCTTCATTCCTGGTACGCCAAAGATTCGCCCACAGTTCTGATGTTCTCCATCTTCTTTGTGCCATTATTTCTGAAGCACAATTTTGCACTCTCCAACTGTACTATCTGCAAGGGTCCTCCTCCATCTTCAACCCATGCCAGTAGCTTGGCAAGTCTTGGCCAAATTGGCTTGCATCCATGTTGTATTATGCCAATAGTGGATTCAGGGTGACCAATTATCACCCAAGCTCTGCAGATGACTACTCCTTCTTCCCGTCCATCTGGAGGAAGTACTTATCCCCAGATATGCATTTGGCCTCTGTTTTTCCAACTGTTAACTTCTTCTGCAGATTTCCAAGTCTTTTATTCACCTCCCATCTGATTCCAGCTCCTTTCACGCCAGGTGCTTCATATCTGATCACGTGATTCTTGGTGTGAGCTCTGTCTCTTGTCTTTGTGTCTTGCACATAATCGTCTTCATCTGGAACTGTCCATTCAGTTGCCCATTTAAGATAGGCATCTTGGCCCATGAACTTGCCTCTTGCACGGCAAAGTGCTACATGCGATAGGCAATGTGCTGTCTGGACATCTATTTCAATGGCTATGAAGATCTTGGACTTCCCCATACTATAAGGCAGGAGTGCACATACAACGCATTCCTCCTTTGGGGTCCTTCTTCCTACCTCTTTCATATGTTGGTACCATATGTTATTCCCCAAATGTGCTGTACTGTCCAGATAGTCATTTAGCTCATGATTATCCTCCCTAGTGTTTCTCTTGGATCTCATTCTTCTCTTGTGACCTTCTATGATTATATCATGAAGTATGTCAGCATAACCTCTACCTATTGGTTCAATCATTGGAACATTCCTCAGTGGACTAGGTACGTTTATATATGTTATCTGTGTAGGTTCATTCTTTGACAACCTCTTTCTTTGCCTTTCCTTTTGAGCTTGTTTCTGGTGTCCAAAAATAATTTCTGCAACACTTCTTTCAAGAGGATGATGACTGGTGACATTTGTCACAGACCCAGGCAAGTCCTCATCATTTACTGAAACAGGGATGACTACATAGGGTCTTGGCTGCCTAGTAGTTGCCACCTCTGTACCTTCCTTTTACACAGGAAGCTCAACACAAGTCTTTGCTCCACTTACATCTATGTAATAAGAAGTACGTACTGTGAGTGAGAGAAGTATCACTATGAACAAAATACAAATGTAAATTATGCACAGATAGGACCATTTACAGTAATGACTTCTTACACTTAGTGGATGTCTCTCAGGATCCGCCAAAACAAAATTACTGTTGATACTGCCCATTCTTCTTCTTTGAGGAAGGAAAAACTTAATTTTAATCAGACAACATTATGCATTTTCTCAGAGCGCTGCTGAGTCAGCTTCATAGGTTCTCTCGATCAGAAGACTGCTTCTGGTTGATGATGAACACACATTCCCAATGGACACCACAAATTGGCCTTTCACCAGATGACATGATGATTCTTTGTCAGCATGAAACAAAGGTTCCTTAACCAGTAGACCTCGGATCTGTCCCTCAAAAATCTCACTCAGTCATTAATGTTCTCTCCGAGTCAGAACGATCACAGATAAAGAATGGACAAAGGCGATGTTCTACCCAACAAGAATATCCAGAAATGCCAGACTAAAGCAATTACAGTTTTATATACTCCATGGAGCGTATCTAACCCCAGAGAAAATATCCCACTCGCCAGGTGCTACTACACAGAGCTGCCCCAAATGCGGAGAAGAAAACACCAACCTGGCTCACATGTTTAGTTTAGTTTATTATTTGGTAATGCGCTCAAAACCCTAGGGTAGCAGGGCACAGCGGTAACAAGAATACTTAAGCTTAGTTACATACAGTGAATGCATAACATGTAATTACATTATTTACAGTACAAATATACAATCTGTCAGAACATCACTTCACACAAGTCTATAGTACAGGTTTCAAGGAAGTTCAGGTTTCAAGATATTTACGTGCAGAAATCCATTGTCTAGAGCCGGGGAGCTGTTTGGTAGGTGTCGTGAGTCCAGAGCCAGCTTTTCACTTTACATCTAAATCTAGAGTAGGTCTGAGCATCTCTTAGCGCAGAGGGGAGTGCATTCCAGGCACGGGCAGCACTAACATGGAAGCTTGCACCGCCCGATTTTGTGAGTCTGAATCTGGGTGTTTCTAGCAGAAGATGGTTAGAGGCTCTGGTGTGGTGACTGGAAGTTTTTCTGGTCAGTCTGGCTGAGATGTATGGTGGCGCGGTATTGTTTAGTCCTTTGTAGGTGATGGACAGCGTCTTGAGGTGAATTCTGTCACTGATTTGAAGCCAGTGGTGGTCTTTCCTGATGTTAGATATATACTCTCTTCGGGGTATGTCCAAGGCTGCTCTAAGAGCATTGTTCCGTAGTATTCGCATTTTATTTATGATAGTTTTATTGGCACCTGCATAAAGGACGTTGCAATAATCTAATTTGGACATTATTAAGGCGTTGGCTAGAGTGATGCAGTTAGTTTTGGAGAGGTAGTGTCTACAGGCCCTGATTAATTTGCAGGTGTACGCTGTAGATGAGGCCAAGGAGTTGACTTGTTTTTTAAGCGATAGTGTGGAATCAAGGTAGAAGCCTAGTGTTTTTACCTCGGTTACCACCTTGATTACATTGCCATCTATATTAAAGGTTGTGTAGCTGGGGCTAAGGTTTTTGAGGTTATAGTCGGAGCCCAGGATCAGTATCTCTGTTTTGTCGTCGTTCAGGCAGAGTCCATGGGAGGCCATCCATGCCTGAATGAGGAGGTAAATCTTGTTTACTAGTGCTGTGTCTGCGGCAAAGTTGCCAGATAGTGGTATGAGGATCTGCGTGTCATCCGCGTAATTTGTATAAGTTACCTCCAATCTGTCAAGATTGTCGAAGAGTGGCTTAGTGAAGATGTTGTACATTGTAGGAGAGACACATGAACCTTGTGGAACACCACAGGTGATTTGTATTGGGTCCGCTAAAGCTATGGGGGAGAACACTCTCATCGTACGGTTGGCTAGGAAGGATTGTACCCAGGCTATAGCTTCCCTTGAGAAATGGGCAGCAGACGCTAGATGCTTGCATAACACTGCATGGTCAACCAGGTTGAAGGCCGCCGATAGGTCGAGGAACAGGTGCATAGCTGTTTTACCTTTATCCTTCAACTCGTCGATTTGTGTCTTCAGGTCAATTAATGCCGTTTCAGTACCATCTGAATCCAGATCGGCGTGATCCCAGTAGTTGGTTCGTCTCCAGGTAATTTTGGATCTGGGGGTAGGCTACTCTGTCAATTATTTTAAGGAGGAACGGGACAGTAGTAATGGGCCTATAATTGGTGGGGATAGCTGGGTCAAGGGTCTGTTTTTTGAGGAGAGGCAGTACCCATGATTCTTTGAGGTTTGAGGGCACAGTGAAAGGAGGCATTAATTAGCTTAGAAATGAAGGGTGCTAAATCTCTAGCTACATCCTTAATTACTTGTGCCGGGCAACTGTCACCCTGACAGTTCGAGGGTTTCAAAGATAAAATAACCTTTTCTGTTTCCAGTATGGAGATGTTGGTGAACCTAAATGGTTTACAGCTACTTGGTACCTCTGTACCTAGTGTATCTATCAGAGGGGTGGTCTGAGTTCCTGTGGAACTCAGAGTGGCCTTCTTCTTTGTGATTTTGGATTGTAAAGTTATTATTTTATTTGCTAATGCATTTTGGATGCTGGTGCACCATTGTTTGTCCTTAGGGACATTGTCCGTGGGAGCTATTGGGTTTTCCATTTCTCGGAGGATGGAGAAAAGTTCTTTAGAATTAGAGTTGGCATTACTAATGCTTTCATTAAATGTATTTTGTTTTGTTTGGATTATTTCTTTCTTGTATTTGTTAGCGATGTTGGTAAGTAGAGTTTTATTCTCAGCTGAAGTTGAGTGCCTCCAGATTGCTTGGAGTTCATGTTTTTGGATACGTAGTTCCTTGAGATGGGGGGTGAACCACAAATTGAGGTGTGATTCTTGTTTACTTTTACGTAATTTGATAGGGGCAATGCTATCCAAAGCTTTAGACATGGCTGTACTAAATGTATCAACTAATTTAGTAGGGTCAATGTTGTTGGCGCTGGCTGTTAGAGCTGGTAGGAGGAGGGGGATTAATTTTTCAGCCGTAATTTCTTTTTTGCTTCTGGCTTCTGGTTGGCAGAGATGGTGCTATTTCACGAGTAGCTACTTTAGGTGGTTCAATGTTAGATGAAAAGCAAATAAGATGGTGGTCAGTCCAGACTTGAGGTGTAATACTAGAGATGGTAGTGGTGCAGTTCCGATTAGCTATCCAATCTAGTGTGCGTCCTTTTGTATGTGTTGGAACTAGGACTTTTTGGGTAAGGCCATGTTCGACTAAGATCGATTGGATGGATTGGGCTTGTTTGTCCTCAGCATCGTCAAATCCCAGTTTAAAGTCACCTAGTAATAGGAGCTGGGTGGAGTCTTTGATGTTGTTAGTCAGGATGCTGGAAAGGTCTTCCTCGAAATTCCCTATGGGGCCAGGTGGTCTGTACACCAGGAAAATGGTTAGTGTGCTATTGTTAGATATGGGTAGTTTGGCTGAGAGTAGTTCACACGATGTGATAGCTGGGGGTGGGGTGAGTCTTAATGCTAACTTAGTTTTGGCGATAATAGCCAGGCCGCCGCCTCTAGAGTTAGGTCGGTCGACTTTAAGTATATTGTAGTTGTCTGGTATGGTAGTCATAGTGCGGGTCCTGCAGCGTCATGCAGCCAGGTCTCGGAGACAGTCGAGAAGTCTAGGTTATCCATGGTAAGTATGTCTGCAATTTCTGTGTTATGTGCTATGAGGGATCTCGCATTGATGAGTGCACCTGATAGGGTGGGGGTGGTATTTCTTTCCTGAGTAGGTTTAAGTTTGGGGTGTTTAGAACCCTTCTGATTATGAAGAGCGTGATTCTGCATTTTTAGGAGTTTAGCTGCAGCTGTGGCAGGTAGGTTGGTGGCAGTTAGAGTGGGTGTGAGGAACGGTAGTCTTGTTCTGTTGTTTTTGAGGTCATAGAGACGTGGCAACCTAGCTCTAAGTCACGTGTTTCTCTCCTGCAGATAGCAAGGTGTGGAGTTGGTATGGACCATTGTTGTGATGATTATTAGCGTAGCTCAGAGTAAGGGATAGAGTGTGTATATAAGGTAGGTCTTGGTGATGTGCATGTTGGGTTATTCTGTGGTCACTACTGCATAATATAGGGAGGTGCTACGTAGATACTACATAGTAGCTAGGGGGCAGCGAAGGGTCACTTATATTTGACAATCCCAACAATAGCTAAAAAATGTAAGCATGCCACATAGGAGGGGCGCCTGGAATTGACAAACCCTATCATGCATATATGTCTCCGAGAAGGGAGAGTTTATCAGTCTCAGGCTATGTGCTAGTACAGGTACAGTTGGCCTGCGAGTATGTATAACAACTAACTTGAGCACTGACTTCAGCAGGGTCCATCTGAATTTGAAAATCAGATATATGGGCTAAAATGCGGTATAACAATTAACATGAACACTAACAGCAACAGGGTCCATCTAAATTTGACAATCAGATATATGGGCTAAAGTGCAGTATAACAATTAACATGAACACTAACAGTAGCAGGGTCCATCTAAATTTGACAATCAGATAAATGGGCTAGAATGCGGTATAACAAATAACATGAACACTAACAGCAGCAGGGTCCATCTAAATTTGACAATCAGATATATGGGCTAAAGTGCAGTATAACAATTAACATGAACACTAACAGTAGCAGGGTCCATCTAAATTTGACAATCAGATAAATGGGCTAAAATGCGGTATAACAAATAACATGAACACTAACAGCAGCAGGGTCCATCTAAATGTGACAATCAGATATATGGGCTAAAGTGCAGTATAACAATTAACATGAACAATAACAGCAGCAGGGTCCATCTAAATTTGACAATCAGATAAATGGGCTAAAATGCAGTGTAGCAGCTAGCAATGTTCTGGCATTGTCCGAAAATCCAGGAATACTGTTGAGGAATAGAGCAGCACCTGAAAGAAAAAGGGATAAAAGGTCAAACTTGTACTATTGAAGTCTGCCTTCTGGGCCTTTGTAGTTTCTCAAAAAAGAACAGAGCAATGGAAAGGATGGTTAAGCTAGCATGGGCACTAGCTAAGCCACAAATAGCTATGAAATGGAAGGCCAAAGATGAACCAAGAATAGAGACATGGTGGAAAGACCTCAGAAGATGGTCCATTGTGGAGACTGCAGTCTGGCAAGAAGCACTACGGACAGGAAGAAGAGAAAGTTCAATAGACATAGCAGCCTGGAACACAATAGTGTAGGAACTATTCATCTCTCCAGATGATATGCCCCCTTGAAAGTGCAATAACTGGCGAACATTCAAGTCGCACTGCACAAGAGACAGCAAGAAGAGCAATGGTTGGCAAGCACATATTGTAATTAGAGATACTGATTTGGTCGCGTGTGGTGCCGGACAATAATATCCTGTGACCAAGATTTTTGTTTTTTGTTTTTTGTTTTTGTTGTCTCATTAAAAGTTGGGGTTAGGGAAGTATTGAGGGAGGGCAGGTATGGGGATCTGAAGAACACCATTGCACAGCATAATGTAATGCATTTTCACTCTGTACCAAAAGCCAATAAAACATATTTAAAAAAAAACAAATAAAAATGTTCTCTCGGAGTAGAAATTCACCTGCGTTATTATGTCTCTCAATATCTCATTAAGCGCTGCATTATTTATGGGTTGTCTCAAAAACACGCAGACATCAGTGTGTCTATTAACAGGATGCAGGCATTCCTCAATCAGGTAGTAAAATACTAGGCTGACCAGTCTGTGTGCATTATCTGCTGATAGGGGCATTTGCGATTTCACCACTGTATTCAGGAAGCTGGAGTATCTGCTCAATAATGGATGTGAGCAACCTCCTCACGATTGGACCATTCTTAGGATCTTGCAGGAACACATGAACACTAGTAGTTCTCCGCACAAGCGCAGGGTATGCGCGCAGAATCAACACAAAACTTCAAATATGATCCTCCAAACAGGAACTCAGTGAAAAATGAACTGTTCCCTCTTCCATTCATCGAAAAGGAACTCTAAATCTGGCATATTTTCTTCTTTCAAGGCTTAAGCATGCCTCAGTCCAAGGTCAACAAACTCCTGTGGCTCAAGAACAAATATCTTCCCTTAACTCCTTCTTTAATGACTTAAAAGAGTGTTCAAATATCTTCCCTTAACTCCTTTTTTAATGACTGAAAAGAGTGCCCCGAAATAGGCCACAGTCCAATGAAATCTTTATCTTTATTCAACAGCTTCTGCGTCCTTCTTCCGCGTCATAGACCTAGTCTGCACGTGCTGAGGTTCTTCCCCGATGCTTCCTTCTGATGGGTGTAGGGGTGAAGGGGTCTCTCCAGCATAGATCTTCACATCTCCAAGGAATATCCAAGTGCGTCTGCCTTGCACTTTTACTGAAGACAGCGGGACATCATCCACTATGAAAGGGCCATTGAAACGCGGCTTGTGCCACTTTCTAGTGAAGTTGCGGATTAGGACCGCATCTTCAGGGAATAATTTGGGAATACAAAGTTCTTGAATTCGACCTGTTGAAGCATCTCCTTCTGTGTTCTGTACTGCCCCACACCCTTTTTGCTTGAGCTGATCTGAAATGACAGAGATACTTGAAGTCATGCATGTAAGATAATCACGTAGCTCCTCTCCTAACTATTTTGCAGTCGGCTGGGCATCACTTCTAACTAGATGGAGGTGTGAGAGGTGTCCTCATTCGCCTCACTGTCACTGTCTCGTGAGGGGTAAGATGGTGGTCAGAACCTGGTTGGTTCCTTAACGCATATAATGCCAGTGGTAGGCAATGCAACCACCCTTTTTTCAAGGTAAGCTTCAAATTGGCTATTCTTTCTTAAAGCAAGCCGTTGAGCCTCTCGCAGCTCCCATTCCCTTGCAGGTGATAGGCAGAGGAAAACGTATGCTTTACGCCAAGCAACTAGCTTATTTGCTCGAAGTCTTCATTTACAAAATGCTGTCCATTATGTGATCAATTCCCATACTAAATATTTCGCTACACAGGTGGAATCTGGGTATGTACATGGACCAGCCTCAATCTATCTTGAAAAGGGACAAACTACTACAATTATATATCTATATCCATTGCATACTTGCAACATATTGATATAGTCAAGGTGCAAATGCTGAAAGGGGCCATTCGGTCTTGGAATAACTCCCCTAACTATGCGCAGTGTGTGCTCAGCGGTAAACCTTTGACATACGATGCAGTTCACTACATAGAGCGCAACGTGTTCTAACAAATTTGGCACGAACCAGTCCTCTGCAATAGTTGCAGCGAGGTTCTCTCTAGTTGTGTGTGCAGGGTGATGTAGCTGTTCCAGCGCCACCATTATTAAGGCTGCAGGCTTCACCGGTTTACCAGTGCTGTCTTGTCACCACAATGCTTCAGAGGGGTTTAAAGAACACCCTCTTCGCGTCCACAGGTCTTTCTCATCCTGAGGTGCTTCACCTTGAACCTCTACCAATTGTGCCCTAGACAGATTGCTATCAAATTCAGACACACTCACCATCACTATCATGCTTTAATTCACATCCAATGTGTCAACGTTCATCATGACTTTATCTGAATATGCGACATGTTTAGCTTCTTCGTCTGCTGCTTGATTTCCTCGTGAGATAAAGTCTGCCCTTGTAGTGTGAGCTGTGCATTTAAACACTGCGATAGCTACTGGAGTTGTGGTGCCTTAATAAGCCTATCCCATAAGGCAGCATGTTGCACCGGGGTGCCATCCGCTCGGAGGTTACCCCTCCTTTTCCAGCACGCTAGCCCTGCGTGCACCATCAACGTTACATAGGCGGAGTCACTGTATATTGTTACATCCTGTTCTGCATGTCTCTCGAGTGCCATTATCAGCGCCAATAACTCTGCAGCCTTTGCCGAATAATGAGACAGTAGTCGTGTACTTATAAGTACCTGAAACTCCCCATTGGCCGTGTGCTTCACCACATCGGCACCTGTATATCTCTGTCCATCATTTTGGTCAATCCTTGATGAACCGTCAATAAAAACTATTTCTCCCCCAGCCAAAGCATTTTCTTTTATCCTAGGCATTTCATCATAAAACTCTTCATAGTTCGAACAACCTTGCACATGCTCATCCTCTGCCATATTTGATATGACTACCTCATAGGCAGAAGCCCTTTGAGAAGTCAATGTACCTTTCGGCTTCTCCAAAATGGCAAACAATGCATGTTCAAGGAATAACGTCATAGAGCATCCCATCAGTATGCCTGCAGCCTTCTCAATGGCAAACACGTGGCTGCCAAAGATTGTTTGCAAGAAAAATGACCCCTCATTACTGGGTCTAGAATCCCACTGCAGTGTGCTAGGAGCTTGTACCCCAACATAGTTCTCTGCGTGAGGACTGCTGTCATAACAGTACCATCTGTGTGCGAGAATAAAAAGAATTCCTCAGCATAATTAGGAATCCCTAAAACTGGAGCTGTGCAAATTGCTTTTTTCAATGAATCAAACCCTTCTTCCATTTCCTCAGTCCACATAATTTTCAATAAAGGGCCCTATTTATGAACTGTAATCAAAGACCCATACCCTCACATAGTTACATAGTCCCAGAAATCTTTGCATGTGCTTTACCATATGCAGCTTTACAGTTTTCAAAATAGCCTCAGCTCTTTCAGGAGTAACGTTTGTTCCTTCATAAGAAATTAACTGACCTATATGCAGCACTTCTTGTTGACAATATTGCAATTTCTCCTTGTCAACCTTATATCCTTTGTCAGCAAGATTAATCATCAGCTGACCAGAATCACCTCTGCACTCTTCCTCTGAGGTGCTACAGACTAATATGTCATCCACACATTGCAATACAACACTTTCTCGATAAATATTGCTTAAGTCCATCTCCAGGACTCTATTGAAAATCGACAGAGACTCAGAGTACCCCTGGGGCAGACGCATACTTTTCAGGCGAGTCTGTCTAAACGTAAATGACGTCAGATCTTGTGAGTCTTTATGCAATGGGATTAAGAAAAATAAATGTTTCAAATCAATCACAGTGAAATATTTCGCTGTAACAGGGATATTACGTAGGATCGCACCAGGATTAGGAACTAGAGGGAACTCAGCCTCTACAATCCGGTTAATCAGCCTTAAATGCCACAACCCCCCTTTTCCTTTCTTCACAGGATAAATCGAAGTATTACACAGTGACTCTAATGTCACTGAGATACCTTGTTCCATCATAGCAGATATCGCCTTAAAAATACCTTCATCTGCCTCTCGAGACATAGGATACTGTTGTGTTCGAGCAGTAGGCCTACGTTATAGGGGCCTGTGGTGTATAGTGAAACTGGTACTTTCGCCATGTCTTCATCAAAATATTCAGGACGCATTTGTACTAACATCATTTTCTGTGGAACCTCGCATTTAATTGCTCTCACCCAATATGTAATATTCAATTCAAATACTACTTTGTCATCAGATGGATGATCTCTAAACATATCCTCATTGGTGACGTCAGTCAATCGGCAACCTTCCCAAATGGTGATTACTGTGCACCATTGTCAACCTTATTTGTCAGTTCCATCAAGCAAAGCCATCTCTCCTCGCACTATGGCTGCTTGTAATTCTAAGGGAAAGACTTGTTCCGCTTCCTCAAGCATAGGTATCCCTGGTCTAAATAAAAATTCATCAAGTACTCTCATAGTTCTACCCACTAAGCCTGGTAGCCATGTTAACATAATGCGTAACCCATAGTGAAAAACCTCCGGTTCTAACGGAACTCCTCGCATGGCCAATTGTCCTGCAAATGCCATAATAAATTCACTCACCTTTAAATAATGCATTTGTGGTGTTGAGCATACTATGCCTTCATCAGTGAACGAAATCATCATGTTCAATTTGGTCATAAAATCTCAACCTAATATATTGACAGGTGTCTGCCTTGAATATAGCAATGGCACCAACATGTCGCATTCTCCTATTGAGACTGGTAATTCTTCAGTAAAATGAACTCTACTTGTAGCTCCTGTGAAACCTTGAGTATTCATGGCTTTTCCAGACATTGAAAATGTTCCCTCTCGTATACATGAGCGTGTTGCATCCGTGTCTACTAAAAACGAAAAAGATTTGCATTCTATATTGACGTCAACCCTTGGTTCCTCTTGTGGATTCGGCGTTATTTTCTTTAAATAAATGACAAAAATCTGCAATTCGAACCTGCAACATCGTGCCAACGCCAGACACTTTCAAGAAGTCTGGCATGGTTAGACCAATTCATATATATATATATATATATTATTATGTTTATTTGTATATAGATAAAATAAATGCCCATGTTGTAGATTTTAGCTGCAACTGTACAATTGTTCAGACAGATAATTCAAGGGGGTGGAGTCATATGCTCCTAAGAATGGAGCCTAGTAACTAAAATAAACTAATCAGCGAAAAGGGGAGGACAGTAGAGGTCCAATTCAAATCAAGAACCGATATGCTGACACCTAATTATTTAGATATTTGTAGGTGCTGTTTAGATTTTTTAAGGGGATGCACAATGGTAAAAGGGGGTGAGCTGTCTGAGATCATCTGTGTAGGAACCACTGGAAACATTGCTGGAGAACCAACATTGCCTGGTAGTTGGACGAAACCAGGCAAAGAGACAGAGGTTGGGATCCATGCAAGGAGAAGAAAAGAGAGGGATGGGTACTGGAGGCTATCTATGACTGATCTTAGAGTCTAACCAGGTTCCTATCCTGTATCGTGAGATAACTCATGATGCTTGCTGTTTCTTTTCCTGAGCACAGAACCCTGGGCCGTTTAATGTAAGTAACCCTGTCCAACAGAACAGTGTTTTGGGGATCTGTTTGAGTTAATGCATACCCCTTATTTAGTGGGTGGGCGACGGAAGTAGATGCCTTACACTTTCTTACCAAGTAATAATTTCATTAATTCCCCTATAGCCAAATGACATGGGGGTGATTTTGTTGAAGTTCAAATTCAACAACATTGCTTCCAGTGTGGATACAAATATAAAGTAGTCTGTTAAAGTAATTGGGTACTCCGAGTTTCTTTTTGCCATCCCCAAAATTCCTTAAAGTGGAGAGGTGTATAAAAAAAACATTTCCTACTGCGGCCCATTCCCAGACCCTGCTTTAAAGCAGAGGGTTTTCCATAGTAAACTTAATATCAGGGGGGGCTTAAAAGTGTCTTGCCAAATTAAATAGAGTCCCGGATTTAAAAGCCTACTTTCTTTAGAGAGTGGGAAAGTGACTCCTGGTAGAAGAGAGATTCGCCATTTCATAGTGGTGAAGAAAAAAGGGGCCCATCTACATAAAAAATATAAAATAAAAAGTGTTTTGTTCTTAAATGTGTGTTGTGCTCCAACCCGCACTGCTAGCATTGCCAAGTGCACAGTGAGATCAAAATAAAGAGTGCTGTGTGTGTGAAATGCCTTTGACCAATAGAAAAGTGTTGCAAAATTCATGTAAAGTATATTGCCAAGCGTATGATCTGGTCATGTTTCAAGGTGCTGCTAACATTTTTACATTAAGTGTATTGTGAGTGACCACATCATTTTAAGTGCTTATTCGACCTGTGTGTCATTTTACATGAGAGCAGGATTGAAAATACACATGTGGAGTTTTGAATATTTGTGAATTCTATTATCAAAAAGTGAATAGTGTTCCCCTTATTTGTATTGAAGCTTTTTTTGTGACACGGAGTACGGTGGCGAGTTGTGTGACTTTGTGGAAATATACATATTACATATTAATTAATAAATATATATTCTTTATACACACAGGCCTGGTTCTGGGCTTACCTATTGCTAAAAGGGGGAGGTATCTACGTGGTATGACACGGTTCATAGACAGGACTGGATTAAATTATATAAACAGGTATATTGGCGTGGCGCTTTTGATAGGGGGGCAAACTCCTGGCATTAACTGTTGCCCTATGATATATACCCCAGATAAATGGGGGCTCAAGCCGGGATCTAGCTTTCTGTTTTTTGATTCATGACAAGGGCATTGTTAACAGGCTATTCATTCTAGTGCAATGTCAGTAAGGTGCATGGCAGGTTGTTGATGCATTGTCAAATGACCACTCTTTGCTTGACCCCTGTGACTAACGGAGGTGTACAGGGGAATAAGATTGTGCAGAGTAATGGAAAAGTAATCTGATTTGTTATTGATTGTTGAAATCTAGCAGGAATAAAGTGCATGGTTTTTGTTCCTGTGTGGAGAGAGTTTATTAGGTTGCAAAAAGCCACTTTTAAAATGAGTACCATTGAAATAGAAGATGCCAGTAAACATCTCCTAGCCAAGTTATTTATTTGTGGCATTTGGCCAGAGCAGGAGGATGAGTGCTAGCAGTCCAGAATGGTATAAGAAATGACCTCAGTAGGCACTGACATTTGGCTTGAAGGTGGGATGTTAAATAAAGCCCTAACAGACTTTTATATGGCCCAAAATATTCGTGAGAAACAAATTCAAATGGCTCAACTCACGGCTCCGTTGTATTATCATTTGCAATTGACAGAAGAGGGATAAAATGCAAATGATTAATGAAAAAGACATCTTAAACCAGGATAACAGTGTCCTATTACAAAAAGTGAATCAGTTGAAAAAAAGATGTAGAAAGGTTTCAACCTGGTTCTCAGGAACTGGCCAGAATCAGGGAAGAAAATATAGATTTTATGGAGCGTTTGAGACAAGCACAAGCTGACCTAGTGGAGGCAGCGCATAAAAGGGGTGCTAAACGAGAGAACTTGTTATTTTAAGTGCTGGGAAAATGCACACATAACACACGAATCTCAGAGGGAATATGAAATAATTCAAGATGAAATACAGAAAATAAGGAATCGATTGGTGGCTCAGAGCAGTCTGTTTGAAGCCAGCCAAACCTCTGTATCAGTGTTAAGAGCTCAACTCTCTGAATATAAGCAGGAAATCTTGGCAGAGAGAAACACCTTTGAGAAAAATGAAATCTGAAAATGTAAATAGGCATTGAGACACCCTGACCAACCAAGTTATGGGATAGGGCCCTCTGACCATTGACAGCTGCCTCTCCTATCGAGGACCTCATGCCATTTACCTACAACCTCGAATATGCAGACTGGAACTGTGTAGAGACTGGATGGGGGTTTCTGTACTTCTGCCCCCAATATTGTAGGGTATGGACAAAGAAGACCCCAGAGCCAAGCCTCTCAAATTATAGCAATGGACGAGCAGCCCAAGGCTCAGACTCTCAAGAGGGTATGCAGGAAGGTCCTTAAGTACAGTAAATCCCCAAGCCCCCACAAAGGAATGTCCACACACTACACACTATGCTGGGTAATAACACAGCTCTTTTACTACCATCAATATTCAAGTAATTCAGGTTCAAATAAATATATACATATAAATAACATCACGTTGCACTTTGAAATCAATATTCAAAAATGGCAAATAAATATATACACTCTATGTGGTAGCACACTAGACTTAGATTCAGCAATAATTCACCATTTGCAGACAATTTTAAATAGGCATGTGAAATCTTAAGTAAGGTGTAACGGCATGGATCAGGGAAAGAAAGGCAGGTTAGTTGTGAACAGTGGCAGAATGCTTTCTTTAGGATAGATAGATAATTCTGTGTGATGATCCCCCTACCTGGGCAACTTGAAAGGGAAAAGTTAGGGAGTAACTTATTCTGTCTTTTACAGCCAAGTCCAAAAAATGTTCACTAATGTTCTCTTTCTTGCCACAGGTCCCACCACCCCACACTATGTGAGAAGCCACATGAAAACAAGATCCAAGATGAAGCTGAGCCCCCTGGACAACTCCTGAGGCTGGAAGATGCTCTTCCTCGTCACAGTACCTGTGGTGCCTTGGCAGGCGAAGTGACCCCATTTGGAAGAAGGAGTCACTGGAATGTCGATGACCCAAAAAGAAATGGAAAAAAGTCCTCCTGAAGTGCAGCAGTTTTGGTCTTCGCAGTGCTCTCTGACTGTCGATGATTTCTCAGACTGTAAAAGTCCTGGGAAGGTGAAACTTGTGGTGGGCTCCAGAAAGGCTTGGCAGATAGGAGTAAGAGGGACCTTCGATGACTTCTAGTGGTGATGGGTGCGGGGGTCGTTTTTGGTGTCGGGTCTCAGGATTTCACAGTCTGCTGTCTTTCGGTTCTTTGGTGATGCAGCAACAGAACGTACCTATGGATGGCTTCTTTGTGACCTGGACTTGACCACTGGAGTGGACCACAGACCCTCACCAAGTACTGACCCTCGGGACATCTTCTTCGTATTCTGGTGGTGGGAACCCACCATCGGGCCTTCCTCTGCAGCCAGTGACCCTGGCCCTTCTCCGTTGGAAAAAGTGGTCAGCTGAGGTGGCAAGGATGTCCCTTGAAGTAGTCTTCAGCAGTCTGGAACTTTCGCAGCTCCAGCTGTCAAGCAGCACTATGCCAGTGTACCCCCTCTTTTGGGAAATATGATGTAATATGGCTTCCAGCTATCACAAACGCTTACTCCGGACCCTGGGCAACCCCACTGGAGCACTTCAACTCCAGATGTCAAGGCACTCCTCTTCAGGACTTCGGAAGCCCCCTTCTCTAGACGGCAGACACACAGGACTGGCTTCCAGGGTACTTCTGTTGAAGAGCAGCAATTTGCACGACAGGGATGTCATTTCACCAAAATGCCAGGGGTAGCAGAAGTGACATCACATGACCCTTGACCTCTGTTGACATCACAAGAGTGATGTCATTTGACCCCACCCCGAAGTGACATCACAGGAAGCGATGGGACATGACCTTTCACCCCTTGACAAAACAGGAAGTGGCACCACACAGCATTGTACCAAAATACACTATGAAAAATATAAGGCCTCATTCTGAGTAGAGCGGTAAGGGATACCGGGCACCGTTAAGGAGACAGGTGCCGATAATCCCTTACCGCCCTACTACGAGGTCCCTTAGCAGGTCCCTCCTTTAACACCTGGTCTGACCAGGCGTTATGGATGGGACCCGTTAAGGGACTTCAGAGCTAATAACGGTACCGCAATTTGCGGTACCGTTATTAGCACCCTCCCCATTCCCATTGAGCCCTATGCGGGCTCAAATGGGAATGGCTTTTTCAATGGAGACTTACCGGTCCCGCAAAGGTCGGACTACACCGGTAAGTCCCCATTGAACGAGACCGGTGCCGGTATTGGAGGCAGTCCTGGCGCAAATAGCGCCATGGCTACCTCCAATCTCGGAATGAGGCCCATAGTTACGATATCACTATAATGTGACATACATTTTATACAAGAATGATTCACCAAATGTATTGTTACTATCAGTGTGTGTAGGCCTATATTACCAAATTACTGTGAATGCAAGCAGACGCCCAAGGGCAAATGATAACGATGTGTTTTTATAAAGCACTTACGCTTAAGTGCTTAGTGCTTTATGTAGAACAAATCAAATATACATACAATATCACCCAATCTCTGTTGTTACTCATTTATCGACCTCAGACGGATGAAAGGCTGAGTTGAGGTGTTTAAGAATTGACTAAATCAGTGACTCACCCCCTGAAGTGTGCCTAAAATAAACCTTGAATGAGTCTAGCAATTATTGTATAGAATTCCAGAAAGGCAACTTATTTGTTATTTCTATTTGTTCTTATTTAGGGTCACTGCTCAAAGTGTTACACTTGTGAAACCCCCTTTTTTTAATGGGCCTGAACAAGAAAGCCAGCAACTCCAGAAACAAATAGCCACATGGCTTACATCTAACACAATTACAATTTTTTTAGTGGTAGCAATGGAGACCACAGTGGTAGTAAGGGAGACCTCAGCTGCAACCCCTGGCAACCCCCAAATGATGTCCCTGTTGCACAATGATCCCTTGTAGCTCGGGGAGAGGTCTCCTAGCCAGGTCCGCTCTTGGATCTGTCCTTGGAAAACACAGCAACCTTTAGATTGCCATGAAGAGTAGCAGCAGCAGACTTCTTCCTCCAGCTGGGCTCAGGGAAATAGCTTCGGTTTCAATCTTCAGCTTCTGAACCAGCTTCAAGATCAAGCTTCTGAACAAATTGGTGAGTGCAGGGACCATAGTTAGATACATTTTTATCCCCACTCACTCAGGATGACTCATCTTCTGTCTGCAAATCACACAGGGGCATTGATGCAGGCAATCCACCAATGAGGCTCACAGGCATTCAGCCATTCATCCAAAACCAGTAAAGACCCAGCCTTTCAGAGCACTACGCTGCATTCATACCCGTTTCAGTCAGGGCTGGCCCAGGTATTTTGTCACAAGCCAGAAATCAGACACCTACAAGACAGAATGTGAGTTGACTCCCGACTCCATTCACACAGGTCCCAACCCAAGGGCGTACCCACAATACACGGTCACTGGGAAGGCTCCAGCCAGTGTGGCATGGACTTCCGCACAAGACCATATATGGTCCTTCCACCCAACAGTTGCTGAAGGGGAAGGGACAGAGTCAGGGCTTCCCAGGACTGTTGGAAAACAAGGTGCAAAGGCAATAGAAACCAAGAGGCTACAGTGGCCATCTTGCCGTTGTGTAGGGATCCATTGATTCCTATGGCAGGACCTGGGTATCCCAAAATGGAGGTCACTCAGAGTCACTGCCAGTCAACAAATAGCTGCCACCAGTCCATTACCTGCCCTGTGGGCAATACACAGGTGCCCAAAAACACACACTAGGGGTACAAGGTTGTACCCCCCACCCATGCATGCCATACGGATATCCTATGGTTGTAGTTCACCAAAAGTAAAACATGAAGAGCTTCACTGCCAGAGGTCCAGACTGGGCCTCAGTGGCAGGAAAAAAACAGAAAACACACACAGAGAAGTGATAGGACAAGGACTGGAGGCCCTGTCCCTCCAAAAGGCATTTCCAGCATCACAAACTGACCTCATGAATACCACTTACAGCGAACAGGGAAACATGAGGCAGGTGGGCTCACCTATTCCTATTCCTTGCCATTCTGATAAGGAAGGCCTGTTCTTATCTGACATGGATGGATATATACCTCTACTAAAAAGAAGGGAAGGTGGTCGGACCAGTGTGGCCTAGGAGTCCAAAGATAGTCTGGCGAGTACTTCTGAACCTGAAAATGTTTATGATGAAAAAATCAGAGAATTAGGGGGTCATTAGGAGTTTGGTGGTATCCTGTTGGTAATTTCAATAGGATACCACCAAACGGTATTACCGTTCCCGCCGACTGATATCCCGGAATTAGCAGAACATTACCGGTGGTGGGAATAGCGGTAAATCCCCATTCCATGGAGTCCCAAAATTGATGTGAGTTGAATGGAGTTTGTGAAATGGACTCAGTCAAACCCTCAACCTAACCATGCTTCCCAGAATGCCCCAACACCCGGGTCTGATGCCCCAGAGGGGGAAATGACTGAAAGAAAGTCCTGACAATCAGCAGGTTCCGGAGGATGAGGCCCTGGCTGAAGGAAGATGCCAAGACCTTTAGGAAGCTTCCTTTCTTACCAGAGCAGAACTTCTGGAAACCTCTCAGCCTGATAGTGACTCTTCTACCCCTGGGAAGTTAGAACCCAAAGAACAGAGGGTAATGTGATGAATCCAATTGAGTCATCACTGATACCCCGGCGGTGACTTCCTCCCTTGTGGACAGGGAACAGCAGCTGCTACCTGATCCTGACCCTGGTGCGGCTTTAAGAGGGAGGATCATATGGGAGGAGACGACCTCCGGGGATATGTAATGGCTTCATTGGATGATACATGGTATCCCCCATTTTCTCTTCAAAACAATCCTCTTATACACAATCCCTCATGGCCTATTGCCATACTTCTAAACCTCCCCCTTGGAAGAGTAGAAAAGACTCTTCACCAAAGCATAAAAATCAAACTCCCAACTTTGGTCTAGCATGTGGAAGTAACAAGAATGCCTTTATCAGTTCTATTCATTCATCATCCATCACTGCTTTACCATCCAGGCATGTTGAAAGTGATTATACAAACTCTTTTCATCAAACACTAACAATTGACTCCTTTTACCAGAATACCCCCAATACAGTGCAGAGCAGAAGGAGCTTCAAGCCCAATGAGTGCTCTAGCTGTTGGGCGAAAATACCTATGCCCGGAAAAGTTAAAGACTGGCGGCCCAGTGTCAAAGGCTGCTGTTGTTGGAGAGAGAAGGGTTTGCCTCTCCGCTTGGCTTGAGCTCCCGAACAGGTATGGCAGTGCCGCGCAGCTCACAGCAGAGGAGGAAGGGGAATGCTGTGAGAAGAGGACGTGCTGCAAAGACGTGGGGAGTCAGGAAAAGACTCCAGGGCATTCATCAACCCCAGAAAGCAAACCCTTATCTGCGAGAGGCCAAAGCGAAACCGGCGTGGCGGGAGACAAAAGGAAGCCAAAAAAGCAGTCACAAAGGGAAAGCAGGAAGAGTACCTTCATCGATTGACCGCAAACGAGTCAGAGAACGCCAAGAAGAGCCGGTGAGTCAACCCAAGGATAGTGGGGAACCCAGGGCATATTGGTAAGCATGCCAAATACATATAACCTGAAAGCAAAATGAATAACAAGAGAAAGCAAAGAGAATAATTGTAAGAAGGGAAAGTGAATTGAAACTAAAGCCCTTAACAGTATGTGAAAGCATGGAATGCAAATACATGGAAATACCAACATGAATAATCTATCAAGAGTATATATTATCTAACCAAGTAAATGTACAGTTGTGGAAGTCAATGAATATAAGAAGTCCTGACAAGGGACTATGCCAGGCGGTTACTACTGTGTGACGTACAAGAAGCCCTGGAAGGAGATTATACAGAGCAATTTGCAGATGTGTGGAAACAAGAGGTCCTAAGAAAGTATATTAGGACTGCGTTGGCTGGACAAGCAGGAGCAAATTACTGGCCACAGAATTCTGAAGTAATAGAACCATAAGACTTCATGAGTGATAGTACCACTGTCAGCCCAACAAGACACAGGGAACTGTTGTATGAAGAATTGTTTGTGGAAAACAGGAATCCAGGGGAAGGGAGGTACCCTTTGGAACAAGAACTCTTTATCTTTAAAGAACATTTGAGTTGGAGCTACTTATTCTTTCTTTGCAAGCACTTTTTCAAAAGGCATCAAATGTTATAGACATTTCCCTTTTCACTAGTTTGTTTAGTTTGTAGTGTGAGGGTCAGAATAGAACTTTTGGACACAAATACAGTTTTGATTTAGACAGCCTGACACAAAAATATCCTTAGTTTTTGTTTAGGTAGGGAAAGTCCTCTTAGAACAGGGTCAGGGAGGCATTTTCCCAACCATTTTATTTTCAATAAACATCTTTAACCAAAAACATGGCAAGCTTGTGTCTGTGTTTCATTCCTGACTCCTCACAGTAATTCGAAGAGGTCAAAGAAAAACTCACTTTGTGGAGAAGGAAGACCAGATAATCCCCTTTGAAAGAGAAGAATCCCTGTAGGATTCAGGTAAGGAAACCTTCTCTTTCAGGAATGGGGAGATCCATCCCAAAGAAAAATGGGTCCCACAGGCTAGGTATGGAGACCAACCCAGATCAAGAGATTCCGAGGCCCCACCCATGTGAGCCAGATCATACATAGACTGTAGAGCTTTGCTCCCCACAAAAGGTTCTAAGAACTGTCTTCAGACAAAGGGGGCCAGCAAAGATCAAGATCAGACAGTGACTGAGTTCAATACTAAGAAAATGACCACCACGCTGGAAACAAACTCACAGTTTCTTTGTACACTTGAGGAAAAAGAGGGCAGATTTAATGCCCCGGTCAAGATACAGGGTCAGTGTGAATTATCGGCTCTGGTGGATACTAGATCCCATTATATTTTTTTAGCTTTATTAAGTTTATTAGGTTTCATTAGACCTTATTGCAATGAAAAGAATGCTCTCTATGGGTTTTTAGTGGGCTTTAGATCACGAGATGATGGTGGCTGCACAAACAGCACCAGGGCTCATGGTAACATTGTTAATATATCTGTAAATGTAAATATAACCCCACTGGTTTGAAAAAAGTAACAAAGACCAGGGGTCATTGATGTTGAAATTTAAAATGTTCATATGCATATGTAATATGCAACATGTACATTGGCACTCAATAAGCAATGTAGCATTTCTATTGGTAAATACATAACCAATACAATTAAACTTGATTAACTGCTAAGAATGAGTGAGTTAAGAGATTTATGATTGAAGCATTGATTGCCAAAAACAGTGAAACTGTATATATTCAGTAAATAAAAACAGAAGTTGATGAAATGTTGAGGTACACCAATGTAAGCATGGATACTAGATCCCGAGCTACTATCCTGTACAAAAAGGTTTCTGAACAACTGAATTCAGGAAGGAGGAGAGTCACCAGATTTCCCTCGTACCACTTCCCGAACAAATCCAAAGCTTTGATGGGAACGGTAGTCTTGTTGAAGAGACTGAGGAACTAGAAATTAAAATTGGGTGACATTGCTTAAAACACCCAGTGATAGTCGTGACTCCAGGGGGCACTCCTTGTTTACTGGGAACAATTTCTTTCACAGTTTATCACCTCTGATTGACTGCGTGAACCAGGTCCTCTGGACCCAGACGAACCGACCCATAAAATTGAAGAGCAGTACACATTATGTGAGTCTGAATGGCACTTGCCATAACTGAGCGATGTAACGAGCAAGTGGAATTTCAGTTACAGAGCAATCAAGTCCCAGAGATCACCATCATCTCTGTGCTAGAACTGGAGATGGGAACTCTTCCCAACTATTGAAAATCAAACTTCCTCCCAATTGCAAGTGGTATTCCACACTTGAAGGGAACATTTTGAAATGTTATCAGTCAAAAGTGAGAAGAAACATTGAATCCCTTGAAAGAGGAAGATGAAAAACCAGCCCAAAGTCTGACCGACATTCAGAAAAAGAGCAAACACTTATTTTCCCCCATTCTGATAAATGAGGTTGTACTGTCTTCGTGCTCTGTGAACTCTTGGATTTTCATTTCTACAAAGTGACGTATATTGTGCAGTTTACTTTTGACTCCGCCCTCATTCACTGGGAGTCTTCAAAAATGTGGATGTGCACGCACCAGCGCGTGCACACCAAAGCAAAGCACCAAAACAAAGCACCAAAGCAAAGCACCATCGAAGCGCCGCTTTGCCGCTTCGCTGCAGCGTTGCGGGGGAACGGTGCTAGTGTGGGTGCCTCGCTAACTCACAGTGTTTGCAAATTACTGTCTGCGAGATAGCAGAACAACAATTCTGACATTATGAGATGCGCCATGTACACGCTAAAGTCAGATATGCCGTTACCTATTATGGAACCTATTCAAGTTTAAAACGAAAGCACTCTGAATCGACTACAAATCAACGCCAATCAACCCAAGCGTGCTTAACACCTGCTCAGCGTTTCAACAAGTTGAAGACTAAAGATAGATCTAAACTGTGTGCTTGTCACGACCCTTCACCAAAGCGCCCACTGGCATGCCCACATGCCAGGTGAGGTCAGGGTTTGGGGTTCCATTAGGGCCTTGGGAGCCTTGCACTACCTTCCAAGACTCTGCCAGGTTCATATTCAGTATAAGGAACATCCTTGAAGGGGACTACTTTTCCTTGGGCTTGCAGCCAACATGGAGGCACCCACACAGTCTAGTTCCTAGAACTAGACCATGCGGTATAGTGTTTTGGGTGTGGTAGCCTGGGTCTACTTTACCTGGACTACTTTGCTGGAAGGTTATTTAAACCACACCCAAGCAACAGAACACGCTTTGCGTTATTCTGCAGCCTGCAGCGTAACGCTCACCGTGCCCAGTGTCCTTGATACCGGCAATCATCAGAGCAACGAGCTTGCAGAGGAGAAAAAGAACATCATTAATAGACTCTTACCTGCAAACTCCATCCTGTATCCTCCCGACACTCGTCCATGCTTCTGCTTCTCGCGGTCGCCCATCCAGCAATCAGCATCTTCTGGACACTGCGTACTCACCGGAATGAAGCAACCTGAAGGGAGAGAGGGAAAGACAACGTTAGAAAAGGTTACTTACGGCGTAAGCCTCCGTCATCGCAAGAACCTCACCTGGTTGGCCACCTCTTGGCCGGCATCGTTCCGGAATACCACGCTTACTGGAGAAGATCATCGCGACCTTTAAGGAGAGAAGAAACACAGGTTAGCAAGTAAAAGGCGAAGCAGTGCCACGCTTAGCGTGTTACTTACCAAATCGTGGTGCGCTTCTTGCGCCATCCATACCGGCAGGTGCTCAATCCAACCAGCACGACACGCCGAATCTCCCGCTTACCTAGGGGGTAAATTAAAGACATTAACCACAAAGAAAGGAAGGCAAGGACAGTAACATACAAAGACTGCTGCAATAAAACCTGAATGGGCTCGCACCAGTGAAGTAACTCAGTCGCCCAAGCCCACTGAAGACTATGCACCTCTGCAAAGAAAGGCAGAACGGAGAGCATGCCAAATATTACAATAAGGTGAGGAGAGGGCCATAGGGTCGAACTCAGGGGAGGTGGGAGACGACCGTACCTGATCTTGAATCCAGTCCTCCTGTGCTTTCAGGCCCGACTTCCTTCAAAGGCACCACTCGGGATCAGGAAGAAGGTTCCAGGTGCAAATCAAGCAACCAGGGCTGAGTGGCATCCCCGTGGATACCAGGTGAGCGTAACAGAACGCAAAGCCTCTAAAACATAATCCAGCTTGGCCCCATGGAGACATCAGAAATTGACCAATTGGCTCAATTATTAGGACAGTTACGTGCCGAAGTTCATTCAGCCAGACAAGACACTAATGCCCTACGGAGGGACTTAGTCGTAACCAAGGATCGCACCGAGGAAATCAGCAGGCAGTTACTACAATCACAGGCCGGACAAACTCCATTGCCTGGAAATAATCCACCGGCACAAGCACCCGCCTTGTCCACCGCTCCAGTACAGATTACACTACCCGGAGCAGTTCCTTTAGCGTCACCAGAACGATTTTCAGGCGACCCCCGGAATTATGCTGCATTCGTGAATCAATGTCGTCTTCATTTCCTCTGCAGACCAGGTGCATTCCCCAACGATCAGGCACGGGTAGCTTTTGTTTTGTCATACCTAAGCGGAAGTGCAGCGGATTGGTTGGTGCCACTTGTGAGCCATGATGATCCATTATTACATGACTTTGGGGGGTTCCAGAGGGAAATGGAGAAGCTCTGTGCTTGCCATAACCAAGAGCAAGCAGTAGACAATGAACTCTTGTCACTCCGGCAGGGGAATCAAGACTTATTAACGTACATTGCAACCTTCAATAGGTTAGTTGCTGAAACTAGATGGCACGAAGACAAACGAACCACATTGTTTCACCGAGGCCTATGAGGAGAATTGAAGGACGTTCTGGCCCAGGTGGTTGATCCGCCTAGAGACTGTAGCAAATTTATCAACCTGGTTGTGCAACTAGATCACCAATTACAAGACCGGAAGGCAGATCGGTCTAGGTCAGACACTCGGGCCGTGTATGTGCGGCCTAGGGATGGTGCTTCACACATGTCTGAAAACACTGTAGAACCCATGCAAATTGGAGTTATCCGACCACCGTTAACAAAAGCAGAAAGGGACAAAAGACGGCAACAGCAGTTATGTTTGTACTGCGGAAAGACAGGACACTTCCTAAAGGACTGCCCAGTGAAGCCTCCAAGAAAACAGTAGGGGCCGCGGAGAAGGATGATAGCAAGGAGTCGGAAAACTACCTTGCTCGACAAATGTAGAGGTCAGTTTGTTGAGTGAGAAGAAAGAGCCACCGACCTCACACTTTGCAATACCAGTAATCCTAATCAATCATCAACAACCGTCTAGTATGCACGCCATTGAGGCATACATAGACAGCGGAGCAGATGGGAACTACATTGATCAAGAGCTAGCAGCAGAGATGGGGCTTCTCTTATGTCTCAAGCCGAACACAGAGAAGGTAACCACCGTGGATGGGACAGAAATTGCTTCCGGACCAGTAACCCAAATATACAGCAGGAGTAACCCTGCTGTGCCAGGATGGACACCGGGAATCCATTTCCTTCGATCTCATCAAGGCGCCTCAGTTCCGGCTAATATTAGGGATGCCATGGTTAGTTGCTCACAATCCTCAGATAGACTGGCGTGCAAGGAAATTGACCTTCCCCGATGACTGCACTCCTACCTGTTATGAAGAGAAACCCACTTTCAGCATCTCTGAGATTCCTATAACAGCGGCATCAACACTTGGTGCAACTAGCACTCTCCTGAGAGAATATCAAGATTTCCAGGATGTGTTCCAGAAGGAACAAGCTAACACACTACCGCCACACAGGCCCTATGACTGCCAGATTGACCTCATGCCTGGTGCGCAAATCCCTTGTGGCAGAATCTATGCACTAACAGAACCAGAAAACCTGCATTTGAAATCCTATCTAGGCCAGTACTTGGCAAACGGGTTTATCCGCCCATCTAAATCACCGGCAGCCAGTCCCTTATTCTTCATACCAAAGAAGGAAGGGGACTTGAGGACCTGCATCGACTATCGCGCATTAAACCTGATCACCGTGAAGAATCGTTACCCCCTGCCACTCATTCCTGAAATGTTAGACCAGGTCAAGGATGCCCAGATTTATACCAAGCTAGACCTCAGAGGAGCGTACCACCTGGTCCGAGTTAAAGAAGGAGATGAATGGAAAACCGCCTTCTGTACCAAATATGGGTTGTATGAGTACCAGGCAAATGCCTTTTGGACTTTGCAGCGCTCCCGCGGCATTCCAATACTTCATGAACGATGTCCTGCAGGAATTAATCGATGTTTGCGCCTTGGTCTATATAGATGACATCCTAGTGTATTCAGCCTCGAGACAAGATCATGTCAAGCACGTCCGATCCGTTCTCACCAAATTCCGCCGACATCGACTATATGCGAAACTTGAAAAAACGCTTTGTTCACTTATCCGAAGTGGAATTCCTTAGTTTCATCCTCACTCCGAAAGGCATCAGAATGGATGTACACAAAGTGGATGCCATTCTTAAGTGGCCTTCTCCAACTTAATTAAAAAGGGTCCAGAGCATGCTGGGTTTTGCAAACTTTTACCGCCGGTTCATCCCAGACTTCTCTCAAATTGCACATCCGATAACCTTACTACTATGAAAAAACAATAAAAAATTAATGTGGATGGAAGAAGCCGAAAGAGCCTTTCAAGAGCTTAAGAGAAGATTCACTTATGCTCCAATCTTACAACACCCTCGTCCAGGCCTCCCTTACATCGTGGAAACCAATGCCTCCAGCATGGCGATGGGGGCTGTTCTTTCAAAAAAGGACCCTGAAACCGGCCAGTTACACTCCGTGGCCTTCTGGTCGCGAAAGTTTTCACCTCCTGAACTCAATTATGCCATCACCGACAAGGAGCTCCTGGCCATTAAGTCTGCTTTCAAAGCATGGCAACATTATCTCCTAGGGGCCAGACATACGGTCACAGTAATCACGGACCATCGGAACCTGCAATACTTGAAAACAGCAAAAGCTCAATCCTCACGTCAACTATGGTGGGCTCTTTTCTTCGCCGAGTATGATTATGTAATCACCTATCGAACAGGAGTAAGGAATGGGAAGGCTGATGCCTTATCTCGCATGGGCATTGACAAATGTAATGCTCACCTGGTATCCACAGGGATGCCACCCAATCTGGCTGGACTGCTTCCGATCTGGACGCACTCCCTCAGGTTCTTGTTCTGCCGAGGACCTAGTCTTGGTTTTTGATATGGTGCGCTCTCCGTCCTGCTGTTCTGTCCAGGGGTGCATCGTGGATGGGCGCGTCGCAACCGAGTTGCTTCACTGGTGTGGGCCCTGTGAGTCCAGACCTGCTACAACTCAGTTCTTCAGGTAAGTCTGTTGTTTTGACAGCTTGTACTTAATTGTAATTGCCCCTGTTAATGTCTTTCCTTCTCTCTTAGGTGCGGAAGTAGTTCTGAAGATGCCGTGCTGGCTGGGCTGTACTCGAGATGGTAAGTGAAAGCGCGAGCGCGGCGCTATATGCTTTTCTTGTGGTGTGCTAACTTGTGTTGTCCCTCTCTTGCAGGCCGCAGCGATGTTCCAGGTGATAAGCTGCCAAGAGGATGCGGAGCGGTGAGTAGATGTTGTTCGAATCACCATCGAGTAATTTTGCGTGTTAATCGGCCTTGCCTTTTCTCTTACAGGTTGTCGGAAGGCCGGAATGGGCTTGAACCAACAGCAAGTTCAACTCAGGTAAGCGTGAGCTTTCCGAATGTTGTTTAAATGTGAAGAATAATCGCTTACTAATACTGCTTTTCTATTTTCCCCAGGTTGCGGCTTCCAGGAGAGAGAGAGAGAGAGTGTTCGCCGAGATGCTGGATGTTCGGGACACTGGAGCGGATGACAGGAGCTGGGTTCGCTAACAGGTAAGAGTAACTAATGGTGTTCTTTTTCTTCTTGCAGGTGTCGGCCCGGAATGCTGAGGAAGATCCGACAAACCGTGGTGAACGTCATGCTGCGAGAGCAGAACAAGGCGAAGCGTGTTCTCCAGCTTGGCCGTGGCTTATATAGCCTGCAGGTATCCCATGTGCCTTCAGGCCTGACCACACCCTAAATGCTAGACCGCATGGTTCAGTTCTGAACCATGTGGGGGCATCCATGTTGTGACACTGCCATTGTGAGCTCCAGCTCTCCTTCTGCCATATGAGCCTGGCGCCAAAGGCGCTAGGACTGACTTCAAGAGAGTCTTGGGGGACATGATTGGGCCCTTGGGGCCATGAAGGGGCACCGTAATGCAGCGCAGAGGCCCCGACTGCCAGGACCAGGGGCAGTGGTCATGACAACGAAAAGGTGTATACAACTCCAGATCCGGTAGCCATCATTCCTGAAGACAAGCTCTTAGGCCTCACGGCAGCTTTGACACAAACCGAACTCCGAAACGAGATCCAACGTGTAACAAGTCCTAATACCTTGCTGGAATGGCATACTCGAGGAGAACACTATACCATTAAGGACCAGTTGCCATATTTTAGAGAACGTCTATATGTGCCTAAAAAGGAACTACAACAGCAAATCATTTCGGATCACCACGATTCCCTGATAGAGGGTCACCCCGGAATCGCCAAAACCCTAGCCAAAGTGAAACGCAACTATTGGTGGCCTACCTGGCGTCAAGACGTCATCCGGTATGTTCAGTCGTGTGGTGTGTGTGCACAAAACAAATCGCAAAAGCAGAAACCAGCTGGCCTTCTGCAACCATTGGAAATTCCTCCCGCACCTTGGCACACACTTTCTCTCGACTTCATTACAGACTTGCCTCCCAGTCAAGGATTCAACACTATTTTGGTAGTAGTAGACTTGTTTGGCACACTTTATCCCTTTCAAAGGCCTCCCTGATGCATTCAGTTTAGCAAAAGGGTTCCTGGAAAATATTATTAAGCTACAAGGTTTCCCATCGGTCCTGGTCTCTGATCGAGGCAGCCAGTTTGTGTCCAACTTTTGGAAAAAATGCTGTTCTGTGTCTCAAATCAACATCCGATTATCCACCAGCCACCACCCCCAAACGGATGGCCAAACAGAAAGAACCAATCAGACCCTCGAGCAGTACTTGCGGTGTATGCTGCATCATGTGGAAGGGTCTTGGAGAGATTTGTTATGGATAGCAGAATATGCATACAACAATTCATTGCATTCCACCATGGGACAAACCCCTTTCTACACCCTATACGGCAGACACCCACGTACCTCCGAACTAGACCTTCCTCCCAGTTTGGAAATGCCAGCAGTAAAAACTCTTCATACAACCATCTCTCAGGCCTTTAGAAAGGCAATAGAGCATCTAATCCAAGCCAAGCACAAACAAAAGAAATTCGCTGACCAACACCGAAAAAAAGCCCCTGACTATCAAGTAGGAGACAAGGTTTGGGTAGCAGCAAAATACATACCAATAAAAGTAACCCAGACCTTCCGTCCTCGCTATCTGGGACCTTATACCATCAAATCCATCATCAACCCAGCAGCTGTCAAGTTAGCATTACCAGCCAATATGCAAATCCACCCGGTGTTCCACGACTCACTCCTGAAACCGGTACAACCCGGTACACGGGTTATGACACCACCAGAACCCGTGATAGTTGATGGTGAACCAGAGTTGAAAGGAAAGGAAATCTTGGATTCTAAATTTACCAGGTCCAAATTATATTACTTAGTCGATTGGAAAGGTTATGGCCCTCAAGACAGATCCTGGGAACCCAGCGAGAATATTCATGCACCACGTTTGATTAAGGCATTTCATCAGAACTTTCCAGCCAAGCCAGGACCAGGCAAAAGAACCACACTGGGAGGGGACTTGGGGGGAGTGCTGTCACAACCCTTAACCAAAACCCCCACTGGCATGCCCACATGCCAGGTGAGGTCAGGGTTCGGGGTTCCATTAGGGCCTCGGGAGCCTTGCACTACCTTCCAAGACTCTCTTGGAGTCAGTCCTGGAGCCTTTGGTGCCAGGCTCATATTCAGTATAAGGAACATCCTTGAAGGGGACTACTTTTCCTTGGGCCTGCAGCCAAAATAGAGGCACCCACACAATCTAGTTCCTAGAACTAGACCATGCGGTATTGTGTTTTGGGTGTGGTAGCCTGGGACTACTTTACCTCGACTACTTTTCTGGGAGGCTATTTAAACCACACCCAAGCAACAGAACACGCTTTGCGTTATTCTGCAGCCTGCATCGTAATGCTCACCGTGCCCAGTGTCCTTGATACCGGCAATCATCGGAGCAACGAGCCTGCAGAGGAGAAAAAGAACATCATTGATAGACTCATACCTGCGAACTCCATCCTGTATCCTCTCGACGCTCGTCCATGATTCTGCTTATCGCGGTCGCCAATCCAGCAATCAGCATCTTCTGGACACCGCGTACTCACTGGAACAAAGCAACCTGAATGTAGAGAGAGAAAGACAACGTTAGAAAAGGTTACTTACGGCGTAAGCCTCAGTCATCACGAGAACCTCACCTTGTTGGCCACCTCTTGGCCGGCATCGTTCCGGAATACCACGCTTACTGGAGAAGATCATCGCGGCCTGTAAGGAGAGAAAAAACACAGGTTAGCAAGTAAAAGGCGAAGCAGTGCCGCGCTTAGCGCGTTACTTACAAAATCGTAATGCGCTTCTTGAGCCATCCATACCGGCAGGCGCTCAATCCAACCAGCACGACATGCCGAATTTCCCGCTCACCTAGGGGGTAAAGAAAAGACATTAACCACAAAGAAAGGAAGGCAAGGACAGTAACATACAAAGACTGCTGCAATAAGACCTACCTTAAAGACACTTGAACGAGCTCGCAACAGTGAAGTAACTCGGTCGCCCAAGCCCACTGAAGACTACGCACCCCTGCAAAGAAAGGCAGGATGGAGAGCACGCCAAATATTACAATAAGGTGAGGAGAGGGCCATAGGGTCGAACTCAGGGGAGATGGGAGAAGACCGTACCTGATCTTGAATCCAGTCCTCCTGTGCTTTCAGGCCCGACTTCCATCGAAGACACCACTCGGGATCGGGAAGAGAGTTCCAGGTGCAAATCAAGCAACCAGGGCTGAGTGGCGTCCCCGTGGATACCAGGTGAGCGTAACAGTGCTAACTCCAACATTTGCACGTTCTGTAGAGAAACGAAAAATGACGGTGAGAATCCGTTGAAGTGCCCTTTAACTCCTATTACCAATGGCATATTACAACCGCGACAGACTGAATTAAATGCAAAAGGAATAAAAAACCAACCCGCATTAAATATGACCGAGCTAATGATGTGGCTGGAACTACTGAAGCAAAAATGTTGGCAAATGCATGTAATGACTCTATAACCAAAAATGAGTAATGTCAGGTCATATTACCAAACATTTCTTTATCTGACAGTACGGTCCTGCAAGGTGATATATTAATATCGATGCCAAAAAATAATCGGGTTGAACCACAAAATACCACTATGGATATGGTTGTGATCGATCCCGAGTCCAATGGCTCCTGTTTTTCCCTGCAAGATCGCTCTGAACATCTGTCATGTTTTTGGAGATAAGTCACAGAGGTCTGGATTGGGCTGCCTCATATATAGCCCCGACACCTCGAAAAATGTGATCCCGTGAATAATCCAACTGTGGATCCTGTGACTATTCCAATTGTGGGTGACTTGTCAAACAACTTAGTTGAGATCACACTGAATGCGCTAAACATGACGTTAAAAACATTAGTTAAATTATTTGAGGCTCTAGATTCTAAAATGACTTACCAAGCCTCTCAGATGGAGCCAGTAATAACTTGGCAAGAAACAATTGATTCATGTTTGGGTGATAAGTTGGGAGCACTGCCATTGGCCTCGGGATCAGTCAGGGCTTCTATCATTACAGTGGTAGATAAGGAACCTCTTGATATAGCCATGACAAAGAGTAATAAGGTGACAAATGATATCCCAGCAGTACCCATGATCAGCAATGTTATACCTGTGCAGTCTGTAAATCAGGAGCCATCACCAGTGACACCAGACACTAGCACTGTGGTGGCTTCTCCACTAAAACAAGCAAATACAATCTTTGAAAAAGCTGCTGCTATTTCAGCAAACATAAAGATCTCGAAGAAACAAAAAACTTTGCAACAACAAAAAAAACAAAAAATGTGAGAACTACTAAAGTAGACTCAAATTCTGCAACAAAGCAATTCTTTAAGGCAATAAAAATACCTAAAAAAAAAAAAGTACTATTCTAGCGTCCAATGCGGTAGCAAAGAAATAAAACCTACTTAGCTTTGCACGAAAAAATAAACTTGTGGAGAGAAATACATCACTGGCATGTGCTCCGCTGGATGATCTGATCAAAGTAGCTAATGATTTACAAGAGAATGATAACACAATGGCCTTGTCAAATAGAAAAAAACAAACTCCGACCTCGAAGATTGCTTTGATTGCAGATGCTGAGTGTGCTGCTGTAGCCTCACGACGCCAAGAAATTCGCAAAGAGGTGGATGCATACATGACTAGCTTTAAGCCTCTTAATCCTGTAAACTCTCCACTTTTAACTGATAAGAATCTTCTTAAAAACAAGAAAACTTCACATAAGTCGACTGACGAACTGATTCTAGTAGGTCATTAGGTGATAAAAAGGTTTGTGACTGGGCCTCACAAACAGGTTCTGTAAATAATATCACCAATGGAACATTGACAAAATCAGTAGGCTTTAATTTACAAGCAGCTACTAAGGATGCATTAACAATAAATGAGGGGGTGGTAAATGATCAAGTGGCCGCAGGGGTTGATTTAAATGTACCCCGGGTGATATCTAAAATAGACCAAATACGAGGCCTCAAAACGACATCAGAATCCACGAACACAAAAGGCAACACAGAACCGCAAATGACCCGAATCAATATAAAAACAAATGCTGTGATCCCAATAATCATTGTAATTGGATGTAGACCTGCTCCATATCCTCAATATAAACTTAACCAACAGAGCCTGATGGAGATTTTTTCAGATATCCCCTCATTAGTAGACATCATTTCACATGATATTGAGCAAGTAGAATTCATGAATGACAAAATTCTTAACATCGTTAGGATCTGGATGAAGTCACGAGAAGTTTTAAACTCCATATGGAAAGCCAAGAGTGAGCTTCTCGAACTTGGATTCTTATTGTGAAAGGCCCTGCTTTTATGAATATCATAACATCTGGTACATCCCAACAAAGTACTTTAAAACAAAGAGAAGCAAATCTTAAAGTAAAGCAACATCTTGAAAATAATAAAAATTGTGTTTGCAATTGTGGTGGCAGAGACAGATAACTAGATTTTAAATGTACTGAAAGAACTGTTTCATTCGCGCGTTGGAATACTTGTGGGTTTGCACATATAGTGAACAATCAAAATAGTGATCTGGAGCAATATGATGTAATAGTGTTACAAGAAACCTGGTTAACTGCAATCCCTTTGTGGGATGTATTTGTATTTGTATTTATTAAGTTTATATAGTGCTTTACGCCAAAGCGCTTTACATTATAACAACAAGACTACATAGAAAAATAAATAGAAGCATAATTACAACATGAGACAAACCAATGAAACAGTATATAGAACAATTTACCTAGGTAAATAAACAGGTGAAGGGATGGGGGAGAGAACAGGGAGTCAAGATGGGTAATTATCAGGGATGGCACTCTAATACGAGTGGCACAAGACACCCAGAAGAGTTTGGGTGCTGAAATAAAGTGGACAGATAGGAACACACACAGCGGAAAGGAAAGGGAGTGAAGAGTAGGGAAGAGTAGCAAAGGAAAAGGTACAGAGTGAATACCCTCTTGGGGTGTATGCAGAATAGGAAAAGAGTATTCCACGAACCTTGGAAATACTCTAGCCTTCTGCACAGTTTGCTATAACAGAGTCCCACGCTGTTTGCTCATAACTTGGAACAGCAGCTATGGGTGTCTGTGATATAGAAACGAGACAAGGGAAGGGGCAGAGGTTGACTGATGGGAACCAGCAGACAAGCTCTGTACAAAAGGGTCTACAAACAGTACAAGAGAAGATACAACAGACAAATCCAGGAAAGGAGATGATAGCAAACTAGCAGAAGGATAGGAAGGGAAAGTCGAGTAACAGGATATGATAACAGAGGACAGAAAGGTTGGTGGAGCGCTCAGAGGAGCAGGAAGGCAATGAGTAAGCCCACAAGAGTGCGACGGTAAGGTAGAAATATCAGAGGAAAAGGGCTTAGGGCAACAAAGTAAAGCAGACTGCACGGCAAGGATCCTCAGAAGGGCCGGGCAGTAAGGAGTGAACCCTGAGGGGCAGGGCCGCCGAATGTAGAAGGTTGCAGAGGGCTGTAGAGGGCTGCTAGGCCGAGGACCCAGCGGGGAAAAAGGTAGGGGGTAGGCAGCGGAGCGTGATAAGCTGCAAGTAGGAAGCCCAGAGGACAAGGGCTGTTGGCAGCCGGAGAAAGGTAGGCTGTAGAGCAGGGAGCCCAGAGGACAAGGGCTACGACAGCCGGAGTGAGGAAGGCTGCAGAGCAGGGAGCCCAGAGGACAAGGGCAAAGGCAGCCGGAAAGAGGCAGGCTGCAGAGCAGGGAGCCCTGAGGACAAGGGCTAAGGCAGCCGGTGTGAGATAGGCTGCAAAGCAGGGAGCCCAGAGGACAAGGGCAAAGGCAGCCGGAGAGAGGCAGGCTGCAGAGCAGGGAGCCCTGAGGACAAGGGCTAAGGCAGCCGGGGTGAGATAGGCTGCAAAGCAGGGAGCCCAGAGGACAAGGGCAAAGGCAACCGGAGAGAGGCAGGCTGCAGAGCAGGGAGCCCTGAGGACAAGGGCTAAGGCTGGAAAGCAGCAGAGCGTGATACGCTGCAATGTGGAGAGCCCGGCAGGGCAAGGGCGGAGACTGGAAGGCAGCAGAGCGTGATCCGCTGCAATGTGGAGAGCCCGGCAGGGCAAGGGCGGAGACTGGAAGGCAGCAGAGCGTGATCAGCTGCAGTGTGGAGAGCCCAGAGGAGCAGGGCTGAGAGGCAGGGAGCCTGGAAGGCTATGACTGGAGGCAGCAGGGTGGAGCAGGCAACAAGGCTGGGAGCCCAAAAGGCTAGGGCTGTAGGCAGCAGGGTGTAACAAGCTGTAAGGCAGGGTCCAAGCAGGAGTGAGGGTAAACAGCATACAAGGATCCGAAGACACTCGCGAAAGGTGGAGGAAGGACTCTCAATGCAAGAGGCTGAGCCACTGCAGACAGCAGCCTTATATACTGCCTAGCCCAGCACAGAGGCAGGCCAATTGGTTTCACCTGGCGAATCACACCTGTAGGCAATCGGCCACCTCCCTTTCTGTTCCTGGGCTGGTGGAAGCAGGACCAGACTCTAAGGCTTCTGGGGGGTGTAGTTCCATAGAAATCCAATAGGAACGGCCAGGAAACAATGCTTGCGGCCAGGTGCATTATGGTATGCGTAGTTAGTTGACAATAATCATTAAGTAGCAAAGTCCAAATGGAGCAAAAATGGATGTGCCCATGGCGCATGCATGACAGTATGCCCCTCTCCAGGCTCCCTGAAGACCGACCTGTAGGAAGAGTGTCTGTTCCACAGTACAAGAGTCTTACTCCAAAAAGACACATCATGAGGCACCAGAAACGAGTTGTAAGGTGAGAGTCTTGAATGACGGAGCCGGTACCAATGTTCTGAACCTTGGATGTAGAATTCAGAAAAGATGAAGTCTTTGGAACACAGACCCCAACTGTGTGTGCATGAAGAGAGGAACTGCGAAAAACTGCTGCAGGCTCCAAGATAGATTTTTCCTTGATGGGCAACAGTATGATGCTGGAAAGTGGAGCCATAGGTACAGCAGAGTTGGTATCTTTAGGAAGGTTTTCCAAGACATCCGAAGTAGTAATGACAACATTAGGGTTTGCCATAGAGAGTTCAGAGGATACAGCAGCGGTGAGATCTTGGATGGCTGTAGGGGGTATCGAGGCTGTAACAACTAGGTGTGAGGGAGCCATGAGAGAGCCAGCGGGCTGGAAAACACCTGAGACTGGTAGAGTAAAGTCTGGCAGTCTTAGTGCTATAGATATACCAGCAGGAACAACTGGAGTAGTAGTTTCAGGATTCATAATAGCTATAGCGACCTCAAGATCTGTAGTAGGGACTTCAGGAGTCTCAAATGTGTCCGGGGGTTTAGGAACCACAGCAGTAGGCAGATCATGAATAGCAGTTGGAAGTTCGAGTGCTATAGCAGCTACAGACAAATCAGGTGTTGCAACTACTGGTAGATCGGGTACCACAACCACCAGCGATTCAGGGGGTATCGAAGAAACAGAAGATGTTAATTGCTCGAGAGTGATTTTTGATAGCACAGCCACACTTTGGCAAGCCCCGATTGCCACTTCCGCATGCTCGGTGTGAACTGTGCCAGTCTCTTCATCTGCCATTGTCATTGCAGAGGGGGTTGTAGGTGTGGGTACTGGACGATAGGCAAGGGTGAGGGCGGAATTATCCTTTGACTCAGAAGGATTTTCAATCAGTGGACCACCCTTGTCTTGCGGTGTAATGACTGTGTGCGTGATATGACCCACCGGAGGAGTTAATTCTTTTCTATCAGTACAACAACCTGAGCTTCTGCGGCTGGAAGGTGAAAGAGCTGTGTCAATCTCTAGAAGGGATACATATGATATATTTAGGTCTTCCATCTGCTTGGTAAATGTCTGTATACTTTTCTGTAAGGCAACTCCAGGCCTTATCATGTCGATCTCTAAAGATAAGATGTCAGGTGTTGGACATAGTGTCAAAAGGTCTGGTGACTTGTGTCCCTTCATAAGATTCTTGTGATACAAATAAACAAAGTCATCATAAAGGTCTTCGGTCTTTCTTTTAAGTCGTAGGAGTTGTTTGTGTAGCAGGTAAGTATCATTAGTTTGATCTACAGCTTCAGAAGCGGGTGTGACAGAAAATGTGGTTGTAGCAATGGGAAGACTGACCTTAGGGTTATTGTGGTTAATAGATACTGTGGAAGTATTAGGACAACCGATGGTTAGTATAGGTCTTTTGTACCTGGAACCAGATGCACAAACCTCAGGATAATAACTGCCTTGTCCTGTCGAATAAGGGTTTCCAGCATTCTGGGGAGCTTGCCAAGCTAATCTTGCGCATATTACACTGGCAACAGCGTATTCTGGTTTAGATTCTCTCACAATGAGTGATATGTCCTTAGCTGTTACGGTGTTAGAAGGCTTGTCAGAAGACGCAGGAGAGTTTTCCACTGTTTGGTCTAATAAAATCTGTAAGAATTCATTATCTTGCTGTAGCTCTGCAACAGATAAGGACTGCGGATCATAGTCGCAAATGTCATAATAATTGTACATGGAAGAAGGGTCAGCTAGCCAGTGGGTATAGTACCGTGCTTGTAAATCTTTGTTTTCTAAGGCGAGACTGTCCTTTAGACTAAGTTTCTTGTTTGCTGTCCTTAGGGAAACCATAGGTTTATGCAAAGGTTTCTTAACTCGAAAGGGAAGCATCTTTGGTCTGTGTGTGCCCTTCCGGCCAATGGAATAAGAAATTTTTGGCTCTTGCATTCTATCAGGGATGGCACTCTAATACGAGTGGCACAAGACACCCAGAAGAGTTTGGGTGCTGAAATAAAGTGGACAGATAGGAACACACACAGCGGAAAGGAAAGGGAGTGAAGAGTAGGGAAGAGTAGCAAGGGAAAAGGTACAGAGTGAATACCCTCTTGGGGTGTATGCAGAATAGGAAAAGAGTATTCCACGAACCTTGGAAATACTCTAGCCTTCTGCACAGTTTGCTATAACAGAGTCCCACGCTGTTTGCTCATAACTTGGAACAGCAGCTATGGGTGTCTGTGATATAGAAACGAGACAAGGGAAGGGGCAGAGGTTGACTGATGGGAACCAGCAGACAAGCTCTGTACAAAAGGGTCTACAAACAGTACAAGAGAAGATACAACAGACAAATCCAGGAAAGGAGATGATAGCAAACTAGCAGAAGGATAGGAAGGGAAAGTCGAGTAACAGGATATGATAACAGAGGACAGAAAGGTTGGTGGAGCGCTCAGAGGAGCAGGAAGGCAATGAGTAAGCCCACAAGAGTGGGACGGTAAGGTAGAAATATCAGAGGAAAAGGGCTTAGGGCAACAAAGTAAAGCAGACTGCACGGCAAGGATCCTCAGAAGGGCCGGGCAGTAAGGAGTGAACCCTGAGGGGCAGGGCCGCCGAATGTAGAAGGTTGCAGAGGGCTGTAGAGGGCTGCTAGGCCGAGGACCCAGCGGGGAAAAAGGTAGGGGGTAGGCAGCGGAGCGTGATAAGCTGCAAGTAGGAAGCCCAGAGGACAAGGGCTGTTGGCAGCCGGAGAAAGGTAGGCTGTAGAGCAGGGAGCCCAGAGGACAAGGGCTACGACAGCCGGAGTGAGGAAGGCTGCAGAGCAGGGAGCCCAGAGGACAAGGGCAAAGGCAGCCGGAGAGAGGCAGGCTGCAGAGCAGGGAGCCCAGAGGACAAGGGCAAAGGCAGCCGGAGAGAGGCAGGCTGCAGAGCAGGGAGCCCTGAGGACAAGGGCTAAGGCAGCCGGGGTGAGATAGGCTGCAAAGCAGGGAGCCCAGAGGACAAGGGCAAAGGCAACCGGAGAGAGGCAGGCTGCAGAGCAGGGAGCCCTGAGGACAAGGGCTAAGGCTGGAAAGCAGCAGAGCGTGATACGCTGCAATGTGGAGAGCCCGGCAGGGCAAGGGCGGAGACTGGAAGGCAGCAGAGCGTGATCAGCTGCAGTGTGGAGAGCCCAGAGGAGCAGGGCTGAGAGGCAGGGAGCCTGGAAGGCTATGACTGGAGGCAGCAGGGTGGAGCAGGCAACAAGGCTGGGAGCCCAAAAGGCTAGGGCTGTAGGCAGCAGGGTGTAACAAGCTGTAAGGCAGGGTCCAAGCAGGAGTGAGGGTAAACAGCATACAAGGATCCGAAGACACTCGCGAAAGGTGGAGGAAGGACTCTCAATGCAAGAGGCTGAGCCACTGCAGACAGCAGCCTTATATACTGCCTAGCCCAGCACAGAGGCAGGCCAATTGGTTTCACCTGGCGAATCACACCTGTAGGCAATCGGCCACCTCCCTTTCTGTTCCTGGGCTGGTGGAAGCAGGACCAGACTCTAAGGCTTCTGGGGGGTGTAGTTCCATAGAAATCCAATAGGAACGGCCAGGAAACAATGCTTGCGGCCAGGTGCATTATGGTATGCATAGTTAGTTGACAATAATCATTAAGTAGCAAAGTCCAAATGGAGCAAAAATGGATGTGCCCATGGCGCATGCATGACAGTAATAAAGATGAAATTTCAAGGGGGAGCAGAGGAGGCATAAGAGGAAATTGAGAGGGTAGGGGAGGTAGGTAGGAGGAAAAAATGAGGGAAGTGAGAGAGAAGTGAAGGGAGGTAATGAAGGAAGTCAGGGCGGGGAATGGAGAAGAAGAGATTTCAAGGAGGCACGAAAGGAGGAGTAGGTGAGGGTGGCGCGGATAGAAAGAGGTTGCGAGTTCCAGTGTAGGGGGGCAAGGAGCTGAAACGAACACAAACGCAAAGAGGCACATGGGGACGGTGGGACAGTGAGTAAGAAGAGATCAGCATATCGGAGGGAGCGGGAGGGAGTGTAGATTGAAAGGAGAGAAGAAGATAGGGGGAGCGAGATCAGGAAGAGATTTAAAAACGAGACAGAGGAAGTGAAATTTAAGTTGGGAGTGAAAGGGAAGCCAGCCAAGGTATGAAAGCGAGGAGGAAACGGAGTCGTGAGGAGCGAGAAGACAAAGGGTACGGATGGAGGAATGATAGAGGGATTTGAGGGGAGCAAGATGAGAGGCAGGGAGTCCAAAGAGGAGAGTAGAGCAATAGAAAAGACGAGAGAAGATGAGGGAAGAGATTAAGAGTTTAGTGGCATGGAAGTTGAGGGAGGAATGGATTTTACGAATATTGAAGAGATGGTAGCGACAGGCGCGAGAGGTAAGAGAAATATGGTGGGTAAAAGAGAGGGAGGAGTCGAAGTGGAGGCCGAGATTGCGAGCATGAGCACAGATGGGGAGATTAGAAGAGGGGAAGTGAATAAAAGGAGGGGGAGCAGGAGGGGAAGCGTGTTAGAAGGAAAGAATAAGGCTTCAGTCTTATGAGTGTTGAGGGAGAGAAAGTGGGAAGACATCCAGTTTTTGATAGCAGTAAGGCAGGAAGATAGATTGTGATGGAGGTCAGGAGTGAAAGAAGAGAAGGAGAGGAAAAGTTGGGTGTCGTCTGCGTAGAAATGGTGAGAAATGCCAAATGAAGAGACAATGGGGGCAAGAAGGGAGGTGTAAAGTGAGAAAAGGAAAGGGCCGAGTACAAAGCCTTGGGGAACACCGTAGTCCAAGGGGATAGTGGAGGAGGTACGACCACCCCAGGAAACGGCAAAAGAACAGTTAGAGAGGTAGGAGGAGAACCAATTGAGGACAGAGCCTTTGAAGCCATAGGAAGAAAAAGTGTTGAGGAGTAAGGGGTGATCAACCGTATCAAAGGCAGCAGAAAGGTCAAGGGCCCTCATTACGACCCAGGAATTGGACCATGGTGCTAATAGCACCATGGTCCATGCCGGTAACTTACCGACTCTGCCATGGCAGAATGGGGAATTACCGCCCCATTCCGAGGTTGGCGGGGCGGTAATTCCCCATGCCGCCATGGCCCTTCCCCATTCCCATTTTTGCCCCATAGGGCTCAATGGGACTGGGGAAGGCGCTAATTACAACACCGTAAATTACGGTGCCGTAATTAGCTCCTAGGTCCCTTTGCGTGTTGGTTTTTAACGCCTGCAAAAAGCAGGCGTTAAATTCCCCAACCCGCAAATGGACCTCGTAATCAGGCGTTAAGGGTTTAATGGCGCCGCCACCTTTTAAGGTGCCGTTAACCCCTCAACGCCTGGGTTGTAATGAGGGCCAAGGAATGTGAGGGGACAGAGGATTGCTTAGAGTAGCGAGCGGTGAGGAGGGAGTTGAGAACATATGTGAGAGCAGTCTCAGTGGAGTGTTTAGGGCAGAATCCAGATTGAGAAGGGGGAAGGAGAGAATGATTGGATACAAAAGCTGAGAGTTGAGACTAGGCATTCAAAAAGCTTAGAGAGGAATGGAAGAAGCGAGATTGGATGGAAGTTGGATGCGAGAAGGGGGTTAGCAGACGGTTTCTTCAGGATAAGGCTGATAGTAGCGTGTTTGAAGGCGGAAGGGAAGGTAGCATATGAGAGACAGATATTTAAGAATGAGGTTAAGTAGGGAATGAGAAGAGGGTAGATCTTAGGAATAAGGAGGGTGGGGAGAGGATCAGAAGGGGCAGCTGTAGAATGAGTTTTGGACATGAGGAGGGAAACATTGGCCAGAGTAATAAGAGAGAAGTCAGACATGCAAGTGGAAGGGGAGGAGAAAGAAGGGGGAGGAGGGGAATAGGAAGGGGAGAGGAGAATGTTTTGGCGTAAAGAGAGAATTTTGGAAAAGAAGAAATCAGCATAGTCGGAAGGAGAGAGAGAAGAAGTAGCTGAGGGGTCAGGAGTAAGCGGGGAGAGAAGATGAGAAAGGGTTTGAAAAATACGACGAGGGTGAGAGGCTTGGTAATTGAACCACAAGGGGGCGCAGAAGCTCGGTTGCCTGATCCAGCATCTCCCTACTTCAGGCTGATTCCAACCTTACGAAATCGATATTTACAACAATTTTCCTAAGCCCTACTCTCCGTTCCTGCTTCTTTATCCTTGTGGCGGCACCTACGGTTCAAGTATCATCTTGAATCGCACTTTCTTTCAACTTGATCCCAGCTCCAGGACTCCTGCCGCATTTTCGGCTGTCAGGCCTCTTCCCGCTTTTATCTGAAAGCGGGCGTGTTGGGACTTCTCCTGCTGCTCCAGGGCCCTCCTCTCATCACCGACCCCACCAGCCTTCGTGGAAGCTCTCTGGCCATAATTGCTCCAGCTCCTCCTGAACCTGGAATTACCTACCTGCCTGCTCTGTCCTGATGCGGGTCCCCTGCCTCCACCGATGCCCCCAGGGCCATCCTCTCATCACCGGCCCCCATCGACCTTTGTGGAAGCACTGCGGCCGTGATCGTTCCAGCTCCTCCTGTACTTGGAATTGCATACCTGCCCGCTCCATCCTGACGCGGTCGCCTGTCTCCACCGGCCCTCTGCTGGCTGTCATCGGCCCTCTTATCACCAGCTTCGTGGATGGTTGGCTGCAGAGGCCTCCTGCCCCTTCCACACCGCAGGCTGCCTGTCTCCACCAAGGCCCTCTACCAACTGCCACCAGCCCTCTCTTTGCCAGCCTCTCCGACGTCTGGCTGCTTTGGCTGCTTGCTCCTCCTGACTGCGCGCCTCCAGTCACTGACCCTCTTATCACCTGCCTTGTGATAGTTTGGATGCTGCTGCCCCCTGCTGCATCCTCACCGTGGGCCTCCTGCTACTACCCGGGCCCTCTGTTGGCTGGCAACCGTTCCTCTATCCCAGGGCCCTCCTCCCATCACTGACCCTGACATTCAACTGGTACCTGCTAAAAAAGGTTTAAAAGGCCGTCCCACGTCGGAATTGCCAGCCAGCACTAAGGCCAGCTCTCATATTACTTTGAAACCGTGGATTGTGCCAAATGCTTTTATGCAATTAACTACCATGCAAATTGGTGATCTTTTGTATGCAGTAGTTAATCTCTATTGGAATCCTGTGAAGATCACAGATGATCATTTTCTCCAGAATTTCAGTGATTGACTTGATGCAATTGCCATGAACTCAGATGTATCGCACACAATCATTGCCGGTGATCTTAACTTGCACTGTTTAGATAAAAATGTGCTCCATGATATACTGAGATCAACACAATGGCCCTCATTACGACCCTGGCGGAAAGTGACTGACCTGACCGCCATAGCGTAAATAGCGTTTCCGCCATTGCACGACGGAGCAAAGTGCGGCTAATTCCGACCCATCGGGCACGAGCACTATGCCATGGCGGAAGTGCAAAGTCCGCGATGGCGGAAATGTCCCCAAAACGGCCCTCACCGCCGCCGTACGGCGCCCTAGGTGCAATTCCGCCACCCATCTTAGCGGTCACCGCAATGAGCGGCAATCGGAAAGTACGGTGACCGGAAATATACGGAAACGGAAGTAAAAACATGGTCCCGGAACGGGAAACAGCATGCCGTACACCTATAAAAACACAATTTCCACACAACCATTAAAAATACTACCCTGAGACTCATCCCAACCCGTCATCCACCCTAGTGAAACCAATAAAAATGGGAAAAGTAGCGAAAAAAGCGTGCGACCGCAAGCGGCAGGTCCACTTCTCCCGTGAGGAACTCACCGTGCTCACAGAGACCCTCCAGGAGAATGCTGCCGTCGTCTTCTCGACGCAAATGACCAGGACGGCACTTGCGAACAAGAAGGCCATATGGGCCCTGGTGGCACAGCGGGTAAGTGCGGTGGGGACCGCACCCCGCAACCCACAGCAATGCAGAAAGCGATGGGACGACTTGCGGATACGCGTACGGAGCATACTATCCGCCAACCGTAACATTGCCACAGCTACCGGGGGAGGATCGGAATCACCCATCAAGTTGACCCCCTGGGAAGAAATCTGTGCCTCCACCATTGGAATGGAGAGTATAGAGGGAGTCGGAGGGATGGAGAAAGGAGTGCAGACATCCGAAGAATCAGGTAGGTGTCCCAAATAAAACAATGCTAAATCCACAATGTCCAATCATGTGAAGTACCATGTGTCCACATAGTGCAACAGTAACACATGTCCAGGAGAACGTCCACATACATAGGCCTGATAGCACACTTTAAAAGTCACATTAAATACATAAATAATTAAAAATCCTAAAAACACCCTCTACACGTGCAGCAGGCACACCCTAACTGCAGGCTGCAAAACAACTGCATCCTCAATCCACACAAAAATGAAACCACCTCCAAGGCCCCAACCCAAATCACCCTCAGGTACCACCCCAATGCATGTGATACATTGCCATTCCAATTTCCACAGACCCATTAATAACGCTCGCCCTCCTTTACTCCACCACAGGGTCCGATTCAAACGACGAGCTCCAGGACACCCCTACCAGCACACCTGCAAAGAGGGCCAAGACCAACGGCCAAAGACCCTCCACCTCAGCTGCACGCATCAAGACACGGCAGCAGCACAAATCAAGTGCCAGCACACAGGAGGGAACTCCAACAGGCACCCCAGCAGCCAGCATGCCCACAACAGCACCACCACAGGTCCTCCCAATGGATGCCACAGAAGGCACTGCTTCTGGTGGCAGCAGCACCATAGGTGACACTGCATTAATGGCAGCATGCTCCGACACAGAAAACGGGGATGTCGAAGTAAGATCCATCCATGACCTGTCTCAATCCCCCTGTTTGTTCCATCCCGTACACCATGAGGATACCACGCAGGGGCACCCACAAGACGACGACTGGCCATCCCCCACAAGCCCTGTGGCAAGGCAACATGAGGTGACCAGCCCCTATGTGACACCACCGCAAATGGCCATGGCACAGCAGAGGCAACAGTCCCTCGACCAGGTGATCGTGCAACAGCAGCAACTGGCCACGCTCCTCAAGGACCATGCTGATGAATGTGGGGGTACTAAGGCAGCCATAGAAACATCAACTGAGACACTTAGGGCAGAAATGGAGAGAAGTACAGAGACACTAAGGGCACAAATGGAGAGAAGCACCGAGAGCCTGAGAGTACAAATGGAGAGAAGCACCGAGAGCCTGAGAGTACAAATGGAGAGAAGCACCGAGAGCCTGAGGGGGGAACTGCATGCGATGTCCAAAGACGTATGTGCTGAACTTGCCGCTGTGCGCCGTGTGCTCACTGAGCTCTCACAAACCCTTAGGGACATGCATGGACGTGAGCAGGCAGAGACATCATCCGTTGCAAGTTCCGTCCAGGGCAGCCCCCAACGTAGATCCGGGAGGAACCTGCGCTCCACAGGCAGGGGTGCCCCTGATACCCAGAGAGGGGGCTTGCAATAGCGTCTGCCCACTGACAATGAGCATCTTTGGACACTGGTGTTCGGGGGGGAGGTAGGAGGGTGGAGGGGGTGTGTTGGGCTCACTTGGGTGGCGGGTCGATGGGGTGTGTAACATAATTTCACATATGCCATAAACAATGCACGATCATCCAATGAGATGTGTGGACATTGATCTTTGTGTACGAGGCCATTATAGGCGTACAGTCCATATTGTGCATGTTCCAGACACACACAGTGCCACAAGTCCCGTGTCCATGTATCAGCCACCAGGCGTGAGTGCTAGAAGCATGCATCTATGATATGCTGACGAATGTCACGGCCCTCCTGTGCCTCGCAGACTCCTTGAGGTGCTGCCACACCCCCACCCTCATCATGACCATCTTCAGGTGCTTGCAGTTCTGCGTCAGGGGGCATGGGCACATTTCTACGTACGCACATGTTGTGTAGCATGACACATGCCATGACCATCTTTGCAACCTTCTCATGGCGGTACAGGAGTGCCCCGCCAGACCTGCTGAGGCAGCGGAAACGAGTCTTCAGTAGGCCGAATGCCTGTTCTATGACTACACGGGTACGTGAGTGGGCATGGTTGTAGTCCTCCTCATGCTGGTCCTGTGGGTTCCGGAGTGGTGTAAGGAGCCATCTCTTCAGTGGATACCCGGCATCACCTGTATGTGGACAATAAAGGATGTTTGTGGAATGACATTGCTACGTACGCACCCCCCCCCCTTCCTGCCAGGTCATTGCCGCATCACATACCCCACATTATCATGCTTGAAATGAGACTCACCGAGTAGCCAGGATCTGTTCCCTGCGTGTCGCTCCATGTAGCGTGGTATTGTAGAGTTCCTCAAGACCATAGAATCATGGGTTGATCCAGGAAATCGGGCACAACAATGTGTAATGATCCTGTTGGAGTCACACACCATTTGTACATTCAGAGAATGAAATTGTTTTCGGTTGCGGTACTGGGCCTCCATGGCATGTGGGACGACCAATTCCACATGGGTGCAGTCGATGGCACCAATGCAACCCGGTATGCCGGCAAGTGCATGGAATCCCACATTTGTGTTTGTAATTTCCTGCTCCGAGCGTGGTAGAGAGATGTAGTCGTCTGCGTGCCTCAGGAGGGCATCGAGCACTTGCAATAGTGTCCGTGAGAACACTGGCTGTGAAATGCCATGCAACTGTCCGACTGTGTGCTGGTAGGTGCCTGTGGCCAGGAAGTGGAGTACAGACACCACCTTCAGTAGGGGTGGGATGGCGGTTGGGCTATCTATCATGCTGACAAGGTCAGCCTGTGTCATGTCCACAATGGCGGTTATGGTGTCCCGGTCCAAACGGTAGAGGGTGTGGATCTGCTCATCAGTGAGGTTGAACGGATGTGCTCGGAGGCGTGGGATTGCGGGCTGCCTGCGTGGTCGTAGTGGCTGTGCTGGCGGCCCTTGCTGGCCCTGCCTTGCCCTCCTCCTCCTCCTGCGTCTCCTCTGTGCGGCCGGTTGTTGTAGTAGTTGTTGTTCGTCTTCTTCTTGAAGTTGGAGTACTTGCAGTGCTATCAGGTCCCCCAGGGCCAACATCGCTAGTCCTGCCGGTAGCATTTCGGAGTGGGTGTGGTTGTGGGAGGGGGTTGGGTGTGCAATTTATGTGTTTTCAGGCTGTATAGCCTCCACCTGTGGTGATTCATTCCACCTGTGCAAGCTGCTATCCCCTTTGGGCGAGCACGTCCCGCACACAACGCTGCAATTCGACGAATGGCATCTTGCTATTACAATCATGTATTTGTTCCCGATGGCAGTGAAATATTGGTTCATATGTTCATTCTGCTATGGTCCCATTGTTTCACATACTATCTTTGCAGTCGCGAACAGACTTGTGAAGGGTCAGTGGAATGTAGTACTCGATTAACGGTGGACCCTCATGCAACACTGTACCGAGGTTCACCGACGGGCGGGGCGTCCCATTTGTGAGTGAAGCCAGTTGCCATTTTCACACACTGCCGCACTAGATGGATGAATTTGTGATTTCAAGCGGTCACAGATGCCTTTTCGACGTGATGTTGCAAATGAGGAATTCGAAGGACAGCGCTTTCGGTTTTCAGCTAGCGGCGAGGAGATGCCCACAGGTCTGACTGCAAATATAACGTTCTATTGTACAATGTCCTTGGGACAGGGGCCATGGCGAGAATGCAATGATTGATATGAATAGTATGGGATGCGCAATAGCGTAGTGGACGATGAGGCCGGACGTTCCCAAATACATGTTACTTCACAACACTGGAATTACGAGCTGGAGCACAGTGGATTTTGCAGACTGCATAACGCACAGACTCAATGGAAATTTCACATGTTATGTGAGTAAATAATCAGGCGTTTTCATTACGGGATGAGGGAATGATGTATGGATGCATGGACAGATGATTTAATACAGAGTTTGCCATGTACAGGGCTTTTTGGAATCTATCCACCTCCCCTGCGCTATGTGATGCAGAGCTGCCATAGTGGGACCATCGTCTATCTGCCCTTGTTGAACCCTCCCTGTCTCGACGCGCCTTCAAACACTTGTGTCTATGCACGTTACTAATCCCATCTAATGGATTCTGTTTTAACAGACGCATGCACAAAAACACTCGTTTGTAATAGTGTTTTCACCTCGATATATATAGTTATGATTCGCAAGTGGTTTTATGGTGGAAATAATCCTTTGGAGTGGGCTAGCATGCATATGGCTGTGGATTTAGTGTGATCATTGAAGTGAGTAATTCAAATGAAGTTCGGATGCCCATACTATTCTTTTTCATTTCATTTGGGTGACAGGTATCTCCTCCCCTTTTGCCACTGCCATCTGTATGCCACTCCTGCAGATGGATTTTACTCCCGACACCTGCTGCTTCGTGTTAATCAGTGGAGCACCATTACGATCTTATGGGACGATCGCCAATGGGCCACATGCCCTTACGCAGTACTAGTGGCTAGGAGCAACATTTCGGCCTTTCAGCTGGACTAGTGCCTACCTAATGGGACGGCCCTGCGGTTCTAGGCGCTTCCATGTTGCCTTTTTGAACGTGAATGTAGCATGAAGGAACAGGGCGTCACACAAGAAGAAGCTGGTCATTTATTGCGGATGCAGCCCACAATGATGAAATATATTTTGGAGTTCATGACCTAATGGCTGTATGGGCTTGGTGATTTTGTTGTGCATTAAATTTCTATTCTGATATGAACCGTGTAGCGTTCTTCTTTGCAAGTGATGTAGCATATTCCTATTTGTGGAGCGATGTATTGTGAGGAGATCTGCATTGGGTTCCAGCTTCGGAGTATAGTTGCGTGGTACTGTACTGGGCGCGTTTGCCTACGAAGCCCAGTGAGGTCAGGGATAGGGGCTGCCATTATGACTGTTTTAATGATGTCATGCTCAGGGGCGGGGTATTAGCTTTTGTGTAACAGATGCCGGTCAGCCAGGTGGATTGGTGGAATGATGTGATTATCAGAATATGGCTGGTCACAGGTGCCTGTGTTTGCGTGCGTTTCTTGGAGGGAGACTGAGGTCATGTCCATTTGAATGGCTTCTGTATTCGTGCCATCTGTGCCCTGCAGCTCCCATTGGCCCCTCTTGAGATGAGCCTGGCTGCTCAGTCACTCTGCCAACTTGTGTGGTACATGCTTATGCTGATGGTTGGTTTGTTTACTGGCAGGAGTACAGGGCTGGTGCAGTCTCACTCAGGATACTGCTTTGAATGTTGCCTTACACTGGTGTCAGTCGATGGGGGGGCCTGTTTTTGTTTGTCTCATTTTTCTGTTCATGTTGCTGGACTTGACCCTTCACATGCCTGTGCTGCATCAGTGCGGCAATGGTGCCATGGCAAATATGGATGGCCACTCACAAGGCACTTGGAGCCCCTAGATTCATTTGTTCGTTGGCAGGCATGGATGACTTGTACATTTCACTGGTTGCATTGTGTGACTTCATTGCACCTACGAGGAGTTGTGCAATGTGGCCAGGGAGTGGTGTACAGGCACTCAGTAGGGCCGTTTACGGTTGGTTCGCGATGCCGTACTTCTCACCATGGCGGAATGGTACTTTCCGCCATGCTTGATGGCGTTAGGTGCATGTCCGCTAGGGTCAGAATTCGCGTACCGTTGCGCCATGGTGGTGATTACGGTTTGGCATGGCGCGCGTGCGCGTACTTGGTGCAGTTAGCGTTGGCGTTCACTACGGTGTCGCTAATGGCATCGTACTTTACGGTGACGGGTCATGATCGCACCAAGCGCTATTCGATGGCGGTATTGCATTTCCGCCATCGTTTTTCGATTTCCGCCAGGGTCGTAATGAGGGCCAATGGAATCTTTTGATAAAATCACGAAATTGTATTATGTTAAATGGAGCCTTTATAGATGACAAACCACCACAGAACACTTGGTGTAGGGGCAAAAGCAAAGCTATAATCGATTTATTTATGTTCATTTAGCTTTGTTTACAAGAATAAAAATGTTTCGAGTAATACCAACCATACATAGCGATCACGAGATATTGACATTTACATGGGAGGACAATAACATCTGTTTCCCCAATGAGCAGAGATAGTAGGAACCCTAGTTACAAACAACAAATCAAATCGAATAAGCTGGTCAGAGAAATCATTAACACATTTCAATAACTCTTTAATTTCAATGTTTTGCAATTCAAAAAGAGGTCCATTGAATTGTGAAGTGAATTATTATGATTCGATGCAATTGCATTGTGCTAAGAGTTCTAGTAACCTTGTGAGGCCAAAAACTCTCCACAATTTTAACCCTGAAACCAAGGTAAGGAAGACGCTCAATAGGGCGCAGAAACGTGAAATAATGAAGCTTTCTCCATCACTTGGGGGTACTGCACTGACTAAATTGAAAACAAGATATAAAAATTGGGTAAGAGGACAAAAGGCCCGACTATACCAAAGAGATGGTCAAACAATGCTAACATGTACACAATCTAAAAACACGACTTTAACATGGTTAGCAATATATCAAGTAGTCCGCGACCCTCAAGCGATTGTACAGGAGTCACAGAAAAAGCCTGGATAGAGCATTACATTAAACTCTACACTTTACCAGTAAAATCTTCAGAGACAATTAATGAGTCCAAATGTACGCAGTTTAAACTAATGTTTGACAGACATGACATCTTGTTCTATATAAATAAGGCGAGGCAATCTAGAGCCCCAGGGCCTTATGGCCTATCGAATAAGATATTGGCCCTCATTCCGAGTTAGGACTACACCATGGAGTAAATAGCTCCATGGTTGGCAACCATGGAGCTATTTACTCCATGGAATACCGGCATGGTGAATGGAGTAATTACCGGTCCATTCCAAGGTTGGATGGACCGGTAATTCCCCATTCACCATAGCCCTTCCCCATCCCCATTTCTGCCCCCATAGGGCTCAATGGGAATGGGGAAGGAGGTAATTACGGCACCGTAAATTACGGTGCCGTAATTTACTCCAAGGTCACTTTGCGGGTCCCGTAATTTACTCCTGCTAAAAGCAGGAGGTAAAGAGGGACCTGCAAAGGGAACTCGGAATACGGAGGTAAGGGATTACCGCCATCGGTGCCCTTACAGGCGCCGGTAATCCCTTACCTCCAACCTCGGAATGACCCCCAATATCTTTATGCAAATAAACCTTTCACAGAATATACCTCGGACGTGGAAACATTCTATTGTAGTGTCAATATATAAAAAGGGTGGCCAACAGAATCCCGAGAGCTATAGGCCAATACCTCTTCTAGACACACCAGGGAAAATATTTACTTGCATCATGTTAAAAAAGCTCAATCAATGGTCATCTAAAATGAATAAGGGAGATCCATTTCAAGCAGGATTTGTAACAGGTCTAGGCACAACTTCCAATATCATATTACTAAACATGTTAAAACATCAAGGGCACATGCGGAAACAACCGTTGTATATGTCATTTGTGGATTTCCGTATAGCCTTTGATTCTATTGACCATGAGTTATTGCATGATAAATTGAGAGAATATGAGTGCCCATCTTCTTTATTAACATTAATTAGGCTGTTTCATACAGACACTGCAATGCAAGTCCGCCTAACCATTGAGGGATTATTATCTGCCGCCTTTTGCACGCAACATGAACTTATAAAAAGGTTGCATTTTGGCCTCTACCGTGTTCAATCGCTTTATTTTGGACATAGAATGTAAATTCATGGAGGCAGTAGCAGATGCAACGAGGTTAGGCTAACAAAACATAACTTGGCTGTTGTATGCAGATGACCTCGTGCTCCTCTCACAAACTCCACAAGATCTTCAGAATCTGCTACATAAGCCTGAAGAATATGAAAATACAAATAACTTATTTATCAACATTGAAAAAACACAAGTTTTGATAAATGGGAAAACTGTGAACAAACTGTCAAGAAGCTATTCATGGACTCTGTGAAAATCCAAACTGTTGGTTGTGGACCACCATAAATACTCGGGAGTTCCTCTTTATGGCCAAATTAATAACAAATGGTATCTTTCAAATCTGGACATCAAGCTAAGAAATCTTACCTCTCAAGCTAAAATACTAGTCCACAAATATGGCAAGTTTACATATTCTCATACTGTAACATTTTACCAACAAAAAGTTGTGCCAGTTGTTACATATGGCTCTGAAGCTATGCTACCGAGAGAAAAGAAATATTGGAATATTCGCGAGGCCCGTTTTTGGAAAACTGTCCTGACTTTGCCTTGTATTGCTCTTCCAGAGTGCACGGAAAATCATAAATCACCAATGCAATTACGGAGCCAATATTTTGAACGCAGTTAGACGCAATAACTTGCCACCACACACTCTTAGAAAATAATGAGCACTTATACAGCTATTTATTTAAAGCTTAGAAGCAACCAGTGATAACATAGAAATAAATCACAGAAGAAGCAAAGAATTCAAAAGGAAATACATCACCGTGAGCGTAACTGGATTCCTCATCTCGCCAGAAGCGGCTGGAAGACCCCGATAACAGCCAGGCCGAGAGCACAACAGCCCACAGGTATGCCGGATCGGATGAAAGCGTCCTCCTCCGGCTGAAGTCTCACCTGACCGCTCAGGGGTTCCGATATATGCACACTTCAGGGGGTGGCGATTTCTCGAACCTTCTGGCAACGCACTTGCGCATTGATGAGCAGCCGTTGGTTGCCAGCTGGGTCAACCGACAGTACCCTCAAGGAGCAAAGTGCCTCCCTCCTCTAAAAACAAGCACCACGAAAAACAGTCCCACAGCTCATAACAAGACATAACAAAGTTAGCTTTCCCAGCAGAAATGTCCTTGACTGCATACCAGGTTTAGAAAGCATGTTTTCTTCAGCACCGTGAATCTAACTCTCAGCAAAATGCGTGCAGCTTTTCACTGCGGCATGAAGTAAATATCTATCATGGCTCCGAGCGCTCCCAGAATGCACTGCGCACCAGCGCCATGTTTTAGCTCCAGCATAACAATTCCACCCTTGGATATTTATCTTCCATAACCCAGTGGCAGAGATGGCAGAGGAGCCGGTCTCTGAAACCGACGAAACATTAAAACTAAATTAGGAATGCATTGAATACAACCACAACAAGCTATTATGATAGCTAATATAATGCAAATGCAAGCAAAAGCGTAACGTAGTGTACCCCAACATCAGGAATCCATGAAAATAACCAATCCCACCAATTCCCAGTATGATCTTGGGACGCTTGAGAAATGAGATCCCTCAAACCTCGAATATGACTTTCAATGGATTGTGAATGGTCACTTAGATTGAAACAACACATACCTTCAACTGCGTTACACCCTAAATTATGCGTTAGCAATAAATAATCAACAGCAGCTCTGTTTTGCAAAGTGGCTTTTCTAATAACTTGACTATCAAGGAGTAATTCTTCTAATGCCAGAGAAGTATGATTAAGTCCTTTGAATACTAAACATGCTAATTTAATCAAAGATTTGTAACCCCAGCAGCAAAACCCCAAACTTCCACTAATGAAAGGGTTAATGCTAGAACCTCAGCTTCTGATAGCAAATGCACATGTGAATCACAATCGGGAGATAGACCCACAGACTCGAAAGTTTACCTTTTGCCTCGAGTTATCGCTGAGTGTAAAGGGAACATCATTAGTCCTAATCGAGTTAAGGCACATGGACCTCCGGAAATGTTAGCTGGAATATAAGTGCATGTGATGTTGCCACATGAAAAGAGCCATCCTGTCGGAAGTTTCACATGATTCAAATGACTGGCAGCTATCACTGTGTGATTACAAGACATAGTATTATTTACACTGGTACATGTGCGTGGCACTCGCGAACATAATCGCTGCTCAAACACTGTATGATTTTGCGCTTTGATTAAATCGAGCTGTTGGCATTTGCCAATTTCTTGTGCATTGCATGTCATAAGGTAGCACACATCACCTTGGGTTATATTATAGGTTATAACACGTGTCAAATATCTCCATTTGCGATCGGTTTCCTGGCAAAATCTGCAGTACTCATAGACGGAAAAAGATTGCCTAATATCAGAATCTTGAACCAAAGAATCATTGTGTGTGACGCCAAAAATATGCTTTAGAACCAGAACTGGCGTCAGCACTGCTACTAAGCACGTAGTTAGTAAGGCTTCAGTTTGGGCACATCAGTAAGACAAAAGTGCGTTATGTTGAGCACCTGTTGTGCCAGATATATCCACATATTCTCCGTTTGTGTAAACATGGGAGAATGTTTTCGCCATCCTGAAGATGCCTCTCGCATGACTGGCATCAAGGTTGTTTTCACTTGCGCCTGACGTGTTTGCCGCATTTCATGAATCCATGTCTTCAGTCTGGCGGGCTTGTCGGCACTGGCATAGGGCTCCTTTTGGACAACATTACTCATCACTATCAGTATCCCCTTGATCACTGGCACAGATGTGACATTTTTCATTGGTAGCAGCATGCTGTTTAACTCTCCCAAATGGAGTCCATTTAGTACCACAATTACACCAGCCAGACACAGGATCTATAAGGCAAAGCCAGAAAAGAGATATCAGTGTTGTACATCACTCTCTCAGGTAACATTTGTCTGCGGGCACATATTGCCATTTCTTTCTACTGGGCTCCATTACTAAAACTACTTGGTCTTTGCCTGACGCAATGACATCTGCGGGCACTGGTGGGCCACTTGGCTTTTCCACCCACACCTTCGCACCCGGTACCATACTGTCTGAAGAGCCAAAACCACGATCCCCACGGGTAGTTAACACTGTAGGAGGCTCCCCCTTCTTAATCATGGACAACTTAACGGGAATGATAATCAATTGGGCCACCCGATCACCCTTGTGGATCGATAACAGTTGGTCCCCACTATTCATCAGGATGACTTTGATCTCGCCTTGGTAATCGGCGTCAATTACCCCTCCCAACACTTGAACTCCCTTCAATGCTAGACCAGATCTAGGGGCAATCCATCCCATATACTCTGGGGGAATTTCTACTCCAATCCCTGTTTCAATTACAACAATCTCTCTTGGGTCTAATCTGATTTCTTCATGGGAATGCAAGTCTACTCCTGCTGACTCTGGAGTCGCCCGATAGGGAGCTAAAGAACCCGGGGTAATTTCCCAGTACAATAGGGTTTATCTGACTGAATTGGGTTGAATCTGTAAAGTAGGAGTCATTAGCCGCATCAAAGGAGTTTCATGCTCATTCACAGGCCTGTTGTTTAATACTTGCACCGCATCAAATACACGATCACGCCAGCCTGCCAAATTGCCATCTCCAGATTTGCGCAGCTGTTCTTTCAACAACCCATTCATTCGTTCAATCAGCCCTGAAGCAGCAGGGTAATAAGGCACGTGGTATAGCCACTCAATGCTCTTTTCCTGGCAATACTCCTGTATCAGTTTGCCTTTGAAATGTGACCTATTGTCACTTTGAATCTGCAAAGGCACTCCGTAATGTAATATGATCTGATCTAACAACCTGATGGTGTTCAGTTGTGTTGCACGCTTGCACGGCAAAACCATCAGATATCCTGAGTATGTATCCACAATAGTGCATGCATACTGACAACCTTTACTGATTGGCATGGGACCGATATAATCAATCTGCCAAATTTGACATGGTAGTTTTCCTCTTCGCAATGTACCCCGAACAATCTGAGGGATAGGTCTATGCTGTTGGTGTTGGCACTCTGGACATTGCAAAATGATCGTTTCCACTACCTCTAAAGGAATACTGATTCCTCGAGCTTGTGCCCACCTGATAGTAGCCTTTTCTCCCAGGTGCCCACATTTCTGATGAACCCATTTGGCCAAACCCTCCAAATCGTCTTCGTGAACCTCCGCATCCACAGATGAAATCTTGGTGTGTTCGTCTGCAACAGAATTAAACCAACGTTCTAATGAGTCTGTGACACAATGCGCATCCACATGATACACAGTGACTTCACTTTGTGATAACATTTCTGCAATATCTTGACACAGTTCTTTTCCCCACAACTCTTTGGAATGAATCTTCCACCCATTATTTTGCCAGGATGGCAACCACACCGCCAATCCATTCGCCAATGACCATGAATCCGTGTACACATGACATCGACCAGGGGTCTCTTGTTTCAATGCTTGGTAAACTGCGTAAAGCTCTGCAAACTGACTGCTCTTCCCTTTCTCTGACGTTGTCAACATCTTTTTTGTCTTGGGATTGTACGACACTGCTTTCCAGTATCGCTCAGTTCCCACATATCGGGCTGAGCCATCTGTGAACCAAGCATGCTCTGTTTGCTCCACGGTCAAATCGCTGTAAGGTACTCCCCATTTCATGGGAGACTCGCGTTTTTCAGGCACTTCCGGTGGTATATAATCTGAGGGCGGTATGTTGGCTACTTGCTCATGTAATTTCGCAACTCTACCCTTCCCTGATTTGGCTCTGTCTTGAATGTACCATTTCCATTTAATTATGCTGGCTTCTTGAGCATGTCCTATTCTATGTGTTATAGGAGAGCTCAGTACCCATTGCATGATTGGTATTTCTGGCCTCATCAATACATCATGGCCCACCGTCATTTGCTCGGTATCAACAAGGGCCCAACAACATGCCAGCAACTGCTTCTCAAATGGATTGTATGAGTTGCCAGCATCGGGCAACTTACGACTACAAAACCCCAATGGCACACGTTTCCTGTCCTGTTTCTGCCACACACTCCAGTTAGCATAATTGTCTTGTACAGACACATTCAATTCCACTTCGCCTTCCTTCAATGGCCATAAATCAAGCACCTGCTGCACGGTGTCTTTCGCCAACTCAAATGCTTTCTGCTGCTCTTCCCCCCACTGAAACTCATATTTCTTGCGTGTCACCTTGTAGAGGGGGGCCAATATCTGCCCTAAATGGGGAATGTGCTGTCTCCAAAACCCGAACAGCCCTATAAACTGCTGAGCTTGCTTTTTGTTCATTGGAGTGGTGAATTCAAGTATTTTCTGTCGGGTTTTTGGCACCATTTCTCGATGCCCATGATGCCACTGAATCCCTAGGACTATCACTGTTTCAGCTGGGCCTTGAATTTTATTTGGCTTAATCTCCCACTCTTCCTTCTTCAATCATTCCATAATGACATCTAACTGGCTTTGCACACTGTGCTCATCCTTGCCCTGAATCAAAATGTCATCAATGTAGTGAGAGATTTGTATGTCAGGTTTACACGGTATCTTGTCTAAGTGCTCTGCCACCAGCCGGTGACAGATAGTCTGGCTATGTATGTACCCCATAGGTAGCCTTGTAAAGGTGTACTGACGCCCGCTCCAAGAAAATGCAAACTGCTCTTGACACTTGTCAGCAATTGGCACAGAGAAATGGATTGGCTAAATCGATCACTGCATACCAAGTCCCCTCAAACTTTTGGACATTCTCAATCAAGGTAATGGCATCTGGGACCGCGGGCACTAAGGGAGGAGTGTGTTTATTCAACTCACGGTAATCCACCGTCATCCTCCACGACCCATCCCCTTTTTAATAGGCCAGAGAGGATTGTTCCATGGGGTGGTGAAAGGACGTAACACACCCACCTCCACATACTCTTTGATGGTGTCTGAAATTCCCTTGTGTCCCCCAGGAATGCGGTATTGCTTCATTGCTACCCGCTTGGTTGCCACAGGCACTTGCACTGGGGGCATCTTCAATTTGCCTACGGTAATGGGTGTATAGATCAATGCACTCACCCCAAACTGGTAAGTTTTACCTCCAAGTCCCAAAGTCAACCCTTCCAGAATGTCAAAGCCAATTATATACTCAGGTATCGGGACAATCAACACTTGGTATTTCTGCCTATTTAAATTGCCTATTTTCATCTCCACTTTCGTTTGTACTGCGGGGGTCTCCTTCCCCCCGAGACCTGTAATAGTAAATTGTTTGCCTTTAAATCGTGCTGGATTGCCATGAATCAGAGAGGCCTCTGCCCCGGTTTCTATCAATGCTCGCACCCCCTTGCGTATTTCCTGGCCCAACAAAAACTTAACATCAACATGGGGCCTCCTATCAACTTTTATGCGAGCAGACGCTGCCGGAGCTTGGCCGTAGCCCTAGTCAAATTTCGAATGAGTGTTACTTGACTCCGCCTCTAGCATTGAACGCACCACCTTTCTCAAATCAGCGTATGTTGGCTGGTACGGGGAAGGTGTCCCGATAGACCCTTCTTCTTGTTCTTCCGCAGGAGGAGCGGAAGGTGAGGTGTCCCCCTGTGGCTTGGTTACTACCTGTTTCTTAACCTGTTTATAGCGCTCTTTGGCTGCAAGTCCTCTTTTTTGTATAATTCATACATTACTAGGGTTTCAATGCCATCAATCTCTTCTCGTGGTACACCGTCTTTTAACAAAGCCAGAAACATGTCCTTTCGGGACACTCGGGAGTCTCTACTATCTTGCCTCCTGCCTTCAGTTCTTCTCTCACTACGCCCCTCTCTCTCCCGTGGCTTGTCATCACTCTTGTCCCACTCCCCTAAATCTGCAAGTTGCCGAATGGCATCCACTACCTCATCAGTGGGTTTGCCCGTCATACCTACGAGCAAAGTCATAATGACACTTTTGTATGCGGGTGGCGCAGTTCTAATCACCATGTTTTGAGTTGAAACTGAGAGCGGCACGGCCCCCATGTGTCCTGGAGCATCTACGTGAATTGCCTCTTTCATAGCATGCTCTCTGACTTTTTGAATTGCCTCTCTCAAAGTATACCACTTTGTTTCTTCACTAGGCCAATCTGTGGTAATGGGGTATTTACGGTTACATCCTGGGGCTACTAGGTGCAACAAAGACACCTGTGCATCTTGACCATTGTCATCAGGGGGTGGCCCTGCCCTTAAGACCTCCTGTACATTGGTGTCAGTTGACAAGGGTAGAAAACGCGTGAGTCCGTGGAATCTACCAACAACCCTGCAGAGCCCCCATCTAGCAATCTCACCACACATGTCAATAAAGGTTCCCCTGACTTTTGCCTCAAACGGGTAATAATTTCCCCAACCTCCTGCTGGGTATAACCCTCCAGCGTGGTAAAATCCACAACTCCGCCTGCAGGATTCTGCGGATGGGGTCCGGCTCGCCGTCTTCTAACTGGCTTAGCTGCCACTGTTTTCTGCTTCATTTCCATTTTGGGGTTGGACTCATTTGCGGAACTACTCTCTAGACTGGTTGAGTCAAAAAATCACCATCCCACTTATCCGGATCCCAGTCCACACCGGCGGTAGTGATTACAGCTGCCACCTTTCTTTTGTTGACCCCTCCCCTTCTTTTCCTATATTTATACCGGGCTACTCTGACTGCTGCCCTCTCGGCCACAGCCTGATATGTGTCAGCCTTATCTTTAAAAAGTTTCATTTGAATCTGCTGCATTAACGCAGTCTGCCTTTCTGCAGCCAGCTCTCTTTCTAATGTCAAAACCTCATTTTTCATTTCCACCTTCATTTGATGTATTTTCCTATAAGCATGCTTAGCGGCCGATGTAGTGAGACGCGCTGCCGAGGAGCTCCGGAGCGATCCTGACAAAATCTGAGAAAAACTAGCATAAATTGATTCCAGAAGACCGCCAAAGTCTCCCCGCAGAGACAGGAACACCTGCTGCCCACCCGGCGAAGCCCCCGGAGGAAACCGGGCAGTGGAAAAGGAGTTAGACCGCCGGAGGGGAATCGCCCAGTGAAATCAAAATGGCAGGCGCGCGAGCTGTGGGAGGACCCGGCCGCGTAATACAGAATGAACTGGTGAATCCACAGGAGAGGGACACATCACGCGCATAACAAAAACTGCGGGGTAGACCCGAGCCTGAATCAACCCCGCGACGGAGATCGGCGCGGCCGGTGGAAGTGAAAGGTGAAGGCCCCTGACACGGTGAGGCGACATACGCAGCAGGCACGAGAAGGCCCGAACCCGAAGCGACACCCGCGAGAGCCTAACGAATTCACACGCTGGAAGATCCGTAAAACACTGGGAGCAGGGCGGCGGAAAAGCAGGGCCTACGGCACGTGGAGCGCAGCCAAGACCGGTACCGGCGACGCAGGCAGAGGGCGGCTCCCCCGCGATGCCGAACAAGAAAGCGGAGGGGAAAACCAAGCAAGTAAGCATGGAGACATTTACGACGGCGCCCGGACATAAACTGTCGCCGCCGGCGGATGACACATCGCGCCCTGTGGAACCCGCCAACGAAGGCACGATACTGGAAGCAATCGCCTCCATGAAAGAATCACTTGAAAACAAAATGGACAAAGCAATCGGGGCCCTGAAAGCATCTCTAGAAAATAAACTGGATACAGTAATGGTAGATGTGGGCCTTCTCCGCCAGGATGCAAGGAACCTAACAGAGAGAGTGACGGCGATGGAACAGCAGGTGCAGCAAAATACGGCGGGGATTGCGGTAACACAGACACAGATGTCAGCGGTACTACAGAGAATTAAGGTTCTAGAAAGGAGAGCAGAAGACGCAGAGGGGAGAGCGCAGAGGAACAACATCCACATAATTGGTATTCCGGAAGGTGAGGAGGGCAAAGACCCCACTGAATACGTCGAGAACATGCTCCTCCAGGAGGTCGGAGTAGGTGCATTATCCCGGGGCTTTGTGGTAGAAAGGGCACACAGAGCCCTGACTGGAAGACCCCAACTGGGTGCCCCCCCGAGAGCGATGATTGCTAGGATCATGAATTACAATGACAGGGAGAAAATACTAGCGTTCTTACGGAAGGGGGGGGGAAATCATCAGGAACTCTTCCAAGATCACAATGTATCCGTACTATACGGCCATGGTACAGAGGCCGACAAAAGAACGCCTCAGGACCGCAGGGGTGAGATACATGCTTCTGTTCCCCGCTAAACTCAAGGTGATACACCAAGGCAAAACATGTTTTTTCGACTCCACTGAAGAAGCCCACAGCTGGATGGACTCACAAGGCTTCCCCCAGTTGAGGAAGAGAAACGCTAATAATCCTGGAAATAGACCCCGATGAGAAGTAACAAAGGCAATCTGGAACAAGAAAATAAGCATTATGTAAGTTCAATGGAGCTAGCAGTAAGCATGGAGGAGCAATCGGCCCCACTTTAGCTGCACTGGCTGAGAAAGGCGGCGCCCCCGAGAAGAATGAACTATCAGTTTGGATGTCAGTTTTAAGGCATCACGCTGCGGCGAGTCTGCGCCCATTACAGGAGCATGGCGAGAGAAGCGGCGGACCCCGAGCAAGGGGAGGGTGGCTGGGCGTTAGTTTTTCAGTTTTTGTTAAAGTTATGGACGTTGAATGGAGTGAATGGGCAGTACAAGGCACAAACTACGGAAGAACCATTGTAGGGCACACTGAAATAATACAGACAATTAGCGACCGGAGCAACATGGGACAGGACCCATGTGGCAGCAGCAGCCGCTGCATCGAGAGGCATAGATCCGCAACCAGGACACCGAGGGAGATGGGCACGAGAGGAATAAAGCATAGGGTGCAAGGACATGGCAGTGGGACACGGAAGCCAAGCAAACAAAGGAGATCATGGAACCAGATGAACTGACGATAGCCACCTGGAATGTGAGAGGACTCAATGCGTATGTCAAGAGACTTAGGGTTTATGCCTGGCTAAACCGGATGAAAATCAAGATAGCGATATTGCAGGAGACACACCTCACAAGGGACAGGCAGGCCAAGGTGGACAAGAAATGGGGAGGACAGATTTACAGCACCACATATTCAAGTTTCGCATGAGGTGTACTAATATGGATTGCCCCGGGGGTCCCATTCCAGCTACTCAAGCAAGAGACCGACACAGAGAGATGGCTGGTATTGGTGCATGGCATGCTAGAAAACAAGGAGGTATGCCTGGTCAACACCTACGCACCGAATACTGATGCAAGGGACTTCTTCAGGAAACTAGCGCCCAAGTTAGCGCAATATAGGGAGCCGACGTTCATCTGGGCCGGCGACTTCAACTGCACCTTGAATCCCCTCCTCGACAGATCTGATAATAAACACAAGAAGCCGGCACCTCCAGCCAAAGAACTGTGTGGGATCCTGGACCAGCTACAGCTAGAAGACGTATGGAGGCAGGTACACGGGGAAGGGAGGGGTTATACACACTACAGCGAACCACATGGAACATTTACACCTATAGACTACATATTGGCGGGCAGGGAATCACTACAAGATACAACGGGAATCACCATTAAAGCACGCACACTCTCTGATCATGCCCCAGTCGTGGCAACATGGGCACACACCTATAGGAAAGCCCCTATCCCAACGTGGCGACTTCGAGCAGAGGCTCTGAGGGAGGGTGAGTTTGAGGAACACCTCCGCGAGGTGATCGATGATTATTTTGAGCAAAACGAGGGCAGTGTTGAGAGTGGTGCTGTATTATGAGACGCATTCAAGGTGGTAATTAGGGGAGCGGCAATAGGTAAGACAGGAGGAATGACGGGGGCGGCCATGAGGGAATTGAATGAACTCGAGAGGGTGATTGAATTGAGAGAACACCGAGCGGGACTAGAGGGGGAGGAACCTGGAGAGCTGATAGAGCTGCGGACTAAATGTATGTTACTCTGGGAAAAACTAGGGAGGCTAAACTATGGGAGGTACCTACAGTGGTTACACGCGGAAGGGGATAAACCTAGCAGGCTCCTGGCCTGGCTTACATACGAGAGAATAAAAAGGATCCCATAACGGTGTTAGAAGATCACACTGGGGCAGAGGTCAGGGACGAAGGGCACATTAACGCAATGTTTGCGCGTTTTTATGAGCAACTGTACGCCCCGAATCCAGAAATAGACCCGGAGGACATAACAGATGCACTGGTAGAAATAGGGTTGCCGAAGCTGGAGGAGGAACAGGCCCAGCTGCTGGATGCACCCCTCACGGTGGAAGAAATAGAGATGGTGATCGCAGAGCTTCCCACCGGTAAAACCTCGGGCCCGGATGGGCTTCCGGGGGAATTCTACAAGACGTACAAGAGCGCCATTGCCCCGAAATTGCTTGAGACATTCCAAGACGCATATGAGACCATGCGTCTCCCCACGAGCCTGTTGGAATCGATAATTGTCCCGATTCTCAAACCAGGGAAGCCCCCCAGGAAATGCGCCTCTTATAGGCCAATATCCCTTATTAATCAGGATGCCAAAATATTAACGGCGGTCCTAGCCAACCGCTTAAAACAGGTAATATCCACGCTGATCCACCCGGACCAAACGGGCTACGTTCCGGGAAGGAACACGTCCTGGAACCTCCGCAGACTTCACCATGTGATAGATGAGACAAATCGACTGCCAGACGAGAGTGTAATAGTGTCTTTGGACGCTGTCAAAGCTTTCCATTCTGTGCGCTGGGAATGGCTGATGGGTGTACTCGCCCACTTTGGTATCAGGGAGGGGTATCTCCGGTGGATCAAGTTACTATACAGGGAACCCAGAGCAAGGGTGAAAACGGGGCGATTCATCTTCGAGGAGTGGAAGATACACAGGGGAACCAAGCAGGGGTGTCCGCTATCGCCAATGTTATATATCCTGGCTCTAGAGCCATTTGCGGTATTCCTTAGAGCAGAATATAGAGATACTGGACTGGACATAAATGGGGTGCTCCACCAAATCTCGCTATACGCGGACGATATGCTCCTATTCGTACGCGAGCCAACCACTAACCTACCCTGCCTCCTAGAAACGATCGGGGCATACACTAGGCTCTCGGGCATAGCGATCAATAAAGAGAAGTCCCTCCTCTTCCCCTTGGCAGGACTGAAACACGCCCCCCCCCCATTGTTTGCCGGACCTGGGTCTGACGTGGGCGCCCCGCACCTTTAAATATTTGGGTATAGGGATACATCATAATACCGTTGATACCCATGCATTCAACACGCTCGCCGCTCTAGATAGAACGCAGCAGTCAATGACTTTCTGGGGGACACTACCACTGGGAATGATGGGAAGAGCAGCCCTCCTGAAAATGATGGTGCTGCCCCGCCTACTATACTTCCTCACGAACATCCCATACAACATACCCAGGGCCTTTTTCACCAAACTAAATACAATAGTGCGTTCATTCCTATGGGGAGGAGGGAGAAATAGGATCGCAATAAGGACCCTGCAGAAGGACTATGAAGAAGGGGGTATCAGACTAGCGGATTTTGAGAGGTACTATTTAGCGGGGCAGCTGCAATTTGCAGTAAAATGGCTGGGGGAAGACAAAACAATACACACTCGCATTTTCCAACCTGCATTGAAACAGTATTACCTAAGGGAAATACTATGGCTCCATAGACCCCGGCTCAGAACCCTGCCGCATATGCTTAACATTGCAGCGGACTTATGGAAAAGAGTGTGGAAACTCCAAGGGTAAAGGATCCGCAGTCAACGCAAATCCCACTAGCGGGTCTCTTGGGGGGGAACACAAATACATTAGCAACATACCGAGCACACTGGGAAGCTAAAGGGGTAGCACAAATTTGAGACCTGAGAAGGGAGGGAAGGTGGGCGGACTTCCATGAAATGGTAGATGAATATGAAGTACATATGGGTCAATTCATCCCATATACCGGCATGCTGAGAAACATCACGGGAAGATGGCCAGATTGGGAAGACCAGGACGAGGAAACACCATGTGATGTATGGTATGACATTGCAGAGGGTACACATACGACCGCTAGGTTGTAGAAACAACTACTGAAGGTCAAGGACCCACACGAACAACACACGAGGCAGCGTTGGGAGGAGGAGTTGGGGAGGCCCCTCAGCGATCAAGAATGGACTAGGGCCTTACGATACCCAAAAAAGGTATCCAGAAATGCGAGGTTTAGGCAGGCGCAGCTATATGTCACGCACAGAGCGTATCTCACACCCAAGAAGATGAATAAAGTCCATACAGGGGCTCAGAGCGGGTGCCCCGCTGCTCGGCGGAAGAAGTGGACATGGTACACATGTTCTGGTCCTGCCCAGTGATACAGGTGTTCTGGGACGGGATCAGACTCAAGATAGCAGGAAGTGGACTTCGAATCCAGGCGGAACATCCTGAAAAGTACCTGCTGGGCCTCTTCTCGAGAGGGGGTAAGCATGATTCACATTTGGCAAAGATGAAAGATTTGATAAGTATACTGACCAAGAGACGGATAGAAATGACATGGAAGTCAAAGGAGGGCCCGCGTGTGGAGGCATGGTGGTCAGACCTTCAGAAGTGGGCGCAGGCAGAGACAGTGGTGTGGGCAAGAGCAGTGATAAGAGGGGAAGGAGAAACTGCACACAAGCTGTCTGCATGGAACACACTAATGCCAGACCTTTTTGGCCACCCGGAGGAGGGAAGCTCTGAAGACCTCTTGGAAACAGAGGACCCGTAGGTGAAATAGTAAGGCCAGCATGAAGCCCAAGAATAGAACATTGTGCGTACCAGACCTGGTGCTCGACTCCACGGGAGGTCCAGACCGAACTGATATGGTCGCTGGGGAAACTATGAAACCACAATGGAAAGACAAGTTCCATGAAGTGCCAATAAGCCATCTGCGTTAAAGTTGTTTGTATGTTATGTGTTTGTTGTTGTTCAAAAAAAAAACAATAAAGACATTTTTTTAAAAAGCATGCAAAAGAAAACAACCTCACCTACCTAATGCAGCGCATTCTCTGCCACGTTCCACTGGGACTTGTTGCAATCATACCATTACACCAGAGGGATCAGCATCTCCCAATCCCTGATCCCATGTTTCACTTAGCCCTGCACCGCATGCCCATGCCTGGGCCAATTTATCATATGGACTCTTAGTTCAGCCTGGAATGATAACATCAGAACATTCACTGCCAGCGGTAATGCTCTTTTTCTTGAACAAACTACTCATTATTGCAAACAAAACAAAAGCTCTTTATATCTATATTTTTTTTTTCTTTCCACACTGCAATCACTCCCACAAGCACGCACACACCGGCAAAAGAAAAAAAACAGCTTAACACAGTTCAACACTCACTGCCAAATCACTTTCGCTTGCAAGGTAACCGAAGCCTATTTACGTTCAAACAGATTCTTGAATATTTGGAACAATTCATCACAAATATCCTGTTCGTGACGCCAAAAATGTATTGCTCTTCCAGAGTGCACGGAAAATCATAAATCACCAATGCAATTACGGACCCAATACTTTGAACACAGTAAGACGCAATAACTTGCAACCACACACTCTTAGAAAATAATGAGCACTTATACGGCTATTTATTCAAACTTAGAAGCAACCAGTGATAACATAGAAATAAATCACAGAAGAAGCAAAGAATTCAAAAGGAAATACATCACCGTGAGCATAACTGGATTCCTCATCTCGCCAGAAGCGGCTGGAAGACCCTGATAACAGCCAGGGCAAGAGCACAACAGCCCACAGGTATGCCGGACGAAAGCGTCCTCCTCCGGCTGAAGTCTCACCTGACCGCTCAGGGGTTCCGGATATATGCACACTTCAGGGGGTGGCGATTTCTCGAACCTTCTGGCAACGCACTTGCGCATTGATGAGCAGCCGTTGGTTGCCAGCTGGGTCAACCGACAGTACTCTCAAGGAGCAAAGTGTCTCCCTCCTCTAAAAACAAGCACCACGAAAAACAGTCCCATAGCTCATAACAAGACATAACAAAGTTAGCTTTCCCAGCAGAAATGTCCTTGACTGCATTCCAGGTTTGGAAAGCATGTTTTCTTCAGCACCGTGAATCTAACTCTCAGCAAAATGCGTGCAGCTTTTCACTGCGGCATGAAGTAAATATCCATCATGGCTCCGAGCGCTCCCAGAATGCACTGCGCACCAGCGCCATGTTTTAGCTCAAGCATAACATGCCTAAGTGTGCCCCTCTGGCAATAATCAGATTTGAATTTGGCCTGTTGTCTCTCCACATTCAAGCGGTTTGGAAAATGTGTTCCCTATTTAGAAAATGTTTACCGAATAATGAAGCACCAAATATCTTAAAGGCATGGTCTAGTAAAAATGTTTATTGTCCCTACGGGTCAGCCATGTTTTTAAAGCCTAAGTGGCTCGATTTTAGAAAACTTTCCTATGGACCTTACCCGAGTTTTCGTCCATTAAACGCACGCGAAAAAAGGCACAAGGGAGCCGCCATTTTGTGACAATCCTATCACTTGCCGCATTGCCATGGCTGACCTGCTTCTGCGGCACTAAATCAAATCCTCCGCCCCTGAGCCTGTCATCAGCAGACTCGTACCGCCCATTTCCCAACGCCAAAGCACGTCACGTGTCAACAATCGCTGCGCCTCAGCTAATGACGTGTCACCATGGAAATGGCAGGACGCCTCTTTCCTCAATAAGTATAAACAGACCGTTTCCCAACACACAGCAGCAGATTTTCGATTCCATTCCTCTCTCTGTGTTACTTTGAGTATTCTGTGACTCGTTTCTGTGCTCTGGTCAGCTACCTTTGCCGCTTGTAGCCCGTGTGAACACCTGCACCATCTCTGTAAATTATTTTACTTTGTTTACCACACAATGGCTACAATAATGCCCTACATTTACGAGCCTGAGTATACCGAGGAGGAACTACTGGAAAGGGAAGCACGCGAAAACGATGGGGATTCGGACGGCAGTTGGGAGGACGATTCAACAGATGAAGAGCCTGGGCCTAGTCGCATGGACGGCGTCTCTACCTGGTGCACATGCAATCGGTGCGAGCTAATGCCAACCGAGGACGAGAACTGCTGCTGCCGAGAAAACTCGGGATGCCTGGCCTACATTTCGGATGGCGAGCCATGACCGCAATGCATCACCAAGCTGCCAGACTTCAGGGCAGCCTGCCTCACACGGGCCGTGTTGAGAATAATGATGGTGCTTATGCACGAATTTCGCGCAACTGTTCGTCCTCGTAATCCGAGTAACGAGTAAGTATACTCTGCTTGTCATGCCACTCCTATTTCATGTTCTTCTACTATATCCAAAATTATATATTCATATCATAGTAACGCATGAAAGTCGTTCAATAGTGTGCATTGTCTAGATAGCATTTGTCCGTGCAGAATGCCATTAGTTACAAGAATTGTCATTGACAACAGATGTTTATTAAACTTATCTTGGTCATTTAAAAACAGTTTGTTTCATTCCTTTTCACAGGTGGTACAGGCTGGTGGCCTATCGTTCCTTTACATGGTGGCTCCACGGGAGGCTTGGACACCGCGTTCGAAGAGTGATACTCGCCTGTGCCGTTCGTGCCATAAGAGAAACGTTCCCGAGTAACAGCGGTCAGTACAGGGGATTTTCTCTCGCTGTGCTGCAACCTGACCTGTATAATCTTTAAAGTCTTGTATTTTTGTGTCATGAAAATAAGATACAAAATAAAACACCACATATATTTTAACAACGGTTGTTTCCATTTTTTAAATGAATCAAGTGTGTCTCCATTCAAGGATGGACATCAGACATCTGTGCTCCGAATGGGTGAAGGTCTGGTCGCTGTGAAGCAGGGTGGTCACTATCTATCTAAGCTAACATAACATATTCTCGATAATGCATTCACTAAATAACACTTGTTCAAAGTCTTTCAGTAGGTTATGTCTCTATAAAAGTCACACATATATCTATACTAACAATTACCATTGGATTATACAGGCCTTAGGTTAAGGGTCTTGACCACTATAATACACCGGTTGAAGTGTGGGTCTGTGCTCACAAGAATCTCCGGTATGTGGCATTTTTTATTGATAAGCAACAATATACTATCAAAGGCAGTTCGCACCCTTGGATGAGCGCTGGCATGTGGGGCTGTCTGAGGCGCGAACGGCCAAGGTGCCAAACAACATATACACTTCAAAAGGTATCCCACGCCAAGGGGCCATCGGTCACATGGCCTCCGCAGACCCCGTGTCTCCAGCCAGGCCTCCCCTTGAAGCAGGCCGCCCCCATGCAATCCACATAAGTGTGTCTCCATGCAGCAGTCTTCCTGTGCCTTATCTGCACGCCCCAGGCCCATCCATCCCACCCCCTCTATCAAAGGCAGTTCACACCCGGGGATGAGCGCTGGCATGGGGGCTATCTGGGGCGCGAAAGGCCAAGGTGCCAAACTACATGTACACTTCATAAGGTATCCCATGCCAAGGGGCCATCGGTCACATGGCCTCCTCAGACCCCGTGTCTCCAGCCAGGCCTCCCCTTGAAGCAGGCCGCCCCCCTGCAATCCACATAAGTGTGTCTCCATTCAGCAGTCTTCCTGTGCCTTATCTGCATGCCCCAGGCCCATCCATCCTACCCCCTCTATCAAAGGTGGTTCGCACCCGGGGATGAGCGCTGGCATGGGGGGCTGTCTGGGGGGCGAAAGGCCAAGGTGCCAAACTACATGTACACTTCAAAAGGTATCCCACGCCAAGGGGCCATCGCTCACATGGCCTCCTCAGACCCCGTGTCTCCAGCCAGGCCTCCCCTTGAAGCAGGCCGCCCCCCTAAAACCATGACATACATACATCATTCATTCACAAACACACCCCTGTTTCTAATACTTTATAAACCACTTGATATGTCTCATGAGAACATCTTTGTGCTTTGCAAGTCAACTCCTGAACGTGCTACCTGGCAACCACTGAGATCTACGCTAATCTGCTCGTCGTCGTGCTATCCGTGAACTTCTGTGACCGCTTAGAGCAAATCCATCAGTGTGCTACCTGTGGCCACCCACCTATTCTCCTGCAGCATACTGCTCTGCTTGCTGAATCCAACTGTTTGTTGGTCAAGGTAAGGCCATGTATCCTAGTCATATTTCGCAGATTTTTAAATTTCTATCTATTTGCAAGTAGAGTACACAATAGTGCTATGTTCATTGGTCTCATTGCTATTGACTTGAGTTTCCATTGCTATGCTATCAATAGATCTATTTATTTTCATCTTTGTCTATTGTCATCGAATTGCATCCTTCGGGGGTCCAGTCTATAATGTAAGCATGTTTCCTTCTCGTGCAAGACAGAACATCCAAGGGACGAGTCACATGTTCAGATTTTAGTCACATCATTTATACATTTCTGCAACTTATGCAAATACTAAGCCGCGCATAATGTACTGGTATAGTTCCTGCGAATTGTATGATTCATTTACTTTTGTATCAAATCTTTATTCTCATGAAGATTGTATAATAATGTCGATGTTTATTTTTCAGATTTATCAACAATGCCTGCCTGTTTGATTAGCGGTTGCTCTTCGAAGACCCATGCGAAATCTGAAGGCACTACAATGCATGTATTCCCGAAAACTGTTGATCGAATAAGAGAATGGGTCAGACATTGCGGATATACACTGAATGAGCTGGAAAGTAGAGTCCAACAAGTCTTACAGGACAAGAGGGGTGATCGATACCGCATCTGCAGCCGGCACTTTTCCTTGGACATGTACACAACATCTTGGGTAAAGAAGAATAAACGGCGAACGACACAGAAATTGCTCGAAAACGCTATTCCCACTCTATTCGTCCACATTCCGCCACCGGTGAGTCAAGTATCCGGATTTAGCTTTAGGCCTTGCGGTAGTGTGTAGGTAGGCGAATGGATTAATTGATATTGTAGGTGTTCTATCGCTTGTAATAATTTCGATATTGATATGAGTGTATAGCTTTTTGAATAATGACATTTATCAATATATTCTTTTTTGATTTCATAACCCACAAACGAAATGTATATATATGGGAACAGGGAACTGTGCTGTATTGAGCATTTTTCAAGTATTCTGTCGCCTTACATGGCTATTTTTAATATTGGCATTTCATTATCAATCATTAATTTACCTTTACAACTTCTTGACTATCCCTTGAATCTGAAACATTCTACATCCTTGACGTGGTCACAATTATCAACCACTTCTAGCGCGTATCAGGTAATCTTACTGGGCTAATCCACTACAGACCTGTTTTATGCATGTCAAGTAATAGTTTTATTCTATTGTGTAATTATTTTACCGAATGTTTGGTTAGTGCTTTCCAATTGATATACACCTTAGTTATCGTCCACTGGTGTTTGTTTTCAGTTATAATTAGTGTTATCCATACTAATGCAAGTACTGTCTTTCAGGGAGATGCTGAAGCGTCCGCCACATCGACAACATTTCTAGATGTTCTTCACCAGCAGGAGATATGGATACTGACAGCTCCATTGAGCGTCATCATCACAGCTGGAATTCTTGTCGTTTGATTGTTCTACACAATGTTTCATTCGTGGTTAGTGGTTGATATGTACCTGTGCTGTCAACCCCAGGTGTGTGTTATGTTTTCACTATTGTAATCCTCACTAATGCAAGTACTATGTTTCAGGCAGTTGATGGAGCGTCAACCCCTGCACTTGATGCGGAGCCTGACATTCAAGTAATTCCAGGGGAAGTGGAAGCGGGACCATGCGTATACGAATCAGCGCAACAGCTTTCGGAAGTGTGCACTACATTTGCAACATCCATAGATATTCTTCAGCAGCACGAGGTATGGATACTGACAGCGCCATCATGCGTGATCATATAAGGTGATTCCATTTGCTATACTTTCTTCCCTATTATCGCAAGTGCTGTGTTTCAGGGAGACGACAGAGCTTCCACTACAATCACAACATCCCATTTAGATGATGCAGATGTAAATAAATCAGAGAAATAACTCGATGAAATGTGATCATATTTAGATTTTCCTTGATTCTTTTAGACAATGCATCATTTGTGGTTATCTCTTTATATGTACCTGTGCGTTGGACCTCAAGTGTGTGTTATGTTTCCAATATTGAAAACCATACCAATGCAAGTACTGTGTTAGAGGGAGATGCTGATGCCTCCTCTCCAATACAACCATTCATGGCAGTCCATGCAGAGCCAGAGGTATGGATACTGACAGTTCCATCGAAATAGATCATCACAGGTCTAATACTTGTCGTTTGATTGTTGCACACAATGTTTAAATCGTGTTTGGCTATTGAGATGTACCTGTGTGTTCGTCCTCACGTGTGTTTTATGCTAACAATATTTTGATACATAGTAATGAAAGTACTATGTTTCAGGGAGACGATGGAGCCTCATTCCGTGCTGTCTATGCGTATACAGAAAATATAGTCATTGCAGCGCAAGAGGAAGGGAGGACATACGGAAACAAATCGGAGCTACAGCGTGCAGATGTTGAAGGTCGAGTCAAAAAAGTTGCAAAGAAAAAAAAACAAAAAAAGGTTAGTTACAAACAGTTCATAACTTTAAAAAAATGTTTGTGCTGGGGACTATTTTATGTTTTTTTCCAGTCAATTGGACCACACTTTGCCAGACCATGTACACTATGGAGGAACTATTAATTGAGGCGAGGCGTGTTCAGGCTCGAGATGCTCATGTCCAATGGCCAGAACATGAATTAACTGTGTTTGGAGAATACAGCAAAGTTGCATTGGACCATTGCTACAGTGCAACCGCACCACCACAAGAAGATGATATTGAATGTATTGAAGATAGCTCTGAAGTAGTTGCAGATCAATTCACACAATCTACACCCGCCAAAAAATTGCCACCCAAAAACATGTCGACATTGCTGTGTTCTCCCATCAATGTTGAAGTAGCAGATGTCGAAATGACAGAGAATGAACCAGCCGCAGCATCCATAGACGCATCAGAACTTGATAGCAGCGATATTACTTTCCAATGTGTTGAAATCTCTGCAACGTCACAGGCCGAAACAACATTGACGCAGGATGACAGTCTAATGAAAGAGAGCAAATACATTGTATTCGACAGTTGTTTGATGGATATTATAAGTATGCTGAAATGTGGGCATTCAGTTAGAGGGAAAGAATGTGGAAAGCCATTAATTAATGTGACTCGTCAAATAAAAGGCAGTAACGTCAAAATAAATGCCGCCTGTCGATTAAATCATAGGTTCTCATGGTCTGCACAAACGATGCTGGGGAAAATGCCAGCAGGCAATCTACTGTGTGCAGCTGCATCACTTTTTAGTGGCTCCAGTTTTAGAAAGTTAGAGGCTTTCTTTCAGTTTGTGGGACTCCATTTCATTTCTAAATCGCTGTACTACATATACCAACGTGATTATCTGTTTCCGGCCATTAGTGATGCTTGGAAAATTGAACAATTGTCTCTAGCAAGTACATTCGAAGGGAAACGTTTCAGGCTAGCCGGTGATGGACAGTGCGACAGCCCTGGATTTTCTGCCAAGTACTGCACCTACCACTTTCAGGACATGGATAGTAAGAAAATTGTGAGTTCGGAGGTCGTGCAGATAACACAATGTACATCCTCAGTGGCCATGGAGAAACTAGGATTTATAAAATCAGTGGAATATCTACAATCAAGGGGAATGCCCATCGACCTCATAGCCACGGACAGACATGTTTCAATTGCCAAGACAATGAAAGAGCAGTTCCCGCTTATTAATCATCAATTTGACGTATGGCATCTTGCTAAATCAATCAGTAAGAAAATCTCGGCTGCAGGAAAAAAAAAAGGTTTTGAAAGTATTTTGCAGTGGTCCCAGTCTATCACCAACCATCTTTGGTGGAGCTCAAATACTTGTGAAGGGTCAGTGGAAATACTACTTGAAAAATGGCGGTCACTGATGCACCACTGTACCAACGTTCACCGCTGGTCAGAAAACCTACATTTCCACCAATGTGAACATGGCCCTTTGTCTCCAGAGGAGGCAAGGAAGAAGAAGTGGTTGATTCCATCTTCACTGACACACAAAGCCATTGAGAAGATTGTTTTCGACACAACTCTATCAAGAGATTTGAGAGGACTGACAGAATTCTGTCACACAGGAGATTTGGAGGTGTTCCACAATATGTGCCTAAAGTACAGGCCAAAGCGCTTGCATTTTAGCTTTCGGGGCAGGAAACATCGCACTTTACTAGCGGTCTTGGCCCATAACAGCAATGTCGGACGTGAACAATCTAGGACTAGGGGTAAAGTAAGGATGCCTCGCTACACTAAGGTGTTTTCAACACGAAGTAAGCAATGGGTGATCAAACCAGTCTATGATGAAATGCAGTTCGAATTTGTGAAAGGCTATATTGTTGCTGTGTTAGAGAATCACAGATATGGAATTTTTGACGTTTCTGTGCAGAGCAGTGATCCATTGCCACCGAACATTGCAACTGTGCCATGTCCACCCGAAGCACAGCTGGTTGTGAAGTACAAATCCCGGTTTAAATGATTGCAATACGATTGTCTTTTTGTAAATAAATGTTATTGTACAGTGTACCTGTAACCCTAACCCCTACCTTCACCATCATGGGTGGCGAACAAGCTGGGTGTCATCTTTGAATTCTCTCTATTCACCTCATATATGTGTATGTATATATTTTTCTCATGTCTTATCTCATGTAAATGTAAATGCTGCGCACTGTTGCGCACTGTTAACGAAGAGGAGGCTTGCGTATTACAAATAATAAAACAAACAAACAAACAATAAATCTCACTTTTAACTCAACTCCTGTGGTACTTTATACTTTCCCTGACCTTCTGTCAAAAATTAAATGTCTCCATAGTTATGATTCTTTGGGGCTGCAAAGCTCGTAGACAACGGGGACAAAATTGGGGGCCTTAGAACACGCCAAGCGGGCCGTGGCATTTGGGAGAGAAGCCAGTTCGCATTTGCACATTATGGAGCACTACATAGAGGGATTCTAAACTTCAGGTTCTCACAGATGCCTTTACTACGGGATGTTGCAAATAAAGAATGCGAAGGACAGCGGCTTTGATTTTCAGCTCGCGCCCAGAAGAGGCCCACAAGTCGCACTGGAAGTATAAGGGTCTATTGTTTTTTGACCTTGAGACAGGGAACAATGCCGAAAGAACTTCATTTGAAGGGGGTGCGCAATAACGTAAGAGACGCTAAGGCAGAAAATTCAGAATTCAACAGACACCTGCAGCTTCGTGTGAACAACTGGAGCACACTGACAATTTTATGGGACAATCGCCAAGGGCCCACATGAGCTTACGCTGTACTAGTGGCTAGAAGCAAACTATCAACCTTTACGATGGACTAGTGCCTAGATGATGGAACAGCCTTGCGGTTCACAGTGCTTCCAAAGTGCTTCTTTTAACGAAAACCAACACCCTGTGTACCATAAAGGAACAGCGCGTGACTCAATATAAACTTATACGGATTTGCGGATACAGATAAAAGAAAATAAATGGCTTTCGGAGTTCATATGGCAATTGCTGAATATTCTCTAAACATTTAATGTCAAATAAATGTACTTTACCAAATGTACCGTGTTGCTGTTTGATTTTAAAGTACAGTTCATATTCCGAATTGTGGCGCGCTGTGTTGTGAGATGGTCTGTGTTGGTTTCCGGGTTCTGTGTGGAGTCGCGTAGAAGACGACTGGGCGCGTTTGCCTACGCAGCACAGTAACGTCACGGAGAGAGGCGGGGAATATGAATGTTTTGATAATGTCAGGCTCAGGGGCTGGGGATTTGATTTAGTGCCGCAGAAGCAGGTCAGCCAGGGCGATGCGGCAAGTGATAGGATTATCACAAAATGGCGGCGCCCTACTGCCTGTTTTCACGTGCGTTTAATGGACGAAAACTCGGGTAAGGTCCATAGGAAAGTTTTCTAAAATCGAGCCACTTAGGCTTAAAAAAACATGGCCGACCCGTAGGGACAATACACATTTTTACTAGACCATGCCTTTAAGTATAGTGGCGCACCAACTTCTAATGTCAACTGCCAAGTTTTCACGTTTATGGCGAAATTATATAATGGATGCGATGTCTGATGCTGATGTCTTTATTGAATTACTGGTAACAAATCCCAGAAGAGCAAAAATTAAGCTAAACAGATATGATTGGATATCCACACAAGAGAAATGTAGACTGCATGTTGACTTTAGTACTTCTCTGTTTGGCCATAAGAGATATTGAGAGACCGTAGATTACTTAGTAAAATGTCCCTCAATTTACATCCGAGGGCAATTTCTTAGATTGAGATTAAATCTGTGGCCCACGAATGACATTCTAGCCAGGCGAGGTATAATAGCTAAAGAACAGAACTATTGTCGCCTGTGCAGAAACACGCCACACAAAGAAACTTTGCAACATTTAGTAGTAGAATGTCCAGATTTAGAACTAAAAAGAGAGAAATATTTCAAAGATTGTGATGAATTAAGTGTGCTTCAAACATCATCTGAAATTTGGAAAAACCTTTTTGCAAATTCGAGAATTACAGTCAAAATTGCACTTGTCCATTTTTTAGATAAGGCAATGAACAAAATAACACATTTCTAGTAAGTAAAAGAACTATAGAACAATTTTCTTTGTCAATATGTTGAAGATGAAATTATTCCATTAACTATATAATACCTATAATTCAATAGCACAATAACGTCATGTGTATATTAAATCTAAAGAGGACTTTGTAGATAAAATAAGAGCAAAGTTATTATTTTAAAGCTTTTAATTAATTGTTTTCTTTTAATGTGAAAATTTGTATTGGATTATTTCTCTTTTAATTTGTGATGTAAAAAGATTAATTAAATGTAATAACATATTTGAAAGGCTGAAACCTTATCCAACCAAATAAAAAAGCAAAAAAAAATGTTTTTAATAAATGAGGTGGGTGGGTCAGTGATCGCCAGAGTATGTCTGATGAATGGAAAAAGCTTCATCAGCAAAGAATTATTCAGGCAACTCCAAAAAGATTGGACCCCTACCACATTTAAATTGATTGATAAATGGGAAGTGGGTCTGGAAACACCAAATTCCAAGTGTTTCCGGCCTTACATGTGTGTGCTGAAAATTTCCATTGGCAACAAAATTATAGAACACACTTTTTGGGGCGTTAGAAATGTCCCTTCTGACTTGTATTTGGGTAGTGACATTCTAAATCGATTCATAATTAGCAGAGATCTAATAAACAACAAAGTATGTTTGCTACTGGGGGGCTAACCTCATGGGCTTTGAAACACTGGAAGAGCATTTCAGTCAGCTCAATTGCTGCCTTATGCAGTTGAAGTTCAAGTGGGAGAACAGGTTGCCATCCCAGGACAGGAATGACAATTCACCATTCCCCTCAAAATTAAGCAAGGACAGAACCTGAAACATAGGGACACCTACATAAATTTGAACTCTTAAGTCCAAACAGGTTTATATTTACATCCAACAACTCTAGTGGCTCTAGAACAGGACATCATTTGAATATTGGTGGATAACTGTGACCTTCCAAATATCACTTTGGGCGCAGACACCTCTATTGGAATAGCGGTTGAGGTCCAACACTATTCTATTGATGCGGGGAATGAAACCATTGGATAAATCCCGAACAATTGTTTAGACACAAGTGACGGTATTCCTCCAGAACGGAATTTTACCCGTCATGGGGGGATTTTCTTGCTGTACTCGTCATGCCCTTATGGGGTGGAAGCGGTAACCCTTGACATCAGGAAGGATGAGGCGGTATTTAAAGTCAACCACAACTACCTTGAATCCGAGGAACCTCAGGTCCAGGTAAACACAGTCAAAAGAGATCGCTCCTCATAAGTGAAGGATGCCACTGTAATTTCCAAACCCAAGGTTTTTCCAGCTTTCAGGCAGATGTTTGAGGAATGGATCAATCTCGCTGATGCCTGTGAGACTGAGGAGCAAAGACAGAAATCGAATCAGGTGTTCCTGTATTCCAGGATATATTTTCATTAGATTCATATGACTGTGGATGTACATCTATCCATTCAACCACCATATTCACGGACAGAGAGATGGCTCCAGTATTTGTTAAACAAAACTGGTTACCTCTCGCGTCCATGGAGTCACTCACAGAGATTATCTAGAACTTGGGATCCAATGGAATATTTTGTCGAATCCACAGTACCTTGGACAACCCGGTACTGGGAATACTAAAACCAAATGGGCATTGGAGACTATGTGCAGACCTGAGGGAGTTTAACAAATGCGTCTATATGGCCACTTCCCTACATCTATCAAGGGCTGCCACAGATCCAAGGGTCAAAAGTATACACAGCCATTGATTTGACTAGTGGCCACTGGATGGTACCCTTTGACAGCTTTGTGTCAGGGTCGGTATTCCTCCCATGCACCCATACTTTCATGAAGTAATTGATTGCACTAGTGAATATTTTAGAGATGCATCAGGTGTGCACTGATTTAGGTATAGTATATGAGTCCAGAAAGGACCCAGTAACCCGGGAAAGGAAAGGGCAAGGGGAGAGCCAGGAAGGAAGGAGGTCCCTTCCACACCCCAGGAACCCAAAAGAAGGAAAGCAAGACCACCCACGACAGGCTATTCTTGATTGAAAAGAATTAAGAAAAACTGATGGCTAAAGTGAAACCAAATCAAAATCCCATTCTTCCCTGCTGTTTCCCAGGACGGTTACCATGATAGAAAAGCAGGGGGCAGGGATCCGTGGGGTAAATATGGCTCAAAGACAAAGGAAACTGTGTCTGGCTGAGTGAGGCCTAAAAGTGCAGAAATTCTTTCTTGTATTTTGAAAGCACACTGTTGACTGGCAGACCGAAAGGCCAGCAAGTAATTTTAAATACTGCCAAATACCGCAACAGGGTTGTCAGAAAAGGATTTTTTTTTTAAAAGGGCCGCATTTTCAAATGACAAAGCACCAAAACCAAAGGCATACCTTTCACTACATTATAAAGAAATGAAAGGCACTTTTCACAAAAAGAAAGCTGCCATGGAAAAATAGAAATGGACACATTCTGCGGCTTGGAAAGAAAGGAACACATGGGAAATGAAACTCAAGCTGCCAGAAATAAATTTAAAGGTACAGATTAAGGAAACTGGTGGCTTGTCAAAACTGTTTAAAAAGAAACTGCATGAATGAAGATGGAAAAAAATATATTTTGCATTTCAAGACATTGGTGCATGTCCCATGTAGAAAAGTCAGAATGTAAAAGTATCATTTATTTATTTTCTGTTCATAGGAACTGAACGAAGGGCTGTGCTGAGCTCAGTTATGTTTCGACAGCAAGCCAAAAAGTCCAAGCACTGCCTTATCTCTGGATCTAAAATCTCTTTGAAGCTCATAGAGCAAAGAAAGGTATGAAGCTTTTGCCGGACTAAAGTTTTATGAAGTAAACAGATGACAACTGTGAAAACATGAGACCCAGTTATTTCAGGTGAGCTATTAAAAATACATAGAATTAAAATTTGATTCATGGTGAGGTCCAGGCAGGGTCGGACTGGGACAAGAAATAGGCCCGGTCACCCAAAAAAAAGTAGCCCACCCCTCGCCTCAAAAAAGTGGCCCACCCCTCGCCTCACTGCACTTGACCTCTGATGACATCACCAGAAGTGATGTCATTTGACCCCACCCCAAAGTGAAATCCCGGGAAGCGATGAAATACGACCTTTCACCCCTTGACAAAACAGGAAGTGGCATCAAATAGCATTGTTCCGAAGTACACTAAATTACTGTGAATCCAAACAGACGCCCAAGGCCAAATGATAATATGTTATTGTATAGCACTTACGCTTAAGCTCTTTGTTTATAGAAAAACATGCATACCTGTGTTGGTTCTCATTTATCAACCTAAGAAGGATGAAAGGCTTTTTCAAAAATAAAAGAAAACAAATAAAAAAAAATTCTTCCAAACTGGCCAGGCATGGCCAGAAACCAGCCCCCAAATCCCAGGGACGATTTCGGGATGGCCACGGGCTGAAAGGACGAGGGGCCAATCCGACCCTGGGTCCAGGATCTGAGTGACAATTGACATGTACCAGAGAATGACCCATGAGAGAGTAGGTGGAGATGTCTTCCTCTGGTAAGATAAGATAAGCAGACCCATGGTCCAGCTATTAACTTTGAAAGCAGCAGGCCATGTTAACATAAGAGCAGATGACCTAAACTGCATTTTAGGTTTCTTGAGGAGAAGTAATGTGAAGGTCATTAAAGTTAAAACTTGCATGTTATTAGGGATGGCCATAGGTTTATGGAGGATCATATTTTGTGAATTATCTTGGGAACCATAATGTGAACAACAATGACTGAAATATGCTTGAAAAGCTTATGATACGACCTATTTTATGAGATCACTTTGATAGAAATGTGACCTTGAGAACTAAAGTAATAAGCTGAAATGCGATTATAGCCTCCCAGAAAATGTCACGAAGTGGCTATCCAGGGGAGATAGCTTGTTAAATTAGATATCTGCAAAGAAAATCTTGTGTTGCTGTTATATTTTTTGAACAAATAAAATAAATCTGCCATTCGAACCTGAAACATCATGCTGACGCTAGACACATTTTATTAAGTCTGGCATTGTCAGACCAAGTGAGATATTTATATTCTGTGATGCCTATTTGTAAATTGGAAAAAAAGCCATGTTGTATATTTTAGCTGCAAATGTAAAATTGTTCAGAAAGTTAATTCAAGGGGGTTGAGTCATAAACTCCCAAGAATGGAGCCTAGTAACTAAAAGTGACTAATCCGAGAAAAGGGGAGGACAGTAGAGGTCCAATCCAAATGAAGAGCCAATAATCGGGCAACTGATAATTTAGATATTTTGTTGATGCGGTTTAGATTTTATAAAGGGGATGCCAAATGGGAAAAGTGGGGAGTGCTTGCCTGAGATCATCTGATTGGGAAGTGCTGAAAACACAGCTGGAGAACCAACATTATTATTATGGTTTTTATTGAGCACAGACCTAGCTTTGAGAAGCAACAGAGCACTTTACAGAAGTATACAACAATACTGATACATAATGTAGTGCTTTACAGAGGTATAAAACAGTTCAGATGCATAACGGAGCACTATTCAGAGGTAAAATAACAGCTATACAGGGGGTATGATAAGAGGGGTACAGAGGAGGGGTACAGCTGTACCGGGTCACGGGGAGGAAAGGGGTGGGCGGCATCTAGCAAGCCAGGTGGCGTGAGGGGCAATGTGATGGCCTAGGTGTTGAGTAGGAGAGACTTCTTGAAGAGGTGCTTCTTGAATTCTTTTCTAAGTTGGAGGAGCGTGGGGGTGAGTCTGATGCTGACAGGGAGGAAGTTCCATAGTCTTGGGGCGTATGGCAGAGAAGGCTTGTTTTACGGTCCTGTCCTTTTCGTAGTGGCGGATTTCAAGTCTGCACGTGTCCTGGGTTATGGTGGTGCTCTGTCTGCCAGAGATGCTGAGTTTCTCTGTGAGGTAGCTCGGTGACTTGAGGGTGACTGCCTTATAGACGATGGAGCAAGATTTTGAAGGTGATTCATGTGTGCAGTGGCAGGCAGTGAAGGTCGATGAGGGCCTGGGGTTATGTGGTTGAATCTGAGTGACCCTTGATGAGGCATGTGGCCGCGTGTAAGACACTTCTCAGGGGCACAAGGAAGGATGACGGGAGGCCTTTGACGGGTGCATTGCCCCCATCCAGGTGGGATAGGCCCAGTGCTTGAACGGCGGATCTGAAGCTGTCTGGAGGGAGCAAGAGCTTGACTTTTTGCAGGAGGGAGAGCTAATACCAAGCTGTCTGAGCTTTCTTAGCTATGTGTGTCTTGAAGGAGAGGTATTTGTTGATGTGGAACATGAGGGACTTGGCGCCGGAGGTGAGCTCGGGTGTGAAGCCCTCAGAGTTCATGGTTGGTAGCCAGGTCTCTATATCTGGGTGTTGTTGGTGAGGAGTAGGAATTCGGTCTTGGAGGGGTTGCGTTTCAAGTATGCACTGGGCATCCAAGGCTGGATCAGCAAGAGGCAGGTTTTCAGCCCATGGATGTCCTTGATGGAGTTGATCTTGAGGTATAGCTGTGTGTCGTCAGCCTATTGGTGGATGTGGATGATTTCTGTGGCTAGGAGGGCTCCCAGCGACTCCATGTATAGAGTGAAGATCACTGGGGAGAGGATGGAACTCTACGGGACTCCACAGGTAATGGGTAGCATTGGCGATCCAGAGGAGTCCATCTGAAGAAACTGCTGGTGGTTGGCAAGATAGGACTTGAATCAGTGTAGAACAAGTTAGCTGATTCCCATGAGCCGATATAGGATGTCCGTAAGAACCTGGTGGTTTACTGTGTTGCAAGCGGCCAAGTGGAACCAGGAGGCAGGTGTGGCATTCTCAAGAATGTTGAGGGCATTATCGACCACCTGTATGGTTGCTGTCCCCATGCTGCATCTAGGTCTCAGCCCGGATTTGGTAGGTTTGGAGGAGATTGTTGATGTCAATTTGTTGCTGCAGTTGTGCGGCTACAGCTTTCTCGATGATCTTGCCTAGGAAGGGAAGATGGGTGATGGGCCTAGGTTGTCAGGATCCAGGGCGGTTTCTTTAGTAGAGGGAGGATTTGCCCTGTTTTTAGGGTTGATGGGAAGTTGCCTTGAGTTAGGGAGCTGTTGATGTTCTACAGGTAGGGAAGGAGTGCTTCTGCAGGGAGGGTCTTGAGGATGGATGCTGTGAGGAGGTTGTCTGTATACGATGTGGCTTTGAGGGTGGCCAGGGTTTCTACCATGTCCTTTGTCGAGAGTGTCTTGAATGTTGTCCAGGGTATGGAGATTTCGTGAGGAGGGATGTGAGGTGGGTTTGTGGATGCAGAGCTGGTGTCTATGTGCTGGTAAATTTTTCTGATTTTGTCGATTGCCTGGGAGGTGGAGGAAACCAAAGAAAGAGACAGAGGCTGGGATCTATGCAAGGAGAGGAAAATACAGAGATGGCTACTGGAGGCTATCCATGACTGATGTTGAAGTCTGACCAGGTCCCTGTTCTGTACCGCATTTTTTTTCTCCCTTAGCACAGAACCCTGTGCTGTTTTATGTAAATAACCTTGTCCAACAGAAGCAACTGTTTGGGGATCTGTTTGAGTTACTACCTTTCCCTTATTTAGTTGGTGGGGGTGGTAGTAGATCCCTGGCATTTTCTTACCAAGTAATAATTTAATTATTTCCCCTATAGCCAAATGACACGGGGTGATTTTGTTGAAGTTCAAAATCAACAACATTGCTTCCAGTATGGATACAAAGATAGTCTGTTAAAGTAATTTGGTAAAAAATCCCTATAAAAAAAAGAAATTCCCTACAGCTCCCCATTCCCCAAACCCTGCCTTAAAGCAGAGGGGTTTCCATAGTAAACTTAATATCTGGGTCGGTGCTGTGGCCACAAAAGGTCTAGCCAAATTAAAAAGATTGAAGTCCCTGATTTTAAAGCATACTCTCTATAGAAAGTGGGAAAGTGACTACTTGTAGAAGAGATATTCTTCATTGCATTGTGGTGAATGAAAAAGGGTTCCATCCATATAAAAAGTGTTGTTCTTAAAGGTTTTTTGTGCCTCAACACTGTTACCATTGACAAGTACACAGGGAGATCAAATTAAAGAGTGCTGCATGTGTGAAATTTCTTTGGCCAATAGAAAGGTGTTGCATTGTAATTGTAATTGTTTATTTGTAAAGCGCTTAAACGCAAGTGAAGTGCTTCAAGGAAAGGAACAAGGGAATACAGTTGTCATTCTTAGGCCTTGAAGTTTCCGAATGATCTAACAAAAAATAACTAGCATACTAGGCATGAGGCATTTCTACTACTGCAAGTGCATGGCGGGGGGAATGAGAGAACAGGAGGTGAGGGGGAGGAAAGGAGCATACAATCAATAAACTATTGATCTATGCCTAACGACTTGTCAGATGGTGCAAGTGCATGACTACTGTATTAGGCCTGGTGATATTTCAGATTGATTGGTGGTTGGTCATCACTAATGCGCCTATGCACAAGTGTTTCAGGCACAACCAAGCTAGGGAGGGGAGACAGAGGGAGGACAGGAAAAAAACGATTTAGCTAGGCCTAGTACATTCAGGTTTGTGCAAGTTCAGAGACAGGAAGTGCGAGGGAGGGGGAGAGGGATAAGTGCGCCCAGTCCAGCAGGGGCCAGGGTTAAGTGCAGAGAGGTTGCCCCTCGCATGGAACCTATCCAAGTGCAGGAGTGCCAAGCAGAGTGCAGAGGCCCGGAGGCAAGTGCAGGATTGCCCGGGGGAGCCTGGGACCTGATGGCTTTGGAGGTGCACCAGGCAACCAGTCAGTGAAACTGAGCAAGTTGGGGAGGAGAGAGAAGGAGGGAGGCAGGAGAGAAAAGAAAGGAGGTTAGCAGGGGAGAGGGAGAGCAAAAGAGGAGGAGAAGAGGAATTTTTTGAGGTGTTTCCGCAACTTAAGGAGGTCCAGCTCAAGACCGAGAGAGGCAGGGAAGCTTCTCCAAAAGGAGGCACCTGCAGGGGATAAAGATCTACCCCCAAATCTCTGTTTGGAGAAGCGGCTCACCCGCACAGAGTTGGAGGAGGCCAAGCGAAGGGCTCTAGAAGGAGAGTATTTAGGAAGAGAGTGTTGTAGATAGTTCCATGTTATTTAAATCAAACTTCATGTTAAGTATATTGCCAAGCGTATGAGCCGGTCATATTTGAAGGTGCTGCTTACATTTTTACATTAAATGTATTGTGAGTGACCCCATTATTTGAAGTGCTTATTCAACCTGTGTGTCTTTTAATATGAGAGCAGGATTGAAAATACACATGTGGAGTTTTGGATATTTGTGTATTCTATTATCAAAAAGTGAATTGGGTTCAACTTATTTGTATTGAAGTTTTGTTTTGTGCCCCATAGTAAGGTGGTGTGTTGTGTGATTTTGTGCAAATATTAATTTGACATATTATGAATTAATCAATATATATTATTTCTACACACTGGATTGGTTCTGGGCTTACCTATTGCTAAAGAGTGGGCGGGGGCCTACATGGTATCATATGGTTCATAGACAGGGCTGGATTGAATGATATAAACAGGTATATTAGTGTGGCCCTTTTGATTGGAGGCGAGGGGGCAAACTCCCTGCATTATTTGTTGCCCTATGAATAAACCTCACAGGAGAAGAGTCAGCAAGTTGTCGTTCTATGCAGTCAGAGTGCATTATGATTCATTCAATATGCATGGCTGCTATGGAGCACTCTTTTACAATAACTAATGCATGGAAACCTTTTTGTTTTATTGAGCATCCATCACCTTCGATATCATCCCGGACTACATCTCCTCTGCTTATTTGACTTATTTTCAGTTTCAGAATTGCTTTCATACGCAAGAAATAGATAGAGAGTATATTAGCCCTGGATGACTCAAATAGTGAACCAAATATGCACTCTGCCTATTTTGAACACTTCCCAAGACTTGGATAATCGCAGAGGACCAGCTGCACTGTATCCTTTATAGGCTCCAGGCAGCCTCATGAAAATACAGCGGCTGAGTGTGCACCGGGCTCCTGCCATCGAGATGGATCAACCCAAGCAATGGAGCTCTGCCGCCATGCTTCATACAGCTATGAGGGCGCATGGTTAAGATATGAGCCTCATATGGTCAGTCCTGGACTGATGGATATACAATGCTGGGTAGATTCCTGCTGCTGCGAGGTCAATGATGACGTAGGTGCACATGTAGGCCTGGCACGACCTTCACTTTTTGCTGATTGCATTTGTGCCAGGCAGGACCTTCCATAGGTGTGATGTGTACATGCTGTAAACCAGGGGGTGTGAGGTAGCGGGGACTGACCAGGGAAAGGGTGTAACTAGACACCACTTCCTATGATTAAGCAGGACCAGAAGTGGTGGGACTGAGTGTAGTCTACATGAGGAAGCTGGACGAGATGGATGCCATGGGATGAGTAGCCCCCCATACGTAGAGGTTTACATGTATCTAGAAGACAGAGAAATACAATGTGTTTCCTTACCTTTTGTGCGCCTTCATTACCAATGTCCCAAAAACACTAAGTTGGGGTTGTGGGCTAGTGACAAGCCCTGCCATCTAAACTTTTTTGTGTAAATTGTCCAATCAAGCAATTCCCTCTGAACGACACACCTAGAAATAGGAGTGTGAGTGGGTGATAATTTCCAAACTGGTCACAACGAATCGGCCAAGACCTACACTGCATTTGCACCTTGAACAGACGTCTCTATAAAAGTGAAAGTGCAATATCATTTTTTTAATGGGTGTCAGCTGTTCAATGTGCTCTTTAATGTGTTGCCCACCAAGTGCCCCCTGATTGACACCTGGCAAAAATCCAAAAGAGAGCCACTGGGAACCTTGGAATGAGTTTCACACAATCTGTTAAAAATAGGACCCTTGCCGGCCAGTGGACTATCTATATCCCTTTAACGAGGACTCCGGCTGAAGGCGATATGCAGTCCCTCCTGCACTCTTAGAATTCAACAACTTGCCTCTGCGGGTACAAGGCGTGAGTTGTTGTGTACCAGCTTCACCGCGTTAGTTTAGGTAGATGCTAACCTTTCTTCTGTCTCATCGACCTTTTAACCCAAGTGAACCTTCCCCCCCCCCCCCCACTGAGTTCTTATTGGCCATATTGCCAACGCCTTGTTATGCCTTTCGTGCCTTGTTATGCCATGCAATGATCTGCTATTTCTGGATTCATTATTGTCAGCACGTCTCCCCAACCTGTGCTTCGAGGTCTATGACTTCTCCCTGCACTAGCCTGCTCAAAGTCTTCATTTCAACACACAATTCGCACACCACTCAAGACGCCCACACATTGCAAATAAACACCCAATAAACAGACATCAAACAACAGAACACTATACTTCTGGAACCAACTTGCATCCTACCAGCAGAGGGACATGAGGCTCACCTCAGACATAAACGCTTCTATCGTCTTGCATGCAGAGCTCAAGGTCCTTCTAATCTGCACACATGTATGCAACAGCAATATATGTCATTTTCCCTCACACCCCACTAAACTAACCCATCCCCATCTCTTTGATTTGCCAGAGCTCTGAAGACCACACAAAAGGCATGTGGGTGCAATATAAATCCAAGTACAGAAAATAACAAAACATAACATGATATGACCTCCTTGCACCCTGCTCTTCTGGTAAGCAGATCAAGTACGTCCCCTTCTTTCTCCATGATCGTCTGGTAAACAGGGTAAGCACATCCTCTTCTTGATACCTGGTAATCTGTTAAGCAGCTGAAGCAGGACTCCTTCTTGCTTTCTGCACCTCTGATATGCAGGTAACGCACGCCCCCTTTTTACTTCCTGGTAAACTGATTTAGCAAATGCCCTTCTTGCTCCCTTCTCCTGTGATTAGCAGATTAAACACATCCCCTTCTTGCTCCCTGCTCCTCTGGTAAGCAGGTGTAGCACATCCCCTTCTTGCTCCCTGTTCCTGTGATAAGCAGGTGAAGCACATCACCATTTTGTGCCCTATTCTTGTGGTAAGCAGATTAAATGCATCCCCTTCTTACTCTCTGCTCCTCTGTTAAGCACGTCCCCTTTGTGTTCCCTGTTCCTGTGGTAAGCAGGTGAAGCACACCCCCTTCATGCTTCCTGTCCCTGTGGTAAGTAGGTAAAGCACATCCCCTTCTTGCTCCCTGCTTGCCTGGTAAGCAGATGAAGCACACCCCATTCTTGCTCCCTGTTCCTGCGGTAGGCAGGTTAAGCACATCCCCTTCTTGCCCCTGTTCCTGTGGTAATCAGGTGAAGGACATCCCCTTCTTGCTCCCTGTTCCTGCGGTATGCAGGTGAATCACAGCCGCTTCTTGCTCCCTGCTCTCCTGGTAATCAGGTGAAGCACATCCCCTTCATGCTCCCTGCTCGCCTGGTAATCAGGTGAAGCACATCCTCTGCTTGCTCTCTGCTCCTGTGGTAAACAGGTGAAGCACATCCCCTTCTTGCTCCCTGTTCCAGTGGTAAGCAAGTGAAGCACATCCTCTTATTGCTCCTTGTTCACCTGGTAATCAGGTGAAGCACATCATCTTCTTGCTCCCTGATCCTGTGGTAAGCAGGTAGAGCACATCCCCTTGTTGCTCCCTGCTCACCTGGTAAGCAGGTGAAGCCCAACCCCTTCTTGCTCCATGCTCCTGTGGTAGGCAGGTGAAGCACCCACCCTTCTTGCCTCTTGTTCCTCTGGTAATCAGGTGAAGCACATCCCCTTCTTGCTCCCTGTTCGTGCGGTATGCAGGTGAAGCACATCTGATTCTTGCTCCCTGCTCACCTGGTAATCAGGTAAAGCACATCCACTTCTTGCTCCCTGCTCGCCTGGTAATAAGGTGAAGCACATCCCCTTCTTGCTCCGTGTTCCTGTGGTAGCAGGTGACGCACATCCCCTTCTTGCTCCCTGCTCCTGTGGTAGGCAGGTGAAGCACATCCCCTTCTTGCTCTCTGCTTGCCTGGTAAAAAGATGAAGCACATCCCCTTCTTGCTGCCTCTTCCTGTGGTAAGCAGGTGATGCACATCCCCTTCTTGCTCCCTGCTCACCTGCTAAGCAGGTGAAGCACCTCCCCTTCTTGCTCCCTGCTCCTGTCTAGGCAGGTGAAGCACACCCCCTTCGTGCCACCTGTTCCTCTGGTAATCAGGTGAAGCACATCCCCTTCTTGCTCCCTGTTCCTGCGGTATGCAGGTGAAGCACATCCGCTTCTTGCTCCCTTCTCACCTCGTAATCAGGTAAAGCACATCCCCTTCTTGACCCCTGCTGTCCTTGTAAGCTGGTGAAGCACATCCCCATTTTGCGCCCTATTCTTGTGGTAAGCAGATTAAATGCATCCCCTTCTTACCTTCTGCTCCTCTGTTAAGCAGGTGAAGTGCATCCCCTTCATATTCCCTGTTCCTGTGGTAAGCAGGTGAAGCACACCCCCTTCTTGCTCTCTGCTCCTGTGGTAAACAGATAAAATGCATCCCCTTCTTACTCTCTGCTCCTCTGTTAAGCAGGCGAAGCACATCCCCTTCATGTTCCCTGTTCCTGTGGTAAGCAGGTGAAGCACATCCCCTTCTTGCTCCCTGTTCCTGCAGTATGCAGGTGAAGCACATCCCCTTCTTGCTTCCTGTTCCTGTGGTATGCACGTGAAGCACATCCCGTTCTTGCTCCCTGCTTGCCTGGTAAGCAGATGAAGCACATCCCCTTCTTGCTCTCTGTTCCTGTGGGAAGCAGGTGAAGCACATCCCCTTCTTGCCCCCTGTTCCTGTGGTAATAAGGTGAAGGACATCCCCTTCTTGCTCCCTGTTCCTGCGGTTTGCAGGTGAAGCACATCCCCTTCTTGCTCCCTGCATGCCTGTTAAGCAGATGAAGCACCTCCCCTTCTCTTGCTCCCTGTTCCTGTGGGAAGCAGGTGAAGCACATCCCCTTCTTGCCCCCTGTTCCTGTGGTCATCTGGTGAAGGACATCCCCTTCTTGCTCCCTGTTCCTGCGGTATGCAGGTGAAGCACAGCCGCTTCTTGCTCCGTGGCTCCGTGCTCCATGCTCACCTGGTAATCAGGTGAAGCACATCCCCTTCATGCTCCCTGCTTGCCTGGTAAGCAGGTGAAGCACATCCCCTTCTTTCTCCCTGTTCCAGTGGTAAGCAAGTGAAGCACATCTCCTTCTTGCTCCCTGAGCCTGTGGTAAGCAGGTAGAGCACATCCCCTTCTTGCTCCCTGCTCTCCTGGTAAGCAGGTGAAGCACATCCCCTTCTTGCTCCCTGCTCATGTTTTAAGCAGGTGAAGCACATCCCCTTCTTGCTCCCGGCGCCTCATAAACGCCCTTCTTGCTCTGTGCCAGGGGAGTTGCTAGGTCAGGAAAAGACCCGGGGCTAAGCTGATGTCGGAACTGTTGGGACTGGGGGCTAGCTAGTCTTTTGGCTGTAGCTCCTGAGAATCTATCCGGGGCTACAGCCCCCTTAGCTTCCCCCCTAGCAACGCCCCTGCTCTGTGCTCCTCTAGTGAGCAGATGACGTGCATAGACTCAACAACACTTGATCTGTGAATCATACTAGCCCTTCACTCCCTTACCAAATTACCATTAGCAGACGTGCTACTTATATACTGGAACCAATTTTGCGATAGCGACCAACTGGCTAATGCCATAAGAGCCAATTTTTAGCAGGCCATGGATCTGCTGGTACCTGTAGATCGATACATATAATAGATGCAGTGGAACGGCATGCACAGTACTAACTAGAAAAGGGTGATACTCATGATATGTGACCAGTTGGCTGCCATTTGTTTTTCATACCTGGCCGATAGCACTGAAAGTAGAGCGCTTGCCTTGACATCTGTGCAGACCCTGCTGACTCAGGTTCGAATCCGGCAGGGCCAAGCTCAGCTTTTCATCTTTCTGAGGTCATAAAGGAGCCCTACATACTGTGGGTAATAATAAGCAACCCTCAGATACCTGAGGGTTCGTAGCGCTATATAAATGCTAAATTATTATTATACCTCTGATTTCACCCTGCTTTGCAATGTATCACCTTTTGAATATTCTTATGCTCTCAATGAGGAAAAATACACCCATTAACTTAAACATAATCTCTTCTGTGGACTTCACTGGGATATCCTGCTTAAATACCTGGCTTAACTTTCTTTGAAGAAGAGTCAGCAAGTTGTCGTTCTATGCAGTCAGAGTGCATTATGATTCATTCAATATGCATGGCTACTATGGAGCACTCTTTTACAATAACTAATGCATGGAAACCTTATTGTTTTAATGAGCATCTACCACCTTCTATATGATCCCTGACTACATCTCCTCTGTTTATTTGACTTGAACATTAGCCCTGGATGACTCAAATAGTGGACCAAATTGCACGATGCTGATTTGAACACTTGCCAAGACTTGCATAATCGCAGAGTGCCAGCCGCACTGTATCCTTTATAGTAGCCAGGCAGCCTCATGAGAATATAGCTCCTTTCTGATTGGGTCTTGTTGTCATGTGCCTCCAGAAGGCTGGTCTTTCTGCCATTCTGTTGTTTCTCACGAGGAAGATTGAATACAGAAGGGGTCAGAAGCTGTGCTAGCCACAAAAGGGGTCCTAGGTTTAACACACCCCTTTACCCTATATAGCCCACGAAGGTGTTAGTGACTAGGGGCAGCGGGGGTGATGATTTAAGTTCCTCTCTGTGGTTTTTCTTTCGCCTAAGGGGAGTCACCTCCAGAGGGATCCCGCTTACCCTGACCACTAGGGAGTGTTAAGCGTAGAGGGCTCACCTCCCTAGTCTCATAGGCGGTGGCTCCCACTTTGGGAGAGGTGACGACCTTCTTGGATTTGTCACATATCTCCACTATTTGTTTTAGGCCTTCCTCTTGTGGATCTGCAGTCCTGATTAGGATGCCTTTCTACCAAACCCATTCTGAATTGGTTGATGGGATTTTACATCTGACGTCTGACTCTATGTCCCGTCATGCACATCCCACTTCTAACACCACTTGTGGTCAGAATCAGGAGACAGACAAGGAGGCATGATTCTCACATGTAATGTATGAAGACCTAGTGTGTCCCTAGCCGGTGCTACTAATCTATACTCTATATAAAAGAAAGTAAAAAGAGGTACCCGCCAGGATGCCAAGATGGCTTAACAGAATTACAGTCCTCTGTCCCGAATTCTATTAAAATCTATCGTCTTTCCCTATTTAAAAAAACATAAATTAACCAAGACAGACTTTGGGCCACTGCCCAAACAAAGGGCAGCTGCAGGCCTCTGACCCCTCCACCCTTGTGTCTCTTTACCAGGCCCATGCCTATGCGATCTGTCCCAAGCGTGCAGTTCTTGTACTGCTGGAGTGTCATCCCAGGAATCCAGTCGGGTCTTTCTATCTCGCTCTCTCAAGTCAGTCTCTTACTCATCACTCTGAGGCTCATCTCCTTTCTGCCACCCCGGCCCCCCACCACATTCTGGGGTTTCTTCCTTCTTTCCCCAATCTGCTCATTTGCTCTTTCTTTCTCCTCACTCTGGGGTTTCCTGTTGATCTACCCACTCTGGGGCTTGTCTGACTCTCTCTCCCGACTCAAAGGTTTCTCAGATCTCTCCCAATACCAGGACATTTCTCATCCCACTCTGGCCTTCTCTGTGTTCTCCCCTCTCTGGGGTTTTCCTTACTCCTTCTCCAAACTCTGGGGCTTCTTGATATGCTTCCCTCTCTGGGGGGTTTTCTCACTCTTTCTCCCCAATCTGGGGCTTCTCTGTATTCTCCCCTTTCCGGGTCTTTTGTCACTCTTTCTCCCCCACTGTGGTGCTTCTCTGCATTCCCCCATCTGCAGGGCTTTTGTCACTTCTTCACCCAACGCTGGGGCTTCTCGGTATTCTTCCCTCTCCGGGGATTTTCACACTCTTTCTCCCCACTCTGGGGCATCTCAGAATTCTCCCCTCTCTGGGATTTGCTCACTCTGTATCCCCACTCTGGGGCTTCTCTTTCTCTTTTGACGCCTTGCTGCCCACCTCCCTTCCTCTGGAGCCACCACATACCTGTGTATTACCAGCAATGCTCCCTGCGAGGGCTGGGAGGTCTGCCTGAGCCTCCTCTTGCAGCGGAGCTGCTTACTCACATCATTCACTCCGCATCGGCTGGCGTCTTCTTTCTGTTTCCACTTGCTCTGTGCAGAGATTTGTGGTTAGATCCTCTTGGCTCTACCTTGGTCCTCTGAGGTACTCTGTGTTCATTCTGGTTGCCACACCGCACGGCTCTGGTGGTTCACTTGCCTGGCCTTGTCACACTCATGCAGTATGGATCTCCAGGCATGACGCCACATCTTGCATTCCCTCTCTCCATGTGTCCCCATGCTGAATGTGCGCTGCAGCACCAATAAACTACATCGGTTGCACAGATACTCCTTTGTGATTGTTTCACAGGAGGAGGATTGAATAAAGTTGGGGTCAGACGAAACTACAGGGGAAAACTAGAGGCTTGTGGAGGTGGAGATTGCCGGAAGACATAATCCAGGACACAGTTATGGGGGAAACCATAACGGAAACGATAGAAGAATACTTCACCGAAAATGACACAGGGGAAGTATCAATCTCCACTGTCTGGGAGGCGTTTAAACCAGTGATCCGAGGAAAACTAATGGCACTGAAAATAACGAGGGAAAAACAGAGGTATGTGTGGGAAAAAGAACTGGAAAGATCAATATTGGAGCTGCAAGGGAAAATACTGACACAACCCACAAGGGAATTTAGGAGGACTCTCAGACACACTCAGGGCCAACTAGAGATGCTACGCACAATGGGAGCGGAAAAGAGCCTCCTGTACCTAAGACAAAGATATTACATAAAAGCAAACAAAGCAGATAGGTTGCTAGCAAGACAACTCCGCGCCAAACAGAAAGACATAACAATCAAAAACATCACAGACACAAAAGGGGAACACCTGACGAGAACACAAGACATAGGGGAAGTCTTCAGAGAATACTACCAGAAACTGTACAACAGGGACCACCCGAAACCAGACGCACAAGACTCATATCTGGCATCCCTCACATTCCAGACAATCACAACGGCAGACAGGCAAGCCTTAGAAGACCCCATAAAGGAAAAAGAGGTTAGAAAAGCAATAAATGAACTCCCAAAGAATAAAGCCCCAGGCCCGGACGGCTTCACAGCCCCATTTTATAAAAAATACGCGGATCAGCTAACCCCTGTTCTAACCAGACTCTTAAACTCCTTCAAAGAAAGCGGCAATGTGACCCCCACAATGAACGAAGCAAAGGTCCTGGTTTTTCATAAACCAGGGAAGGACCCATCATCTCCAGCTTCATATAGACCAATCTCACTGATTAATATCGATGCCAAAATATACACGAAGATATTAGCAGCTAGGCTGTCCCCGCTTCTCCCAAAGTTAATTCATTTAGATCAATCAGGCTTCATCCCAGGAAGACAGACACATGACAACCTTAGAAGGATCATCCACATAGTGGAAAAGATAGGAGTAAAGCAAACCCCAGCAATTCTCTTGGCACTAGATGCCGAAAAAGCATTCGACCGAGTTGAATGGTCCATGTTATTTAAGACACTACAATGTATGGGATTTGGGGAACACTTTATTGCTAGAATCAGAGCGAATTACAACACCCCAACCTGCAGAGTGGCCATCAACGGGGAGGTAACAGAAAGGGTAACCATTTCACGAGGAACAAAACAGGGGTGTCCACTATCTCCACTATTATACGCCATTTTCCTAGAGCCCCTACTGATGAAAATCAGGGAAGCCACGCAAATTAAGGGGATAGAGATGGCAGGCATGCAACATAAGGTAACCGCATATGCGGACGATATGCTCCTGGTACTAGAAGAACCGGACCGCACGCTGGCTGTAGCAATGGGAGAACTGGAAATATTCGGGGCCATCTCGGGGCTAAAAATCAATAGAAACAAGTCAGAATTACTGATACTAGCAGGCGATGGGGAAGAGATTAAAAGAGAAGCAAGGGCACTCAACCTCAAAATAGCAGAGGGGGGTATTAAATACCTAGGAATCACCCTTACACATAAGGTGGAACAACTATACTGCAAAAACTACCCGCAGCTACTGTCGAGCGTTAGAAGTGACATAGGTAAATGGAATCCCCTGCTGATCTCATGGTGGGGTAGGATTCAGGCGGTAAAGATGACCATTCTCCCAAGGCTCCTTTACTACTTCCAAGCCCTACCGGTAGGGATTCCCCGCTCATTTTTCAGATCACTCCAGAGAATGATCTCGACCTTTGTGTGGAAGGGGAAAACACCAAGACTGTCCAGGGCTGTCTTAACATCGACAACAAGGGAGGGAGGGATGGCGCTTCCCCATTTTCAAAAATATTACCAAGCGGCCCAACTAAGGGTGCTTAGGGAGTGGCTGGGAGAAGATCCACAACAACTATGGGCAGCTCAAGATAGGGCGGTGGCTAGAACCCCATTAGTGGAACTACTCTGGAAACAGAAACAGCATAGACATCCCAACATAGGGATCAGTGAAATACTGAGCACGACCATGGAGGCCTGGGACACCCAAACACGAAAAGGCGCAATGTCCACCTCACTAGGCCCATTCACCCCCATATGGAGGAACCCGCAATTCCCGCCAGGGATGGAGCAGGGTACACCAGACGATTGGGAGGAGGCGGGCATAACGAAAATTGGGGAAATGTTTTTCAACAAAGAAATTAGACCATACGAAACATGCCTCACACTCACAAATAGAAACACATGGAACAGATACAGGTATGAACAACTAAAGCACTGGTTAAAATCCCCCGAAATCGCGAAGGCGGCAACGAGAACCCTAACCCCATTTGAGGAATACATAACATCCAACTCAGGGGCAAAGAAATGGATCTCGACACTATACACCTTTATAAATAAACAGGATGAAGAGATTAAATGGTCATACATGAGCAAATGGGACAGAACGGTGGGAATGGAACTAACGAGAAATCAGTGGGAGGACATATGGGCCCAGATCCCCAAATTGACAAGATCGGTACAGATGAGAGAAATGTGGACTAAAATAGTGACTCAGTGGCACTACACACCAGAGAGACTACACTCCATTTTCCCAAACACGTCTAACCTCTGTTGGAGGGAATGCAGAGAGGTGGGGACATGGAAACACATCTGGTGGGACTGTAAAGGAATTGTGCCGTTTTGGGAAGAAGTTAAGGGAGAAATGGACAAAATGTTCCCAGATGTGGAACAAATAAGTGACGGCGCATGGATGTGCGGAATGAGAGACGACACTACAAAAAGATACACGAAAGCACAACGGAGAAGCTTTGTGGGACTTCTCATAGCGGCTTGGACAACAATAGCACAGAGTTGGAAAAAGAGGGAAACACCGCTAGTATTTACATGGCTTCAAAAAGTCTGGGCACAGTTAGCAATGGAAAAAGTCACCCACACACTCCAAGGCACAAAGGACAAGTTCATCAAAGAATGGGGCAGTGTCATGGAACACCTACAGTCGGACTTTATGGAACAATGGTGTCCCCATAATATTAAGGTTACGGACGTTTTCAGCGCATAGAATAATCCCTTCGAATTAAATATCATGTGCTCCTGGGTGGGTGGTGGGGGGGGGAGTTCGGGGTGAAATGTTTACACGAAGTTGGTTGTATGCTGTTCACTAAAAAAAAAAACAATAAAGATATGTTTTAAAAAAAAAAGGGGCCCTGATATATCATACCGCCTGACCCGTATTTATAGCCCAGAAAGGTGTTAGTGTCTGGAGGGAGGTATGGTGATTTATGTCCCTCTCTGGGGTTTTCCTGTCCTCTAAGGGGAAGTCACCTCCAGAGGGAGCCTGATTACCCTGTCGCCTAGGGGCTGTTAACTGTAGTGGGATCACCTCCCTAGTCCCAAAAGGCAGGCTCCTTTGAGCAGAGGTGACAAGCTCCATGTATATGTCAACCACCACACAACCCCACTCCACAACTCCACCACTCCATATCACTGTTCTACACCACCCTCACAACCCACATCAACACAATTCACACTACCACGCCATACCACCACTAGGCAACGCAAACACCCCACTTTACACCACCACCCCACCATACCACCACCCCACCATACCACTCTACACCAGCACCTGTCGACAACCCCCACTCCACCCCAGCACCTGTCCATCTGTGTCCCAGAAACCTCTGCTCGCACCCACCATTCCTCATCCCTCCATAACCCCAACAAACCTTACTCACCCCTCTTTACTCCCACCCAACCTCGCCTGTCTATAACCATGCATGCCAACATTCTGAGGTACCTGGGAAGGAGATTGAATGGGAGAATTTAGGAGAAATTAATTTCCCCCTAGGAATGCATTGGGGCTAGAATTATTTTAGGCGGAAGAATGTGAAAAATAGCAGTATATTGCAATATTTTTAATTTCAAAATCGGGAGTCTCCCGCCTTAATTGGGAGGGTTGCCATGTCTGTATAGCATACCTCTCTCTTTCCTCACCCATCCCCACCACACCCCAGACTAGCCACCCCACCCTACTAACCCCTGCCTATCCCCAATAACCCAACCACCCTAGCGCACCTCTGCCTATGCCCATTCATCCTAGCACATCTCCGTAGTATCCCACTCCACTGAAACCCCATCTTGTCTATCTCATTCCTGTCCAACCGCCCTTCCATCCTCACCCTACACCCACCCACACTACTTCACCCTTGATTATCTTCATTTACCCACCCTCACTAGCTCATCTCGTCCTAATCCTAACTCATCCATGCCTACCTTGCTCAACTCTGCCTATTATCTCCAACCGTAGCCCACCCATCCTCCCTTACACCTTAGATCACCAATAGCCCTGCCATCCAAACTCACCCTTGAAATCACCATGCTTACCTCAAAATATTCAAACATTGTGTTTGCTGGCAAGTGACATTAGTAATATACAAAGTAAAAAGACTTCTGTACACTGAAGTGACAAGACGTCTTTCTACTATGCCTATAATTAATGTTATTTGTTTGCAAGCAGTAATTTGCAGATATGTTTGGAATGAGTGGCTAAGCAGAGCCCAGGTTGTTACTACATTCTTACCTATAAATGTAAAATGCAATCAAAAGCCACAAATGCCAAAACGATTGGCTTTGTCTTTGGTTGGCTGACGCTGAACCTGAGAGTGTGTTTGAGCTGCAGTACTTTCTCTACGCTGCCTCATATCATTGACTTCTTTCAATATTTGCTGACCCATAAACCAGGCCCACCAGGCAGGACAATTCATAACTTGTGAACATCAGAGTGATGGGGCACAATTCGACTGAGTGAAACTGAGTGAAACTGAAAGTGCCAACAGCTGTTTACCAGGCATGCCAACATTGTGGAGCCCCCGGAGGGAGATTTCTCAACAGAAATCAGGAGAATGCAGTTTTCCCATGGGACTGCATTGGGGTTATGATTATTTTAGGCAGGATACAGTAAAAAACAGCATTATTTTAATTGGAAAATCAGGAGTCTCCCGCCTAAATCGGGAGGATTGGCATGTATGGTTTACAGCCCTACAACCTGATATATGATATGATGAGTCATTTATAAGGCACCTGTACACAAGTGTTTCTAGGTGCGACAAGACAAGGTAGGCAGGCATAGAGAGGATGAAACAATGGTCTTACTAGGCCTTGTGTCATTCAGATCGTGCAAGTGCAGGGGAGAGAGAGAGAGAGAGAGAGAGAGAGAGGAGAAGTGCCAGGGGAAGGGGGCGGAAAGGGCAGCATTGCTCTGAGTGAGTACAGCCGGGGGAGCCGGCTCAGAGTAGTGCAAGGATGCAGGAGACTGTAGGGTTACAGATACAACCTCTAAGTGCATAGAGGCCAGGAGGCAATGCAGGTGCTTAACAGTTTGTGGAGGAGCCTGGTGCCCATTGGGTTCTGAGGGTAGCTAGGCGACCAGTCAGCGCTGCAGACAGGTGGGTCAGCAAGGGAGAGAAAGAGAGAAAGCAGAAGTGAAAAGGAAGGTCTTGAGCTGCTTCCAGAACCTGACGCGGTCCTGTTTGAGTTTGAGAGGGGCAGGCAGGCAGGCCAATCCAGGTAGAGGCCCCTGCAGAGGAGAGAGATCTACCTCCCACTCTCTGCCTGGAGAAGTGTCTGACAATCAGAGAGTTGTAGGTAGCTGAGCGAAGGGCTCAAGAAGGAAGATGTTTAGGAAGAGAGAGTTGGATGTAGTGCGGGCACCAACCCCAGAAAGCCTTGTGGACAATTCAAAGGGTCTTGAACTAGATCCTTGCAGCCACAGGGAGCCAGTGGAAAGATTTCTGGGATGGAGAGATACTATCAGGACAGGTCTCGCAATCCTGTTCTGGATTAGTTGCAGAGGGCGGAGAGCAGAGGAAGGCAGGTTGAGAAAGAGGCTGTTGCAGCAGTCCAGCCTAGAGAGAACCAGGGAGATGGTGAGCTTCTAGGGGAAAGTGAGAAAAGGGAGAAAACTTCTGAGGAGGTACAGCTGGCAGTGTGACTTCTTAGAGAGGTCTATGATGTGAGGAGAGAAGGAGAGAGTGGAGTCGAAGATGACACCAAGGTTTTTGCCTCACAGGAAGGCGCAGGGAGACGGCCCAAGGAGGGCGGCCAGAGTGAAAGAGGGAAAGTGAGAGCAGGGGTCCCAATGAGGAGGATCTCGGTCTTGCTGGCATTGAGGCAGAGATCATTGAAGGCACTCCATTCCTGAATCGTGGATATAGTCAGGAATGAGCGAGAGAGGAAAGGAGGCAGAGGGGAACCAGAAGAAGAGCTAAGTGTCATCCTCACTGAAAGTTAGAGGAGAAGGTAGAGATGAGGTGGGCCAAAGGGGCCATGTAGACATTGAAAAGCCAGGGTGAGAGGTTGGAGCCCTGGGGAACACCACATGTGGAGAGAGAGGTGGTGGAGAGAAAGAACTCCAGTTGGACCTGAGAAGGACGGTCCAGGAGGAAGGAAGTTAACCATGCAAGGGCCTGATCCTTGATGCCATGGTTCTCACAGAGACGATTGATCAGGATGGCATGATTGACCGTGTCGAAAGCAGAGGAAATATCAAGGAGGATGAGGACAGAAGGAAGGCTAGAGTCGAGATTAGTGATCAGATCTTCACAGGTGTTCAGGAGAGCAGTTTCCATGCCTCTGGCTGCTCTGAAGCCAGACTGATGGTCATGGAGACAACCAAAAGATTCAGTGTGGAGAGTAAGCTGGGAGATGGCCAGCTTTTCCAAGAGTTGGCCCAGGATAGGAGTGATTGAGATTGGGCGGTAGTTTGCTGGAAAGGAAGGATCATGTTTCTTCAGGAGGGGGTGCACAAGAGAGTGCTTAAGGGGAGAGGGGAATGTTCCAGTAGCAAAAGAGTGATTACAGAAATTGGTAAAGGCTGGAGCGAGGGTGTTGATGTGGTCCTTGATTGTTTTGTAGGAGCACGGGAGCACCTGCTTGGATGACACTTTCATAGAACGGACTTGTCTAGAAACGTCAACATGAGTGATCACTGAAAAAGAGGAGAAAGGAGGAGAGGGAGAGGCAACCAGAAGGGGACCAGGAGAGGTAGAGGAAGAGGAAGAGGACAGAGAGGAGGAGAGATTGGCCCGGATGTCCTGAGTTTTAGCAGTGAAGTGAGAAGCCAGAGCCGTGCAAAGTGCCTGGGACGGACTGGCAGAGGTGGAGACTGCAACATGATTGGCCAGCTCCTTGCAGATTTTGAAGAGTTTGGTCGTGTTGTCAGAGGCCACAGAGAGGCAGGTTTAGATGTCAGCTCTTTTCTAGGACAGGACAGAGAGTCTGTATTGCCTTTAGAGCAGGCGACAGGCCAGTTTGTCAGAGGATGTGCCCGATGCCCTCCACTTCCTCTCAGCCACCCTACACTTCCGTTTTAGCGTGGCGAGGTCGGAGTCATACCATGAGTTGCACTTGGAGGTAGGCTTCAGGCGGATTGTCATGACATAGGCAAGGACATCAGGAGTGTTACTGATAGAAAGATGAAGTCTAGAGAGGGCTGGGTCAGAGTGTGAGTCAGCCGCAGGAGTAGGAGGAGGAGAGAAAGTAGCAGCAAAGGCCTCCAGTGACACACGCTTCATGGGCCGAATGACAGAGAAGGTTGGTGGCAGTGCTGGGGTAGGCTTCACCTGGGGGACAGAGAGCTTCAGCTGGGAGGAGAGCAGAAGGTGGTCAGTCCAGGAGAGAGAGCAGTAGTGAGAGGGGGATGCCAGAAGAGATGGGAACATCCAAGGTGTGCCTAACTGAGTGTGTTGGGCCAGAGGGTAGAATAGAAAGAGAAAGTCGCAGAGATTGCGGAAGAGCCCTGAGTAGGGATTGGAAGCATCCAGATGGATGTTGAGGTCTCTGAGTAAGAGAAGTTGAGAGGTAGAGGCAAGAAGAGAAGAGGAGAGGTCAGCTCATTCTGAGAGGAAGAGGGCAAACTGGCCAGGTGGCCTGTAAATGGTGGCCACAGTTAGAGATATGCCAGGAAAGATAGAGAGCCTGCCGATCAGAGGAGGAAGAAGAAGAGGAAGAGAGAGGTTGTGGAAGGAGTAGCAGGAGAAGGAAGGAAGTTGATAAGACACAGGAAGCATCTATCAAAAAGGAGGAGATTGGGCTGAGGGTCCGGGATCAAGACATTGCCATTCAGATAGACATTAATGATGGTCTTGGAGGCGTGGAAGGAGGCCAAGAGGACCTCCCACCTAGTGTCACCATTAATCGGAGAGGAGGAAAATAGAGAGAGAACAGAGACCATATGAGGGGTCCATAGGTCTGGAGATGGAAAGACAAAGAGGATGTTGGTAAGAGTGTGTCTGGAGGAAGCACTGGTGTAGGTATCAGCGATAGGGAGGACTGGGTTGGAAACCAGGATGTCCCTCTTGAACTTTTTCCTTCCAGACTTATTGAGAGGGATTGGGTAGGAGATAGAGTAGCAGTTAGAGAAGATAGGAAAGGTGGAGAGCACCATAGAGGGTGCTAGGTGGAAAGTAGGAGAAGGAGGGAGCGCAAGCAGGCAGGTGCAGGATGTGCAGGGTGTGGGGTCACACAATAGGTAGCAAGCAAGGGGGGAGACAGGTATCTAACCAGTAATGGGTACCCCCAACAGGAGGGGGGAGTCCTAGAGAGTGGCAGAGAGCCTAAGGACACATATCACAGCAAACAGTTTCACAGTTAGACAGTTACGGGGGGATACCTAGAGAGTGGGAGAGAGCCTAAGGGCACAGATCACAGCAAAACAGTTGCACAGTTCAGAGGGGCTAGGAGAAGAAGAGGGGCTAAGGGGATAGATCAAAGCAAAACAGTAACACAAATTAGGGGGGACTTGAGAGTGGGCAAGGGCCTAAAGGGCACAGTTCTGCAGTAATTAATAACCACAAAGCGGGACCTGGAGAAAAGACAGGAAAGACAAAAAACACAAAGTACGGCTAACTGCTGGAGGGGGAGAGCCTATGATTGTGCAGGGAACAGCATACGTTAAAGTCAGACGGTAGGTGGAAGTACGTGCAAAGGCCAGGAAGTTTGTTAGAGAGCAGTAAAGGCTGCTCCCCCCGCACCATTGTTACTTTTCGCACATATATGGTCGACAACTGCGTTGTGCGATCGCACTGTATGCCGTTACCCGTTCGCCGCCAAACATCTGCGTCATACAACACAGCGGCCTTGATCTGTGAGGACTTTACCGCAAAGGGTCCGATCCTCAGTTCTTAAACATTTGGATGCGTGGACGTAGGCGCAACATATTATGTATCGACGGGCAGCATCTCCTGCGCACCTGCCTCACACAACACTGCAGCCTTGTCCTGCGGGGGCTTTGCTGCCGAGGGTCTGATCCTCGGTTCTTAAAGGTTGGGATGCGTGGACGTAGGCGCAACATATTATGTATCGACGGGCAGCATCTCCTGCGCACCTGCCTCACACAACACTGCAGCCTTGTCCTGCGGGGGCTTTGCTGCCGAGGGTCTGATCCTCGGTTCTTAAAGGTTGGGATGCGTGGACGTAGGCGCAACGTATTAAGTATCGACGGACAGCATCTCCTGCACACCTGCTTCGCACAACACCACACAACAAGCATGCGAGAAGCATATTTTACCGTTAGCAGTCTCCTTTTCTTTTTAAAAGGAAGTAGTTCATCATCCACACTGAAATCTGGAAGTATGGGATAGTTTCATTAAGTTTGTCAACTTCTCAAATCTCAATTCACACCATTTGTCCTTCCCTGTTTTTGAAATTCCACACTGCAGAATAACACAGATGCATTTCTGATGTTTTAATCCACATGTTTTACAGCATTAATTTTTGAAGATGTGTTTCCATGTTATGGCAATTTCTCCCCTAAATGTGAACCACCATTGTATTGCTCCACATGTTTCTAGAGACTTGTAGATTGTCTGGCTCACTTATGAGCTCAGATTGATTCTCAAAATGTCAACCAAATGATAGGGTAAATGTTGGGTGGGTTGGGAGATTCCCTGGGTGATGGATCACCGAAGGACAACTCAGATCAGGGAAAGATATAATGCATCCTGTCCCCACATCAAACAATCAAGGTTATGCCAACCATTTTGACCCAGTGAGCAATAAATATTTGGGTTGGAGGCTTTGTAAGTTTGTTTGATATGACAATTCATATTTCTATACGATTTTAATGAATGTATGGCATATTTGTGTCAAACTGTTAAAGGTTAAGGTGTTGAATTTGGAAAAAGATATTCTGGCTTCCCCACATTACAACTAAAATCGTGTGATCCTGGGCAAATCACCTTTGCACTCTGTGCTTCAGTCCACTTAAGTGTCAAAATTGGGAGAGCATAAAGCTGAGACCACCTTAAGAAGTACTATATCGACACTAAGCAAGCATTGGCTGAATCACTAGTTTTGGCTTTGCTGTCGGCACAATCACCTGAGTCTTCTCTGGCGTAATTTCTAAAGGTCCTACCATAAACCGCTCCGTGGTGGATAAGCCAAGGAGATTTACTTCCATACAATGCTGTTTGAATGCTGTTTCTCCCCATATTACTGAGTGGGAGACACACACACACATTTTTTCTATGACTCTTGATTTGAATGAGATTGTTGTTTTCAAATAGAAATACGATCCTCCATCCCATATCCGAGGATTCCAACCATGTCAGCTACTCAGCAGGAATAAGGATACCACCAGCAATAATCTTCCAGTAACATTGGGTGACCAATCTTTACATATGTTGAAGAAGCTTAATGTCCATGGTATCTTTCAATCATGTTAAATCACAGTTTTATAGAGTGCCAACGCGATTTGCCAAAAGACAGCAGCTTCAGGGCACTTAAGCACCCAAAATGGGAATTTGTTGATTTAGTATTGGAGATATGTGGGTCTAAATTGACACATGCTTCCTGTAAGGCAAGCATTAGGGGGAGGTGAAAATTGGGATGCAAAAAGGAAATTGACACATATTTGGTAAAGGAGGATCTGTCCTCTCTAAATGAGGGAGCATTGTAGGCTTGGCAAGAGGGGTTGGCTCTACTAATATCCTTCTCTGGGATTTTAACCTCTTTGAACCACAGAAGGACAACCACACTCAAACACACGTTTTGCACTGCTAAGTTCCATGGACCTTAAGCAGATTGAGTCTACCCCACACACAACAAACTTAGTCTTCTCATCATCCCCCCTGATCACCTGTGAAGACCCCATCCCACTCGACTGGTCTGACCACACTGCCATACTGCACTCGACTGTGGCCTACAAAGGTCAGGCTACACACTCCCTCACTCAATGCCGCTTATTGAAAACCTTCCCGGTCAATGAGTTAGAAGCAAACTTTGCAGACTTCGCCACTACGGGGAATGGCTCGGCCCTCCTTGAATTATTTAACAACTCTGCTTTGAAACTGGTGGACACTCATATCCCACTAAAAACTAGCCACCATAAGATCAATCCAACTGTAGAGGAGCAGAGGTGTACGTCATTGATAGAACCTGCCCCCTCACCTCCGACATATTGGATGAAGGACAGGAAGACACTGTGCATGGCACAAGGTATCATTCCATTAGCACATCAGGTGTATGAGAGACGTTATGCACTCCAACAAACGTACCGAATGTGCCCTCGAGCTGAAGTGGTAGCAGGAGATTTGCAGACACCACTGAACCTCGAAGAACTGTAAACAAAATCTGACAGGTGCAAAGTGATGTCATAAGAAGAAGACACAATGACACACTAAAATTATATGAGAATACTTAAAGAATGAAGATGTAAACAAGGAAACAAGAGTAAGCCTACATACAAGTGAGAAGAAACCATATATACACAGAAGATAAGTAACCAGATGTGTAGTACATGTATATACGCAGAAAAACAAGATAGATGAGTCACATAGATGCTTGCTGCAGTAGCAAATACAACACGGGTAAAGTGGCTGTGTTGAAAAGATGGATGTCGGCTCTGAATAATAGTAAGCAAAAAGCTTGAAGGAGACAGACCAGGGCTGCAGAGTGACGGATGCTGGAAGTGAATTTGTGCATGAGCAAAGAATAGCTGTTGGCCAAAGATCAAGGATGCTATAGCAAGAAGCAATTGCACAGTACAAAGGGAGTCAACGAGGATAAGCAATACACACAGGACATATCTCTCTTAGATTAAGTAAATGAGCGAGCATTTGTGAATGCCAAGTATTGAACAATAAAAGATGCAGAAAGCATAGGTGAGATGGAGCAACCAAGTCTCCAAAGGCCAAAGAGAGTTTTGACACCCAGAATAATTGAATCAAATAGCACTAAATAGAAAGGCGAGATGGACAGAATCATGGTCTCTTCACTAGTGGTGCAATACCAGAAATCTATTCATAAGTCCCAGTTGAAGATAACAATGTACCTTAACTTGCCTTACAGTTCCAGAGAAGAGAACATTCAGCAAAGTCAAGTACAAACAAGAAGCCTTGGCTGAAGGCTTGGCTGATGAGAGATGGTAGGCTAATTAGGCAAGTGGGCAGTAGTCTGACGTTGTTCTCTGCACCTGGGTTTTGTTTTGCTTACGTGCTGCTAACAAATCGAATGTCCAAGGTTGGGAAAGAATGCCAACCAATCGGAGGGCCTATGTAATGATGAGCTTACATTGTTGCAAGGGCCAATCTACTGTTGTTACGCTACTACAATCTGTATTATACATAGTTAGACAGAGGTTCAAGGTATGCCTGCCAGATATGGGGCAGCCAATTATGTTACTAACACTGCAACAATATATAGGTACATGTGTTCCCTTAACCAATGCCTCCACCCAATAGGTTTTATTATTTGCCACATAGAATGACGTCATAGCTGACGCACATCGAGGTATAAAGCTTTTGTGTAATTGAAATATGATTGAGAGTGTATAGACTACGATTTGATCTTAACCAGGTTTCCCTACTTTGTTGAATTGGTAATAAAGTAGTATTTTGCCATATTCTCTGATCATGTCCGTTTTTTTGGGTCTGAGATCTTTTATGATGGTAAACCCATTCTGCGCATTAGAACGCTCAAAGGTGCTACTGCACACAAGCGCCCCTTGGTACATGTGATTAATCCTAGAGTCATCACAGATTCACAGCCAGAAGTCTCCTCCCATGTGCCAGGGAAAGGCAGATGCTACCCGATCCTAACACAGGGGGGTGGTAGGAGGGAGGATCACATGGGAGGAGAAGACTGTCAAGGGAATGTGAAACAAAGGGGGTTCTGGTAATCTCTCTGCCAGCACGAACACAGCCCAATGACTTGTTCTTGGGTGAATAACCCCTGGGAGAGACTTTACCAAGTCTTTAGCTCACTGTCCCTTTCACAGAGAAGACATTTCCGCGCATATCAGCCTTTGTCCTGCACCGAAATGCTAAGCAATTCTCCTCTGAACAAGAGTACAACCAGTAACCCCATACACATGTTTCAGCATTGTTGGGTATCATCAGTGAGGTGAAACTGTGCCTCTCTAAGAACAGTGAGCAAGGGGTCCACGTCTGGATCGCCCTGGTAACTTAGGGTGAGACCCAAGGGAATGTGGTCACTCCATCAGGAGAGACGAGGTATTCATCTTATAGTGCCTGAATATTTAATGGCATGTTGCCACAGTATGGCCTCCCCTCCCAGACTTTCCCAAGGTATCAAGTATTAAAAAAAACCTTGGTACACATGGAAATTATTTTTTTATAAAAGGCCTGCAGTGAATGCTAAAACCTTTAGTAATAAGGATTTTCCTTTGGGTTCAAGTTATAGAGCCAAAAGAAAACCTGTATGTCTGTGATAGTTTGATTAATTTTGATAACAATAAGACTCTGAGTCGAATGCTTAGTTGTATGAGTTTCAACGAGAACCCAAATCTTTTATTAACAAAGACTCTTTCTTTCTAATACTGATAAAGGATACGTTTCTCTGATCTTCTCAGGGGTCTTCAGTGAAGGTCTGTTGGATTACTTTCAGGTAGGAATTTCCTTTATTTAATTATTTGCTGTTCACTATTACTTTCGGGAGTTCTTCGCTTCCTACGACCTGTCTCTTTCCTCGAGAACAGTCTCTAAGGGGTTTTCCCTTCTCTTCCTGATTCCTTCTGATCTTCCTGAATTTTCCTCTTCCTCTCTCTCTCTCGCTCTCTCTCACGTCCTTGTCCTTTTCCCAACACCTGCTTTACTTCGTTTGCACTTTAGTCAGCCTCCTCCCACTTCTTTGCAATAGGATCCTTTTCGCCGTATCCTGTTGGGCTTGTTGTTATTTATCTCCTCCTTTTCCCCACTCAGTATTTTTAATGTCTCTGCTGATTTGTAACCCCTCATAAAAATAGGTCTGGAAGTTCGCCGCCCTTCCGTGAACTACGCTTCCCGTGTATCACGTCTTGCAGCCAAAACCTCCACTTTCACCTCGGCGAGGCGCAGCTTCCTACAATTAAGGGTTCCCAGTTAAGCGTAGCGACGCCATCCGTTCACGACAGGGGGTCACTGGGTCTTCCCTTTAGATCGGCTTCGGTGATGAGCGCAACAGCACCCGACTTTGCTCAGCACCGCTGGTGACGCGGCCGCGTCTTTAATTCCCCCTGCTCACTGGGCTCAGTTTCCATGCGTGAGTCGACATCCAGCCCTTCACCTCTCACTCAAAATCACACCCTTCTCCGTTTTCACTGCCTCTTCCTTCTAAGCGGGCACGAGTACTCACAGTGAATCCGTCATCGGGACAACGGTCCCCTCTTGAAAAAAAAAAAAACTTTGTTGTGCGCAACAGCGCAACCAACACATAACCTGGACTGGCGACAACGATCGCCTTGTTTAAAACACTCTCTTCTTTACTTCTCTTCACATCTCGACCGAAAACCCCGGGATTTGAGGTTCTCTCGTTTCGCCGTCTTCTCCCTCAGTAAGCCCAACTGAAACCGTTGGGCTCGATCTCCTGCTCCTCATCATCTCCCGTTTCCTAGGATACCAAAACACAGCCTTGATTAGAGGAAAGTCCATACAGGGATCACTTCCTGGTTCTGTATTCAGGCTTTAATAGTATTCCCCACTGTACATAACCACATGCAGACACAAGTAAGAAGGCTCATATGCTGTCACATTGTCACACCCCCTCTACTAAGCCCTTACGATCGGTAAGGGTTTCTGCTCTGGACAGGTAATCAGCTTGGGCCAAGAATTTCCCAGGTTTATGAATTGTTCTAAAAGAGAAGGGCTGGAGGGAAAGAAACCATCTGAGGATTCTCTGATTGGAATCTTTGTTACAAGCAAGCCATACTAATGGAGCATGATCAGTTATTAGTGTGAACTCTCGACCCAGCAAATAGTATCTCAGAGCGTCAATAGCCCACTTTACTGCCAAACACTCCTTTTCAATGGTTGGATAACTCAGCTCGTGAGGTAATAACTTCCGACTGATGAATAGTATTGGTCTTTCCTTCTCACCCTGATCCTGGAACAGCACAGCTCCGAGACCCGTACCTGAGGCATCTGTGTGAAGGAAAAATGGGGCACTAAAGTCTGGGCAATTTAACACAGCTCTTTCGGTGAGTGCCTCCTTCAAGTTGTTAAAAGCCTGTAATGTTTCCACAGTTTTCCAAACTTTCCTTGTCGATGGGATTTTCTTCAATAGATCGGTGAGGGGAGTGGCTAAGGTAGAAAAATGTGGGATAAATCTTCTATAATATCCCACAAACCCCAGAAACGCTCGCACTTGTTTTGGTGTTTCTGGGAACTTTAACTGTTTGATAGCCTTGATTTTCTCCTCCTGGGGCCGGATTATCCCTTGACCAACATGATATCCTAAATACTTTGTATGAGACATGGCCACGTGAGTTTTCTTGGGGTTGATATGTAATCCCGCCTGTTTCAGGGTTTCAAGTATTTTCGCCAAATGTTGCAGATGTTCTGTCCAGGTGTTGCTGTAAACTATGATGTCATCGAGATAGGCCCCAACATACTGTTCATGACCCTTTGTAATATGGTTCATCAGTCGCTGGAAGGTCGCAGGCGCCCCATGTAACCCAAAGGGTAGCATCGTAAATTGATATAAACCAGTAGGCGTGGCAAACGCTGTCTTCTCCTTATCCGCGGGTAGCAGGGGAATTTGCCAGTATCCCTTGGTTAAGTCAATCGTAGTCAAGAACTTCGCCTTTCCTAATTTATTAAGCAGATCTTCTATCCTAGGCATCGGATACGCGTCGAACTTAGAAATTTCATTTAACTTCCGAAAGTCTATGCAGAATCTTACACTCCCATCCGACTTCGGAACCAAGACTACAGGGGAGCACCATTCACTGTAAGATGGTTCAATGATTCCCAGATCCAGCATTTCCTGTACCTCCTGGTTGAAGGCTCTGATCTTCGACTCGGGTATCCGATAAGGTCTTAGCCTCACTATAGCCTCAGGTTTGGTGACTATGCGATGATTAGTCAAGTTGGTCCTCCCTGGTAAGGAGGAGAATATGTAAGAAAACCTTTGTATTAATTTGGACAACTCATCCTTTTGGACAGGCGATAAGTTTGGATTGATATTCAGTCCCTCTGAACCCGTCTTCTCTTTTAATGGCAGAAAATGTTCTTCTGTTACGTCCCTAGATATCATGGCGATTGTTTGGACTGGAGATGCCCACTTTTTAAGTAGATTGACATGATAGGTCTGATAGGGAATTTTACTGTCCGGCTGTTTCACCCTGTACGTTAATGGACCCAGAACTTCTTGAATCTCATAAGGTCCCTTCCAGGTAGCTAACATTTTATTTTCTGAGGTAGGTACCAATACGAGTACCTGGTCTCCCTTCTTGAACGTACGTAACTGTGCACCCTGGTTGTAGTATTTTTCTTGTCTTATTTGTGCTCGAAGGAGGTTATCCTTGGCAATACTTAGTAGCTTTTCTACCCTTTCTCGCAGCTGAGAGGCATACTCCGTTAACGTTACCTTATGTTTCGGTTGTTCCTCCCATCCTTCCTTTAACAGGTCCAACAAAGTACAGACAGGTTTTCCGAAAAATAATTCAAAGGGTGAAAACCCCGTTGATGACTGAGGAGTGTTTCTAAGAGTCATTAAAATCCAGGGTAATACTCTATCCCAGTCCTTATTCTCTGAGGAAGTTGTTTTTTTCAGCATTTGTTTGATGGTTTGGTTGTAACGCTCCACCAACCCATCAGTCTGTGGATGGTACACAGCGGTTTTCAGATGTTCTATTTTAAGCGTCTCACAGACTTGTTGGAGCACCTTGGACATGAAATTCGACCCCCGGTCGGTGACGATCTCCCGGGGTATCCCAACTCGTCCAATAAAAGGGATTATTGCGTCACAAATCTGTTGGGTATTTGTTGCCTTTAGAGGAAATGCCTCGGGATATCTAGTAGCATAGTCGACCACCACAAGAATGTACTTGTGACCCCTTCGAGTTGGTTCCAATGGCCCTACCATATCAATTCCTATTCTGCTGAATGGTTCCATGACCAGGGGCATAGGCTGAAGTGGCGCTTTCCTCACATTGGCCCTGTTCTTCAGCTGACACTCCTCACATGACTGACAGAACTGGGCCACCTGTTGGTACACTCCTGGCCAATAGAACCTGTCTAGAATTTTTTTGGTTGTCTTCTCCGTCCCCAGGTGTCCTTCACCAATCTGAAGGTGAGCGACCTCTAGGATAGTCTGGTAGAATTTCTGGGGTATTAGTAATTGTTTCAGATCCTCTCCATTCCGTGACTTGCTCAATCTATAGTATAATTCATTCTCCTTAATAAAGCGTGGACCTTGTCCTGTTGTTTCTTCTCGGGCCCGTTCTCGAGCAAATTGTAGCAAGGGATCTAGTTCTTGTGCAGACCTAAAACTGTCCCCGTCTTCCTCTATCCTCCAGTCGACTGCCACAGGGAAGACATTTTTAGCTCTCCACTCTTTCTTCAGTAACCGCTTGACCTTTTTGCTCTTTTGTGATTTAGGACTAGGGCTAAGTATTTCTTTGTTACAAAATGGGGCTGTTTCCAACCAGCTCTTCTCAATTTTATGAACTAATTCTGAGAATTTTGGAATATCTGAGCCAATTAGAAGAGGTTTAGGCAAACGGGGTAACACTGCTGCAGTCACCCCCATTATCTCCCCGACCATTTTAATTCGTATTTTCTTGGAGGGGTAAACTCTTATATCTCCATGGACACATCGGATAGGTATTTCCCCTGGAGAATAATAATCTTCACCTACCAGCTCCGATGTCACCGCCGTCTGTAGGATTCCAGAGTCAACCAGCGCGGTGGTAGGTTTTCCATCTACCTCTGCCTCACAGGTATATAGATATTGTGGCTGTCTCCCATTTATCTGTTCTGGGACTTCATTTCTCTTTTGAGATTCGAGAACTCCAACATCCATTGGTTCCACTTTCAGCTTTTTCGGACAAAATCTTGCAAGGTGTCCCCAGTCCCCACAGTCAAAACACTGTGGACCCTTAGGGGTAAGAGTAGTTTGACGAAAATGTATAGGACCTTCACTATTGGGTCTGGAACGTACATTTTCTCCTTCCGGTCTTCGCAGCATTGAGTTTGGCCATCTTGGTTGAGTCGCTGGTTTATTCAACAAGAGGTGTGGTTTATAGTTCGTCGTGTAGGTCAAGACCTTGCCTTGTCCAGCTTTTTGGTAGGCTGAAGCTACTTCTACTGCCTCGCTTAATGACAATCTGGGGTGTTGTTTGACCCATCTTTGTACAGGCCCAGGGAGGGCTTCTATGAACTGTTCCAAAATGACCTTTTCTGTTATCTCTGCAGTGGTGGATGTACCAGGCTGTAACCATTTCTCCGCCAACTCTTTTACTCTGTAATATAACTGTCTCGGGGTTTCTTCCCCCTTCAGTTTGACTTCTCTAAACTTGACTCGATACGTCTCCTCGTCGTGACCCATCCGTTCTAACACCACCTTCTTCATGTCCCCATAGCTGGTGTCGCCGGTGGGGTTTGCTGCCTGATATGCACATTGCATTTCACCGGTCATCAATGGTGCGATGTAATGACACCATCTCTCGGCGGGCCACTGAGCATTGCGAGCCACTCTCTCAAAATTCACGAAAAAGTGTCCTGGATCCTCGCCTGCCGAATACTTTTGCAACACAGTGGTAGGGACCTGAGGACTGCTTCGTACATTTGTTACTTCAAGTAATTGGGCCTGTTGCATTTGTAAAGCCTGTTGAAAGGCTAATCTGTCAGCTTGAGCTTGTTGTGACTGCATTTGTAAGGCTTGTTGTAAGAGCTGTTGGCCTTCACTTAATGTCTTAATTAGGTCCTCCATGGCGCTCTCACGATCCCAATTCTGACACCAAACTGTGATAGTTTGATTAATTTTGATAACAATAAGACTCTGAGTCGAATGCGTAGTTGTATGAGTTTCAACGAGAACCCAAATCTTTTATTAACAAAGACTCTTTCTTTCTAATACTGATAAAGGATACGTTTCTCTGATCTTCTCAGGGGTCTTCAGTGAAGGTCTGTTGGATTACTTTCAGGTAGGAATTTCCTTTATTTAATTATTTGCTGTTCACTATTACTTTCAGGAGTTCTTCGCTTCCTCCAACCTGTCTCTTTCCTCTAGAACAGTCTCTAAGGGGTTTTCCCTTCTCTTCCTGATTCCTTCTGATCTTCCTGAATTTTCCTCTTCCTCTCTCTCTCTCGCTCTCTCTCACTTCCTTGTCCTTTTCCCAACACCTGCTTTACTTCGTTTGCACTTTAGTCAGCCCCCTCCCATTTCTTTGCAATAGGATCCTTTTCGCCGTAGCCTGTTGGGCTTGTTGTTATTTATCTCCTCCTTTTCCCCACTCAGTATTTTTAATGTCTCTGCTGATTTGTAACCCCTCATAAAAATAGGTCTGGAAGTTCGCCGCCCTTCCGTGAACTACGCTTCCCTTGTATCACGTCTTGCAGCCACAACCTCCACTTTCACCTCGGCGAGGCGCAGCTTCCTACAATTAATGGTTCCCAGTTAAGCGTAGCGACGCCATCCGTTCACGACATGGGGTCACTGGGTCTTCCCTTTAGATCGGCTTCGCTGACGAGCGCGACAGCACCCGACTTTGCTCAGCACCGCTGGTGACGCGGCCGCGTCTCTAATTCCCCCTGCTCACTGGGCTCGGTTTCCATGCATGAGTCGACATCCAGCCCTTCACCTCTCACTCAAAATCACACCCTTCTCCGTTTTCACTGCCTCTTCCTTCTAAGCGGGCACGAGTACTCACAGTGAATCCGTCATCGGGACAACGGTCCCCTCTTGAAAAAAAAACGAACTTCGTTGTGCGCAACAGCGCAACCAACACATAACCTGGACTGGCGACAACGATCGCCTTGTTTAAAACACTCTCTTCTTTACTTCTCTTCACATCTCGACCGAAAACCCCGGGATTTGAGGTTCTCTCGTTTCGCCGTCTTCTCCCTCAGTAAGCCCATCTGAAACCGTTGGGCTCGATCTCCTGCTCCTCATCGTCTCCCGTTTCCTAGGATACCAAAACACAGCCTTGATTAGAGGAAAGTCCATACAGGGATCACTTCCTGGTTCTGTATTCAGGCTTTAATAGTATTCCCCACTGTACATAACCACATGCAGACACAAGTAAGAAGGCTCATATGCTGTCACATTGTCACAATGTCCTTTAAGATATTCCGCTAAATATGCATCATGTAACAACCCTAAACAACTTGGATTAAATGATGGTGCTGATATTAAAATAACTACGAACATTATGGACTTCAAGTCCCATAATGCTCCAAGTACTGGAACGAGGAAGAGGAGTCCAGAGTTTCCAAAGTGTAATGTGCGGTCTAGTTGTTATAATGACCCACACCTCAGTGGGACCTTTAAACATTTAGAGGCCTTCCAGGTGTGGGCCAAAGAGAGACAGCCAAAGCAGCAGAAGTGGAAAACAAGCAGGAAAAGCACGGAATGTAGTCACTGCTCTGCTGACAGTGGGACGCCCTGAGAAGTTTGTGGAGAAGGTCGAGATCCCTGTTTATGAGGAGGATGCACAGTGGGAGGTGGTGTCAATGCCAGCAACCCCAATGGGCAGAGAGAAGCTCCCAGCATTCTGTGACCCACTCCGGTGTCAGCCTTTTACCGGGAAGCATAGAGGGTTGTGCAAGCTCTGTTAATAGCCCGCGCGAACAGTGGCAGGCTGGTGGGAGCTCTCAAACACTTTAGAAGTCCTGACAAAGAAGAGGAGCAAGCGTGTAAAAAGGAGACGCCAGGAAAGACTGGTGAGTTGGCCTGATGCAGGTGACCCTGGGGTTCTCCGGAGGAGACCACTGAGCAATTTTGAATACTGAACATGTATATGTAAGCAAACGGGGCGCAATTCTCCTACCATGAGATGTCGAGCAGGAGAATATTGTAAGCCGCATTGTCAAAGCCAAGTTGGGGAATATCCAATATTAAATTACTATAACCTGCAATGCCAAAGTCAAGAAGGGCAATAACACAACAAAGGAGATACAGCTTTCCCAAAGGGGGATATCCTGAAAAGGGACATTGTAGCCTACATTGCCAAAGCCAAAGAGTGACACCAAGGCAAGTTGAATCTAGTAGTCCCATAGCAAGGTACCTTGAGGGAGGGAGTTGTAAACCATGTTACCAACAAAGTTTAACCTGCATTGCATTTGGCAACCAGACCAGTGTGAGAATGATTGTCCTTTTGTGCAGTATGTTGGAGAAAGATCTGTATACCCATTTTGTTAACAAGCCTTATCAAAGAGTTCAAGTTGTAGTAGTAGGAGTTTGGATCCTGGCAGGAGAGTAAACCAGGAAAGGGACAAATAGTGGTTAGTCCTGGCAGGCGAGTGGACCAGGGACAAGATAACTTGAAGTACTGTGAATGTGGTTTAACGTTGTGGCGGAAAAGAAGTGGTACTTCCATTACTGTGTTTGATCAACTGTTCTATTGGAAATGAAGTGGCAATTCCACTACAGTGTTTGATTAACTGTTGTATATTCATTCTGACTAAGATGTTGTTTCCAAATTAAGAAATATGATGCAATATTAACTGACTGATCTTCAGAGAACATTTGCCTTTACTTCTTACTAGAGGTTTGAAGATGAAGTCTTTTCGATTATCCAAGCAGAAGGTCATGGAAAACTTTCATCATTGGTTACAAGTGTGGAAAAACTTTTGAACTGAGACAGTCACTTTGCCAAGTAATTGATATATTGATTGAAAAGAACTTTACTTCCAACCTGGAATGGAACTTGGCTTGTGAGAATAACTTTTCTGAAACTGAACTTTAGTTGTAAACATCCTGAATTGACCCAGTGGAAGGGGATCCAACCCTGGTCACAAGGATTCTTTGTTATAACTTTTGTGTTTGAACGTATATGCTATTTTTTTTAACTTAGACCCCCAAATTATTCCTGTATGATTTTGTTGTGTGGATTAGTGTGAGGGACAGATCTTTTTGGACATTAGGTCGATTTTCTTTAGCCTTAGTTTGTCAGTTAGAGAAACCTTTGTTAGGCTAGGGAAAGATAGGCATTTGTCTCACCCCTTTATATTTAATAAAGTGGCGACTTGTGACAAACTTATACCTAAGTGTCTGTCTCACATGGCTAACCTCTCACATACACCCGCGAGCTTGCCTCCAACAAACGTTCAAGCAGAGCCCTAGAGAAAGGGTTCAGTCTAGGAACCCTCCCGTCCCCTGCACACTTTCAAAAGTGCGGACTGGGTCCACTACTCAATTTAGGTATTAATATCAAACTATCAAGTTTTGAAGCTATTTTATTTTGCCTTCAAAACGATTTTGCACAGATGAATATATTTAAACATTTACAAGACTTTCGCTAAGCATGAAAGTTTTTAGGACAGACATTTCTTTTTCAGTGGAAATACAGATCAGTATCATCCTCATTTCTTTTTTGAGGAACAGTTTCCACGGTGGTGCACAAGTATACAGTACAGGTGAGTGGTGGCTTAGGATTAGACCAAGTGCGACCCAGGACTGTGGTAGGTCCGGAGGTGCTAAACACAAAAGTGTACACAACACTTATCTACAAACACATATATACAGGGGTTGTGCCACAGGACATCGACACAGAAGTGTTTCGGCCAAACAGGGCTTGGTAAGGGCCCGAGGTGGTGGTGGCCTTCATCAGGATAGTTGCTTGATAGTGGTGCTGTCCGTATGGGTATCGTCTGCAATGGTGCAGCGGGGACGCTGTGCTAGGAGTCCTGTTGTGGGTGCTGGACTCTTGGATGCATGTCTGCATGTGACATGCCGAGACTCAGATGAATCGGGTGACTGAGGCTACTCAATACAGCCTATGGTCTCAAGAAGCAATGTCAGAGATTGGCGGATGCACTCCTCGCGGCAATGGATTCATTGCCGCGAGGAGCGCATCCGCCAATCTCTGCAGACATGCATCCAAGAGTCCAGCACCCACAACAGGACTCATAGCACAGCGTCCCCGCTGCACCATTGCAGACGATACCCATCTGATGAGACTCTTACAGTCCCTTTTCTATCGTCATATCTGTTATCAGACATCTTAGAACTCGCGCCGTCTCCATAGTTGCAAAGGAAAGACGCTTAACTTCACAGCAGCTGCTGTTCAGATCGGTCCCACTCGATGAAGGTAAGCGCTAGCAGTACTACACTATCCCCTCCCCGGGATAGTACATCCATCAGAGATCTGACCCGTTAGCGGGGTTAACCTATTGTTTCATTCTTGCAGGGTTTAATACGTGCATATGGGCATATCGTGAGTTTTCTCACTTAGCTGCTTAACGTCCGAATGTGTACATAATCTGATCGGCGCATTTACAGCCGCCGGACCACCTGACCGAGCATCTTTATACTCCGCTCGTGGAGCGGGACAGTCCGTGCTACATCATTATTTTGAGGACATATTCACAAGGTATTTTATTTTCCGACTTCCAGAAGTTATTATCTCAGATTATCGTTGTACTTTATATATAAGGTTGTTAAGGTACGCCCCTGATATTTTTTGTACTTGCAGACCAGTCTACTTATAACAGGCTGTTCTTCTGAAGCACCGCTGCCTTGCGAGTGCCTGAATCTGAGACTGTCCGTCTCTCACTATTCCCGTTATTAGGGAACAAATCCACTGTCTACATTCATTCTTCAGGTATACATTTTGGATATGCACTAGCCGTTCTACTTCTACTGTTCATCAGCTTGTTCCTACTTACATATCATCTATTGTCTTTTATGTCTCCTGTCGCTACAGTAATTAAACGCTCTCCAGTTGGAGGATCTTACCCGCGGACGTTATTCACACTACCTAAATCACCATTCTCGATCTTTTCTGCACCTTGAGTTTGGAATACACTGCCTTTGTTGGTAATTAGACTTTTCCATAACTATCCCACACTGTCCTTATTGTGGGATCTATGGATCTTTAGGACAGACACACTCACCTTGAAACTCTTCTAGTCACTGGGTGTTCATGTTGCTTGTCTGTTAAATCGTCGTCTTGAGCGAATCCCCATTGTGGACATAAATAGATTAACGCTATAAAATTTAACCAGCAGCACTTAACCTTGAATCATGAGTCAATGTGCCCACCCAGTACAGGGTAAACTAAATTGATGTTCTTTTGTCTAATATATGACATACAAAAATGACATAGATATGTTAACTGATGACACTTGAATGTACAGCACATGCATTATAGCCTATGTTAAGGTAACAATGACAATTTTGTACAAATGTCCCTTTTTTTCTTTTTGCATTAAGAATTCAATTTTGGCCTTATGAAGAAGAGGAAAGTATCCTCGAAACGCGTTGCCACTTGAATTGGATTCCACCATTTCTTCAAATTTGCTGGGGACGGGAGGGTTCCTAGACTGAATCCTCTGCTTTTTTGTCTTTTAATGGTGGGGTTTTGCGCCATGGCCCCAGTTCCTCCCCCGCACCTAAAACAAACCTTAAACAATGTTCAAATTATATTATAATCTTCATTGAATTTGAGGTGTGCACCCTTAATCAACCTTTTCCCTAGAGAAAGGGTGGCACAAAAACCATAACCCTGAAGACCTCTCCAACCTCAAATCTCTCTGCTGCAGCCAAAGGATTTCAAGGCTAAAGCTGCTTACTAAACCACCACCATTGCGGCAGTCTCTAACAGGAGCAAAGCCCTCTTTGAAGTAGTAAAGCATTGTACCAGACCCTCACCTGACGCTGATGTATGAGTTGAAAAATGTCATGAAATCAATACATTTTTTATTGACAAAACAGACATAATTCGAGAGACCATCAAATCAACCTCCCACTGCATTAGCACTCCATGCATCCCGACATGCACACTGCTCCTCTGGACCAAATTCTCTTGTCTCTCTCCCCCAGATGTCGTAAAAACAACTGCCTCCCTCAAACCTACTTCTTACTCTGGCAATATCATTCCGCCCTCCATCATTAAACAATTGACGATCGCAGCGTTCAAAGTGCTCCTCGGCATCATTAATGCCTCTCTCACAGAAGAATAATTCCCGGACACCCTCAAGAATGTTCTCATACAACTGCTTTTGAAAAAAACAACACTAGATCCAGACGACCTGGCCAACTACTGGCTCATTACGAACCTCCTGTTTTTGACATAATCTTGGAAAAAGTAGTTGCTACACAACTACTCTCCAGCATCGAACAGCTTCACCTCCTAAATGACTATCAGTCAGGGTCCCACCCCAAGTGCAGCATTGAGACAACAATCATCCAGGTGGTGGAAGATGGCCTCCAAATCATGGATAAGTGTGACTCATGCCTCCTCCTCCTCCTTGACCTCTCGGTTGCATTCAACACTATGGAAAACCAAATCCTCCTTTCCCTTCTTGCCAGTAGCATGGGATTCTCTGGCACTGTCCTGAATTGGTTTACCTCTTACATCTCAGGAAGACACCAGGCCATTCAAATTAACCTGTTGCATTCTAACTGCCTCCAGGTCTCCTATGGAGTCCCCCAAGACTCTATCCTCTCACCATTCCTTTTTAACCTTTACATGAAGTCTCTGAGCACTCTCATCAAACATCCCAATATAGCCATCCACCAATACACGGGGAATACTCAGTTGTACATGAGAGTAAATACCATGCAGGACATCTCTCGTCTCCACGATTCCCTAGTCATCATCCAGTTCTGGATGTCGACTACCTACCTCAAAATAAACCCATCCAACACGTGTCCTCATTGGTCTAACGCGCCTAGAAGGATTTGTTTCTCAACTCTCATACTTCTGAGACACTTGCCTGTCCCTCCAGAAAAACATAGCCAACAAGGCCCAAACAGCCTGGCTCTGAATCTCCACCCTCCACAACATCAAACCCCTTCTTCCGGACGCAGGAATTCCGGACCGTAGTGCACGCCCTTGTGGTCTCACACATTGATGGGGGAAATGCCCTCCTGACGGGGCTCCCACCTATTCACTTGGCTCCTCTAAAGGCAGTCCACTGCGCTGCTGTGCGTCTGATTGCGGGTGCAGTGAAATTTGATTGAATCACCTACATCATACGCAAACTACATTGACTTCCGCTTCAGGCCAGGATACTGTTCAAAACCGCATGTATCATCTACAAAGCAGTCACGAGTAGCACACCAGCATACCTGGTGGTTAAACTCCACATATCGGGTGGCACATGCTCCTCGTGCAGCAAATCACCCAAATGGCTTGAATCACAGCTTTTCTTCAGAGGAGGAGCCAGAAACAACCCTTCTCTTGTCACACACCCACCCTCTGGAACTCGATCCCAGTGTCAGCTCGGAATACCCCCACAATTCTCCAATTTTGCAAATCTCGCCAAACATTGCTTTTTCAACAACACCGCAGCAAGGACTATATCCAACGGATGGACATACCAACGCACAGGCCCCAACTCACAGTACTGCTCTACTGTTAAAAGATGCCAGCCAAAACACTGGCTACCCACATTCTGCACAGCGCTCCGCTGCTCTCGAACTAGCAGACCGGCTAAGTATCACACATCTAGTGTGACACTCACACAATTTGATGCACTCCATCACATTCCAGCAAGCCAAGGAAAATGTCACACATTGGAGAGGTGCCATAGCAGAGGTAATAGAATAGCTGGATGTAGAGCTCATACTCAATCTAACTGTTCAAAAGCCATTTTTACTTCAGGATGCTCTTCCATAGCTCTGCCATCTTCCCCTGTCTTTACACCCAGAGAATCAGTTGTTCCCGGCTGTCCAGCACATTGGGTCCAGCTTGTGCCATCAGGCTTATTCAACACAAGCTTCTTCACGTGTCACTTAAAATCTGACACCAGCACATGTAAATGCCACTATCAGCCCATTGCACCAATGGGATTGTCAAACATACACAAGCTGAGAACCTGGCAGCTCTGCCACTCCTTAGAAATGTTGGCAGTTACTCCTAACTGCATATCCTTCCTAGTGTTCACAATGACCTGCCTGGGAGCATGACCAAGGGGGGGCTTTTCTATTAAATTGAGGTGCCAGGGTCCATCTGGGAGCCAGTTCCTGCTGCCCCATGCCCAATGATTGGTTGCAGGAGGATTCATAAGAGTCAGGCTTGGTCACCTGACAAAGGTCGGGCCCTTAATGGGTGGTCCTACTAAGCATGTGTCCCTCGTTTGCTGAGGTCCAAAGAATGGCCTCTTTCTGCCTGCCACTATAGAGCAGTATTTGCTGATTGTGAGCTTATCGAGGGGCAAAAGGTAACAGGGCAAGGTCATCATCGTACCCCAGAACTGCCAATTGCCAGACATCTAGTATTTGTGTGACACTCAAGTATTTCGATACATTCCACCACATTCCAGTAAGCCAATGGAAATGCCACACATTATATGATATGGCATTTATAACGCGCCTATACACAAGTGTTTCAAGGCGCGACGAGGCAAGGGAGGGGGAACAGAGGGAAGACAGACAACGATCCTACTAGGCCAGGTGCCATTGAGATCGCGCAAGTGCATGGGACAGGGAGGGAGGAGAAGTGCGGGGGGAAAGGAGGAGAGGACAGTGCAGTACAAAGGATTAGAAAATAAATAAACAACAAGTAAAGGTACGGCCAGCAGGTGACAAGGGTAAGTGCAGAATAGGGGAGGTGTCAGAGCAGGGGTGCAAGAATGCCTTGATGTGATGCTTATTGCTGAAGACACCTGCTGTTCATCAGTAACCTTTCCTTCTCCAAGATGTCCCTTCATAGTCCTTATCTGAAAAGTGAGGACAACCCTATTGATATCTACTGCTGTAAAACCAGCAAACCAGCTGCTCTCTGTCATGTTCTGTTCGGCTGTTGCCATCGTAGTCATACGGCCCAAGTACCTTTAAGTGACACTCAAAATATCACAGACAAAATATGGAAATGTCACACCTAAGTACACTGTAAACGTGTAAATGTCACACAGGCACACGGTGAAACCTTGGCAGCTCTGAGCTAGGTCCGCTCTTAAAACAAAATGAAAATAAAATGGCACAGCCGAAGCCTACCAGAATGATATGCTTGGCACCTGATAGTGGCATACTCGTGGCTCTAGAGTGAAAGTCTAATCAGGTGATTGGTCCTCATTTTATCTTTGTGGGAATTCCAGCCAACCGGTTAGACATGTTTTCACTGGTTCCATTTGGTGTCATGTGGATTTCTGGCATGTTCTACACGACCATGGAGACTCACAGGTGACACCAATTCCACCTGGGGACCGGTTATTGGTGTTTAAGGGTGTTAATTGAGTGACAGGCCTATGCAATTAGTAGCCTATTTCTAGATTATTGGCTTGAACACATTTCTTTTTTCTATTATTTGCAGTCATAACACACCAAATTCAATTTCCCCATCAATAAACGCATAGGAGAGTTTTTGGGTCTCCTTTGGTGCTGCGTCACCCAGTGGCGTGTCCAGGAAGTTGCACGAGCTACCCCTGGAATCTGATTGGTCACCCCAGGTCCACCCCATTATCCTAAACTATGATCATTGTGTGTGTGTGTGTGCGCTTGTACTTCATGCCACCCCTGCATAAGTCAGCGCCTCACTTGGGCCACCCAATCAAAAGAGTCTGGACACGCCACCGCTATGCAAGTGCAAAAAATGGTAATGGCCCTTGCCAAACTCTGACAGCCCTGGCTGTAACTGATGTCATCACACAAAAACAATCTTAAACACCCCTGGGTAGGAGATACAGAGTGGGACGAGAAGCTTACATCCCTTGCCTACAGTCAACAGGTTGTTTAGCCACTCTGCCAAAGGAGCCTGCTGTGTTGCTCCAGGAGCTAACTCACAGTACTGAAGGAAAGGCAGAAATAGAAAACAGACACATGGCCCAGGACTCTGGCGGGAGATTTGTCTATCCTCTTCACTGACACCCGAAGCTACCAATGTGAAGGGTTTGTCAAGATCTGGGGATGCAGCAGAGGTATTGCTTGAGGGGTGGGGAAGGAGCGGGGGGGGTTAAGGGGGCTATCACCCCGGATCTTTTGGTTGTAGCACCCCAGATAGAAGCTCAGGGGCTACAATCAAAAGTCCAGACCTAGCAACAGAAGAACGCGAGCGTTACAAGACTTATTGAGAAGAAATACATTTCATACATGGAACATGGTTGTGTTTCTGTCCACGAACAGCGAACGGCCCGTAAGTAACCACCATTGTGTTCTCTAGTTTGTGCATCTTGACACTAAATTGGGGGCTGTTGCTTGCAAAGACCAGACTTGCATTTTTCAAATGCATGCCTGTAGCGCCACCCAGAGGGCGAGGGTGGTATAAAAACGTCCTGCGCTCCCAAGACAGAGCTGGTGTAAAATAGACCAACAGTTCTGAACGGAGAGGAAACTTAGATGCAGCGGAAAAGTTTAAAGATTGGAAATTATTGACAATTTGGAGTCATTAGCAGAATGCTATTTTGTTCCACTTCATTTCATCCCAAAACAAAAGAAGGTGAATAGGGAAGAAGCTTGGGAACTGTATGCGGTTAGAGTACGTTTTTTGAGCATGGCTTATACGGAAACACCTCACAGCATCACAGCATCATTGAGCTGTTTTATATTCCACATAAGCATTCCATTGCTGAAGAAGCCAAGCAGTAGCAGAAACACGTGTGTGGCGGCCAACGTCGGGTCCTGGCGTGGTCCTTCTCTCACACAGCAGAACGGTATATTGTGGTTGGTCAAGAAGATTTAGCGGGTAGAATCAGCTCTAGAAGATGGGAAACTGCTTTGTTTGTTTGTTTGTTTATTTATCTGGTAATGCGCACCAAACCCTTAGGTAGCTGGGCGCAACAGGACAGGTATACTTAAAACTTAGTTACAGCAAATGCAATGGGTATGGGCATACAGAGATAAAACTTGCTACCACTTAAAGGTTACAGTGAGGGCGTGGTGCTATCGGTCACATATTACATAATGCAGTCAAGTAGTACAGAGGTTAACAAGTACAGTGAGTGTGGTGGACATACAGAGATATGACTTGCTACCACTTACAGGTTACAATGAGGGCGTGGTGCTATATGCCAAATATTACATAATGCAGTCAAGTAGTACAGAAGGTAACCGGTACAGTGAGTGAGGGAGAGCTGTAGGTTGACACTACCATGAGGCAAGAGAGAAGTGGAGCAGATAAAGGGTGGCCAGTATTGGGTGGCGTCTTGGAAGCTCTGCTCTGCGCAAGCCTACAATCTGATTCCAATGTTTCTAGCACAAGTATATGAGACACAGATGTTACACGTGGGCAGGCATGCAGGCACACATAGCCCGTACGTGTGACACCATCTCACAATGTCATTAAAAGACTGCTGGACAAAAGGATTCCGGAAATGCGATTCAGACTATTAGCTGCTTGAGTGACCAATGCTGGGGAGTGTTGGCGTTGGCACTGGCACGGCCTACACCACGGTGCAGGCATTCAGTGTGAAAGGAGACCAGGAGACGCGGTCAGGTTGCATGGTGCGTCCCCGCTCCGATCTGACCCGGAAGCTTGGGTCACACCCCTTTATTAACATCACCGCCATGCGCGGTGGCAGGTCGGGAGTGGCTTGGGGAAGGGTACAACCTGGGACACAACATCCCTTGTCTTTTCTAACAAAACGAATTAACTGAGGCTGTCTGCCTGAAGCGTAAAATGCTTTCCTTCACAAACAGGTGTAGTCTCTAAATTTCACTGGCGGGGCCGGTGCTGCTCGCAGAACCTTTTCTGGCATTTCATTATCTTCTGGGAGATGCTGTTCTTGTACTCTTTCAGGCGGTTGTATACTAATTGACCTTTTCACAATTTACCTTTATACAAATAATCGCGGTAGAATTAACTGAATTTAAAAGGTCAATTAGTACATATATGTGGGGAAACCCCTGCAACCCCCACCCAATCCCCTTATATTATGTATTATCCCAAACCCATCTCACACACATATAAAAAACAAAAATAAAGGTAAAGGTCAATTGTGCAGAAGGTCAATTAGGACAAAAAGTCAATTGTAAAAGGTCAATTTGGGTAATACCGTTCAGTTAGCATTGTCACCTCTTCTTCCTCGTTTGATTCTGTTGTGGAGGAGTTTTCATTGGCATCTACTTGACAAGCTTTGGCTTGGCTTCTTTGGTTTGGGCCGGTTCTGCTATGGGGGAGCCGATGATTGCCATACCTTTGCGTACTGGTCCAGCTGCATTCCTTTTAATTAGATGGGCGTGGGCCCCATGGTGTAGGGTTACTTGATTCTCTGCCATGTCTCTCCCGCTGGGAAGTGTCCGAAACGATTGCTGCAGGAGCGAACTTCAGTTTCTTAAGTTCCATTTAAGCTGCTCTGACGTGGGAGAGCTCTGGCTGGTGCCCGTACTCTAGTATCTGTGAAAGAGTGATACCTTTGTGACTGCGTCTTACCTTTTGGGAGTGCATGCCGTTGATGATTTGATGTCTGACTTCGGACTTCTTTGTCGTCACTGTCGAACTCTCACGAGAGTGCCAAGTGGCATAGACTGCTGTGGTAGGCGTCCAGAGACTCAGATTCATCTCGGACCTTTGTGCAGAATATGAACGTTTTACAGTCCGGGTTCAGTTGTGGCATTCAATGGTTCACCAGTGCCACCTTTGCCAGATCGTAGTCATCTGCACCACCAGTTTTGGCCAGCGAGTTGAAAGTGTGGAGTAGGTCATCTCCACATTGAGCAGAAGATGGGACTGCATTTTCCAAGGGGTGGTGATGTCCTTGCATTCCATCATTATTTCAAACTTCTGGAGTCAGATGGCGCATCTGGGGCCCACTGAGGATGGGTCAATGTAGGAGCCAGAAGGGGCCATTAGGGTTCCAGACCCACTCTGGCCTCGTCCTGGAGTGTGGGGCTGAACATGGCTGCAAGCCTGGCTGGGGTGGCAGAAACCGTGAGTCGGTGGTGGCCTGCTGGGGTGGTCATGTTGTGCCCTAGGCTTTCCCTGTCCTGTGTTGCTGTAGACTATGCTGTAGCTTCCTGGCTGGCATCAAGTGAGGAACTCTTAGCTGGCTTCGGATCGGGACTGGGCCTGGTGTGTGTTTTCTATCTTTCATTTTACTTGTTCATTTGACTTGTCCTCGTTGATGTTTCCTTTTTTTCCTTTTGGTGCTGTCATCATGGAGGGCGATACGCAGGGTGTGCGCTGGCTGATTGTTTACTGCCGGCTGCGTACAGGATTATGGCTCCCGCCCGCACTGTTTGTTGTGGTGGCAGGCTATGATCCCCCTCTTTGCCAGTGTTGTGTCAGGAATTATGTGGGGAATGTGAAGGTAGCATATCTTGGTTAAGATGGCCAAAATAGTAGAGTGAGAACAAATATCGTACTGTGCGCGCAGCAACAACTTGTGTAATTTATTTTAAGAGAGGAGTAATGGTCAGTTTGAAAGTTGTGCATCATGAATATGTGAATAGGATTGTATTTTGAATCAGTGTTTTATATCTGCCTTCATCTATTCCACTGTAGTGGAAGATCCGACGAAGAGAATGATCCCGAAACCTTATGTATCGAAGTTTGATCATTCGTTATTGTCCTTAAAATGTATTAAACACACATTGAAAGAAGAGTTCCATTCAATAAAAACAAATTAAGGTCAGAAGTGCCTTGAGGGAGATAACAACCTGGGACATAACAGGAGGCACAAAGTAAAGTCTTGGGACCTTGCTACTGACACAACCCACCTTAACCCAACTCACATTGTTGCAGGTTCAGCTATGGGCATAGAGCCAAAACCTTTGCCACTGTGGTGTAGCCTTTTTGGTGCCAACAAGCAGATGCAAAAAGCAACGTTTTTAGTTTTATTCCTGATTAAGAGCTAGATAGCCCTCAATTTGTTTGAGGCAATCGCTACTAAAAATCAGTATCTTCACAACAATGAAATTGGTGGAGTCCTGCGGTTTACTGCCTCTCCCATCCCTACCTCACCCGGTTTAGCCTCTACTTTTCATGAAGTTTTACAAAAAATGATCTCTTTCATTAGATCTCTGTTAGATCCGGTTTGATCAACCATTTTTGACGTAAAATCTACTACAGAACAGGAGTTATAAGCAATTATTTAGAGGGGGGCTAACCCATAGTAAACTAGTTAGCCGTCCCTCAAGTAACAAATGCACATAATTCAATGTCATTGGTTAGATATATGTTAGATCCGGTATGGTCAGGCATTGTTTGTTGTTAAATCAGACGCAGGTTCTGAAATATTTGGCTGCAAAGGGTAGGGGGGCTGGCACACTTCAGTAAACATTTGGGGAAAAAGTCATTCATTTCAATACATATTCGTGAGATCTGGTAAGATCAACTATTTTTATTGTTAGATCCACTACAGAACAGGAGTTACAAGCAATTATTTGGAGAGGGGGAACTAGCCGTAGTAAGCTTGTCACCCCCTAATCGAAAATAGTACAAAAGCATATGTCATTTATTAGATCTTCGTTAGATCCGGTATGATCAACCATTTTTAATGTTATATCTGAAAAAAGAACAGGAGTTACAAGCAATTATTTAGAGGGGGTGCTAACCTGTAGTGAGCTGGTTAGCCCCCCCAACCACAAAATGCACAAAAATCGATGTCATTGGTGAGATATACGTTACATCTGGTATGATCAGGCATTATATTTGTTAGATCACACACAGGTGCTGAAATATTTGGCTGCAAAGGAGGGGGCTGGCCCCCCTCAACAACATTTTGTAAAGAATGTCATAATTTCAATACATATTTGTTAGATCCAGTAAGATCAACCATGTTTAACGTTAGATCCGCTACAGAACAGGAGTTATAAGCAATTATTTGGAGCGGTGTGTGAGGGCGGCCCGCCACAAATAACCACGCTTATGAAAAGTCCAAGGGTGTTTATTTTGATAAAAAATGTTAGAATGGCTGCTTCTATCCTTAATTGTTGGGGTTCTAAGTGACTGGGAATGATTGGCTCTAGGGCTGTCCCTTTACTTTCTCAACTTTCCTGGGCGTGGAACCCACCTCCCAGCCCCAGACGTCCCTATTGGGCTGTTAGTAATCTTCAGATCAGTAACTCCTCTCTGTCTTCTACTGCTCTACTCTTTAGAGGTTTGCCCTAATATCATAGCTACTTGACTCCCTAGGAAACAACTAACTTTCCCTCTCTTATCATTGCTTAGTCTCTCTGGGAATAGGGAATTGTGCCTTCTTTTGCCCCGCGTCACGTACACTCCTTTCAAAACTCTCACTCCTGACCCTTCACTAATCTGACCTTGTAAGCTACTCTCCTCCCACGATGTCACTGTCCATTCCAATCTCTCACTCCGCCTTTCCCACCCTCTGATCTTACTTCCTTTCCCGCTTCTATTCTTTAATGCTTCTACTTCCAACTATCCTTCTACTTCCGTTATTCTTTTTCCCTCCTTCCTCTCACTCAACTTCCCCACCTCTTGCTATTCCGCACGTTATAATTTCTGTCTCATTTAATGCCAATAGCCCCTCCTTCTCTCCCACTGTCATTCATCCCGCTCTACTACTGTTCCTATTTCCCTAATACCACTATTTCTTTCTACTACCTTCCAAGTTAATCAGAGATAGTGTGCCCTGCACACCACTCTCACTGTTACAGCCACCCAGGGATATGGTGCCTTGCCCACCCTCTACCAGCCACTACTCAACCTGCAGCGACTTCCAGCGATATGGTGCCCTGCTTACCCTTCTACTACTAATGTGATTTGCTTGCTACTCCCGCCACTTACTACCTTTACTTCCAAAAATCACTACTGCTACCTCTGCTCCTACTACTCCTTCTCTACTTCTACTACTGGATGAGCAGTGGGCCAGCGGTGAAGCTGCCTACCCCCGTTACGTTGGGGAGCCCCTGTTATGCTTCTGCAGAAGATGGTGGGTGGACTTCCAAGGCTGAGCATCTAGAACATGTTCCTTTGAAAACCGCAATGGTTTTGGCTGACTCCCAAGTGGGGAAGCTAGATGGGACTCCTGTCAGTCTCGCTACACGGGTGGGTGGGACAGGCAGTGCTGTCTCCCCCAGCCCTCCTGCACTTGCAGGTTTGGGTCGATGTCGGGACAAAAAAGTTGCCTGTGACTCCTGGGGGTGGACCACTCACTTTCACATCGATGAAGAATGCAGTTAGCTGCAAGAATCAGTGTGAATTGCAGGACACATTGATTGACACTTCAAGCGCACCGTGTGGCCGTGGTTTCCTCCTGTGGCTCTGCCAGTCTGAGGTTGCTTGAATATCAAAGCCCAGGGACAATCCGCGGGTGCATGGCTGTGGCTGTTGCAGGGACTTCATTCTCTTCGTCCCCCTAAGGTCAGACCCCGATCAGCACTGTCGCAGGATCCCTGAACCCGCTGCAGAGGCTTGTTGCTGGCGCATCCTGGCCTCCATTTCCCCACCCTTTGGGTTTGGGAAGACCAGGTGCCCAATGTGCCCCAGTGATGGTGGTGATGGCGGTAGCCTGAATACCTGATGCACCTTCCCCTAACCGGGGGCAGGTGGCAATGCCACTTGTCGCTGTCTATGGTGTCCCATGTCTGCCTGCGTGGGAAAGCCCTGGAGTGCAGGCCGTGCGACTGCATCCGATGGCCAACCCCTCCTAGGTGTTCTTTGGTGCAGATTGGAACAGTGCACACACGGCTGTGCCAGAGGCACAGGGCTGGGGCAAACGCCCTCAAACAGCCCAGGCCCTGAATTGAAACATAATACTAAGCAGAGGAAAAGAGACTCACCAATATTCCCTCACAAATGGCAAGTGAAGAGGGAGGAACCCAATGCAGAATCCACGTCTGGCAGCAGGGTGAGGCCAATATCCCCGCCCCCACCCCCTGGCATGCTGGGTTCAGGTCATCTTGGAGTTAGGTTGCTTGGGAATGCAGCCAAAGTGGGTGGTAAACTTCATGTAAGGCCAAATACAGACATGAGACCGATAGCCAACAAATACCATAAGGGAAAGTTGAAGAGAACTCTGAAGACAGAGTGCAAGAGGCGTGAAACTGTTCAGAGGTAAATGGGTGGGGTCCATACAGTCCACTCGGAGGATTCAACACAGCGGGCAGTTGGTCTCCCAGAATGGCAGATCCCCTTGTTAGAATGCTGCCTGGGCCCACACGGCCCCTGCAGGTTGCATTTCTTTCATGGTGGTGCACTGCGACTGGCTCTGGGTCGATTGGGAAGGCTCACCAATTCGGTGGAGAGTGCCAGCAGTCTTGCCATGTACGCGGAGCTGTGGGAGATTAACCGCTGCCACGCCCTCCTCCACCAACCATCCCGGCCCCTCTCGGCAGATCACTTGGTCAGTGATGGGGGATGAGACCCCCTGATCCAAGTGCGACTGTCGACTGGGGTGGAGTGTCCTTAGTGGGCCACAACCATTTTGTGCTGCTGGGAAGGGAAGGCCACAAAGGATGCCAGGTGTCTGCAGTGATATCATTTACCCACCCACCCCATCTTCAAACACAGACCAAGGAGTCAAACATGTGTGTGAGTCAGAGGCCAATACCAAACCCTTGGTGCAATTAAGGTGAGGGCTGGTGCACACAGGCTAAGATGGGATACCATTGTGACGTTATGCTCTGTCGAGGAAGTGGAGCATGAGTATGTGTGATAGGACCCGAAAGATGGTGAACAAAGCCTGGGCAGGGCAAAACCAGAGGAAACACTGGTGGAGTACTGTAGCGTTCCTGACGTGCAAATCGATCATCCAACCTGGATATAGGGGAAAAAAATAATCAAACCATCTAGTTGCTGGTTCCCTATGATGTTACCCTCTGAAGAGCTGGTGCTCGTAAACCTCACTTTCACCTGGTAAAGCAAATCATCAGAGGTCTTGGAGGCGATAGTATCGCAACCTATTCTCAAACTTAAAATGGGCAAGAAACCCAGCTCATTGGTGTGGAGCCAGGCATTCAATGCACGCGCGCAGTGGGCCACTTTTAGGGAGCAGAAATGGCACTGAGGGATAAACCTAACGCTGGGATAAGTCGACCCATGCCAACGCTCCTCAGACCCCAGAAAAGGTTTTGGGTGATACAGACAGCAGTACCGTGGCCATGCAAGATGGAATCTGCTAAGGAGTGGGTAACAACTCACCTGCTTAATCAACTGGCCCTGAAATGGATGTAGCTGGAGCTTCAGGCCCATACAAGGCCATCGACAGTGCTCATTGTCGATGCTAAGAGCCACCGGGCAAAGCCTTGAGGAGTAAGACAGGCTGCTGTCGTTCGCCTAGACACCTGGGACAGATGTTTGGGTGGAGTCGCCACAGGTGAAGATCTTGGTGGCAAATTTTAAAGGAGAACTTTAAAGGCTGAAGTGGAGGAGGGTTCCATGTGAATAGCAGTTGAACATGGGTAAGTCAGTCCCAAGAGATGGGCGGGTGATGGCCTCTGTTGACCTCAGCCGATTAAAAGGGATAGTCACCCATTACCACATGTCTGTGCAATTATGAGGCTCTGCTTGCCTTAAGGCTACCATTCAGAGTCAGGGGCTGAAGCTGTCATCTGCAACCAAGGCCCACCCTCTCTTCCCTGACTCCCATGAGTTGGATCTTGCCACTTTGCCGCTGGCTTGGCCAAGCCCATCCGGTCTGCTAGGCTTACTGGAAAGGGGGAACAGAGCTCAACGCTCATCCCACATCCCCGCAGGTGCACCCAGGGTGCATGGGAGTTTCCCATGCACACTGTTGTGCAGCAGGAGGAGTAAGGATGGAGACCCTTGTGGTACCAGTACTGCAGCATCATCATTGATGAAACTGCGCCTCAAGGTAGAACTACAAACAGATTACAGCGAGGTAACTGCTCTGCCACTCACAAATACTGATCCAGAATCAGGTTGTCTACAAATCATCATTCATCACATTCCCCACAAACATGAGTTGCACGACAGGCGGGAGAGGTTGACCACTTGTGTCTCCAACCGAGTCCTTATGCAAGCAGCTCTATGCACCGGCACACAGGCTGGCTATCTCAGGCCAACTGAGGCACCACAGGGATGGGTTACCATCTTAATTTCGGGGGGGAAACTGACTTCGAGGCATTCAGTCATAATCACACAGATGGCATCTTTGTCCCATTGTCTCCTCAGCCATATACTGTATGATAATGGGCTGAGGTTGTTCGGCCTCCAAGACCTCTAATCATGTGCCTCAGCAGATTCAACTGCCAGCTATCCTGAGTGAAACATCAGAGGGAACCAGACACTAGATGTCTGATTGCTCATCCTACCCTATACCCATGTTGGACAAATGATTAACATGTCAGAAAAAGTATGGACCTCCACCACAGTACCCTCTGCCATCACCCTGCCCAGGAATAGTGCACTAGGTCTCAAGTCCTATCAAGCACGCTCATGCAACACCTCCACAACAGAGGAGACGAGAGGTGCTGGTGGCATGCATAGTGCAATGGGATCACACTTCAGCTGGTGTGACTCACCTCCATAGCGCAACAGGCTTTGATTTGGCTCTCCAACTTGTACACGTTGGTCTGTGTCACAGGATGAGTTGTGTTGGTTACTCATATCACTGCAGAACCATGCCACCCTCTGCTGCCACCCTTTGCCGCCTTTTGTGGGCTTCCTCACATGGCGATGCTATGTGGTCCAGTTACACTGAGGACAGGCCACCCCAGTTGACAGTCGCACTGGGAGCAGGGGTCTCTTTCCCCTGTCTCTGCCCTGGTGACCACTAAAAGATGCTGGGATGGTTGCCATCAATCACCCGTGGCCACGTGGACATCTTGAAACTGGAGCCAGGGGTCAGTGGTACTCTTCACCAGAGTAGATAGTGTGACAAATCGCAGGGTATTGTCACTGCTTCCATGGAGGAAGCCCCTTTCCTTGAGGCCAGGGAAGTGAGGTTGCTACCTGGGGGTGGTACTCAGTAGGTGGATCTCATGGGGAGGGAAGCCATCCATGGGACCAGTGGTGATCACCTTGGGAGAACGCAATATTCCCTCCTTCATTTCTGTCCCCTCCTTCCTTTCATCCCACTCAGTACCCTATGGTACCCTACACCTCTATCTATCTATATAGAGATGAGGAACCCAAGTCCCAGAGACTACTGGGACAAAGAAGAGTGATACTGAACTCTATAATGATCAGTACTGTGATGAGGCGGAATGGTGGCGCAATGAGGAATAGTCATAGGAACCAGAATACACAGTCTAGTTGCAGGAGAATGCCTATTGTTTACCAGGACTAAAGATTAGAAGAAAGACTAAGCCATTTGTTGAGCCTGCCCGGAGGAACCGAGAGGAAGTTTGAATGCTGCAGACAGAGAGACACGGGAGGAAGCTGCAGACCGGGATGACGGTGGAGTGCAGCCGCTGTTTCTAAAGGTGCTGCCAAGAACCGGCAGACCACGAGAAAGCAGAAAAGAAACACGTACGTGGAAGACTTGGGACACCTCCTGGAGGCAAGCAGCGCAGCCCATCTCGCTGGAGGCAAAGCAGAGACAAGGAAGACAGCGGCAGCTGAGAGAGGAAGATTTGACGGTTGTCCAGAGAGTTGGAGGAGCCCGAGCAGGACGCCATGCAACGGGAACCCGAAATCAAGCTACAAGTGCTGCCTGGGTACATGCGAGGGACTGTGAACTGAGCAAGGGGAACCTATGGAGGATCAGGGACCCAATACGAACTAAAGCTGATAATACATGGGTCAAGGACCCTAAGAGAAATATAAGGACACAGTCATATGCCGCATCAGTGGATACTTGCCAAGAGAGTAAACCAAATGTCCATGAGGGCCACTACAAAGGGGACTGGGACCCAAGTGAACCACAGAGGCAAACCCCAAATGAACGGGTCTAAGACGCGAAAGAACTCAAGGGCAATGAAAACCAGAAAGGAACTTTATAGCATATCCTATGTGGAACAGTACCTGGCAGGAGAGTACACCACGTCTGTTCAGTTGGACATCGAATGAGAGTGAAGTAAGCGTAGAGAACCCACGAGAGGAACACACCACGGTCTGAGACTCATATGAGGTTGGGAAAGGCCCACAAGAGCAAGGCACACGGGTCATGAAACCATACAAGAGGAAGAGACTTTTTCAAGGGGTTGATGCCCAGAGCAAGTCGGAGAGAGCCGAGAGAAAATAAAGGGGTCTGGGACCCACACAAAAGAGAAAGGATGAGTCAGGGAGAACCCGAGACAACCCAGAAGGATCTGGGACACATCTGAAAGAGTACAAGAAGTTGAAACAAGGGGTTGAGGAGCCACTTCTAAAGGAAGAGACATTTTCTGGAACTCTGAATTCAATAGTCAAGCATTCAAGGCTACAACAGCAGATCGTCTCACATATTGTCTCATCTTATTCTCCATGGCTCCCATTCATTTTGGGAGCCCGACATAAACAGCATTTGCCATTCCATTGGGACCAGAGTCCCTTTGCACCACCTTAAAATGTTCAACACCATGCTGGAATCTCAGTTGAGCCCCCAGCCTTCCTCTGCCTCCCTGCAGTCTGCCAATTGGCTACAGTGTGGCACGCCCCAGCCCTCCACACCGATCCGGGAGGTGACACCGGCAATCAGGCAAGGCAAGCATTCAAAGCTACAACAACAGATCGTCTCTGCCGGAATCGCCAGAATACCAGCCCATCAGCAGCTATCCTAGCATTACACCACTTCCCCATTCCTAGTGCGAGTCTCAAACGTAAGCCTGTAAATATGCAGCTGCCTGTTGCATCAGTGCATCCATGCCCATCACCCATTGTTGGCCGCTACTCTTCCCGCATATCCTATATTCACCCTCCAACTCCCTGACAAGCCTTGATCTACTCTTGCGCTGCAATTTACCTACTTACACTGACTCTCCATGTCACTGACTCTCCATGTCAACCCTACACACCCACATCCACTGCCCGACATAAGCTTACTCCCCCGATCGCTCCTTCTCGAGTACTTTGTTCGGACTTGGACCCGGTGGATCTGCATGTGACCTACAAGGTCGAGCCTCACCTGTTACCTCAAATATTTCAGGCCATGCCCTCCTTTCCACTTCTATTTACTAAGGAGTTCTTATTCAACTTGACAATGGCTGCCGCATACCATCATTTTCACCAGGTCTCTGTCTCATAACGTCCAGCCCGCACTAGAGCGAAGCTGGCCCACCAAAGGACCATCACTTTGGACGCTTCCCTCCCTGTCGGGTCTACAAAGGCCGCGAAGCACTTGCAGCTATGGAAGAGTCGTAACCATGTCAGCATTATCTGTAAGTGACTAATCTTCCACATTCTCACTGTATTAACACAGCATCTCAACCTACCCGTTTCCTCAGCATGTACAGCTGTGGTACTGCCTGCATCACTGTTCTTCGTTACTGCCTTTGTATCTCCGATGTAGCCCCCACATTCTATGGGAGCGGCTTTCCCGGTTGATACCTAGCACCTAAATCGCATCACAGTTCCCAACCTACCTTACTTGACTTGACTTCTCAACCTTGCGCTGCATATGTAACACTTGTGAAGCCCTGTGCTGCAAATGCAACCTTCCTATTATGACCTGTGTAGCCTTTTGCATCACTTAAACTATTTGTTCTGCCTGTGCGGTTAACATCACGTTTGGTAATACCTGATTCCTCGCTTAGCTTTCTGATACTCTACCTATGTATTTGGCTGTAACTACCTGATTTGACCATTAGCCTAATGCTAGGCTACCTATGTATTTGGGTGCAAGTACCTGATTTGAGCCATAGCCTAGTGCAACGCTACCTATGTATTTGAATGCAACTACCTGATTTGACCATTAGCCTAATGCCACACTACCTATGTATTTGGCTGCAAGTACTCGATTGGGCCCTTAGCCTAGTGCTATGCTACCTATGTATTTGTAACTACTTGACTTGTCCCTTAGCCTTGTGCTATGCTACCTATGTATTTGGCTCTAACTACCTGATTTGACCCTTAGCCTTGTGCTACGCTACCTATGTATTTGGATGCAACTACCTGATTTGACCATTAACCTAATGCTACCCTACCTATGTATTTGGCTGCAAGTACCTGATTTGACCCTTAGCCTAGTGCTACACTACCTATGTATTTGGGTGTAACTACTTGACTTGTCCCTTAGCCTTTTGCTACGCCACCTATGTATTCGGCTGTAACTACCTGATTTGACCATTAGCCAAATGCTACACTACCTATGTATTTTGGTGCACGTACCTGATTTGACCCTTAACCTTGTGCTACGCTACCTATGTATTTGGCTGTAACTCCCTGATTTGACCATTAGCTAATGCTACCCTACCTATATATTTGGCTGCAAGTACCTGATTTGACCCTTAGCCTGGTGCTACGCTACCTATGTATTTGGCTGTAACTACCTGATTTGGCCATTAGCCTAAGGCTACGCTACCTATGTATTTGGCTGCAATGTGCCTGATTTGACCCTTAGCCTAGTGCTACGCTACCTATGTATTTGGATGTAACTCCTTAACTTGTCCCATAGCCTTGTGCTATGCTACCTATGTATTTGGCTGTAACTACCTGATATGCCCCTTAACCTTGTGCTACGCTACCTATGTATTTGGCTTTAACTACCTGAGTTGACCATTAGCTAATACTACCCTACCTATGTATTTGGCTGCAAGTACCTGATTTGGCCCTTAGCCTAGTGCTACGCTACCTATGTATTTAGTAGATATTTATCTGTATAGCGCATCAAGACCCTGAGCAAACTGAGCGTTTCACTTACAGGTTATCGGGTCACAATTACAGAAAGATATGTACAAATAATGGACAATTTACATTTACAGTAGTATACAATAAAAACACATGAACAAAAGCAGTGAATATACAGATCTATCAATGTGGGGGGTGGTATTTACAATAAGGTCCTTGCTGGTGGTGGATATATCCCATCTCAGTTATGTTCCTGGTCTCAGGACCAAGTTTTAACCTTATTCCAGAATATCATGAATGAAGGCTCAGCTCTAATAGAGATGGGGAGTGCATTCCATTTTTTAGCAGCGAGGACTGGGAAACTAACTCCACCCGCCTGTTCTTGGTTGAAGCGTGGAATGATGACACAGTGTGTTTGAACTGTTCTGCTAGGGCGTAATGAAGTGTGGCGTGAAAACGTGTCGCAGAGGTATATGGGTGCCTGATTATATAAACACATATGTGTTAGAGAGAGTGTTTTGCGTTCAGTACTTTGTTTGATGTTTAGCCAGTTTAGATTCTGTCTAGCTGTAGAAATATGGTGTTTCCTTGGGATGCTGCATGCAGATCTATCTGCATTATTCTGCATGACTTGCATTTTGTTTATATTCTGTTGGGACATTCCTAAGTAAAGCGCGTTACAATAGTCGAGCTTGGATAACACTAAGGCTCTTGCTACTGATATGCAATTGGTTGTAGATAGGTAGGGGCGACAAGCTGTAATAAGCTTACATGTGTATGCTGCGGCCGATGCTAGGGCATTGGTTTGTCTCGTGAGAGGTAGTGATGAGTCGATGTAAATACCTAGTGTTTTCACATCATTTGCTACATTAATTGTGTTACCATCGATAATGAAAGTTTTAAAGGATGAATCTAGTTTAGACAATTTGGATGGGGAGCCGAGTAAGAGTAGTTCGGTTTTATTGTCGCTTAAACATAAACCATGTTTAGCCATCCATATTTGTACAACGCTATAGATGTCAGTCAATGTTTTGCTGTCTGCAACGTAGTCACCAGTGATAGGGATGAGTAGCTGGGTGTCGTCCGCATAATTTGTATATGTGACACCCAGATGGTCAAGTATATCAAAAAGAGGCTTGATAAATACGTTGTAGAGCATCAGTGACACGCATGATCCTTGTGGGACACCACAGGAGACTGGCGAGGGTAGGGCTGAGGCAGATGGAGCAAAGACCCTCATGGATCTATTACTGAGGAACGATTTGATCCAGGAGTTAGCTTGGTCAGAGAAATGTGCAGCAGATGACAGATGATTGCATAGTATATCATGGTTCACCAGGTCAAATGCCGCAGATAGATCAAGTAGTAAGAGCCGGGCAGATTTATCTTTGTCTTTTAGAACCTGGATCTGTTTCTTTAGGTCAATAAGTGCTGTCTCTGTCCCATATCTAGGTCTAAAGCATGATTGTCTTAGACCTAGTACGTTATTTGTTTCCAAATATTGCTGAATATGGAGATAAGCTGCTTGATCCAGTATTTTCAGCAGGAAAGGGACAGTAGTAATTGGGCGATAGTTAGATGGGTTGTTAGGGTCCAACATAGGCTTTTTTAGGAGTGGTAGTACCCATGCATCTTTCAAACTGGTGGGCATGGTACTAGAGGCAAATGAGGCATTGATAAATGCAGTAATAAAAGGAGCGAATGCAGTTACAGCTTCTTTGATAAACTTAGGTGGGCAGACATCACCTTTGCAGTTGGATGGTTTGAGCTTGAATATGATCAGCTCTACTTCTTTGGTAGATAAAGGTTTAAATTTGAATTGTGGCGATGCAATAGTGGATGTCCTTAATACAGAGGTCAGATATAGGGGTGGGCGACTCAAGTTCTTTTAGAATGTTGAACAATTCCTTAGTGCTCGAGTTAGCTTTGGATATACGATCATTGAAGTTATCTTTTTTGGCTTGGACAATGGCTGTTTTATAGTGAATGAATAATAATAATAATAATTATAATGAAGCCGCAATGAATATGTCTTTATTTTGTGTGGAAGGGGAGTTTTTCCAGTTAGTTTCTGCAGTATGTTTCTCTTTCCTAAGAGTCTTTAAGTGAGGTGTATACCATTTGTTAATAGGGGCACGTGGTTTAGATTTCTGTAATTTGAGAGGGGCTATTGTGTTAATAGCTTTGAGGATGGTCTCATTGTATAGATTCACTAAGTTAGAAGGGTCCGAATGGGTGATATTAGGATGAGTTATTGGGCGTAGTAAAGGTAACACATTTTCTAAGGTAAGGTTACGTTTACTTCTTGTCATTAAAGCCAGAGCTTTAATAGGTATAGTGGGGGTTACGGCCTTGTCAATGGTGAAAGTAATTAGGTGATGGTCAGTCCAGGCGCATGCTGTGTTGGTCAGTATCTTGATGGTACAGTTAAGGTCCGCTAACCAATCTAGAGTGCGGCCTTTGATGTGCGTTGGGCTAGCTATGCGATGTGTAAACCCAAGCTCAGACAAGGTATCCTTAAGGGTGGATGCTTTTGTATCTTTTGGATCATCAAGGCCTGGGTTAAAATCGCCTAGGATTATAACTTGGGACTTACATTTCGTGTTGTTGGACAGTAGTTGAGATATGTCATTTTCGAAGGTAGTGGTGCCGACGGGAGGACAGTAGATTAAGTGCATTGTAATGGTGGCTGTGGCAGATGTGCATATTTTGACAGTAAGTATTTCAGCAGATGGTAGGTGGTGTTTGTTGATCATTCTTAATTCTAGCACCGTTTTATAGATGAGAGCCACCCCACCTCCTTTCAGGTTTGAATCTCTGTCTGCGTGTAGGATGGAGTAGTTGTCAGGTGAGGTTAAGGCTAGAGCAGGGCCTGACGTAGGATTCAGCCAGGTTTCTGTTATAGCAATGATGTCAAGGTCATGGACCGTCAAGATGTCATGTATGTCTAGAGCATGCGCTTGGATAGACCTCGCGTTGATGAGCCCTACTTTAATGACATTAGGGACGTTTTTAGCGGAAGGTGCTGACAATTTACATTTGTTTATTGTTTTAGGGATTTTGCCTGGGGCAAAGTTTTTTACAAGACCTGTTTTGTTGTTAACAATCCCATTTGGTTTCAGATATCGTTGAGTTCTGGAGCCGAGTCTCCAGTTTCTCTGTGGAGCAGGGCAAGGTCTAGAAGTGTTATTTATGGGTGGGCAGCTAGGTGCTGGGTGTAAGGTCATAGAGAGATCATGTAAAGGGCAAACCTTAATTTTGGAGGTTTGGGGAGTAACTTTGACGGGAGAGGCACATGGGTCTTGGTTGGTGCATGGTAATGGGAGACTTGTTATCACATGTGATGTCATGTTGATGCTTGGTAGTGGGAGACATGTTAGCACATGAGATGGCATTTTAATACAAGGTTTTAGGAATTTAGTAGGCTGGATGTCCATCGAGGATGGCAGATTGGTTGTCATTGCTAGATTGATGGTAGGCATATTGTGGTGTGGATGGGATTACATATTTAAGTGGGGAACAGTTGTCTTGAGGGTTGAAGTAATTATAGTCAGGCCGTTAATAATGCTCAGGAGGCTTAGGAATAATATAGGTTGTGAGATCCTTTTATCTGCTAATAGCGTGTATGTTATGACATAGGATTTTAGGCATGAGTTGGAGAGCATTAAAGTGTGGTGAAGGGCTGGATTTGGATCCAACTACCTGATTTGATCCTTAGCCTAGTGCTACACTACCTATGTATTTGGATGTAACTACTTGACTTGTCCCTTAGCCTTGTGCTACGCTACCTATGTATTTTGCTGTAACTACCTGACGTGTCCCTTAGTCTTGTGCTACACTACCTATGTATTTGGCTGTTACTACCTGATTTGACCATTAGCCTAATGCTACCCTACATATGTATTTGGCTGCAAGTACCTGATTTGGCCCTTAGCCATGCTATCCATGTATTTGGCTGCAATGTACCTGATTTAACCCTTAGCCTAGTGCTATGCTACCTGTGTATTTGGATGTAACTACTTGACTTGTCCTTTAGCCTTGTGCTATGCTACCTATATATTTGGCTGTAACTACCTGACGTGTCCCTTAGTTGTGTGCTACACTACCTATGTATTTGGCTGTAACTGCTTGATTTGACCATTAGCCTAGTGCTACGCTACCTATGTATTTCGATGTAACTACTTAACTTGTCCCATAGCCTTGTGCTATGCTACCTATGTATTTGGCTGTAACTACCTGACGTGTCCCTTAACCTTGTGCTACGCTACCTATGTATTTGGCTGTAAATATCTGATTTGACCCCTAGCCTATTGCTACGCTACCTATGTATTTTGGCTGCAACTACCTTATTTGACCATTAGCTTAGTGCTACCCATGTAACTAATCTTCTGTACCACACCGTGATACCCTTGGGTCTAGGCGTTACAAAAATAATAAAATAACATAAGTCTGGCAGGATAATGTACCAGACTTGGCGCTACGGTTTTGAATTGAAGACGAGAAGAAGGGGAAGAGACTCACCCATTTGATAGTGAGGAACTATACTTAAAGAGTCCCTCGTGTTTTCACACCACAAACTGAACTTGACCAGGGCTGTCTCCAGAATGAGGGAAGCGTCCCTCTGGATCAAGAAGACGCACAGTTTTCTTTAGTTTAGTGTAAGGGACAGAAATAGGTTTGGACACAAGATGGTGGACATTTTATTTTACAAGACATCCTGACCGAGTCCTTAGTGTTTTTGTTGAGGTAGGGCAACCCCTCATAGAAATAGGGAAAGATAGGTTTATGCTTTTCTTTACTTTTATAATAAAAGTCTTTGCCAACAAGCATGCCCCCACTGTGTCAGACTCATGCTTCTGCACCCTTACAATAGCCGCCGGTTCCCTGGGGCTTTCTCTATTTCTCTTTTTTTTGTTCTGAGTGAAGACTTGCACAGTGGAACGTCAAAGGTCCGTCCTTTCTGTTTGACTTGTATTCTGTATTCTTTACATGGTTTTCTTCGTCTCATTATAACACAAGTTTTCCTTCACAGGTACAATTAAAGTATTTGGACTACAATAACAAATTCAGATTTGTTCTTCATGTCTTTCTTCAGATGTACTTAAAGTTGTGTTAGTGATATGTAGCTCAGCGAGTTCCTCACAAGAACTGAAGTCTTTGTCCGCGGAGGGAGAATCTCCCCCAGTGAGGTCCTGCTTGCCTTTACCCCTAGGAAGTGTATTGCGTAGCAGGCTTTCACCCCTGACCTGAGAGGGAAAGGCTTCCCCTTGGGGAGACATGACAGAATCCTGCGATTCAGCACAACGGGGATGGAAAACCTCCCTGCATGGGTAAATGCTGCAACCTCTAGTTAGTGTGATTGCCACTTTCAGGTGTTGGACTCTTTGCTGGTGTCTCATATGCAAGACAAGTATGGTCCGTCTACAGTCTCAGAGCGTGTAGGACCTCATATGCAGGATAAATACCCTAAGTGAACCCCTCCAATACAGGCAGAAATCATTGCTGTCTGGCACAAGCTAGCATAAATTGTTGTTGAAATATCAGCATCTCCCCAGCAAGTGCCAAGTGAGAATGTTTTACAGATGCTTGGGGGATAGTGATAAAAAAGGGCATGTTTGTTGACAGCAAGTGTCCACAGAATGACTATTTTTAAAACTGAACCATTATAGGGGCGCTTGAGAGCCCGAGCAAGATGGCCACTGGGAGAACGAGCTCTTAATGTGACGAGCGATAATCTTTGAATGATTCCCACATAGCAGTATCGTTTCTTGGCAGGGTCAGCCGCAGGGTGTGCTTAAGTGTGTGGGGCAACACCGGTAAAGAATTGGGGGCTCGTAGGTAATGAAGGGAGGTTAGTTGACAATAGAGGAAGTATAGAAAAAAAAGAAAGAAGAATGCAAGGATGAGGAGTGTGAAGGCGAAGCAGGAAAAGGAAGAGTAAGACAGAAAGAAGTGAAGGACTTAATAACAGAGGAGAAGGAAGTGGCAGATGCACATAAGAAAAATAAAAAGCAGAGATGTCCATATATGGGGTAGCAAAGCCTCTAGGGTTGCACCTCACATTGGTTACAAAAAGAACACATTTGGAGGGGATAATGTGTTGAGATATTTAAGTTGTTACACAGAGAAGCAAGATGTAAGAAAGGGTTAAAGGAAGAAGAATGGGAAATTAGCTAGGAGACCTAGAGTACCAACGAACATTGAGAACTGGACATCTGCTTTCCTCATATATGCCAGCATATACTGTGAAATGTTCCCTGAGCGGAGCGTGGGGCTATTAAAATACATGGATGAGGTTAGGAAGGCGCAGATACATTTTGGAGGGTTTACTTGTTTAAAATACGATGAGGGGTTCAGGTCACGGATGGCAGAGGATGAAGGTGAAGATTGGGGAGAAATTGTTGCAGAGCCATGGCTGCAGTCGATGGCTCCCACGAGGTCAGTGGCGGGCACACACACGGCAAGTGGGCTGACAGTGCCACGTGTGCCCTTTCAAGGAAAGCCCATCCAAAGAGGAATGGGGTATCAGAGAGGGGGATATGGTGGTGAGAGAGCGTGCTGGGTTTACAACAGAGTGGCATGTTCCAAAGATGGGACAGGGACAGGAGAACGGGATGACGTGCAACGTCGGACCTCACTGATTGGACAGTGGGACAGCGTTGCACGTCATCCAGATGAAAACTCCCTTCTGTGGAGAATTCAAAAGGGGAAAGACGCAATGGCCCGCCCACCCGACCCTGTGGGAATTTGAATGAGGGGTGGTTTGATTTATGGCAGGGATGGTTGTTCAATATGTGTGTGACTTGACAAGTACCCTTGGCTGAGTTTCCCCTGTACCCACGTTCTCCTCACCTGAGCTTTCCGAGTCAATGGTTCCTTGCAGTCCTCGATGTGCCAGGTAGTCTCTCTCCTTTTTCTGGTGCGTGTGCTTGTCACAGGGAGAAGCCACTGTGGCCGCTGGGTGAGAACAGCGGCACAGTGACCTCCTTTCCGGGACCAAGCCAGAAAATGCAGGGAAAAACCCGCAAAGGGGAAAAAACCCTGATAAGAGGTGCCAAGACTTGTCGGTGAAGGCCAGTTGTTCCCAGATGAAAAGAAGGAAGCGAAGGATCTCCAACAACTGACGGAGGCAATAAATGTCCAAGTCCAACAATAGCGGTAGGCCTGAAGCGCAGGCGGAGAAGGCAGCGGCTGAGGAGGCTGCAGTGGAGGTCGATAATGTTCCAGAAAAGCACTGCGGAGGAGCACAGAAGGAACCCTCACGCTGACTAGACCAATAAGAGCAAGGTGAGGGAACAGGAGAAAAAGTGAGAGAGAGAGAGAGAGAGAGAGGGAGAGAGAGAGAGAGAGAGAGAGAGAGAGAGAGAGAGAGAGAGAGAGAGAGCGAGAGAAAGAGAAAGAGAGAGCGCGAGAGCCCGCCGGAGAAAAAAGCACAGCTAGTGCCGCCCAGGGACGGCGGGCAAGAAGAAAAGGAAACAAGTACGGTGTTCTGAAAAGCCGGAACACCGGAGTAAAGTATCCAAGGGGAATAATCCCCTGAGAAATTCCAAAGCGGGGTGCAGAGGAAGAGCGAAGGACCCAGAGTCGAAAAGTAAACAACAGAGGAGGGTTGCAACGCAACGACCTGCCGGGAGGCGGGGATTTAAATACTCCCGGCAGCGTCGCGTTCCGCGTTCGGAGCTGCGGAGCGAAACACAGAAAAAGGACTAAAGTAATCCTCCTCTACGTCCTCTCAAACTGCAACGCGGAAGAAATCGCCAGTCGTGGTGATGACCGCGACTGCGAGTGACAGTATGCCCCCCCTTAGAGTGCAACCACCCGGGCTTACCCGGGTGCAAGCGATGGAACCTAGCCAACAGCTGAGGGGCATGGACTTGAGAAGCAGGCTCCCAGGAATCCTCCGATACCGGGTAGCCCTTCCATGACAGGAGGTATTCCAACCGGCCACGAAGAAATCTAGAATCGCGGATGGCAGAAACTTCGTATTCCTCCTGGTTGGCAGCAGTGACAGGAAGATTCCGGTTGAGAGGCCGGTGATGTGGATCAGAGTAGTAGGGCTTAAGAAGAGAGGTGTGAAAGACAGGGTGTATGCGTCTGAGAGATGGAGAGAGTATTAGACGGTAGGCAACAGGATTGACCTTGGAGAGGATGGGGAAAGGTCCCAAGAACCGCGGAGACAGTTTAGAAGGTCTTGTCCATCTGGGAAGGAATCTGGTAGATAACCACACCTTGTCCCCGGGTTTCCATGAAGGTGCTTCCCTGCGGTGTTTGTCGGCTTCAGTCTTATTCCGCTGTCTACAAACCTTCAAGCTTAGCAATGCACTGTCCCTGGCCTCCTTGACATCTCTTAGCACCTCTTCTGCAGTCGGAGAGTTAGAGAACCTGGGCACCTCGGGCATTAGATAACGCGGGTGAACACCGTAGGTACAAAAAAAAGGGGATAGGCCTGTGGCAGTGTGCCTGGAGTTGTTGTAGACGAATTCTGCAGTAGGGAGTAGAGAAACCCAATTATCTTGACGCTGGGATATAAAGCATCGCAAGTACTGCTCTAAGGTTGCGTTGAGTCGCTCCGTTTGGCCGTTCGTCTGTGGGTGAAACCCAGAGGAAAGGGCCCTTTCCACTCCCAAACGAGAACACAAAGCTGTCCAGAATTTGGAAATGTACTGGCTTCCTCGATCGGATATTATCTTGTCGGGGAGGCCATGAAGCTTGAAGATATCTCGGGCAAACGTCTCTGCCATCTTGGTGGCAGAGGGAAGTCCAGGAAGAGGAGAAAAATGGGCTAACTTGCTTAGAGAGTCCACCGTAACCATGATACATGTGCATGACTCAGACTCAGGAAGCTCCACTATGAAGTCCGTGGAGATGAGTCCCCATGGGCGAGTTGGTATCTCCACTTGGGTGAGAAGTCCTAGGGGCTTCCCCGAGGCATATTTGATTCTGGCACAAGTTGGGCAGGTCTTTACGTAGTTGAACACGTCTCTCCTGATGTTGGGCCAAAGGAATGACCTCGAGATAAGTTCCATCGTACCATTTCCGCTTCTGTGTCCGCCTAGACGAGAGTCGTGACACCATTTAAGGATCTTCCGGCGCAACGACCCTTCAGGGATTTACCACCTCTTCTTGTAGAAGACCCAACCGTCCTTGATTTGGAAAGGGGAATCAGCTGAAAAAGAGATATGAGGAGCCTCTTGCGCAACAGCAGCCTTGACCTCCTGAAGAAAAGAACTCACCATGGCTAGGATCCGATTTCTGTGGAACATTGGCTCAGACTTGACAGCTACCGTTTCCAAGTGGGAATCCTTGCGAGACAAAGCGTCAGCCAGACGGTTGAGAGACCCAGGGATGTACGTGATCTGGAAGTCGTACTGCGAAAACAGGTAGGCCCATCTGGCTTGTCTGGAGTTTGAACATTCCATGTCCTGTAAAGCCTTTTGGTTCTTGTGATCGGTGCGAATGAGGAACCGATGGCGGGCACCCATGAGAAGGTGCCTCCATTCCTCACAAGCCAGTTTCATTGCTAACAATTCTTTCTCCAGAACCGAGTAGTTGAGTTGGCTGGGAGAAAGAGTCTTGGAGAGATAGGCGACAGGATGCTCCACCTTGTTAAAGGACTGAAGCAACACTGCTCCGACAGCTATGGCAGAGGCGTCTGTCTCCAGAATAAATGGAAGAGTTTGGTTGGGATGCTGCAGAATCGGGGCAGAGCAGAAAAGGGTTTTTAGATAACAGAAACTCTTTTCCGCCTCAGTAGACCAGGAAAAAGGATAGGCCGTCTTCTTGAGTAGGCGGGTGATGGGGTATACCACCTCCGAAAAGTTAGGAATGAATCTCCTGTAGTAATTCGAAAGACCCAGGAACCTCTGGATCTCCCGGACGGAGGTCGGGGCCGGCCAGTCAAGAATAACGTGTACCTTGTCAGGATCCATGGCTATCCCTCCTTCTGATAGAACATATCCCAGATAATGTACCGATAGTACAGCGAATCTGCATTTCTCCTCTTTGACCAGTAGATTGTTCACCTTAAGACGCTCCAAAACTCGTCGTACTTGTGTGATGTGTTCTCTCATGTTAGGGGAAAAAACCAAGATATCATCTAAATAGATGATAACCGAGATAGAAAGCATGTCAGAGAACATCCGATCCATAAACCTCTGAAACACCGCTGGGGCGTTCACCAAACCGAACGGCATAACCTTATACTCAAATAGGCCCAGGGGAGTACGAAACGCGGTTTTCCATTCGTCACCCTTGGCAATCCACAACAGATGGTATGCGTTGCGAAGATCCAGTTTGATATATACTCGAGCACCTTGCACCGCCTCAATAATGTCCGTAATAAGGGGCATTGGATACCGGTCACGGACCGTCACTGTATTCAGGCCCCTGTAGTCAATGCAGGGTCTAAGATCGGTGGAATCTCTCTTTTTAATGAAAAACAAAGGGGCTCCTGCTGGAGACTCTGAAGGTTGAATGAGACCATTTTCCATGTTGGTATCCAAGTATCTCCGTAAGACTTGTCTCTCGGTTTGGGTGAGAGCGAACATCCGTCCAAACGGAACCAAGGCATTGGGCTCCAGATCGATAGTGCAGTCCTCTGGCCGATGGGGTGGAAGTCTGGCATGGAGGCACTCCTGAAATACCTCAGAGAAGCCAGAGCAGAAATTGGGTAAAGCATGGATACCAACATGGTTGTTGGAAAACACCTTGACTGGCTGCAGATCAGCTCGACCTTCCAGTAAAAAACAGTTGGTTGCGCAATACGGGGAACTGAAACTTATTTGATTTTCCGTCCAGTTGATCAGAGGATTGTGTCGACGGAGCCAAGTAATGCCCAATATGATGGGGAAATGGGCGGCCCTGATAATATCAAAACTCATGACTTCCTTATGTTGGTTAATCGTCAAGGAGAGATCTTCGGTGGTATGGGTGATGGGACCTGAGGACAAAGGTGAACCGTCCACACCTTCCACCTTCTGACCTTCTGCCCGGGGAATCCTACGGAGACCCACCTTGTCTGCCCACAGGGTGTCAACGAAGTTTCCTGCCGCGCCACAGTCTAATAGGGCCAGTGTCTCCACCTGATGTTTTCCGAGGTCGAGCTGTACTGGAATGACCATCAGCCTGGAGTCCTCCTTGGTTTCAGAGGAGGTCACTGACAGAGAGACATAGGGACGATGAAGATTGCTCAAAGACCCTCGGTCGCTTGTCCCTACTGACGCCGAGGGTAGTCGTTTCCCGACCTCTTATTGGACAGCTCTGTACAATCTCTGAGAAAATGTTGATCTGATCCGCAGTAGGCACACAGTCCTTTCTCTCTTCTGCGACGTCTTTCAGCTGCGGACAAGGGCGCCCTGGTGGCACCGATCTGCATGGGTTCTTCAGTAACGATGTTAGTAGAGCGACTAGGGAGAACGGGTACAGAGGGGTCTGTGATATGGCCAGGAATCCTTTGCTTCCGACGTTCAACTCTTCTCTCATGAAGGCGATACTCTATATGAAGTGCAGCAGAAAGTAGATCTGAGAAAGTAGGGGAACGAGGAGATCTGGCCAGCTCGTCTTTAATTTCCTCCTTCAGTCCTCTTCTGAAAATGGCATATTGTGCTGTCTCGGGCCATCCTGCTCCGGCTGCTAATGTCTTGAAAGAGGAAATATATGATAAAACGTCTAGCGAGCCTTGCCTGACATCCAACAGATCTTCGCAGGCTGTGAAGGAGAGCTCTGGTCGTTCAAAGGCCTGTTTGAGAAGATTCTGAAACCCCGAATAGTCTTGCAAAATGGCGTTTCCACTAGTCACCAATGGGGTGGCCCAGGACAGAGCGTTTCCAGTCATGTTGGATATTAGGAAACCTACCCGGGCCTGATCCGTAGCAAAGGTACGAGGTCTGAATGTGAAATGAACCAGGCTTGCTTCAAGAAACTCCTTCACCTTCTTGGGGGAGCCATCAAACTTCCCAGAGGACAGCGCCATGGGTGGCAATTCCGAGGGAGTCGGTTCCCTAGCCGTAACCATTTGTTTAAGCAAAGCGTTTTCAGTCTTGACCCCTTGTAGCTCCTGGGACATAGCTTGAAAAGCCTTCCACAGCTCTTGGACCTGTTCCTCAGCTGACATCGTGATACTCTTTGGCGTTGCAATCTGTGACTTGACAAGTACCCTTGGCTGAGTTTCCCCTGTACCCACGTTCTCCTCACCTGAGCTTTCCGAGTCAATGGTTCCTTGCAGTCCTCGATGTGCCAGGTAGTCTCTCTCCTTTTTCTGGTGCGTGTGCTTGTCACGGGGAGAAGCCACTGTGGCCGCTGGGTGAGAACAGCGGCACAGTGACCTCCTTTCCGGGACCAAGCCAGAAAATGAAGGGAAAAACCCGCAAAGGGGAAAAAACCCTGATAAGAGGTGCCAAGACTTGTCGGTGAAGGCCAGTTGTTCCCAGATGAAAAGAAGGAAGCGAAGGATCTCCAACAACTGACGGAGGCAATAAATGTCCAAGTCCAACAATAGCGGTAGGCCTGAAGCGCAGGCGGAGAAGGCAGCGGCTGAGCAGGCTGCAGTGGAGGTCGATAATGTTCCAGAAAAGCACTGCGGAGGAGCACGGAAGGAACCCTCACGCTGACTGGACCAATAAGAGCAAGGTGAGGGAACAGGAGAAAAAGTGAGAGAGAGAGAGAGAGAGAGAGGGAGAGAGAGAGAGAGAGAGAGAGAGAGAACGAGAGAGAGAGAGAGAGAGAGAGAAAGAGAAAGAGAGAGCGCGAGAGCCCGCCGGAGAAAAAAGCACAGCTAGTGCCGCCCAGGGACGGCGGCGAAGAAGAAAAGGAAACAAGTACGGTGTTCTGAAAAGCCGGAACACCGGAGTAAAGTATCCAAGGGGAAAAATCCCCTGAGAAATTCCAAAGCGGGGTGCAGAGGAAGAGCGAAGGACCCAGAGTCGAAAAGTAAACAACAGAGGAGGGTTGCAACGCAACGACCTGCCGGGAGGCGGGGATTTAAATACTCCCGGCAGCGTCGCGTTCCGCGTTCGGAGCTGCGGAGCGAAACACAGAAAAAGGACTAAAGTAATCCTCCTCTACGTCCTCTCAAACTCCAACGCGGAAGAAATCGCCAGTCGTGGTGATGACCGCGACTGCGAGTGACAATGTGATAAATGTTTTTGGACATGAGATTTATGGTGTTAGCGTTCATACTGCATGCCTGTTATATATAAATAAATAAAAATGTGGGTAGGTGACTCTAAGGCAAGGTTCCAGAACAGAGTATCGAGAGCCGAAAAACAATAGGAAAGGTTAACAATAGCTGAAGTGGTTTTAAAGGTTACAATAAGAGAGCAGAATGGGATGAAAAATAAATGAAAAGAGAACACATATACTTGGTCCTAGAGCGGGCAGGTATGAACAAGAGAAAGAAAGAAAAAAGCAGAAAGAAGAGAGAGCGAGCAAGTAGAGATAAAAAGTGGGGAATAAGAAGGAAGAGCCGAAAGAAAGAAACAAAGTACAAGCAAAGATAGGGGAGGGGAAGAGAAAGATGATAACGATGAAGGAGGGGATTTGTTGTTAAGTTATGTAATATGTTAATGATTGTAAGCGGCCCTGCTTTGATTAAAAGCAGCCTTTCATCTAAAAGAAACGAAGTTAGAGTTTGTATTCAGTAACCACTCTCTCCATCACTGCACTGCCTTACAAAAATGAAAGGCACACTCCAGCCCCCTCCCCACAGATGCAAGCGAACATATAACAACGTTATGTGTTCTTTCACATCCGAGGGGAGAGGACTGATGCGCACACTTGATGTTTGTTAGACAGAGAGGCGAGGGAAGCCTTTTCTGAAACTAGCAGTGAGAAAGGGTGTTTCACGTTAGCTCATGATGTGTGCATGCATGTGTGCAAGGAGTGTATGTAATGTATGTATGAACGAGTGTGTGTGAATGAGTGTATGATGGATGGAGCTGGGTGCACATAGAAATGTGCGAGTGTATGGTCAATGGGATGTTTAAATGAGTGAGTGAATGTGTAATTGTGTGTGTGTATATATATATATATATATATGTATTCGCTTATGTGTAATGCTGGACCGAGGACCGGATTCTGGCGGATAGAGAGTGGGAGGTCGGGACGTGTGGTGGTTGGTAGGAGAGGGACGGGTGGGGAGAGGGGGATAGGATATGTGGGCTTCCCGCCAGACAACCCTTGGGGTAGAGCAGAGGGGGCGGAGCCGCTATGTTTGCCCCTGTTTCTAAAGTGGTCCTGCCCATAACCAGTTACCGCCCCCCCCATCCCAAATGTAGGTTTCGTTGCACTCCTGGCTGGACTATTTACCCAAATAACAAGTTTGCTTTAGCACTTGGGGGATGGGCTGAAATGCTACTGTAAAACAACACTTTTACAAGCAGCATTCCCAGCAAACGGCCCCTCTCTGTTCATCGGATGATAGGAAAGCAACTTGTTGGGCTGAGAGGGCCTCATCTTCAAACGCTGACCCATTTACTCGGCAGTTCCGTTACAACTTTGTGCCAAATAAATTCTTCTCCTCCCCCTCGAACACCCTCCTCCATTTTTGCAGATGAAAGTGATTAGGCAGCGCCAGCTGTTGCTGATTTGTTCATGTTTGGATGCACAAAAAAGGGCGAGCCTTGTAGAACACAAAAGCTAAATAGAAAACATCTTGACGACGCACCCCACTGCTTACGACACTTGCATTCCAATAAACACACATCATCCTTTTGGCGGGGCGATGCCTGCATGCTTGGAGTATGCGCAATCCACACTGTGTACACCAGGCCAAAGAAGAGAAGGCGCTGAAGGGCCATACAGCCAGGACCTTCACCTGATGCCAGAAGATATTGGATGCCATGTTAGTAGCGTGTACAGAACGTTTACTGCCATCAGGATGCTGGTGGTTGCTGTGGGCAACAGGGGGATGAGAGAGGAGGGACCGAGAAAATGGTAAGGAAGTTATAGGGGAGAGGGAATGTGTTGTCATCAGTAGTGGCTGGTGATTTTTCGCACTGGAGGCATGCATGTTTCCCACTTAGTAGGTGAGCTGGCGAGCATAGGGGCAGCCCAGAGCAAACATTTTATGGGTGTAGGGGAGATTCCACCAGTGCTGGCCTTGATGGCGGCAGCGTCCTGGGCGGTTTAAGAAAAATGTGGTGCACCCCCTGCACACCCCAGGTCAATGCAGGGGGGGGCTATTGTTTTAACTCCCCTCTCCGGCACCTGAGCAGGGAGTTAATCACTAGAATAGAAATCCACCTCACTCCCGCATGGGAGCAGGGAGGCAATCATCTCAGTAGGGTGCTGATGCAAAAGCATCAGCACCCTATTGTTATTAAATGCGCGCCACAGGCGCATTTAATAACAATGAGGCGTTTGCTGCACCTTCTCCCACTACGCCAGCTCGGGGGTGCCCTTGAAAGACTCCCCCGAGCTGGTGTGGGGGGGGGGTTTAATGGCGCCCCGGGCAGTCACCCGGCCCACCCCGCCCTAAGGACGACCCGCGATTCCACCTCTAAGATTTGTGTAATAAAGTAATGGATTAAACAGTGCATTTTACACCCCCATTTTTGTGAAACACTGGGCAAAAGGTCACACAATTTACTATCAATTCTGTAGGATAATGTAGCTTTGTCTGCCTGTTGAGTGAATGGTGCATGCTGGTGTATTGGTGTGTGTGTGTTGTCAGTAGTGTGTGGTGAGAGTGTTCCCAGAATGTCAGTTGCCGCAGATGGTAGGGATGTTTCATCCGGTGGGTTTGTGCTCTAATGTAATGTAACTGTATTTATTAAGCGCAAAACCAATGCCCGAAGGCATCTGGGTGCTGGCAGCAACCAATGAAATCAACTAAAAAAATACCACAAATCAGAACAGAAAAGGTTTAAGAATTTTTCGAAAATTAAAATAATCAGAGATCTCTCGCAGATGACCAGGGAGAGAACTCCACAACACCGGGGCCAGGACTGAAAAAGATCACCCTCCAGCCTGTGCCTTACGGAAGCGCAGAACTTCCAAAATATTTTGAGAAGCCGATCGCAAATTTTGTAAAGCAACATAGCAATTAAGTTTAGATCGAAGAAAAGCGGGACCAGAAAGATGGACAGCCCGGTGTGCAATGCAAAGAACCTTACATTTAAGCAGCTTCTCACCAGGAGCCAGTGAAGCTCAGCCAGCAAAGCAGCTGAGTCCGAAAACCTAAGTGCATCCAGCGCTACACATGCATCAACATTTTGTCAAATCTGGACTAAGAAATCAGGTTGTCCAAGATAAATGCCATTACAGTAGTCCACAGAACCCATGATAGAAGCAGTAACTGCTGCAGAACTAACATGCAATTAAATACAGGGAAGGATCTTCCTTAAAAGTGTATTTTTACAGTAGCCCGCATTGCAGACAGATACAATCTGTGTTTCTCTAGAACCAGAAGGAAGAAGCTTAACCCCTAGACTAGTAACAACCATACTAGGAGCCGGACAGGGTCCCAAAGCATCTGGCCAAACGTTTTAGTGCCAAGAGGGATGAGAATCCAAAGAATCAACTACTAAAATCTCTGTTTTCTCCCCATTCAGCCTCAGCCATTTCCTAGACATCCATCCACCAATCTCCCATAGATACTCTTTGAGTTTAGAGGGAGGATCAGAGACCAGAGAATCGTGCCAAAAAGCCTGCTGAGTATCATCGACATAAGTATAGAAACGTAGACCGTGGGAAGAAATAAGATCCGCCGGAGGGCGTAAATAAAGACTAAAAAGGAGGGTGGATAGAGACGATCTCTGGGAAATACCACAGGAGATAGAGGATGGCGCTGAACAAAATGGAAATAAAGAAAGTCTGTTTATGATCTGACAAAAAAGAAGCGAACCAGGCTAACAGTGAGCAAGAACAACCAACCTTTTCCAAACATTGAAGAAGGCTCCCATGATCAATAGTATCGAAGGCTGTATGCAATCTCCCGCTTCTAACTACTTTCCTGTAACTGCGCCTTCAAATAAAGCCACTTTTTATACATCTACGGAGTGCCACCTGGTTCCTGAGCTGCTTCATTACTTACCGCACAGGCAGGATACCTCAACTGGCAATGTGTGATGCGTGGATGCTGTGAAGTGACAACTTGGCACCAACCGCCTCTAGAACTAATATATCATCTGTGCCTACTCCCCAAGACTATGGAACCTCTTCACCGTCGGCATCAGAATGGCCCCCACGCTCCTACAATTCAGAAAAGAACTACTCTAGACCCACCTCTTCAAGGAGTCTCTCCTCCTCAACACCTAAGCCATCAGGTCGCCCCTCATGCCACCTTATTCTCTAGACGCCGCCCGTCCCCTCTCCTTCCCGCCACATGGTACAGCTGTACCCCTCCTCTGTGCCCCTCTGTATCCTACCCTCGTGGTATATCTGTTCTATTGTTAACACTGAAAAGCGCTCCGTTAGGCATCTGTAATCTTGTACACACTTTAAAGTGCTCCGTTATGCATCTGTATTGGTGTATACCTTTGCAAAGCACTTTGTTGCTTCTCGAAGCCAAGTCCGCGCTCAGTAAATACCATAATAGTAGTAATAACAATAATCATCGGTAGTTGTCTGCTATGAAGGTGGACTGTGGCATCAGCTTTCTGTATCATTTCAAAGTGAGTCCAGAAGTCTAGGAGTGGGTATGTGGGCAGTTTATGTCAGGTAGACAGCCTCTGGGGCAATCTTTCATGATCTAAGCTTACCAGATCCGAGAAGAGGTTGTGCTCCATACTGCAGGGACCGACCATGTACATCTAAGAGTTGCTACTACTGAAATGGAAATCCTTCATTTTGGAAGAAGCCTGTGCTACTAATGTGCCATTGGAGTCCTCCTGAGCAGGTTCTCCCGGAGCATGACCAGGATTGAGTAAGGGGCATGAATGTTGTGTCTCCCTGTTACCCTATTATTTTATCCTATGGGTGTTTGCTAGAGGATAGGGACTTGTGAGCTCCCGAGCCTGCCCTAGTGTTAGGGTGAGTTCCATCAATTACTGTAGCAATGTGGTGTGGCCCTGGGAGGCCGTCACAGTCCTGCGTACTACACGGAGCGCACAGATCTCTACCTGAGGTTTCAGTCCCAGCCCGAGTTATCCATGTGATGAAACCTGGTTTCTGCTGTTGTTTTCCTGGTGCATGGGCCGCAGAGATTGTCTTTATGGATTTCTAATCTGATTGGGTCTACCTCTAGGCTTGACACATATATAGATATTGCTACTCTTGGTGTTCCACGTGGCCCAGAGTGAGTTCGGGGAGGTGCCCCTGTGCCTGCACCCATCAGACCTTCGAATTATACCCAAACAGTGGTCGAAATTGCCATTGCACAAACGGATGTTCCATCCACCAGCAAACGGTTTCGTGCCTGCCCTGATGAAGGCCAGGTTCTTCCATAAGAACCATTTACCCCGGTTGGCCGAAACTTGAGTTGGTATTACTATTTGCGGATTAATTCTATGTGATATTGTTTCTGTGGTGAAATGATGTCCCTAGGCGTCAGTTCAACACAACGCCAGATGTTTAAGTATTGGTGCATAACCCAAAAATAGTGTAGCGCCAGCTGGGATATATTTACCAGCATTTGAACATGTTTAGTTTTCTTTACACTGTATGATTTAACTGGTTGTTTTTTAATAGGAACTATCATGATGAAGTGTGTTTGAGTTACATATGATGATGAGTGTTTGAAGTTGTGAGTCTGGCGGATGTGTGAGTGTGTGTCTCTCTGCGGGTAACACACGTTTTTGTTATTTACTGATCTTTATGAAGTATATTTAGTTACATACTAATTAATTGTTTCACATGTTTGCGTCTCATTTGTACATTTGTTTTGGATTTGTAGATAGAATCTTTCACGTTTTGCAATTGGTTTGAATGTATCATTTATGTCTTTTCCTTTTGTATAAAAAACGAATACAATTAACTATGTTTACTTTTGTGCGATTTCTGTTAGAATGGTCTTTCTTATTTAATTATTTATCATGTTATTTTCTCTGTACGCATTTGCAAACATTTAGAAATTGACCCCTGGGGTCTTTCTCTCTTGGTATGTTTTTTTATTCCCATTGAGCCCTGCTGCGAAAACTGTATGCATGGGATGACCTCATTTTTTGTTGTGTTGCCCTGCAGCAGGACATGACTTCAGCATTGCAGTTTCCCCAAGTCATCAGGTGGTAGAGCCTAGGAAGAGGTCCTAGCAACGTTTTGCTGCCAGTGTTCACTGTGGTGGAGAGGGATCAGCGCCAGGGCTAATCCAAGGGAGACGTTGGGAGACATTCTGGAGGATACAGTGTCAGCGCTTGCTTAAACCCTGAGTGAGGCCCTTAGGCAGTCGACATTTCAGAGCCCCCCCTCGCATGGCCCCTAGGCAGTCGAGATTTAGGAGACCCCCTTGCATGGCCCCTAGGCAGTCAATATTTTGGGGCCCCACTCACAAATTCTCTCCTAACGCGTTTTTAATTTTACCAACCAACAATTTTAATAAACCAATTCTATTACAGTCTGTACAGTCATTACACATACTTAGTTTGAACCAGATTTATTTACAAACTGACAGCTGCCAGATAATGAGCTTTTAAGAGGCACACTGTCACGTGACTCTGATGTCTCTGGTTTTTGTACTTTAAGTTGTTGATGGGTACATTACTAACATTAATACAGTATTTTCTCTATAGAGTGTTTAGTGCAGGGATCAAGTCAAGAAAGTGGGGGGACTCATCAATAAACGCAATGGGGTGTGGCGTCGCCTGAAATTGGCATATGAAGGTCAAATATGAACATTTCATAAAATTGGCTTTGCATAAATACCCAAATTGCACAGGACGAATGGCATTTGTCTTTCATAAAATCAACACACACACAAAACCAAGAGAGGATATTTTCTTCTAATAGTGTTTTTCAAAACGTTAAGAGGTGTGTGCATGTTTTAAACTCCAAGAACCAATACCAATGTTTTCCCTGGAAATTACAGTACCGAAATGGGAAATTTCACCTTTAGTTGTTTGTTATTTTTCATCATTTTATATAGTGCAGTGGTCAAGTGTCCGACCTGCAAACCTGATGACTGTGGTTCCATCCTCGAGGTTGGCTTTAATTCATAAATTCTAAGAGGGCTTTCAATGTTTCACATTTTAGCTGGGGGGGACTGGGTCCAACCTCTGAAAAAAGTGGGTGGACTCTGTCCACCCGCGTGTACCCTCGACTTGAGCCCTACTTTAATGTAAAATTTTCATTTCTTTGAGTTGATTCATTTTTTTCTATCTTCTGGAAACAATTTAAGAAAGCTTGATCGTAATTTTCTTTCAAGACCAAATCAATATTATTTTGATCTGCTGTTGCAGGGCCCCTGAAAGGAGTGGGGCCCATAGGATGGTGCCTTTTTTGCCTATTTGGTAATCCGGCACTGCACAGTGCTGTTGTGGGGTACTTTCCTCTGCCTGGACCCGGCAGAAAAACTGGTCTTTGTGTTGTGGCAGCTGCTTTCCAACTGGGATTTTGTGCAGGGAAGCTGGAAGCACTCTGTCTAATGTAGGGCATCCTTATGGCCATGACTGCAGGTTTAGTACCGAGCTCTTGTCGGCTCTGCATCCTTCCACATAATGATGATATCGGACCTGTGGCAGGCACCCTACATTCTGGCTAGCAGACTGGCTGGAAATGTGCAGCGCTGAATCTAAGGAAATTTGTTACTTTGCAAGAACGTTTGTTTCCAGAAGTACTTGTTACCGGCACTGCAAGTCTTGTGGGACTCTTGCCGTTTTGTTCTCACTTCCCGAGGAGGCGGGGCTCATTGGCGGTCACATGAGCTGTCACGTGACATTATCCAGCTAGAAAAAGCCACCCCAGCCACCCTTGCAGCGTTAAGCCCAGCCCGACTGCGGAGTAAAGGGCACTGCATTCTATGTGTGAAGAGCTGTTTTGCTGCTGTTTGACTCTGGGTGGCCCTGGTTCCTGGAGGTTATTTGGTAATTTGGTGTTTAATTAACCATGGTTGTAATACGTTCAGGCTACTGTTGTTTTTAGCTGGACATTGGGACGGTGGGACGGACTAACGCTGCTACTCAAGCCATCGGGCGTTCCCAAGGCAGTGCTAATATATTATATATATCCTTTTTTAACATGATATAGTGATTCTTGGGAAGTGTTGATTGTCATACAGATTTTAAGTACATTGTCTGTTTGTCCAGCCATTTTACATACAATTGTCTTTTACTTATTCCTTTTGGGGAACTCATATTCCCGTGTAAAGAAAGGTGCATATCGCCTAAGGAGTTTCACAGATAGTCATTGACTATATCGTAAGCAAGTGAAATTATGTCATTTACCTTGAAAACAGGTATGCCAGCAATAAATTTAACGTTAGTTAAAGATGGAGCAAAAGTAATTCATAACCCTGTGGTTAACACCACGGATACTCCATCAAAACAGCAAAAGAAAGATCCTGCGATGCGCATGGGTGATAAAAAAAATGGCGAATAAAGCCAGAAACCTTTCTGTCACCAAAGGATGCGATATTCGCCAATATTATAATTTGGGGGCTGCCACTGATGCAAGGGATAATAATTCAATCCAAATTAAAACTATGCATGGCAAACTTGCTAACCTCCATGAATTAAACACCCGTCTTGATTTTGAAGTAGCTGCCATTAAAAACAATGCTCAAACAATTGAGTGCACAAAGGGTGTAAGCATGATTTCAGACATTACTATGGAAAACGAAAGCAAACGTTGTTAGAATGATATTCAAGATCTAGGTAATAGACTTAGTACAATTGTTGAAAATTCACCCAAAGCATGTACTGTGGCTGCTCAGCATAGACTAAGGGAGGCCTTCACACGCATAATTGGTCTAGTTGATGAGGATGCTCTTAATTTTATGAACCTATCTGGTATGTCTTCTAGTGAAGTATGCGAGGCCAGGAACTCATTTTTCCATATGGGTTTCAACATCTATAGAGAAGAGTGTCAGGAAACAGGAGGTGAAAGGATGGGATTAAAAAAATGGGCTCTGCGTATTTTTGGATCAAACAATAGAGACCAAACTACACATAGAAATGAAAGATTTGACCATGCATAACAATCCATTACTAAAGAAAAAACCAACCTTGTATGCTGGAATACCCGGGGTTATAAACATTTCATCAATACTAATAGTTCAGAGCTCGATGGTTTTGATATTGTAGTATTACAGGAAACTTGGTTGGTTGATTCGCCCATCTGGAATGGATTTGATATAATGTTCGAACCTGCAATCTCACCACCTAGGGGTAGGCCTATGGCTGGTTTACTTGTAGCTATAAGAAAATCCAAAGGTTTTAAAATTGCAAATTTAAATTCTGCTACGCCCTTCATTCAATTCATCAAATTGTCAAGTGAGGTCCATACTTTTTTTCTAGTCAATATATATTGGGGGAAAGCTCATTTGTCATCAGAATGTTTCTTCGATCACCTAGAGGAAATCTTTTTGAGGATTGCATTAGAAAAAAATGTTAACTTTGTCCTAGTGATGGGAGACACTAACTTGCATTTGATGCTTCAAGATAAGAGAAAACTAACGAATGAGATAAGGTGGAATCAATGTATGGAAAATATGCAATTGGTTATGGTCAATGGTGCTGTGGAGGGTGATACCCCCTCTTTTCATAATGGTCTATTCGAGGCTACTATTGACTACATTTTTGTAAATAAAGCAATGATGAACATGATTCAGTCCCTGAATATAAGACCTAATACTAAAAGTGACCATCATCAACTTTGTTTAAAGTGGGAATTGGAGATTGAACCCTCGGTAAAGCATGGGGGAACTTATAATGGCAATATAATTGCCAATAATGCAAGAAATGGTCTGATAATTCCTTAATATGCTTTGATAAACACCTGGCTTGCAATTCAGGGAGGGACTATGTTTCCTCAATGGTTCAATATGTGTAAATTAAAAACTCTGTACAAGGTCAAAGCCATACACATACACATACATTTGATATAGAGGTGAAAGATAAAAAGTCAGAGTTACAACATCAAATTCGTATGTTAAAACATCTACCGAGGGAGGAAAGGATGCTAAAAACTAAACAACACCGTATGAGATATAGAAATTGGCAAAAAGGAAGGAAAGCATTGTGCTTTCAAAGAAATAGTGAATTTATGTTAGGAAAGATCACTTCAAAATCAACAGCTGACGTCTGGAGTGTGTTAAATGAAGCTACCTATAAGGATCAAAATTCTATTCAGATAAACTCCATTCCAGCTGAAACCTGGTGCACGTATTTCCGTCAGATATATCAAACTCCTTACAGTGAAATCCAGTTTGCCTTTGAAAGAGAAAGCAAAAATTGGAATCATTTATTTGCATTTGACCGGGATGATATAGTAAGGTACATAGCAAAACTTAGCAGCTCGAGGGCTGCGGGTCCTGATGGGCTTAATAATAAAATGCTGAAGGAGAACCCCAATATATGGGCAAGTATACTCACCCAAATATTCAAAGAAGCAATGGGATCTGGGGTCGTGCCTCCCTCATGGAGAAAGTCCATTCTCATACCGTTATATAAAAAAGGCAATAGATTAGACCCGGCCTCTTACAGGCCCATAGCCCTCCTGGACTGCCCGGGGAAAATGTTTGCACGCTTAGTGCTTCGTGAATTTAATGCATGGCTTGATGGCGAGGGTTTAAGAGATCCATGGCAAACGGGATTCTTAAAGGGAGTAGGCACAGGGATCAATTTGTTATGTATAAATGTGATCATTGCTAAGCATGCCAAGTTAAAATCTCCTTTGTATGTGGTGTTTGTAGACTTTAGAACCGCATTTGATGCGGTTCCAAGGGAACTTCTTATTATAAAGTTGATGAAAAATAACTGCCCTTGGAACATTCTTAAATGCATCATTGGTCTACACTCCCAAACCTCATTACAAATTAGACTGGCCAACGATGGGAGTTTATCTGACCCGATTTACAGCTCCAGAGGTCTTAAGCAAGGGTGTATCCTTGCATCATCTATCTTCAATTTCTTTAGCCTTGATATTGGCAAAGACTTTGATGATATCATGACTAACTCACCAAAGTTGGGCTTGTGTGAGGTTAAATGGTTGTTATATGCCGATGACCTTCTGCTGTTATCCAAAACGCCAATGGGTCTCAGAAACATGCTTTGTGTCTTGGAGAATTATGCAATACATAATAAAATGACTATCAATACCAAGAAAACCCAGGTGATCCAATTTGGCAATTGTAAACAACGAACTAAAAAAATAGAGTGGAAGCTGTATGGAGAGGCTGTAGAATCAGTTTCTGAATACGTATACTTGGGCATAAACATCAGTAATAATTCCCTTGATTCCCCTTACCACTCCAGTCTAAACTTAAAGTGGAAAAATCTGATATCGCAGTCAAAAATTATTAGGGGTAAATATTCTAAGTTCACTATTGCTCCACTTCTAGTTTTTATAAACAAAAAGCTATGCCAATTCTGTTATATGGTGCAGAAACTAAACCAATTCAAACCAACAGCTTTTGGGATAAGAAGGAAGGGTTCTATTGGAGATCCTTATTATGTTTGCCTCCATCTGTACCTGTTGCCCTGATAAGACATGAATTGGGGTTAACCTCTTTATATGCCACCTACAAATGGAAAGCGTGTATGCTCTATAGGAAATGTGTCCTGGACAAGCACAGGAATGGTCTTGTTGTTCAACTGGCTCGTTACATACAAACCTCTAATGATGCCTATATTCTGCAATGGGAATTACAGGTGCAGAAATGTATGCAAGATGCAAATATAACAGATAACCTACTTATCCAAAATCCTGACAAAGCCAAATGTAAAATGTGGGAGATGGATTGGATAGAAAATAGAGAATTGTGCTATAAGTACAAAAATGTCATCAAAATCCATTTGCCCTTAAAGCTTATGGTAATAATGAGATGTACCTTTTAAAAAACCCCAGTATCATCCATCGTGCAGGACTTATGCGATTAAGATTGAATTTATGGCATACGAGAGCTGTAACAGCTAAATGGGCCAAAGACGCAACAGTGACTACTACATGTCGGATTTGCAGAGTTGAAGATGAATCCTTAGAGCACATCATTACAAAATGTGATATGTTAGAGGGCTTAAGAATTAAGCACTTTAAAGCCTTATTTGAATACAAACTACACATGGGAGCAGATGATCTATGGAAGTATATATTCCATGTGTACTCAAAATCAGTTGGGTATGCATCGATACATTTTTTGAATGAGTTACAACTTGATAGAGATGAGATGGATGACAGATAGAAAAGTTTCCTCTTAATGATAAAGCGGTTAAGTCAGATGTAAATGGCCCAAGGTTCTTAGTTGTACTTTGTGGTGATCATTTGGAAATTATGGAAAAAAAAACATTTAAAACAAAAAGTTATCTTTCAATTCTTAATGATTGTTTTGTAATGAGTGTTACATTCTATTTAAATGTCAAATGTAAAAATGAAGTTTGTTTTTACTGTTTTTATATATTGAAAGGTTTCGTTTCTCAACCATATCAAATAAATAAATAGAATCTATTCTCCGTGTGGGAGAGAGGGAAACAGTAGTAGTCCATCTATCCTTGCTGGGAGACAGGTGATACTTGTGGCAGAGGGTAACTTGTTGCCTCTGAGGAATTTGCAGTTTAAGGGCTGCAGTTTTGTCCATCATTTTCCCTTTGTCGATATATTAATGTCTTGAAAAGAGGTACATTTATTGTCTCATGGCTCAGTTGGATACGCTTCACTTCTTTAGTGTGATGTTGCAGGTGAAATAGTTCTTTTTCCACCTTAGGAGCAAGAGTATTTATGACCACACTGTGCCCCATAACATTTAAATGCAAATTCTGACAGGGCCAGGGACATGACCATGTCAGTGGGGTAAAGGAGGAGACCCTTCTCTACCTGAGGCAGGAGGCGAGCTAAAACAGAAGTCAGAACTAGCCCTGTCCCAGGGTATGTGACATGGGAGTTGTGGGGGATCCCCATTCCACACAAAATCCCCCCCATGTGACACGAAATCACAAATGTTATCGATGGTACCACCCTTTTCCTCTCAATGCCTCCCCTTACAGTTGCTGGCCACAGTTCTCTCTTTACTGTTGGAGAACTTCATCTCCCAGAATACATCAGCAAACAGTCAAGCAGTCAAGATAACCCAGAACAGCACCAAACAATAAAACCCTGAAAGCAGTAATTCATGCAGACCGTGAAGAGGCACAATATCCCAACAACGGCTAGCACCCAAGAGAAGCAGCAAACTCTGAATACGAACAGAACATTTTATTTCCATATGGGGTGTTCGGGTGAGGTCACAGGAGGAGCTGCCTGTGGACCCAGAGACGGGTCAGAGGACGGGGGGACAAGCAGAGCGTTGGGAGAGTTGGTAGCATAGCTTAGCCAAAGTGAGGTATTTTTGAAAGAGAATGGTACCAGTTGTTTGTAGTGTAGTGTAGTGCAGGAAGTGGGGAATGGGGTGCATAGCAGGTGTGCATGAGAGAGCAAGAGAGACAGTGTGGGTTAAGGAAGTAAGGGAGTATGGTAGTAGTAGTTAAAGTTAGAGGGAATGAGTGTGAGGACAGAGTGAGGCTAGTAGATAGGGTTTAGGAATAGAGTGCAAGAAGGGGTGTGGGAAAGAAGTGGCCAGGGCGTGAGAGTAGTGAAAATGAGTGTAGTGAAAGGGTGAGGAGTGAACCATATCCCTGAGTTTGGAGAAGAGAGAGAGAGAGTAGTGCGAAGGAGAGGATAGTAAACTGAGGAAGAGTAGGAGTAGTGCAGCGGGAGTGGTAGCAGTAAGGCAGATGGGGGAGTAACATCAAAGGGTGGAGAAGAGGATTAGAAGTTTAGAATTCAACATAGGTAAGTGTGGAGAGCAGAAGCAGTGAGCAGTAGTAGCAGTAGTGTGAGGAAAAGAGCAGTAGTGGGAGGAGAAGAGCAGTAGTGTGAGGAGAAGAGCAGTAGTGGGAGGAGGATAGTAGTAATGGGAGAAGGAGAGTAGTATTGGAAAAAGGAGAGTAGTAGCAGGAGGAGGAAAGTAGTAGTGGTAGAAAGGAAGGTAATGCTATCGGAGGGCGAAGGTAGGAGAGAGAGAAACATCAGCGAGACAGAGGAGAAAGACATGGGGGAGGGAAGGTGGGTGAGTTGGACGGAGGAGGAGAGAAAAGGGGAGGATGATGGTAGTAAGGGAATAGAGGGCTGAATGGTGCATACATACACCACCCTACTGAAATTAACCAACAATAGTGTGGGGCCAGTTAGGAAGAGCCGGAGGGAGTTAGTGAGCCTGATTTTAGGGAGAACCCCATTAGCCCAAGGCAGAGACTAGATAGTAGGGGATACCAATCAGTGGTAGTAAATTGGGTTAACAGACACCTGGGTTAGGGTGGGAATCCCACAAGAGGTGAGAGAGAGAGTGATCACCTTAGCGCCACTTACCCAAACCCCTTTTTCAGCTGGTGCGTCTGATCAATTTGCCGGTCTATCATCTTTGCTCCAAATTTTTATTTTGTCAATAAAAACTCTTGAACTGAGAGTGAATTGTTCAGGGCATCTAACACACAATCTGAGCATAGTCCTTGTTTATCTCCACCGGTGGACTTGCTTACCAGTGCCTGGTCGATTCATTCAAGCACGTGTGTGTGTGTGTGGCACTCCTTGATTTTCCCTATCAAGCAGCTATGCATATACCCGTGCAGATGGACGATGAGTGCTCCGGTGGGTTTGTGCTGCATGGAGTCTTCTGCTTCTAACTACTTTCCTGTAACTGCTCCTTCAAATAAAGACTCCCTTCATACATCTACGGCGCGCTGTCTCGTTCCTGTGCTGCCTCATTACTTATCTACTTCAGATACATTGAACACATTCAGTAAATGCCAGGTCACCAAGAGTGCACAGAACATTTTCCACCAGATTTTCATGATGCATCTGTCCACAATATATGCCAGCATTGCCACTGTAAAACACATGTATGTGCCCACCCATATACTATATGCCTGAATTCTGTCAGTGTGAGAAGACTGCCCCAGCAATGCATCCTCAGCAATGCAATCAAACACTGCCACGCTACACTGCGCTTCACACACCACCCTTCACTCCCACTAATCACACACAAACCCCACTGCACACATGTTCCACTCCAGCACTTCACTACACATACACACACACTGTCCACAGCACTGCAATACTTACCACATCACAGCACTGCACGCATACACACACACAAGCACACACACAAAATAGATGTATAATATTCCATTGGGAAAGACATGTCACCACATCTTGATGCAGTATTTTGTAAGGGGGGGGGGCAGTCCCGACCCTGCTATTTAAGACCCCCTGCCTCATACTCCCTGTTTCACTGCCACCTAACCTGCTCCCCTCTATACAAATATCACAATAACATGTGATGAAATGCCCTGCAAGGAAAGGGCTGCAGTGGTTTGGTGGATGTGTACAAAAGGCTCTGCCGGCAGCAGACAACTTAAAAACAGATGTCAAGTTCCAAGGATCTTCATTATAACAAAAGCAAAGAAAAAAATACAAAGCAACAACAAAGATAATCTGGCCATCCGGTGTCAATTCCAAGCCTAAGTGCAGACAGGAGTTGCAAACTGTCAGTAGGTGTCTGTTGGCATTCATAAACAGTCTACAGATGGTGCATGCCTGTGAGCCAGTGCAGGTGTGCAGGTGCCGTGTGAGGGGAACTCATGACACGTTCAGAGGGTACACAGCTGACCATAGCAGAATTGCACAGGACATCACCAGGGCAGAGGAGTACCAGAAGCACAAGCATAGAGGAATGTCTCAAGTCCTGATTGTGTACATGGCAATCATACCGTTCCCAAACAACAAATAGTGCAGCATTGGATTGCCCATGTGTAAACCCATAGCAATTGAAATATATAAATTGAAAAGCAGGATGTCAAAGTACATGAGAGACAATTAAAATATCACAAAGACATGCCTGTGAAGGCCCTTACACTGCATCAAGCTAATCCTGTGACAAAATTGAAAACATTACACACTCCTATCACTCACCCAACCCCCCCCCCAGCACACTGAGGACCAATACATGTTTATGCTGCACATGTGAAATGAAATGCCACCACACACTGCACACTCCAAGTACACCTTACCACCCATCCATTGGTCATACACAACAGAACATGCCCCATGCAAAAGGATGTCAAACATGACACATGCATGCATGTGTGCACACATATGAACAACATTGGTCCTCATCAGGGACACAGAACAGAGTAAGGAAGAGTGAAACTTGCACAAAACCATCGAGACCAAACACCACATTCAGTACCAATAATAAATATATTAAAAACCAGTATTGAAGTCATACTTTTTCTCATAAAATCAATAAAATGTGCATGAAACCAATAAATAAATAAAGGATTGTCCAAATGAAAAAACTGCGCCCCCCCCAAATCCACCCCTTACTTAAATAATCATACCCCAACCCGCACAAACACCCCCCCTAAAAAAATGTTTAAAAAAAAATGTTGGTGATGAAAGGGTCAGCGATGAAATGTCCCACGTTGAAAAATACATCGACGAAATGCGTGTATAGGGGAACTAGACGCATTGAACACTGCGTCTAGTTCCCCTAGGTAGGCTGGCTCTCCCCTCGAGGGCTTGCAGGTACTCCAAAATGCTCCTCTCAAACTCCCTGCAAGTCTCCTTCGAGGACCTCGGTCCCCCTCTATGCCCGACGCAGTGTATTCTCCGCCCTGGCCATGGTGAGTCTTGCCTCCCGTGCCCACTGCCGCTCTGCCCCGATCTGCTGGCCCAAACGCTCCAACACCGAAGACATCCTTTGTGTAAGGTCCAGGTTTGCCTCCTGTCTGATGGCCGATACCTGCCTCCCTGCAATTGAAGGCCCTGAGTCCTGTTGCCTCCTATTCCGAGCCTGCTTCTGCCTGCGCCTCAAGGACAGCCTCCGGGATGACAACCCTGTCGTGCACGTGCTCTGCTCCTTGGTGCCTGCTCTTCCTCCATTGCCACAGCTCCTGTCGCCGGCTGGATCTGCGTGGTGACCATCTAGGCTGATCCAACTTCGACTCCCGACTCTGGCAGGGATGTGATCTCCACCAGACTGGCCGCCAGGGTTGGGACAGGTACACAGGGGGCCGTGGTGGTATCTTGGCCGGAAGACGGCAGGGAGGATGACTGGCGCACAGAGGAGGAAGACGAGGAGGGGGTTGCAACAGTGGCCAGCCCATGTAACCAATTCTAGACCAGGAAATGTGCTAGCCAGTTCAGGAGACGGCAAACCTCATTGTGATGACATGCAAGCCTTCGATTGGAAGCCTGCACATTATCACGAATGGTGCCTGTATGCCTTGTGATACCGGCTAGCAACGGTTCCACCCTGTCCCGAATTGCTTCATCTGCAGGTATTGGTGTTTCCTGCGGATGGGTCCGGCCTGAGGCATGCCCGCAGGTGCATACTGGTGCAGTCGCAGTCCCAGGGACAAGATTAGGCACATGCACCTCCTCGGCGGCCTGTACTGCCTCCGGCCCCTGACCCTGGACTGCACCAGTCACACCCACGTCATCACCCCCGCCGGCTCCATGGACTGGGCTGATGCAGCCTCCTCCTTCTCGAACTCCGCCAACCTGGAAGCCTCCCCATCGTCTTCTGCATCTGATTGCCCCTGTGCTACCTCACCTGTCCTTCCCACTGCTGAGAAGCCCATGACCAACTTCACCCTCTTGGGCCTTCCCTCAGCAGCTGCGACTAGTGTCTTAGACGCGGCACCATTCTCCTCGCTCCCCGAAGATGATATGACCTGGGAGGATGACTGGGCCTTGTGTCTGTGCCTGGTGGAGGCATCCCTGCTGCCTTGCTCCACAGCGCCATCTCCACCCTCTTCTTCCATCGTCGCTGTGGATAGGGAAACATAGAACACAAACATCAGGGTACTGAACATATGTGTGTTTGGCACAATGCAAATGTACATGAGTGGCAATGTCAGAGGTCACAACCATCATCACTGTACATAGCACACAGGGAAGTGCTATTCACACACATACACAATCATGTCTGTCATTCACAATAGACATTCACCGTCTTGGACAAGGCACTGTCAGCACATCAAAATTGTGCATTCAGCTCACATGCATCATGGGACATACACATCTCATTCACACACATCACCTGACAGTCATGAAGCAGGTCATGGAGCCTGGTGGGGCTGGGCTGTGGAGCGGTGGTATGGCACATCGGGAGTCTTCTGCATCAGAACAGGTGGTCACAGGTCCGATGACAGGAGCACTGGCAATGGCTGTACAGCAGGCACCAAAATGCAGTGCACGTGGGCAGCAGGCACACAGAGTGGGCAGGCAGCAGCAGTTGGCTCGTAGGAGGCAGCTCGGGGCAATTGGAGGGAGGTAAATTGGCTGGTAGACAGGAGCGTGGGTTTTCCGTGTTGCTCGGGTGGCCAGCCGGAAACAGAGTGACTCTGCACGTGCGGAAACAACATGTTAGCGTGAAATCAGAGGAAAGGCCCTAAGTGTGTGAGTTACGTGACACACGCTGAACGTTGGGTGTTGACGTTCAGGATCGGGATAAAGGTGTGCGTAGGATAACATTACAATGTACATGCATTTTGTAGGGGACGGACACGTGTACTTCAGAGTATTTTGGGGTGCCACACTAATAGTTCACTACTGTGACAGTGCATACTTCTAATTTTGGTGGAGGAGGTGCCTTCGCGCACACCCGCATGTATTTTTTCTTTTCTTTTGAGGCTGACAGTGAGTTGCGTAGGCATTTTGCATACTGTGGGTGCCCCTGTGTGTCACGTACCCCCAGTCTTTCGCGTACAGATTTTTTGTGTTTCTGGGTGCCACAGCGTATTGCGTGGCGATTTTCCTTTACACGTGGGCTACCGAGGGGTCGCATACACGTGTTTTTCTTTTTTGGGGTGCCTGTGCATTACGCTGCCTGTTTATTTTTTCCCAGGGGTTGCATTGAGCCTTGCTGGAGCACACTGGTATGTTTTACATCACGTACCCTCCCCCCTCACTCAAATTGTCCAGGACAATTGATAGCTGCACCTCCCATTGCACTAATCCATCAGTGCCATGAATGAGAGGGCAACAAGTGGGAAGGGAGGCAAAGGTGGGTGACCTGGCGGAGGTGGGCAAGGTGGGTGAGGTGGCCAAGGTGTCAGAGGTGTCAGGGCCAGTGCAGGCAGGGAGAGCTATGACACTCCCGCCCAACAGGGTTAGGGAGATGCAGCTGATAATGACTTCCTCAGTACCCGGGGTTCTGGAGCAGCAGTGTCATCTGCTGTCCACACCAGCCAGGGTCAGGAAGCTTCTGGGGCAGCTACAGCAACCACCACCCAGGCTCAGGGTCTCCCAGCCAGGCCTCTAGTTGTCCCCACCCAGGTACATGGAGATGCAGGGGCAGATGCTGTCCGTGCATCAAAGAGTAAGGGACGTGCTTTGAAGCGTCATGGCACCGGCACACAGGTACAGCCACCTGCAAGGGCACCTACTGTCACACCATCAGTGTGTTGTGCCATAGCCCAAGCCACCAGTGACCCGGCCCCTACTGACCCGAGTGGTCCCAGCCACACAGGGTCTGCACGTCCTTGCAAGAAGGCAAAGCATGCAATAGCAGCACAGGCTGTAGCCCAAGGCACGGCACGGGGAACCCAAACGACGAGGAAGAGGAACTACAGTCAGGGTCAGATTGGGACAAGAAATTGGCCCGGACACCCAAAAAAAAGTGGCCCACCCCTCGCCTCAAAAAAATGGCCCATCCCTCGCCTCATGACCCTTGACCTCTGATGACATCACCGGAAGTGATGTCATTTGATCCCACCCCAAAGTGAAACATGACCTTTCACCCATTGACAAAACAGAAAGTGGCATCAAATAACATTGTTCCTAAGTACACTACGAAAAATATGGTTATGATTTCACTAATGTGATATAAATTTCATACAAGAATGGATCACCATATGTATCAATAATATCTGTGTGTATAGATCCATATTGTCAAATTGCTGTAAATACAAACAGACGTCCAAGGCTGAATGATATGTTATTGTATAGCACTTACGCTTAAGCTCTTTTTTATAGACCAAATATGCATACAATATAACCCAGCCTGTGTTTGTACTCATTTATCGACCTAAGAAGGATGAAAGGCTGAGATGTCCTTGCTGGGATTCGAACCTGCAGATCACACATACATCGCAGCACAGCAGTGAGCGCTCAAACCACTAGAGCTATCATATCGGCTATAAATAAAATGAGCAATTGTTTTGTAGTGGATACCATTAAACTGATAACTGAGATTTAACAGCAGACCAGTTAAGTTCATCTGCAGTTCTGGTGCAAAATTGGCCGCATTTCAAGCCTGCCTGCTTTCAGGCTTTAGAGGTTGGCAAAATAGGGAAAGCAGAGCACTCACAGGACATCCCATACCCTGAGCACTTGTTACCTCATACATGCAAACAAACATCCTGAACAGCATGCCAGGGAGATAGGAAAGATAGACACATTGGGCCTCATTACAAGTTCAAACCGGCAGGCTGCCGCCAAACTTGCACATTTTTCCAGCGCCCGGGAATAGGCAATTACCAGGGTATTACAACCTCAGCGGACCTTGTAAATGCCCTTTCCCAGGCACTGAAAATATTCTTCACCATTCCCATTTGGGCCCCGTAGGGCTCAATGGGAATGGGGAGGCCGGATGCACCGGCACCATTCGTGAATGGTGCCAGGGCATCTGACATGCTCTGGTCGTGGGTGCGGTCCACCCGCCAGATCAGACTGGGCGGGCAAAAAAACACCTTCTAGTAGAACCCGTAGTTTGCTGGTACGGTAACAACGGTACCGGCAAGCTTACCGGTACGGTTGTTACTGTACCGGCAAACTTGTAATGAGGCCCATTTTGCAACAAACCATTTATGGTGGCACATTGAAGTCAATGGCCACTTGATGTGCTATTGTTAAATATTTCTACACTGCACAGAAGCTTTTAGGCACAAGGATTTTGTCAAGTGACCGAGGACACCGAGATGGAATGTCTTGTGATGATCATAACAGAGAAAATGGCAGAAAAAAAACATGCTATTACTGCAACTTGCGAAAGACAAAATACATAGTCCGAAATGGATGCATATTCTAAACTAAAATTGGTAGTACATCACTAATATCACGAATACATATTTATCACTAATACAACAGCACTGCAACTCCAAGGGGCACCGTGCCCCCTGGAGGGGCAGCACGGTGACAACCGCCAGCCCGGCGGCAGCCCCAGCCCCTCAACCTTGCATGCTGCAGCAGCATGTGAATGATGCATGCATCATAATTTATGATGCACACATCACGCATGCAAATAAATCCTCAAAGCAAGGTAACATGTTTTACCTTGCTTCGATTAATTATGCCGTAGCAGCTTTTATTTTTTTTCAAAAAGATTTTCTTTTTTCTAATTATTATTATTTTTTATTTTTTTCCAAAATGGGCCCAGGCATGGCCAGAAACTAGCCCCGACTCCCCAGGGATGATTTCGGCCCGGCCACGGACTGGTCAGTCCTATGCTCGGCTACTGCAACGGCCTCTACCAAGATTTCTATGCATCTACTCTCTTTCCTCTGCTACTCGTCCAGAACTGGACTGTGGGAATTGTCCTTTTGTCCTGGGACCAATTATTGTATCTCCCTAGGACTGTGATGATGGCACTTGCTTCCAGGGGCTGCGACTGTTCACTTTGAGACCCTGTGCATTGGCAACATGGATTTATGGGTCCTGGGGCCACAATTCCTTCACCTCTGTCTTCTGTCTTCCTGATTCCCTTCCTTCTCATGGTATTAATTCATCCCTCTCCTACTCCCTCAAGGTCAGTAGCTTCCCATAGCAGTGAGTTGGTGGTTTATGTATATCTTCGGCTGGGTCCTCCCTCTGGTACTGTCTCCCTGGCTCAATGGTACTGGAGATGAACCATCTACAGGTCTGGAGGCACGTGTGGGGCTTCCTCATGTGTTGTTCTTTCTCTCCTCCCCTCCCCTGCTGGAGTCCTGGATGACTGAGAGAATGCAATAGTCACCTGTCCACACTGTGATCTCTGACATGGGCATCTGTGCCACCAGTTTGACACATGCACTGGCTCCCTGTCATCCCACGCACTTGGAGGCTTCATGTATCCCTGCAACCCACTACCAGCAACTGACACCGGATGTCTGCCTTGCCCTTCAACTGCAAACGGCATGCTGATTCTTTTATCATGATTATGTAGTTGATTCTGCCATGGGTTTTCCCCCCCAGTGCCAAGGCCTTTTTTGGTGATTTTGGTATTTCACCATTCAAAGCCTTCTAACATTTTCTCCTTCATTAACCCCTTAAGGGCCAAGGACGAGCTATCTCGTCCTTGGCACTGGGGAGGTAATCCCAAGGACGAGATACCTCGTCCTTGGCACTTAAGGGGTTAATTGGGTGCCGTTCACATGTACTGCACTGGCCACTCCCACTTCAAAACCCAGGTCTCCCCTTCATCGTGCCTATTTGCTTGCGTGAAGACAATGTGACCTGTCCTCATGGGATATGTGTGTCTGGATTCACTCTACTCCACCAGCCTTGCATGGTTGCACCTTGTGACACTTGTGTGTTTGGAGTTTGTGATTTACATGTCATGTCACATCCATTGTACATGGCTGTGGGACAATAGTCATCAAGTTCCATCTCATGCTGCTTGACAGTTCAGGCATGGCTATGCTACGTGGCATCTGTGTATTTGAATCAGGGATGTTGGTGACTCAACTATGCTAGTCAGGTGCACGTGTGGGAGGCAGGTGCTTGAGACCATGCAGTATATGTGTTATTGCACCATTCAACACAAGACAATGGCTGCTTTCATGCTACCCTTCCCTTACATTGACACAGAGTACGTGCGTGAGTTTGTGCCATGGGTGACATGGCAGGTGAATGTGTTGTATGACAGGCTTTTGAGACCTATGTGTGTGGCCTATGCAATTTACATGTCTCTTAATTTCTTTTTCTGTACATGTGCAGGTGATGAGGCACTGGATGCAGGGGAGGAGGAGGTCGAGGAGGAAAAGGTTACTGAGCCACAACCAACCACCAGTGTAGGACATGGTGTGGTAGCCCATGAAGATCCACTGGTGCTACAGGCCATCCTGGCCCAGACTCACTCTGAGTCAGCCTCTGATTATTCCTTTTGCCCTGGTGGTGAACTGGGTGTGGATTCATTGGTGCTATCGCAGGTGAGTGCATCAACTTTGGGTGATGTTGTGTCCCAAATGTGTGCAGGGGGGCACCCCTCACAGGGCCAGTCGGTGTTGGACCGTCCATCTGTGGTGGTTACGGCTGCAGGGCCACGCTCCACAGTACCTGTAGCACCACAGTACTGGCTCCTGTTCCTGGGACAGCTGATCGAGGGAGGATGCAGTCATGCAGCCACAGACAGCAGCATTACATCTTGGGCCAGGCAGGCGTGGGGTCCGCCAACGTGGTGGCCGTGTAGCAGCTGGCGAGACTTATGGGGTTGCGCAGCAACAGGGTGCTTCATATGAGATGTTGGCTCAGCGCATGGATAGGATGGCCAATTCCATTACCCCCCAGATAGACAGGTGGAGCTCCAGCTGCAGGCATTGCAATCCACATGCCGCTCACACAGGCTGCACATGGAGGCCAGCAACAGAAGCCGACGTGCGGAACCGAGGGCTCTGCAGGCATCCCTGGTTGCAGAGGTTCAGGCCCACAGGCAGGCCATGAGGGAAGAATATTGGTCCCTGAGAACTACACTGGCTGCACTTGTGGCAGACTGCAGTAGATAGTCTGAACTGCAGATGCAACAGTTGACTCATACCGTCTCAGAGGAACTCTGTGCATCCCGTGAGGTGTTGCATGGGGACCTCCGAGCCATCATGTTGCAGATGCGCTCATCTTAGTCCCGCATGGCCGCTGCCATGGAGGACCAGGCCAGGGCTATGAATGGTGAACATCCCTCACCACTGCCACCTTCTAATGCTACACCAGAGGGTTGTGACAGAAGCAACAGCTATTCCGATCCATGATAGCCATGCAGCCCATTAACCCATGGGTGCATTTATTTTTCTTCTCAACATCAACAAATGTGGCGGTTGACGTGCACCCTGCACCTCTGCCCTCCTAGGTGGGCCCCATCCCTCCCAGTCCAAAATGGGCATTTTCCTTTTTACCTTGATTTTTGTCTATTGTGAATTTATGTGACAGTGTGTTGCTTTTTGTAGCATCCAACAGCATCCACTGTAGGTTCCAGCTGGACCCATTGAGGCTTGTCTTCTGTTGGTGTTTGTGACTTGGATCCAGGCACATATGCCACTCATGCTTCCACTTTCCATGGGCTTGCAAAGAGGGCAGTGTGTGACAGTAACTTACACAAAGGCATTGGGCTTCCATTACATCTGTGGGCAGTCTGAATTCCAACCAGTGTATACACCCAAAGGGTGCCATGTGCAAGTTATGACACATTGATGCACTTGTGCAATTGTGATTGGTCACTGTCAGACAGATTCACTCTTGGGGCCTGTGTTTGTGGTATGTTCTACCGGACAATTGATGTTCCTTTGTACATTGTTGGTTTGCTTTGTGAGAGTGGGTTATTTCTGGACTTGTTCCGTTGATCATGGAGCACTTTATGACAGTGGAGTTATGTGTTGGGCATTTATTTCTTAGTTATGATGTTGCATGCCATGGCATGGTGTGGCAACCAGGTGACATGGAGAGTGGGAGGGTTTAGGTGACATACCGGCATTTGGATGTGTACTTTGGCATAATGTTTGTGGCATACCCCACCTTCCATGCATTTATTTTGTGCACAGCAGATTGAGTTAGTTTAAGTTCTAAGGGATGCACACAATGTAGCACTTCCAAGGACACATTCTCACACTGGTATGGTAGGGACAGATGATTGTCCCTTTGTGTTCATCGATTGTGACCTGGTATGTGCCAGGGCTGTGTGCACTCCACAGGGGTTGGATTTTAGGTGAAAAATGGTGCCACAAGCTGGGTACGGGCAGCCTCTCCATGTGCCCTTTCCCCTCCCATGAGCAGTTGTCGTGCAACTACATACTGAGGAGCGTGCAGTCATGATTGCCAACACCTAGTCTACGCAGCATGACTGCGTGGCCTGTGAAATGCTCCAGACAATGGCAGTTGTCTGCTGAAATGACCCAGTGGGCAAAAAATGCAGTACATTGAACACCTTTTCCAAGGGCTCAGTGCTTGGGAGCACAGGGTGGGTGTTGTGAGGTCATCTTCCCACTCCCTGACCAGGTCTAGGATGATTTGAGGTGGAAACCTATACCTGCCATAGACCTGGTCATCAGGCATCCCAAAAAGGCTGGTTCTGGGTAAAGAAATGCGTGCCCTGGCTATCCTCCTCCTCCTGCGGTGTCCCACGATCACTGCTGCGAAAAACGGCACATTCATCATATCTGTATACGCACGTTTGTGTTTGCGTGTCTTTTTATGCATTGTTTTTGGTGCACAGTGACGCTTACGCCAGCTTTCGTGTGGCGGACATATTTCCATATTTGCACATCTTTTTCAACGCGCCTGTGAGCAATGTTGGATTCCATGAAAATGTGTTGTCGGCATGTGGGTGGGCGTTGCAAGTATTTTACTGTGGTACTTCCCACATAACGGCTACATTTGCGCTTGTTGTTCCCCATTCCACGTGTTCTGCCCCCTTTTTAGGTGACTGTGCAAGACAGTGCGCCCCTTCGCTGGGAGTCTCGCGCAAGGCGTTTGTGGTGTCGCAGTGACGTGTTGGAGCCGCGCGGCTTCCTCGCAAGTCTCCGGTAAGCCACGCACATTGTGTTCCATGAATCGACAAACAGGCTCTTGCGTGCGTTTTTCACATAAGCGCCCCTTTTATGGCGCAATTTCATTCCATGAATCGGGCCCTTAATTACTGGGACCACTTTAAGCACATCAATGACATGCAGGCTCACAGCATCCAAAGTACATATTTACTTAGTCCTCTTTGAACATTAGTAGGCTGTGGGCAACCTGTTTGATTGTACATATATCAGTCCACGAAAGTTGAGAGCACAGTTCATGAGCCGGCAAAGCAGCACCCGGGGACACCAGGGACCACACCGGCTTAGTCCCTTGATGGTGGGGCAGGCAGCGAGACACTAGTGGCAGGGCATCTGGGCCACATTTCCCCTGCAGGTGTTGCTGGCAAATGGTGTGGCTGCAGCATGGGCTGTGCCACGTGTTCCTTCTAGCGCTTTTCACAGAGTCCCCCAGCGCATACTCCCTTCTTTTTCCAAAGTATCTCCCCCAGGCAGGAGGAGAAACAAATAGCATGGCGGGGGATGCAGTGAGATTCTGAGGCTGCAGGTATTTTATTCACACTGTCCCTGTGAGCTTGATGACGGTTCCTCCATCAGGCAGGGACAATCAATAGCAGTGTGCTGCACCTCTTGCCTTCTCCCTGGCGAGAAGTAATTCTGTTAATGAGACTGCAGCCGCATCTGCTCCTTTTATCCCCCTTCATGCGGGAGGCATCTGTACTTGTGGGTGGGGCAGGCTGCAAACATGGCGGTACCTTATCTCTTCAGGCGGGAGATCATTTTTCACTGCGGCAGTGCACCACTCTCCTTACTGCCTCTCGGCCTGGGATCAACAGGGGGGATTTGTTGCCACGCCAGAGTGCAGGCCGGCACTGCCCTGTGTTACCAGCGAGTGCCGGCCACCTTTTGACTCGTTTCCCCATTCAGAGCACTTCAGTATTCACCGTCGGTCGTCCGGGACTCCACAGGCAGGGCTTATCACCCCATATGCCAGCCGAAGCTTGGGCAGCCACATTACTTTTTCTTTCCTTCTCCGACACGGAGCACTTCATTTTTCACTGCCGGTTGGCCCAGGATCACTCCGAGGGCTTTGGCGGCCAACCACAGGCTGAAACTGCAATGGGCAGCCAACCGTAGGCTGATACTGACAGTTGCAGGGGGGGGCTAGCCCGAGCACCCTCTTAACTAAGGGCCGCGGCTGGGGTGAAGTTGCCGGCAGGGTGCTGGGGCATACTTCCTCTCTGTCGCCAGCAGGAGATTACTTAATCCCTGCAGCTCGGTCACAGGCATGGAGCTCGTCGGGCGACCTACCTCACCACGGGGGTCCTCACTCTCTTGTTGCCATTGTTGGGACTGGACCTGTGGTCACACAGGCCAGTCTGATCAGTGATGGGGACACCCAGCAGATACATAGAGTGTTGTGGTCACACAGCACAGACTGTTGCAGGGATCACCCTGATTGCTGTGGTCACACAGCAAGACATCAGCTGCCAGAGGCTCCCAGGCTAACAGGTCTGCTGTGGTCACACAGCAGGACAGTGGTCTGGGGGCTCCCAGGTTACACATGCTGATCTTGGAGCACCCAGATCAGCAGGGCCACAGCGCCATGGTCACACAGCGTCAGCCTGCAGACCAGGGCAGCAGGGCTGTGTTCACACGGCATCATCCTGCAGGCCCAATGAGGCACGAGGCAGAAGTCCCATTCATGGAGTCTGCTGGCGTTCTGAGTCACGTGCCGGCTGAGGCTCCTTTTATTCACTGTCAGTCATGACGTTGTCATGAAACATATCCTTAAAAGGGCAAATCCCACAGAAAGGGCATTTAAAGGGAGTATGCATGCTTATTTTAATAACTGTGAGGCAGCAAATCAAGCTATGGGTTGAGATTGCGACATGGGGGGCGCAACCAGATATTCCTGATCCATTTATTTATTTATTGATAGCGCCCAGGACCCGGAGGTATCATAGTGGTAGTAGGTGTAAACATTCTAAGCATAAGGCAAGGACATGGTATTTCGTTATCGAAATGGTTATGGAAGACAGCATAATGACAAATACATGGTTTTAGGTATTGTATGCTTACAGAGGTCCACTCTGGGGATCAGTGACCAATTAGTTAAACAGAGCCGTTATACCTTTTTTGCAGAGAGTCAGGTAGGAGGGTTCTTCTTGGATGGGTGGCATCCCAGAGGCTGGGAGCGATGATAGTGAAATTCGATCCTCCAGCTCTTTTTCTGATGTATCTAGCAGTGGATAGTGGCGTGCTTGTGAAGGAGCGCAGGTTGCGTGGATAGGATTTTTTTGAGATGCGATGGGAGAGCATACATGCCAACATTCCGACGCGCCTGGGAGGCAGATTTCGTCAGAGAAATCGGGAGATGTAAATGTTCCCATAGGAATGCATTGGGGCTAGAAGTATTTTAGGCGGGAGAACGTGAAAAAAAGCAATTTTTCACGGAAAAGTCGGTGGTCTCCTGCCTAAATTGGAAGGTTTGGCATGTATGCTAGGGGCTGTGCTGTGGAGACAACGATGCATGATGGATAGTATCTTGAATTCAATGCGAGCCTTGATAGGATCCCAGTGAGTTTTGCATCTAACTTGGGGGATGTGATCTGAACGTTTCAGGCCCCGTGCTGCCCACCATTCATTTCTTTTGCTTGGTGGAGGGGGTCCGTGCCCCAAATGTGCTTAAGATCAGGGCCCACAGTAATAAACAGAGGTTACTTCAACAAGTCTGCTTAGCTGCTGAGGATTTCCACTAGAGCGTGGTGGGGTTATCTTTCACTTGACGAACGACGACTTCAGATGCCAACTGCTTGTGAGGTGTGGTTCCAAAGGGAGCCAATGGGCGCAGTGTGTACTGTGCGTAAGTCATATAGCTAATATTGTTGAACATGGCTTGCAATATAATGCAGCCACCAGTTTCAACGTTTATAAGTCATATTGATGGATTCAACTCATAAAAATCTAAGAAAAAGAGCAGCAACTTTGTCTGAATAAAAGGGAGCCCCCCCCCCCACGTCAATAGGGAGGGTTGGCATGTATTTTTCCTTGAGGTCCACACCAGTCTGTTGGAGAGGAAGATAAACTGTAAACCCCAGACTCAAGCTAGATACCAGAGACCTGGTGTATTGTGTAGGTAATTTTTAAATATATGTCCGTTGAAGCGCCCATTTTGTGTATTCCCTGTTTGTCATTAAGCTTTAAACGGATCCTCAAAGGCCGATAACAATCTACAAGCCCGAGAGCTGTACAGGAAACAGCCCAGCCTCTGTGAAGCCTCGCCCACTGCTTGCGCAACCAACAGGAAATTCCAGTGTTTCTTTCCCTACAAGGACATGCACGGCCGCAGCCAATCACAAGCTGCTGGCGTGGAATGTTCCTTCGCCGCAGGACCGTACCAAACTCACGCGAAGGTGTTACAGCTCAACACATTTAATAATTCGGTTACATTTGAAGAGATCGGTTCAAGAATTAATGTTGTGTTTCAAGATATAGTCTAGGAGATGAACAAAACACTTATTATCCTACTTTGAGGGAAACAGGTTCGGGCTAGTACACTGAGCTGTCATGACATACCCCCCTGCACTTTCTGAACAGTTGTAAGCACCGCGGCCCGGCCCTCTGCTTCCGGGGACCCTTGGATCAGGAAGTGGCAGCTGGAGAGTGCGGGGAGTCTGGCGGTGTTGGTTCTTGGCTCGCGGTGGTCGGGTGTCGCAGAGTGTTTGTGGAGCCCGTACGCCGCTTACCTGCACTTTTTCTATTCCATCGGAGCTTCGGGTGAGTGAGGACTCGGGAGCAGAGGGAGTTGCGGCCTATGCTTTGCCCACTTCCCCGGGAGTCAAGGGTTATATGTTACGGACACCAGTTCACCGGGGCGCCTCTCTGGAAGCACCTCCCTCTATAAAGCCAACATTATGTCTCTGCATGGCCAGCCCCGCTTTTAATTCCGCATTGCATGTATAATTAAAAAGTGCTCTTTTCATTTGGGCGATTCCCGTCGGCAGGCCTCTGTCACGCCAACACTTTAAAGCCGTCTCGAGAGGCTGGGTGCAGTAACTGGTTCTGTGCTATGTAAGCTATGGAGGTAGCGCGAGTTAGTTTATTAATCCCGGGTGTATGATTTCCTGATCGCTGTTCTTGCAGACATGTTTTTTTCTTCTTCTCAGTGCTCCCTTAATGCAGCTAGCTGGGGTCCAGCGATCGCAGCAGTTCAGCCATAAAAAATGGGCGTTGTTCCGTAGTGCATTTTTTGCCCATTTCGGCAAGTGAACTGTGAGGTTGTTTCTAGTTGTCACTCTGTTTTGGCAGACCATTTAATAGAAACCATCAAATAGCTACTTCCATGGTTAAAAATAATGGTGTATTTTAATAAGCCGGTGATGTCTTGCGGTCTGCTGCCCTGCATTTCTGGGAATCGGTGTACCTTCGACACTCAAACCAGACACACACACATTCTTTAGCTGGGTGTGGCCTACCCCAAAGGAGGTTATGCTTTCGTGGGGAGGGATTGCAACAGTCACAAGCACCTCCGTGCTACACTCGAGAGTGTGCGCTCTCGTTTCTTTTCCATCCGAAGTGGTTATTCACTCCTTGCTGTTGCTAAATTGCACTTGTGCAATCCTACCTATTGATTGCAGCACATTAGAAATGAACATGCCAGCTATTCAATGTAACGCGTCGAACAGCTAATTTTGAACTACATAAACACACACCACCAACTGTTTGTGGCACTAAACAAAAATGCGCGTTTAAAATTGTTCATCTATGAAACGCTCACATGCAACAGCAAACGCAAGGTATAAGCGCCAAGTCCGTTTGGGGATCCATTATTTTACTGAATGATTGCGTCATGTCTCGCATCTTCGTTCAATATTTTTTTTTCCTTCAAAAACATTATGGTATTTTATTGACCAGGGCTGCACTCGCTTTGAATTTAAACGAAAAGCCAGCACAAATGTCACACATTGCCGCATGCCCTACCTGGAACTGGCGCTTAGATGAAAACCAAGCAAAGGGCATGTGCTCGTTCTTAACGTGAAGTCGGCGAGGTCGCTCGGTTAGAATGGTTGGTCGCTGCTGGCCCTTAATCAACGTGATTGTGTAGATACGAATCTCCAGGGGGCCCTAGGATCCTACAACCGTCGGCACTGCCAAAGTCGCAAGGGTATAGACGCCCTCTCGCCCCCAACACGAGTAAACATATGGAGGCTGGTCATCTACATCACTTATTTAAGAATAAGGTTTCTGATGGAACGAGGTGTACCGCAAGGGAGCTGCATGTTCATTTGCATTATGGTTGGAGTACCCCCTTGGCACCCCTGCAATTTAACCCTTTTCACTTATTTTCTGGCGTTCTGTCTAATGCATCTTCACTCAGCGTTCCCTCTTGTAATTCCTTCCTGTGGCCACTCTTCATTCTCTAATCTTTCTCTGCCAGTAGTTTTCGTGGGTTGGCAAAACAGGTCTGGCTTCCTTGCCCCTTACTTCCTGAAGGCCTGATGTAAACCTATTCTGTCTCGGTGAAGTTACAACAGTGCTGTATTGTCTGGCTTATGTTTTAAGCAGTTAGTTTAAAACCTATGTTCATAGTGAAGAACTTTGGCTCCTGTTTAACAGCATCTGCACACACTAACGTCCTACACATGGGTCTCCGACATTGTTTCTATCCGTCGCAGGGACGTTAAGGTGAGAACTTAATGCAACAACACCCCTGAAATTCAGCTAACGCCATCTTAACTTTGCACCCCCTGTTGTGCATCCTTTTAGCATAATGATGCTGAAACGTGTTTGGGGATGCTTGTGGTCTCATGCAGAAGGGATGTGTCATAGCAGTTTGGGCTGCCCTTCCCCTTTTGGTGTGGGACCAATCCTTATTTGCATATGGTCTTTCCCCTTTTGTAATGGCTTGGCATGCGAAGAAAGCTGGTCTGATGTGTTGACCAGAGCAATGCCAGAGGTTACGATTAATTCTAAACCTTCCAGCCTTCACTTCATTTTGCTATGGCCACAATGATGACATCCATGTTGACATCACTAATTAAATCATTTATGGGATCTCTGATTAGATTACAACACTAACCGGCTTTGGCCATGCCCCTTTAGTTACACATTAAGTGGCTACTAGCCATGGCCAGTGGTCACAGCTTTTGGCTGTGCCCACTGTATGTTTTACAACAGTAACTGGACGCTAGCCATGGCCTTTGACCATGGCCACTGTATATTTTATCACAGCTGCGTTATAACTAAGGCTTCTGGTATTATTTTTCTGCTATTTCCATCTGTATATTTTATCACAGCTGCGTTATAACTAAGGCTTCTGGTATTATTTTTCTGCTATTTCCATCTGTATTATCCATATTTATTTTGTGGCCCTTTTTCTGTATGTATCCACATTTATTTTTTTGTCATACAAAGATATTTTGCAGCCAATATTTTTCTGCATTTATTCTAATAAAAACATGCATTTATTAAAGCACACATGCAGCCATATAGCAAATACATGCTAGCTCAATTTTTTCCCAAACGGTTTGTGAATGCTGCTGCCTTAAGATATATGCTGTCAGCCATTTGAAGAACTTTAATGCTATTTTTATACAACTTTTACTCTCCTTGCTGCCAATTTGCAATGCGATTGGCCTGATTTGTAAGAGTGACATATAGAAACCAGACAGGCCTATTTTTTCCATTAATAAATAGACAGAAAGCAGATTGGTTTCCATTTTTGTGTACAAATCTGAAAGCCTTAATTATAACACACTAAGGGGCAGTATTAGTGGCTAGTGTTCACGGCCTTTGACCATTCTGACTGTATATTTTCCAACACTCATTTGCCACTTGCCATGGCTTTCGGCCATAGGCAATGGTCCCAGCCTTTGCTGTGCCTACTGTACATTGTAACACATTAAGTGGCTACGGACTTTGGCCGTGCCCTCTGTATATTGTACAAGACTAACTAGACATGGCCATTTGATTAAAGCTTTTTATTAGTCAAGTCATAAATTGTTTGATGCCATCGCAGATGTAATCGTTGCTGTTATATATCATGTAAAAAGTAATCATCAGTGATGTCATAATTTTGGTCTTAGGCTGCACAACAGGGGGTGCGAAGTTGAGCTGAATTTCGGGGGTTTTGTTGCGTTAACATCTTAACATCTGCAACTTTTTTTTTTAATTCAAGTATTTTGTTACTCTATCGTGTGTTAGAATATATATATAATTTTTTTCCCGCATGGCCTATTTGAAAAAAACGTACTAAACCACTGGCCTTCGGCCGTGCCCTTTTTCCATAGTACCAGACTACTAGCCATGGGCAGTGGGCTTGGCCATGCCCACTGTCCATTTTAAAACACTACCAGACCAATAGGCTGTGCCCTTTGTGCATTTTAGAACAGACTACCAGACATTTGACCATGCTCACTCTTTTTTATTTAAAAACACTTACAACCCATCACTCAAAGATGTTCATTAATCACATACTGATTTTTGGCAGTGGTATTATGTATTAAAGATGGCAGGCTTTGAGAACTCAAATGTTTTAAACAATGTGCAGTGAGATTAAGTTATTTGCCAAGGATCACACACACTTTGGTGAAACGGTGTGCTACAAGCACCTTGTTTAATGTCTGGTCTCTTTGTGACTGTTGATACATTGCACAACCCCCAACTAACCGCTTTAAGCGGCATGAAAATGGGTGCGGGGGGAATTTAACGGCTGCAGGAATAACCTATGCCCAGGTACTTTTACCGAAAATCAAAAGCGGTTGCACATAAATATGCACGCACAGTAAGTGAACATCTATCCTAAAGTGAAATATCAAAATGTAGTACAATTGATCTTCCCCTTGGAAGAAAGTGAGCAAGACAAAATTATTTAGAATGGAAATTTCCAAGATGTTGCATTCTGAGGGGGCTTGTGCATCCCTGATTTGTTCAGAATTTCAGCCAAATACGTCGCACGAGTCACTAGCAATTCATTTTTTTGGGTGTTTTATGAGAGTTTGATTCCTTACCTATAGGGCAGGGGCTGCCAGCCCACAATATTTAAGCTGAGTTGCATACGAAATCGAAAAAATTAATTTCTAGTGGTTTTTGACTCGTGCAAAGGATTTGGCCAAAATTCTGAAGCCCATTAAATACGCGCATCTCCACCCCCCCCTGACTGCAAAATTTGGTAAAGATGAAGTTATTAAGAAAACAAAAAAAGCACTTTCGTCCTACTCCCCATTCAGTAGTCACATTTTGCTCCACCGCACAGTCCAAACCGCTGGATGGATTTAGGCCAGGTTTGAAACAACTTGGGCACGAGGCGTTGACTCGTGCTCCTTTTGTGGTTTGGGATTATTCTGTCCAGTTTAAAAAAAAAAAAAAAGGACGGATAAGGGGGATGCCCCTTCTCAAATAAACCCCTATCTCGCATGGTGCATTGCATGATCCTGATATTTATCAATGAAAAGGCTGCCATTCTTTTTTTCGATGCAAGAGAACCACGGGTTTACCGAAAATAAAAAAGCGCACAAATTGCATGTTAAGGTGAAAAAACAGGGAAATGCCCTCAGTCTAGATATGGGCGGAGGCAAGAAAGTGTGTTGGAGACGGTCTAGGGACCAAGTTTGCAACAGGAAGTTCAGACGTCTTCCCCCGATATCCGCAGCTATTTGAGAATAGCCATATATAAGGTATTTGAGAGAAAAGCCACTTATAGCCAACATTTCATAGCAAACTGCATCACACAAACACGGCATTGGGGCTGTGAGGGAGAAGGGCGGTGGGGCCATCGGTGGAGTGGGGATGAGCAGTCATACATGAGGGGGACACTTGGCAAGTGTCTATGAGGGCAAGGAAGCATGTTTTCCCTGGTAACGGCGGCCATAAAACTACAATACCTGTGTGTATCTGTAGTCCATTTCTATGGGTGTCTGTAGTGCAGTGCAATTGTACCCACAGTTATGGGGGGAACGTTCCCTTTTAAACAAAGGATATCTACTGTAAGGTTGGGGGTGAACAAATCCAGTGACATGGTAGTGTTTTAAGGTAAATAGTGGGCGTGATAGACAGTAATTCATTGAAAAAACATCAGTGAAAGTTTAGTTAAGGTGATCAAATTTACTGCAACAAACCTCTGAAATTCAGCACATTGGGGAAATCAAGAACATATACAAAGCCCATGATACACAATTACATACGAAATGGATTACAGGGGCATTACACTATGGAGGAAATCAACTGGCACATGCCGAGTGGTAACCAGTGTTTTAAAATATACACTTAGTGTGGACGAAGTCCACGGCCAGTTCACTGCTAGTATTTTACATATACAGTGGACACGTGGAATCGTAGAATGTAGGAATTACGTTTGCTAGGGCTAGGAAGTAATATTGTGCAACTGCGGCTATGATACAAAAATAGCGGTAGTCATGGTTATACATATACGCAACACGTGTGTTTGTAGCTGCGTTAGCCGATTTTGAAAAGTTGAGAATCCTTTTGGAGGGGTGTAAAACTACAAAGGACGTCAGACTATAGGTGGTAAGGGGGTGGGGAAAGGATGGAATGTGAAATTGTAGAGTTCAAGAATCGTTAAATGTGTTAGAAATTAAGAAATTTAGTGCTACTTGCGGCTTTACCTCAGCTGTGTACCCATAACTGAGAATAGGGGGAAAATGTGAGCGCATCAAAGAATATGTACTGTGCATACAGCGGGAGTTCATGGGGCATCATAAGGAGGAAGGGGAGGGTGTTTATGGGTGCTGGGAGGGTTAATAATGAAAAAACAATGGTATAACAAAACCCTTGAAATTCAGGGAGAATACCTTAGCTGCAGAGACATTAAGGTGAAAACGCAACAAAGGCCCTGAAGTTCAGACAAGGCCACCTTAACTTTGCATCCCCTGTGGCGCAGCATATGATTAGTGACATCACTAATTACATCATTTATGGAATCACTGATACCTTCATTGGTGACAACGCTAATCACTTCATATATGATTTGAAAGTTTGATTCTTTAACCATTCTAAATTTTTACTATTTTGTTCTACATGTATATTAAATGAATCTGCATTATTGTTTGCAAATATACAGAACTTTATTTAATTGTATATTTCTTTGAATGTAGTGTGTGGTCTTCAGTTGGACATGGGGAAAACTACAGTATACTGTAATATTTATATACACTTTTTTAGTGTATATATTAATGTATAGACAAACTTTAATGTAAATGTATTAGCATTTTTTTTACAAGTACATCCATTTGGAACTCTTTTGTTAAGCTCCCTGTGTTTGGAAATCTTAAAATATATCCCGATACATACATGGTTGTTCAGTAGCAAATTGCATGTCACTCACAAAACTGCCCGTGTGCAGACGTTTTGTTATAATAAACTGAGAAAAAGGTTTGCGTTTGAGCTAATTTGCATACCCACAATACCTTGCTGTTGTGGCTCGGGACTGGAGGTGAACTTCCAGCGATGGCTACTAGGTGGAATGTGTGACTTGACTCTAATGGACTTACCTGTGTGTGTGTGTGTGTGTGTGTGTATGTATATATATATATATATATATATATATAGCACCATATTAGCAATTTCTCACATTAAAAAAAACACATTTTTCTCAGTACATTTAGCACAAGAACACACCACGTTCTTCAACACCATAAAGCTGAGCTCCCTCTTACAAGAATGGCACTTCGGGGTGTGTGTCTGCATTGGAATATCGAGCACACGCTTAAACAATTTACTACCAAGAATGCGTACTCCGCAGCCTGATCACCACATTGCAACGTGCATCTTTATTTCATTTGTTTCGCGCACATACAACCTGTAGGCACTGAAACGCTGTTACAGTTAGTGTTCAACATATCGTAAAACAATACAGTGGGTGACACAGGTAAAAATAAGCTACCAATCATCTACTTGACATTAACATACAGTGAGCTGAAGTAGTGTAACAGGGTTAGTTTCCTGGCGGCTAGGAGTGGGGGATGAGGGAGTTGTGTGTTGGGAGAAGAGCAGAGTTTTGAGGGCTTTGTGGAAGACCCAGTAGGATTTTTCTGCCATCGGGGGGCTGGAGGGGGGGGGTGTTCCTGAGTTTAGCAGCTAGGTAGGGGAAGCTATGGCAACTCTCCATTCTACCCACAGTGGGCAGCATCAGTGAAGAGTTATGATCTTATGAGCACCCCTGGTAGCTAAACTAATGCAAAAAAGAGATGACGGCTGGAAAGTTTTCAATGATTCCGTACCTCTGGAGAACCTTCCAGATCATAGTTGTTTAGCCTGCCATGCCATTACACAAGTGAAAATTGGAGTTGGGACTGGCCCAACTGCTAGATTACATCGCTTTTGCATGAGACTTGTTTCAGATTCTTTGGTCATGGTCAGTGGGGTGTTGCCTGGGTCTCAACGCGCGGCACACTTGGGAGCCACATCTCAACATACCTGTGCTGCTGGGGTGACTTTAGCAAAACACAAAGGTGATGGCATGTTGGAATGCTTTGATTAATTAATATTGATTGCTTTGGGCTACCCTTCAGCCTGTCTCTTAGATGCCACCCCACCACCCCCCAATTTCTGGAATGACGATGAATTCAGAACTCTTCAGCAATCACTTTGTTTCACTCTTCTAAATGTATATACCACTGTAGGAAACTAGCTGTCTCGGCTCCAGGAGGCTGGATAAATGGCCAGCATTGTGCTTAATAAATGCTGCATAACACTGGACCTCTAGGCTTCGTAGCATAGTGAGATTGTTGAAGCCCCAGTGTATCTTGGCTCTCAAGTGCCGCTCCATCCAAAACACATCCTATAAGAATTTGCACAGGTGAGCTATATGGTGACTGCAGATCAATCAGTGCCCCTCTAACGGATAGAACGGCTTTTAAGCATTAGGTCCTGATTTCACAGAAGCTTTTTATAATGGCGCAATCCCATAGAAAAAAAAATCAGGCCCTTGATGATTCACCAGTTCATTATCTGACCACCACAAAATCGAATTGACTTTCAGTTATCAATTAGAAGGCGGCTCTGATTTGATTTTTTTTATAGTGCTTTTGTTGAAGCGCTTAATGGATTCAAGGGTACAAAAAAGTGAAAAGCATTACAATGCAGAAGGAACCGAAAGTATATTTGATTGTGAAGGATGAAGAGATCAAAGTGATCCGAGTGGGTGGGTGTTCCGGTATTTTGAATCAAGAGGGGGGAAACTAGATTGGGCGGACGTATGCGCGACAGAAGAAATTGAGGTTCGGATCTTAGAGTAGGTGCAGTAAAAAGAACCCAAAGCAATGCAAGCATTTTAAAATGATGCGTAGGGAGTGAACAAAGAAACTTGTTTTAAAGGAAAATCGTTGAAAAGACGATGGAGCTGGAATGATAGACTTTAGAGGAGGAATGTCCAATAGAAGAATAGTAAATGGAGAGTATGGGACCCAGCCCTATGTGTATCGACCACTTTTAAAACCTAAAATAGGCAAATATTCCCAAAAATTCTTTCCCACGCGTAAAATAATCCCACATCTGGAACACTGAGGGGACCACTCGATTAGCAGGAAGACCAAAGAGCAGAGCCGAACAATTGTGGAGAGAGAAAAAACAAGAGCAATGATCAGCATCTTAGCGTGAAATGCTTTACGAATGTTTGAGTTGTAAATGACTGATACTGGCAGTGGTTGAGATACGAGAAGAGAGGAATCAAAAATTAGACCACGGTTGCAAGTGGACTGCCATAGTGGAGAGGGAAGGAATGAAATAGAAGGGGGAGGAAGAATCTGGGGAATCGAAGAGGGAAAGAAAATAACTTTAGTCTCGGTTGGATTGAGGTGGAGGTAGTTTGCAGACCTCAACTCTGATAGCTGGTAAGCGGTCTGAGAGAAACAATTTGAAAACCATCAATTTAAGTGATGAAAAAAACAAATGAAGGAAGGTGAATGGTATAGAGTGGAAAAACAAGCAGGGTGCCCAAGATAGCCTTACGGTACCCCATACCTAAGAGGGGAAAATATTGCTCGCCCAATTAACGGAGTAATAGCGATCGGAGAGATATGAGCTGAACTAGTTGAGGACAGACTCCTGAAAGTGCAGATGGGAATGTGTAGCCAGGACCGTGTCAACAAACACAACTGACCGATCAAGGAGAACAAGAAGCAAAGACTGTTGAGCATCGCCAGCTGAGCAGAGCATTAGTGACATATGTGCAGTTGGGTGAGTGTTAAGGATGGAAGCCAGATTGATGAAAATCGATATGAGGTATGCTGAAATGTGGATATAAGCAACAAGTTACTAAAGCTTAGAGATGAACAGAAGAAGGTATTGTGTGAACATTGGCTGAAAGAGGATCAATGAATGGTTTTCAGTATGGGGAGAATGGAGGCATGCTTGAATTCACTGGGGGGAAAGTATCCGACGATAGGGAGGTATTGCAGAGAGTAACAGGGGAAGGGATAGATCTTTGGGGATTAAAGCTGGGGGTAAGGGATCAGAGGGAGCAACAGTGGTGTGTGCTTGAGTTCAATAGGTAGCAACATCTCTTAGGGCATCATCTTTTACAGCATGCCCTAATATCTGATTGTGCCACCATAGATCGCCCTGCAGAGCAATGCCCCTGCTCATGACCTGGCTACTTGAGAAATTTCTCTCATGGTCCTTGCGCTGTGGACTGGCTTAATCTTGCAGAGAAAATGCAATACTTGGTTTAATTTTCCTGCAATGACGTTTGATCAAATGCAGTATCCTTCTGTTAGGTGGGTCCAGTGCTGACCTGTGAGAGAGGAGCGGGATTCCAAGTACTTGACTTCTTGGGACTAGATGTCCACTAATGTGTCTTGTATGCTGTACTCACTTGGATCTTAAACTGCTTCAACCTTCCGGGGTTTAGCGAGGTGATTGGTGGCTGTCTTCCGTTCTCTCTTAGTAGGCTCATTTGGACTCCTATTCGGCCTTTAGACACATGCGAAGGGGTCCACCAGTTGTGTAAAGGAACATGAACGCTTATTTAATGGTCCTGGCTTTGAGGGATAACGTCTGCGAAAGAGTGCACATAAAAATGTATATATCAAGATTTCTGGTGTCTCGTGTATCGCAAACTTAATGGGCAAGAAAGAAATGGCTCCCGGTAAGATTCAGAAGGTAGAAAAAAAACCACCTCCCACCAAAACTCGCCCCCCACCTTGCTTGGCGAGGATTAACCTTTATTTTAGCGTAAGAGAATACAATGAACTCTTCATTGGGGCACCACATAACAGAAGTGTTGTCCTGTAGGTGTTTGTAACAAACGCTCTCTTGTGGAAACCCTTCCAACACCTTTAGTGAAGTGTCATACATTCCCCCTCACATAAAAGGTGCGTGGGACTCAGTGTCGATGCAGTTACCAAAGCGCGTACGGTAGAAGTAGACAGCCAGGGTGCCTTTTAGTAGCGCAACTTTTTCTGAACACGTGGGCATTTTAAATGGCCATCCGAGATTCGCAATATTCCTAGCTCAAGATGTGGACTTGCTCTTGACTATTACATCATGGGGTGCTGTGTGTATGTGCAGCAATGCGAGGAGAGTATCTTGTGCCTGTAGTAGCTTGAGATTTTAAATGTTGTCCCCCGCCTGGTAAACCATTGAATAACAGTTTCCATTCTATCGCAAACTTGTTTTTGAGTTTTGGGTTTCCCCAATTTTGAGTGTTGTTTATCGCACCTTTTACATGCGGTTTAACAATCTGATGTTGTTGGCCCTATAAATAAGCTGAGGAATGAATCATGGGTCCTAGTAGCCACGCGAGTTTCTGTCTCCCTTCAAATCAACCACTTTTTGGGGACATTTGTAGTTTCGATTTACAGATGGCGGCTGGTCCAGCTTGAAGATCATATAGGTACAAATCTTCAACTATTCCACTGAATTACGCGAGCTGCAACTTTCAGACTATTAACACCCTCCAGTGCAGCAGAAGAGTTTCCAGTACCGAAGCTTGTGCTTCTAGGTTTGTTGCTGAAGGTGCAGGGGGCTGAAATACTTGGACTTCTGTTAAGTGCGCCATTCTCCATTTGTATGGTCTCTTTAAGTGATTGCTGCCTTAGTGCTAGTTTCCCTGAGGGGAAAGTTGCAAAGGGGTAGATGTGGCCCTTCCCTAAAAACCCCACCCATAGTGGATGGCGAGTGTAGCTTGGTGGTCCTTCTGTAATGCCCTCTGTGGCGTCTCCATGTCAGTTCATCTCGGATACAGCATTTCTGTTGGGGGTGTGGTGCTCCATAGAGGCATTCTGAGGTGCAGTGGCACGTATTGTGCCGGTATTCCAAGGGCTTATGTGCTGAGGCATGTGGGAATGTTCACAGGGCCACACATGAAAGCATGTTCCTGCCATGTAGCATCTCTAAAGCATTGAAAGGGGGAGGGGTGGGGGTTGTTCATGCAACCTGCCGAACTCATGTGGGTGCCACACGATTAAAGTCCCCGTTTTTTTATTTTGTATTTGTGGGTCTACATTGGGGTGAGGGCGGCAGGGTTCCACGACTGCTCTAGCGTGTCCAAGTAATCCTCTGGGCTGTACAACAGATACATTTGTCACATGGAACCAGGAAGCTAGGGTCTTTGTTTTCAGATTCCAAATGGCTCCTATTCTCTCCGTCCTGTTTTAGGGCCAAGAGGGCGTCACAGGTTCCAAAGCAAAGGGGAGATGTAAAATATTCCTCTAAATATGGAAAGGCCAAGGCAATATTAATAACTTTACCAAATTAGCCACCATTCATTGGAACACGAGCCAAACGCGCATTTAAACAGTACTCGGTGTACCCGTTAATTGTGCTATTAGCATTTTTTTATATCCTCACTGGTGAATTGCTGTTGAATAATAAAATGTGGGAAAGCAGCTAGCAAACAGAAAAAGATGTTCCGACACAACTTGAAGGGATTCTATTACAAAGATGAATGCACTCAAAGAACATGACGGGTCAATGAAAATATGCCCCGCCAGAGTAGATCATTCATGTCTGTTCTTTCTAAGTGTACATCTTATGAAGCTATCTCAAACACCATAGGCCCTTCTCTGCCTCCTCGTGTGACAGTTACCTCCAATGTCCTGTTTCGAGAGACACAATAGAAGGACATTTCTGTTTGCGTCTTCCCTGCATTAGCAAGAAACTAACTTGCAGGGGGACTTGGATAACATTTAATTATTCCAGTAACAATTGAGAAAAGCGTTTGCATATTTCCTTTACTCCAATGTCATTTTGAAGACGTCTGTTTATCGCAGCGAACAGGAGTGTTTTTAATTTTGTATTTATTTGTCCATTAGAATTGTGTGAAAACATGTCCACACTTAATTGAAAATGGTTTAAAATGGACCTGTTGTGCGTTGTCTAAGAATTCTATGGTGGCTGGCACCAGAGGAAGCTGAAAGTTTGCTTCAGTGAATGAGTTAATCGCACTCACTCTGGAGCATCACCCACATGTCTTTGGGGTCGAGTGAGCATAAGCTTTTAACGGTTATCCCTCAGCAAGAGTCACCAACGGTCGGCGTGCAGCTTCTTAATTTGTCTTTCAACCTATGCACTGGAATTGCCGGACGCTTGCATTGTCAAATGAGGCCTTCAATTTGAAGTTTTGCACAGAGCATACGGGTCCTGTGGCAGCCACGCTAGCACCAGATTAAAGGAAATATGCCACTACTCGACCAACCATGCAAATTCACTGTTTGGATTTTTATTGCACGAAAATTAATTACCTGATGTTGGCATTTCTCCTTAGAGCCAGTATACAGTGTTCTGCGGGAAGGTTTGTCAGGTTTTGCAGTCCCATAAGAACTGGCACTTGTATATCTAATTGGGGGGTGGGGGAGCAGGAATGGTAGTCCTACGTTTTGCCATTCTGTTTAGTCATTCTACTCTGCACGACTTCACCTACCCAAAACAAGCGGTGTCTTGAGGCCTTCATTGTTTCCAAGCCCCGTCCCTCAACTGAGGAGTGTCGGAGGGTGGTGGGGGTAATCATGTCAAGCTGCAATTTCTCTGTAGGTTCATGGCACATTCAACTCTTCTTACTCGCCAATAGTGTATTCTCTTGCCAGTGGCTGGTGGAGCGGGCACATTTTGTGCTCCGCTGTCAGGTATGATCAGTGTCTTGTATGTTTAACTACAATTTTCAGAGACGTCTCAGAGCGATAGTGCTTTTGTTTCAAATGTACGCTCAGTAATAGTGCCGAATAGCTCCTTGGAGTCTTTTCTCCCCCTAGAGTTATTGCACCCTGATATCTTGGCAACCTGAATCCTAGTGATCTAGTGACCTGCTTGCTTCTTGATCTCATACCAGCTAATATTCCCTCCCTATGCCCCCACACCCCTTCGAGTTTTTTGTCAGGCTGTGATAGTTACCCATCCTGGCAGCGAATAATAAGTCTGTTCACAGCATCTGGGATATAGCTGTTGGCTTGCTCTTACTGGTTTGGTGTCAATCCATCTGTGGGGGATTCGATTCCCAGCCTCCTACTGAGAGTATTGTGCTCTTCTATTATCCTTCTGACTAGTGAAGGTTATGATTTCGTTAGATCCAGTTCTCACTTTGTCCCTGGTATGAGCTTCAATAGAACTGCTCTTAGTAATTCATGCCTGTGCCAATTGCCCTTTCCGCTGCCCTTAGTGGTCGACACCCACTGCTGTCGGCATGCATCTCAGGCTAGAAAGACTATTGGGCAGGTGCAGGTTGAAGAGCGCAGGATAATTTCATCTGAAAGCCCCTGGGGTCACGGGAGGTGTTGCTGCCGAAACTCTAAATGAGCTAGTGAATGTGGGGAGTAGCCCGCACACAGACATTGGCAGGAGTTGCACAGGAAGGGGCATAGTCCCGTGTCTCTGTTTACAGGCTTTGTTGACTGTGCCCCTTGAGGAAGGCTTTCTGGTTTTGAGATGTTGCGTATTAGAGTTACAGGGTGCCCTTTGCCCCAGTTGGTGTTGTCTTGCCCGTGTCACCCCATGGATCAGGCCTGTCTGCCTGCTCTCCCTCTGCATCGTGGCCTCCTCCGCCTTATGCCTTCTTCATGTCAATCACGTACAAACAAAACGCACACCACCTTCCACCCCAGCAAATGTCAAACCTACCCTATTAAGGAACAGAACCCCCCTGCCCAAGGTTGTCTGAGGAGAAAAGAATCCAAAGGTGATTTTAAAAGAACGTAACAATTGAAAAGGACCGCAGTATAAAAGTGGAGACTGGAGAGCATAAATGAAAATTATCTCCCCTTGGCGGGGAGGGGGGGCACATGTGAGGTAGCCCCCAGGGAGCAGGCCATGGGGCCCGAGTTGCTTGGCTGTGGTGGGTGTTGGCCAGACTGACGGGCCTAGGCATCACAAAGGGCCTGGGTGGCACACTTGGAGCCTTGCAGGCCGAAGAACAGCCTAGTCTTTGTGGGGTGGTGCGGTCTGAACCATACTGCCCGGTCAACCTCAGAGGCGGGACCCTTCTAGTACTCCCGGGCTGTGTTTGTCTGGCATGGGGGGTGAAGACCAGGAAGTTCTCCCCTCCCTGGAGTGCGGGCGGTGATAAGTCCTGGGCTGGCATGTCTGCCAACCCGGTTGAAGAGTAGGATGGAGGAAGTTCTGGGTAGCTCAGGTGAAGTCCACCAGCCCGACCTCCTGTGTTTCAAACATTGCAGAGGGGGGGGGGGGCTTAGCCAAGAAGGTCAGTAGGCCGCAGTGGTGAACATTGGTGACATGGGGACGCCACCTCATCCTAAAATGGCACCGGGACGTGGCGGTGAGTGACTGTCTGACGTTAATATGACTGCCCCGCCCGGGGCATAGTGGTGACACACAGGCAGCCCCCATATCAATGGGGCCGCCCAGAAGATGTAAAGGTGGCAGCGGAAGCGGCTGTGAGGGCGGGGATGGGTCCTCGGCCTATGGGGCACACCCTGAAGATTTTAACATGGGGGCGTTGGTGATAGACTCTGGGGCCCACCCAAAGACAACAGCAGCATGGAAGTAACCACCCATGGAAGATATGTGAAAAGGTGACTGACTGCAGCAGTCATCAGCCACATTGTGCAATAATGTAGTGTAACCATATGTAGTATGTCTTGGTATGTTCAATGTAGATAGTTAAAGAAGTTAACTTAAGAAGTTTAGTTTAAATGTGATGTAGGGTTTTATGGGAATGTTGGAATGTTAAGTAGGGCAAAAGCTAAATAGGTGTAGGGGGTTATTATAGATAAAGGGGGTAGAGGGGAGGAAGCCTGGTATGAGGTAGTTGGTGGATGTAGCGGGTTGGCAGAGGCTGCCTGGCGAGATGGGACTACCCACACAGGCATCTCCTGTCCTCACTCTCCATGTGGGTGGTACCTGAAGTTGGGGAAGGGGTTTGTTGTGTCTGAATCGTCGAAGGGTCCCTGAGGCCCCTACAAGAACGGTGAGGTGGTTTGGCAGATTACCATAAATTTTGGAACTTGAGGAAGTGGAATAAGAAATGTTACAAATCGGATAAGTCTGGTTATAAGTATAAGAGGCATCCCCGATAACCCCATGCAGGTGTCTGGGTCCCTTAGTTATCTAAATTTTGGGTGTTGCACATTTCCTGTTATCATCAATTCTATTTGATGGTGCAGCTACCCTGCCTAACCACTCCCTGGGAGGTGGGGGTGGTGGTTCCAATGTTGACCTGTCGGGTCTGCGGTAGGGTGACGGACACCTTTGACAGGGACGGGGGTTAGTGAAGCCCTTTCCTTGCTGCTTCAACAGGGGCCTGACGATGGGGAACGGGGGGGTGCAATGCGTCTGTCGTCGTCATGAATGTCAGGGCCCCAAGACTTAAACTCTTGCACCCTCTGATTTTACCAGTCCTAGTGATGAGCAGTCTGATGCCAACTGTTACATACTGGGGTATACTGTGTGTGGTGTTATCCTTAAAGTAGAAATGAGTAGCCACATTGATGTATTTGAAGATGATGCAGAGAATGGTAAGCTGAATTTTCTACTGAGGGCATAGGGGATTCCTGCAAGCATCATAAACATGATCACTTTTCTTCAATGCAGCAACCGTGAGTTGTGAGCCACCTGAAGTCTTAGCTTCATTCAGTGTATTGCAATAGTCCAAGTGACCAGTCGATAAGGCTCCTGCGACAACTGCACACTTAAAATAGCCTTGTTTGCAAATGGCCTGGACCTTTTTTCCAAATATAGCATCTGAGCATTTACCATGAGAACTTGTCAAGCTTTCCAAAAATCTGGGGGGGGGGGCGCGAATGCAGTATGAGGATATCTGTCCTCTTAATATTTGCAAGACATCCTGGATCAGTGACATCACTTCCTGTGGCCATCTTGGATCAACCCAATCTCCAGCTGAAGGCCACAAGAGACTCCTGGGAACAGCAATCTGGAAGAATCTCATCCCTGCAACACCAGAGGCAAAATCGACCAACCACTGACGTAGGGTATCCGGTCGTCATCCCTTCTGCACTCCCCAGGGGCGTCCAAGATGGTGAAAAACAGCCTATTTGACTTTTAGCCTATGGGCCTTTGCTTTGGGGTGTCCTGCTGCTTGTCTGCTTCACCCTCGCAAAGGAACTTGTCATGTTATCGCTTCCTTTCCCTGCTACTTCTCTCTGCCCTCATCTGCTCAGAACCATATCCACTCTTCACATCTTCTCAACGCCACCCCCTTTTTCCTGCTCCACTATTTTCTATTCACAAAACCTACTCCAACCCCAACTTCCATTGCACTTTCCTCTTCTCACACTTGCCCTTGCAGCCTCTCTATTTCTCAGACTCAAAATACTATGCTTCAATATAACACTATTTTAATTGCTTTTTGGAATGCCCAGTCTGCCTGCAATAAACTTCTTTTATCCAAGACTTTATCATTCTCCTTCTCTTGGCCTTACTACCTTTACTGAAACCTAAATCTCTCCCTCTGACTCTGCAACTATTGCTGCCTTCATGACTCGGCCTACACCTTCACTTTTCCCGCCTCACTCGCAGGGATGGTGGTGTAGGGCTGTTTTCATCCTCCAAACTTCCTATCTCTCCTGCTCCCCATCTTCAGCTAAATCGTCCTCGTTCGAATACACCATCTCCACTGCCCCCTCAGTCATACAGTGTCTCTCTACCGGCCAATAGTTCTGGTAGGTCAATTCTTCGACCATATCTCCCAACTAATTGACCCTCTCCCTCCTGATCACCACCTCATTGTCATTGGTGAATTCAACCTCCCCTCTCTGCTATATCCACTGACCTGCTCTAACCACTGACTTTAACTCTCTTCTACTTATCACTTCACTTTCTTCTGCCCACCATTTTAAATGGAAAATCCCTTGACCTTATTCTCTTAATTCTGTCTCCACCACTCCTTCTCCTTCCTTTCACTCTACTGTCTTGGCCTCAAACGCCACTCATTTTCTCACACCATCTACTGTAAGTATATTAGTAGGTGCAGGTTTTCCTCCTTCTGCTCCCTGACCTACACCACTTTCTCCTCCCAGGCGAGATGAGATACTTGTCCTACTCCTCAAGGCTAACCCTTCCTGTGCCACCACTGACCCCACCCATTGTGAAGCACATGGCTCCCAGTGTTGCTCCCCATCTTGCTTCCCTCTTCAACTCCTCTCTTGGCCACTTGCCATCATCCTTTCAGAGGGCCACTGACCTCCCTTGCCGCAAGAAACCTGGTCTAAATCCTAACTGTCCTGCCAACTTTCACCCTGTCTCTTCTACTGCACTAGTCTAAAATCCTAGCGCGATTAGTATTCAATCAGCTCACTGAGTTCCTTGATACTCTGAATCTCTGTGACCCTCTTCAATCAGGCTTCCAAACCTCCATTCTACCGAGACTGCGCGCCTCAATGTAGGCAACTTCATCTCTTACACTCCTCGTGCAAACCTTTCATCTATTCTTCTCAACCTCTCTGCAGCCTTTAATACTGTTCACTATTCTGCCCTTCCCTCTACATTATCCTCGGCATCAGATATCTGGCCCTTGCTTGGTTTGATTCATACCTTGCCCCAGCCACTTTCAGGTGCAGCCATACCTCCCCACTCACCCCCTCTACTGCAGAGTTCCCCAAGGGATTGTCCTTGATCCATTTCTCTTGTCTCTCTATTCTTCACTTGGCGCCCTGATCTCTTCTAATGTAACTCCTATCAATTCTTCACTGGGGACACTCTGATATTCTTCTCCTTTCACTCCTTATGAGACAAGCTGTCTGAAATTTCAAACTGCCTCTCCTCCATCAAATATTGGATGGCCTTCTCACTTGCTCATGCTCAACTTCACCAAGACTCAAGTTCTCTACTTCACATCCAAATGGGTTCTTTTCTTCTCCCCCTCTTCTGATTTTTGATTTATCACTCTGCCAGGGTTGGACCAACGAGGTGATCTTATTTGAGAGGCAGGAAAATACGTAGCCAATCAGACTGAAAACTGAGTCCCATTGTGTCGACCAGCCCCCAAACCTCAAAGATTAATCTAAATACCGCTTTCCAAAATTGACACTGTTTGTAGTGCCCGAATTTTCGCCTGAAGTTTGTTCCAGATTGCCAATCTTTGATCCCAATTGACACACTCGAGGAAGGTTTGATAGTCCAAAGCAGTGTATCCTCAAACCGAATTGAACGGTGTATGGATGGATTGTATCCGCCAAATAAGACTGCCAGATTGTTTAGGCATTCGAATGTCGGCAGTTTATTTTTTATTTTTTCGGTCACTCACCGGTAACCAGTGCAGGGAGCTGCAAAACTATGAGATGCAAAGACTTCCTTAGCCCCCCACCAGCAGTCTAACTGCAGCATTTTGTGCCTTCTGTAACCGATGGCTCTGTCTGGCCGGAATACCTGCTAGCAGGCCGTTTTGTGAATTAACCACTGCTGCCTGCACATTTCATGGAACATAGGGTATGGCCTATCGCAGAAGACGGACTGTAGAAAATGGATTGCACTGTGGCGCTCCCCTGCACTTCTGCTCATATTCTCCTGCCAAATTCAGCCCAGATTTTTGATCTTGGTCGCAAAAGGCAGATCTTTTCCCAGAAAGGTGAGGTATCTGAGGATGACTCCCTGGCGCAAGCAGGTGTTTGTGGCCAAACACTGCCACCTTGGTTTCATTGCCATTGAGTTTCAGCCAGTTTAGTCACATCCAGCTGCTGATATCGTCCAAACACTCCTTGACCCTCAGGAAGGAATCTTCCTTGCTTATTTTGATGTGCACCTGGGTGTCGCCATACAACTGGAAACTCACCCTGTCTCTCCTCCTCAGACTATCCATCATGGAAATATATATTCATTGAAAAAACTTTGTTAAAAGGACTTTATGGTTCCAAGTAAAACTGAAAACCCCCTGAAATTCGCCAGTTATGGTAAGCAAGACAACCACCGTGCACTGCTAGACTAACACCCAGGCCAAAGATGACATCACAAATGTCACTGACATCACTGATGACATCACATTTGCATTTACCTTTCATGAAGTCTGTAAAAGGGATTTGTAATGTTAATAAAGTGTCAAAATCATTGCAATAAATATCATGAGGTACGTAGTGCATTAAGCAATGCATTAATCCAAATAGCATTGTCTTATGAAGTTTTTTCCAATATACTAGGGTACACGTAGTAACATAGGTATAGTGTGCAGTAGACATGATGGGGTTGCAATAATCTTGCCATGTTAAATACTAAAATTATAAATGCTTATTAGTTTTGCATACTGTTTTGCATACTGTGAACCATTTAATAAGTACCTAATAAAACCCACTTACAACATTATTGCATTACTGCACACAAAGCACAGACAACACATACAAATATGACCATATACAGTGAAAGTGAAGTAAACAAAAAACAGCAGTATTACCCGACAATCTTCATAATCTAACTGATTATCTTCATGCACAGAAATGATTACTCTGCTTCAAAGCTGCTACTTCCCTACATTTAACTATCACGTATTGTGACTAGACCCTAAGGAAAGTAGTGTGCAATGTGTAGAAATATGAGCATATCCAGGGAAAGTACAATAATAAATCAGTGCTGATAACCTTACTAATCATCTGCATACATAGAAAGCATTGCTGTCTTCCAAGTTTGTGCTTTCCCCTTTGTCTATGTTTCATATGCTGTGAGTGGACCCTAAGTGAATTACTGTAAGAACATATTTGAAGTATAAGTCTACAAATATAGTACTTTATAATTTTTTGTTCCTGACTGTTACTGGCTTAGATATATTAGTAAAGGGAAAAAAGAGTGAGCCAGGCATGTGATGTCATCAGTGATGCGATCAATGACATTTGTTTTCGGTTTTACTTGTAACCATAACGTCCCTTTTTAAAAAAAAAAAACAAAAAAAAAACAAAAAAGGTTTTCATTGAATTTCATAGGTTCTTATGAGTCCAACTTAACCATAATGTCTACGAACATCTGACTTCATTGCAGACCTTCCGGAGAGTGCCACATGACCATATTCTGGCGCCCGGCATGCTGACGTGTCCAAGAACCAGTCTGCACTTCACGATAAGATCCGTGCTTCGCGGAGAGTTTGGAACTGCATTTTCTACGGATCTAGGAACTTTCAACTTCAAAATTTCCCTTGCACAGCTCCAACACCTATTCCTACTCCTCCATTAACAATTTAGTACACAGTATGTACTTTTAGCAAAACTGCTATTTATCTTAAAATGGAATCGGCTAATGCTACCCCTCCTCCCCAAGAGACACCACCACCACTGCTGTAATCAAGGAGCATGAGAAACACTGCCCCCTACCTTAGAAATAACGCACGCGCAACATTTTCCTCTGTCCACCTGCCCCTCCATATTGGTGTTTGGTGCCTCTTCCCTCATTTCCCTCCCCACCTTTCGTTCTAAGCTCTCCTGCCAAAAAAAATGCACCCAGAAACAATAAAAGTAATGTTCCTTTTAGGAACCACCTTTCACAGTTTAAAAAATAGAACTAAAAAAAAAACATATAGACTCATCTACTTTATATTTCTCAGTAAAGTATATAGACTCAATAAGATTTTCCAACATTTCAATTTTGTTATGTTAATGGCAATATTGTGGCATTTATCCCACGTTCCAAGGATGGAACAGTGGATACCAGCCTGGCAGCCCAAGTTATCAGCCCAAGCAAAGCAAGGGTGGATAACAAGGTCTCCGGGTCATTATTTCTCCCCCACCCCCCATTCCATCCCTTGTAATGAAGGATGAAGACCATTAGCACCCTAGGTTCCCAAAGTTGGAACCCAGGGTGCTAAATCTTCCTACACCGGGACGCCCTCTGGCGTCCCGGTGTAGGAAGGATAGAAGGTGGGGTTCCATACAGGGCCCCTCTTCGCTTTCCATGGCAGCCTGCAGAAGGCGAAAAGAGAACCCTATAACCATATTACCACTAGTACATTTTTCTTCCCTTTCAAACCTATCCCAATTTCGAATAACTTTACCACAAAGCCAGTCCCAGGTGGACATGGCCACTTTAACCCCATGTGTTGGCCCTTGTGGTCATGGCCAGTAGCCCGATTGTCTGGAGTCACCAAAGGTATAACACAATTTTTTTGTACCTGCATTATGACACTTGTAAAAAAAAAATGTTAAATGATGCACATACAATCATCATATAACCTAGCCCCCACTTGACAAAATCCATTCAGACTTTACAAAAATCTAGATCTATAATCTTTTTCTAAACCTGTGTAGATTTGTCAAATGGCTCCACATTTATAAGCCTATACATTTTGGGAACACCCTCCCACCCCACCACCCCTAATTTTGCCCCCTCTTGACAGAATCCCACCAAATTTTGCAAACTCATTCTGGATCAGGTCAGGAACATAATTGCAAAATAACATGCAGTTCCATTTAAGTGGCGCCAAAGTTATAAGCCACACAAGAACTGCTTTTCACCAAACTAGTAATGCAGAGGTGTCCGCGAACTTTCACAGGACTGTCCGCGAACATCCAAACTGTTCAGACTTTCATGGTGAAAAACACTTATTTTTTTTTTGCTTCTTGCAGCCATATCCCATCCTCATCACCCCTCACCTCCCCAGAGATTATTTGATAAGTTTGACAAGTGCAATGTGTTTTTTTCATGTTTTTACTGCGATTGCCCATGGACACCGGCTGATGTCTGCTAATTCAAGATGGCGGCGCTTCCAAAAACCTGACGCACCTTACGCTTCACGTCAACCAATCACCGAACATGTTGTGTGTCCGCGGGCACGACTCAAGTCTATTAGCCAATCGGTGTCCTGTCCGCAGGGCGGACATAGATATCACTAATTATTTTTGCCTTACGTTTTGGTAGTTTAAAAAAAACTACTAGACGGATTTACACCAAATTAACAAAAGCGCGCTTTAGTGACCAAGCTGCTGCTCCTGCCGCAAATTTGGTGAAAATCCGTCTTTTTTTTCCCATAGACATAATGGGGGGGGAAATGTTGGGACCCCCACCCCTATAACTTTGCCCCCCGGACCAAACATCATGAAACTTGGCAAAAAAAAAATCAGTTGGCCATATACTGTTTTTGCCAAGTTTGGTGAGGATTCATCCAGGGGGAGCAAAGTTATAAGCTGCCAAAAAGTGCTCTTCCTACGAGATGAGCAACTTAACCACAACTACATGGCTGCTACCGCAGGCCATGTTATATAATCTGCAAGTATGCTCCATCGGGCTGACACCCAGCCTCCCAATTTTACCTGCTGCTGATGTCCTGATAAAGAATCGCACCAAGAGGTGTCTTGCGCTGACGCCCTTCCGTCGTGCTGAGTCTATTTACTAAGATACGGTGCATCACCGTATCAAACGCAGCAGACTGGTCCAACATGACCAGGGGGGACAAATCCCCCTGATCCACCCCCCCCCACACCCTCTTAGGAGGTTGTCCCACATCAAAAGCCATGCAGTCTCTGTACCAACTCTGGGGTGGAAGTATGAAGTTGAACAACCTTTCCCTATCTGCTAATCTCGCTCTCTACTCTCTTTGCGTGCTACGATAATCCTCGGCACACCTCCTTGCCACCACTCAAGCGCCCTGTTTCTGCTCGCTCCCCTACTCTGGAATATCTCCCTCTATACTACTCAAATTCTAACACGATTTAAATCCAGCCTCAATGCTCTTCTTTCTCAACCTTCTTTGCTGGCACTTATGCCACTGCATCACCCTGTTTTCCTCCATCTACCCTGCATGGACAACCCTACAGCTGTTTTCCGCCACCCCTCCATCCCTCCATTGTTGATTCTGCACTGGTCGTTCTGTCCCTGGTTTGTTGCCACCTTCACCTGCCACCAGCCCTACAGATATGGGGCGTGTCAGAGTATCGGACACTTTTACTCCCACAAAATAGGAAAATACTCTCCAAACAAATGGGAACCAGACACGTAGAACAGTGTGCCCTACTTTACTCACAAAGCTCCATGGCTATGGTTGGACAAGTAGTACCCAAACTATTATAATTGCCTGATCGCAAGAAACAAACCTGTATCTAGTGCATGAATAACTAGGTGCAAAGAGATTTTATTAAACATTTCCGTTTTCTAGTTGAAACTTATTTGTACTCCTTTAAAATACTCATTGGTAATTTGATTTACATTTTGACTCGCATAATCATTTTACTCCCAACTTAGAAAAAATAGGCAGTAACATGCTCCCAATTCTGAGCTTTAACTGCTGTAGGAGGAAGTAATTGAAGAGGCGTGCTTTCACTTTACAGTTCCAGAATAGTAAAAAAATGTACTGCGCTCCCACTTAACCTCTGATCCAGTCTGTCATGCCTCTTAAACCGGACTTGCCAAATCCGTGTAACTTTCAAATTGCCCGAGAAGGCAAACGAGAAAATACCATTGACAAAGCCAATGGCTTTAACTTTATTTTTTCTTCTATTGCCCCTTTCAGCGTCTGTTACTTATAGGTTTTGTGCGTCATCATATGCCAGCGCGCCCTGGTACAGTCATCGGACTGCCTTAGTTGCCTTCATCCTATACCCAGGTTTTGCATCTGTTATTCCTATTGCGTCAAACTCCCCCCCCCCCCCCTGCTTAACTAATGGGGCTCTGCGCGGACGGCTAGAGCAGAGGGACCTGGTTTGAGTTGATCAGGCGATGGCCAGATCCTGATTCCTTAAGGGGCTCTGTGCTGCTCAGTGGGCCAATGCTTTTCTTGGGCTCAACACTTGCTTCAATAGCTGCAGAGGAATGAGACGTGGCAGCCAATGACTGCTTGAAGGTGGAAGCATGGTGGGGGAGTGGGCTGCTGCCCTGTTCCTGTGGTAAATGTACTCATTCATCCATAGAGCCTAGGAGGAAGGGAGTGTGTACAACGATGGCTTCCGCCTCTTTGAGGCTCCTGTTCGTTAAACCTGGGAAAGTCACTTGGGTACCGCCCTACAGATAAGGGGTGTACTGGCAAGTTATGCACCCTAAAATTAGGCAAATACTCCCAAAAAATAAAAATGCGTAGTAAGAATAATCCCAACAGAAATAGAAAACCATCACGTAAGAGCCTGGCCCCCTGCTTCCTGCCACACAACTTCATGGTTATGTTTGGACCAGTAGTACACTTAGTGCCACAAGGAGAAACTATATTTCTGCTTGATCTGAAGAGGTAAACTTGTAGGTTTTTAATCTGTAAACATTTGTTTTACAGTTGCAACATATTTTTACTCTTATTTACTGCCATTGGGAACGGCGTATTTTTTTTTTCTAACTCCCCAATGTTTTACTACGCTTTAAAAAAATGAGAATTAAAATACTCCCACTTCACATCTGGAGCACTGCTTGGGGGCGGTGCTGAGTAGGTCTACGTATCCTGTCCAGACGGATTGAAAGAGCAGGTCTGTCATTGGGAATCCATTTCCTACATTCTCCCTCTAGCCCTGAGTTTCGAGCTACTTGGTTTCACGCTTACCTTTTGCAGAAAAGATAGGCCATATAGTCATAAAAAAATGGGTGCACTTATGTTTCAGAGTGCCAAAGGCATGTTCAAGGTTTTGCATGATGTTAATAAAGCTCACTTCAGACAGACCTAAAGTATGATTCCCATGACTCATGTCAAGACATCACTAGCAAAAAATACTGGTAGTTTTCTCAACTTGTAATCCGAAAGAGCTGCTTGGTTTTTTATTTTTTTTGTCTGTTTTATGTACCCCGTGCTTTAAGAATGGGTTACTGACACATACCTGACCAGTGCGTAAAGAACATGAATCTGTTGTATTTCAAAGCAGAAGTAAATGTGTGAGATGGAAACGAAAACATGATGTAAAAGCTTCAAAATCATGCTCGAGTCTAGAGTGTAAACGTGTTTGTCTACTTCCGAGGACTGTAACCTGAGGTTCTCCTGCTGTTTGGTCATATGACTCCATGGTCCTTCACGTTTGACTATGCTAGCTATGGCTGTTGGGATTTGTTGTCTAGAACATATGAAGCGCCAACAGTTGCAGAGCCCTGGTGGATTACTACACTTTTCCTTTGTCCTATTAATACGAATGTCGATGGTCCTACATTTTTGGTACTGGACTTTATTAAAGTGGTTTCTAGTGTGTTGCTGATCACCATAAAGAACCTTATTTTGGCCAGATAACTAGACTAATTTACTGTTATTGAGTTTCATAGCTCCTCGTCTTCATGTCATGTTGGAAAACCTTTTAGCCACTTGTGATGGGGTACCTGCTCATGGTGTAATTTCTTGCTGGGCAGTCACATGGGGCAAGCAGTTGCGAGCCATCTTTTAGTTCGATACATCCTGTGTTCTCCACTTCAAGCTGCCAAGTGCTGTAGCGATCACCAGGGTCCAATGCTCCCTGTGGATATTGCCCTCAACTGGCTAGTTTTCCAGCACCTCTTCTGGGCTTAAGTGTGCTGGAAATGCTGTTCACAGCAGTTGTGGCTCTGCTGTCAGGAAACTCTGACTTCTGCTGGTAGGAGACCTTGGAGGCCACACACTACTCTATCCCTTGTCCCTCCCACTATTGGCTGGATTGACACTCCATTAATATTGGGGCACACACTTCTTTGCAGAGCCCTAGGGAAATCGGTATCGACACTTTAGGGAGCAGATCTGCTGCGAGGCACTGAGCAGTCGAAGCAGCCATCTTCCAGAGCACTTAATTCTGACTAGTAAGCGCATGGAAGTCGCGACGTTGCTATCTGCAGATAACTAGACATCTGTGACTGATGGCTTGTTCATCGCTAGTTGTTTTTGCCAGACAGCATTTATAAAGTACTTCTTGGCTCATCTTTACTAATTAGAAGTTGCTTGCGATCATATTGGGGGAAGGGTGGGTTGGAGTTTGTGTACGCCGATTTCTTACTAAACATCCGGTGGCATGAAACCACTGTTAAACATCCATATCTTCCTGGATCGTTAGTAACCGTTATTGGTGTTCAATCGCCATGGGTAAATGCAATATAAAAAGACCTGTATGTGATGCACTAGCAGGGTTCCGGAATGTATCTATATACGCTTGGGTATGTTTATGAACTCGGCTGATGCAATGCATTAGTGTTGGGTTGCCCTCTGCTGTCAAAATGGCAGTGCACCCACTTCTATAACAGCTTCCATTTCAACAAACAGAATGAGCACTGTTCTACGCAGTCACCTTCATCTTCCACTAACGCAAACATTCAGAAGTTCTTTCCGTCCCCAGTTCTCCTCACAAAAGGCACAGCGGTTCCAGTGTCCATGAACAGTTAATTACCGGTTCAGCATTTCAGTCTCTAAAGAGCGAAACAATGTAGGACGAATGCCTCCTCACAAGCTTTAACTGAAAGTAGGTGCTGTAATTCTGCTACTACACAATCTTAGTCCATCACAGGGACTCTGCAATGGTACAAGGTTGGAAATTGCGCATCTACAAAGCCACCATCATAGAGACCCGTGTGATTGATGGAACTTAAATACTTTCCTACTGCGCATACCTCTTATTCCATCAGATACGTTTAGCATTTTTAATGACCATTAATAAGTCACAGGGACCCACGCCCACTTCCTGGAAGCGATCTGTGGTAATTCTGGTATCTAAGAAGGGGGGACAGAACCTTTAAGATGTTAGAACGGCATATGTTATGCCAGGAACAGCTACTTAAACTGCAGGTACAATTGTGCGCAAACTGAAGTTTGTCAATACATTTTTTTTTTCAACACTGACCTGAAATCATGGTCCGCTCTACTAGTCCATACCCATGTCTCGCTGTAGCTGCACAAGCTTTTATTTAGCATGTTTCTTTTGCCCCATGTTTGTTTCTCTGTAACTTATTGTGGTTCTGCCCTTTGGTGTCCTGCACCTGGCATGGTTTTGCTATTACTTGCATATGGGGGTATCCGTCTTCATCACACTAAATATAAATGCTTAATGGACAATATTACAAACTAAATCTACATCTTTCCCTTATAGAGAGAATGACTTTAGGAACATTGCTCAAAGACCTAAAATATGACCTCTATGTTATAGCACTCCTTTTACTTTCAATGAGGATTTTCTTCCTTTGATTCAGCTAGTTGCCCCCAAGCTATCCTCCTGCTGATCCGTGATTGACCATTTTATCACATGAACAGTGTTGGGGAAAGATTTCTCTTTACTGCACCTTTCCTTCCATCCCAAACGTTTTGCTTTATTTTTGATCCTGACCTGTACTTTGTACAGTGGACACTGTCTTTTGCTCATGTTTTGGGGAAACGGACATGTCCTTCATGCTGTCGGTACTGAGAAACATTGTTTCCCTTAGTCTAGTAACTTTACTACTTTTAGTAGTAACTTATCACGTATGGTAACTTATCATTGTACAAGGCATCTCACAATGGGGTACACTTTTCATTTTGCCCTAGGCTGACGCGATTTTTGGTTCCTCTTGGTGTGCTAAATGGACAAGTTGATGGAAGCAGTGCCTTTTTTAGCTTTCGTTTTTTTTTATTTTATTTTTTTTATTTATTTTTTTGTGCTTTTTGTTTTAGCCTTACAGCGTTTGGCTAACTGTGGCTAGTGTCCAAACATGCCTGTGCCGCATGGTTTTTTGCTTGTCCTCTGGCCTTCTTGTCTTTTAGCCGCCTTCCTGGCCTTTGAGGCCAGCAAAATACTTATATGGACTTAGAGTGCCTGGGAAAGCAGAGGCGTTTGGCAGGCTACTGGAGAGCTATGTGTGGTTGCTGGCAGGATGTGGGCTGGGACTGTCTGGGTCCAATCCACAAACTCCATCAGTGTGTCTTGAGTGTTATGCATGAGTGTTCCCGCCAGTGCTCCTGATTTATCCACGTGTGTGTGTCTGTCTGTCTGTCTGTCTGGTCTGAGGGAGGCCTGGCAACCAACTTCTGCTACTGTCCTGGAAGAGCCCTGGCTTCCTATTGATCTTCAGCAGTCCTGCGAGGGAGCTGTGACCCTTGGATCCATTCCTGACGTCTGCTCGGTTCCCTGCGAAGAAGAGCTGTCGGAAGTGTCCCGGCACCGTCCTGTAGCTGACCAACTGTTTGAGTTTGGGCTACCGTTGTCGCTGCTCAGAGTTGAGGCCTGAAACTTGGTGCGGGGGCTTCTGCTACAAGACTTACCTCCATGAAATTTCATAGTGTCAAGGGGACCCGAAATAGGTAAAGTTTGACCGCAACAAGTGAGACCCTTTGCGTTGCTGTGCTGCAGTGACCACCGTCCGAATCGCCGTACCCGAGTCCAGTCCTGAAAGGGGTCCTGCATCGTGTTTTTCTGCATTCATCTGTCCTTGCACCCTACTCTAGTCACTGTATATATTCTATTATTAGTGTTGTGTGATACATCTAACTGTTAGTCATTTTTAATTTTTTATAAATATTTGGCCATTATACGTGTTGTCAAAGTAGTCTGTGATACTCATTGTGGACCCTTTACAAGCTCACCACCTCTTGAGACTTAGCCTAGACCTCTCGTTCCTGCTACCTTGAGCTGGTTTGGCTACAGCTCCCAGAGTTGGCCCATCAAAATATAGGTTGGCCTCCTATACATCTGTTCACAAACGGTTCACGATGCTGTTCAAGGAAGTAATCCGTATCTGCATGTTGATGTGCTTGAGATTGGGGCTGGATGGCAGCCATACAGAATATTTTGGAAATGTTTTGTGGTGTGACCAGCTCGTCGGCCTCTGCTTCCACTGTGGGGTGGAGGGCGTGGCTATCCCTTGTGAGCCATCTCTTTTCACGGTATCTCCTCCTTTCATTCCTGTTGAGTAATTGAGCGCTTTGAATCTCCCTGGTTTCGTACCCCCACCCCCACTCCCCCTTCCTAATTTCTGGCTCACTATTGTTACTATGTCTGCCTCCTGCCCTTCTGTCTGTGGTGCCTCTGCTGTCCTTTATTGGCCATCTTGCTCGCCTCCACCCTTACCTGCCAGCGATGTGTCCTTATCTGGCTTTTTTCCTTTGCTGGCTTATGCCAATGGATCAACCGCACGTCTCCTTCCCTGGCTTTGCAAGTCATATTTTCATAAAATTTTACCTTATTTGCTTGCGGCCCTGCTCTACAACTTCTCCATGCTTTCTTGTGATTAGACCCTCCATACTCTGTGCTGCACTCTTTTTAAAAAAAATGTTTTTATTTATTTATTTTCCCTCTTTCACGATTGGCCTCCACTTGCATCCAGGCTGTTTCCACCTTGGATCTGGTCTCTTGAACCTTGCTAACTATCGTCCTTTGGCATCACTTCTACTTATCTACTGCCCCATCAGAAATTTTGTTGGCATCTCTCAACAAAACCTCCTTTTTCTGGGTTCCTGTGACTCCGTAGGCCTCATTGTCTGCAAATCTTTCCCCATACATCGAAAGGCAGATGCTAGTTGATTTCTCTTTCCCACCATCTGCTGCTCAGGGCCATCCTCGTCACTAATTTACCTCGAACTGATCATTACTTCCTTACAGCTCACATGGCCAAACTACTAGGTGTCCTCTTCCAACAGTCGAGAGAGTACCTATCTTAGACCAATGAATAGTGACTACTTTCGTCTTGTCCTCTACTTTCACTCCTGAGGTTTTTAATATGAATTGTGTTTTCTTCTCTTCCAACAACTAATATTGATTCCTTTCTTCTAGTGTGCATCCGTGATTGTAAAGCTGACATTCTGGATAACCTGGCCCCGTTTGTGGAACAAATGCCCCAGAAATGCAGTGCTTGATGCTGACCATGCCAAACTACTTAGGAATTCTAAAACCGGGGAAGACGAGTTGACTTGTCTGATCCAAATGCAAGGCTACTGTTATCTGACTTGGCGTCCTATGGTCCAACACATCTGCCAGAGAGTTTGTAGGGAATTTAATGCTCCCTAGGTGTAATAGACGCAATGCATTTGCTTGCTGGCCCCCAGCTGCTCCTCTCTAAACCTTACCTCCTTTTCGCTTGCATTGTTTGTTTGCAAAACTATCCAGCCACACTAGGTGTTTTAGGTTTATGGCCTGAGGAACGTGTTTGGTGTTCATGCACCATCTTCCCCACGTAGAACCAAAGCAGTAAACGTTTTCTTTTTTTGGGGTGGTTCCTGAATGAACCATAATAGTGTGACTTGATGCTGGACAGGCAGGATACTGACATGGCACTCTGAGCAAGGTGAGTGGAGCCTGAGAACTGAATGTCCTGTAAGAACGGAGTGATCATTTTTTTTTTATATACAATAAACTAGTAAAACCTGCAACAAGACAAAAATGTGTAATTTGGCATTTACATATAAAATGATTCACGTGAATTTAACTGGGTGTCGTGATAAAGCTGTTTCGATAAAACAATAAATACAGTGTGGATTGCTACTCCGGGAGTGCTGAGACTTGGAGAAAGGCTACATGCGCCTGTCTGGCTACATGTCTTTTCAGTACGATAAATGATATTTACCGTGCTGGACTGCTCCAGGGCAAAGACTGATGTTTTGGATATTTCTCCTCTGTGAAAGATAGTGAGCTAAATACTCTGGGTAAGGCTCTCGTAACTGGGACTATGTCCGGCAGAGGCGCACTCCCTGGACTCCACCCCCCCCCCCCCCCCCACCCCCCATCCCCCCCTTTTTTGTGCATTTAAACCGCCTGTAATGTAGTCTAGAGCTTGTTAGGGTTTCTGCAGTCAGATGCCATGGATAACTTCATGAGTCTGAAGTAGATTGGAACTTTTATTTCCTTGGGTATACTTGTCCAAGATTAATCTTAGATTCAGGATTGGGTCCACGGTGCCCATGCCCTCCCGAAAATCCATACAGAAAATCTGAGGGAATTCTATTTTATGGCCATTTTATTATCTTCCCAGGTATCACCCGGCCAAATCATTTGGCCATGGTCTCGATAAGGGAGATTGGGCAGTAGCATGCGGGATCTGTGGGATGGGTAACGATTATTGCTGCTTTCTGGAATAATCTTTAGATGTAGCAAGATATAAAATACCAGTGAGAAGATGGTCAACCATGTTCGTATCTCACACTTAATACTCCGATGGGAACGGAGTCTGGCCCTGCAGATTTACCCATTCCAGTTACAGCTGTCCCTCCTTTTATTCCTTCATTCTTTTGTTGGATCTGATCCTTGATAATCTTCTTCACCTCCATACTCGTGAGCATTATAACGCACTGAAGTGTTCTACCTGTCTCATTGGGTCCACAGGATCTGATGTAACTGAGGAGTTTGGGTTGTTATTCAGGCTTGCTGCAACTGCCCTCCAATATCTTTCCCGGTACTGGATCATGGCTGCTGTCGACAACTTTTTCATCTTTTTTCGGGCTGCCTTTCTGTACCCTGATCTGATTTCAGATTGCTTCCTATAATGTTCTTGCAGAAGTACCCGTGGTGGTCTGGGGAAATGGAGGTGCCAAAGCCGCTCAAGCAGCAGCCTCTTTGCCGTCAGGCGCTACAACAGCTGCTCCAAAACAGTTATAAGGCCATGTTCCATTGTTCACTGGTTGGGGGCAGACTGTCTCAGCATCTCAAAGAATGGCGAGCTATTACTTCTTATGCTTGGGTTTTGGAGCCAATAGCCCCTGGCTACTGCCTTCCCTTCCTAAAGCGGCCTCACCAATCCACTGGGGAGTCTCTTTGAAGCTTCCGAATCCGCTCCTTGTTCAGGAAATCTTGACTCTGCTGGAGAAAGGCGCTATAGAACTAGTGCCTGTAGCGGAGAGGAACAAGTGATGGTATTCCCCATATGTTTTTATTCCAAAGAGAGACTGGGGACTGAGACCCATCTTGGACTTGCGTTGGTTGAACAAGGTCCTCAGGAAGGACAAGTTCAAGGTGGTCACTCTTTCACAGGTCCTTCAAGCCCTTCTACTTCAAGATTGGTGGTTATCTTCAAGCGCTCGTCTGAAGAATGCTCTTACTTTAAGATTCCTTTTGATTTCCCACTTTCTTAAAGGGCTCACTGTGTTTCCACCATCCCCATTTCAGGTGCCGGTATGGGATCTGAATTTGGTCTTGAAATTCCTGATGGGTGATGATTTCAACCGTTTCACTCTTGTCCTTTGAGACTGTTGTCTTTCAGTGCGGCTTTCTTGTTTGCGGTTACATCCACTCGCAGTGAGTGAATTGTGAATGGCAGGCACTTTCATCTCAGCCACCCTACTGTGTTCCACAAGGATAGGGTTGTACTGAGGGTACGTCCATCCTTTCTAGATAAGGTAGTGTCTGAGTTTCATTTAAACCAGAAAGTTGTACTGCCTGCTTTCTATCCTCCATCCTGCTGAAGAGGAGCAAATCCATAGGTTAGACCCTAGGAGAGCTCTGCGCTTTTATATTTCTGGGATGTCCAGGGTCAGAGTGGACGATCAACTCTTTTGTGGGGTAGGCTGTTACCAAGCAGACCTTGTCTCTCTGGATTATCCTCAACATGTTACAGATTGGTGGGCAAGGACCATCCTGGGTTTGCAAGCTCACTCCACTAGGGGCGTGCCTACTTCCACAACCCTGCAGCGAGTAGTTCCTATTAGGAATATTTGTGACGCAGCTACATGGGCTTCTATCCACACCTTTTCAAACATTACTCCCTGGATACGTGGTCAAGATATGGCCTTTGGTAAAGCGGTTCTTTATTCTGCCATCTGATTGGGTATTCTAAATTCTTCACCCTCCTCCATTTTCTGGTACTGCTTTGGGAGTCTGTCAAAGATGTGGAATACGTTGGAGGACACAATCCATTCTAAGAACAAGTTACTTCTTTCGACTGGATGTTCTTCCAACGTATTCCACATCACCCTCCTGGCCTGCCCCTCTGCAGAATTTCCTATGCTAGTGCAGCTTGCGCTCCCTCAAGGCTGTGTGCAGTCAAGCAGGCATTGTGTACAAGCAGGTCACACGTTATGGAGGAAAAAACATAAACTGAGGCTACGAGCGCCATGCGTCCCTATTTATAACATCCTGTGACGTCACCCTCGAGGAACATCGACCAGACGCCATCGACACAGGACGCCCTCTGCCGATTTCCGAAGTAGCACAGCTGTGGACATTACATCCAGTCGAAGCATTACCAGTTGGTAAGTAACTTGTTCCTCAGTCTTAAGCAACATATATTACCTTTCATTTGTTTTGCTGTGCCAAGTGGTTAGGAAATCCATCGTAGGTCCTCTTCAATGTGACTCTTGTCTGCAAAGTAGTTAAAGGTGCTGTTAATTGTTTGATGTGAATGCAACCATGTTGCTCAAATATTTGTCTATACTGCTGTCATTGTCCAATTGGGGGGTTTGAGATTACAAGGACAAGTGATTCAAATATAAAATTCTTTGGTAATTACAATTGGTTAATGCTTGATCTTTTTGAAAGCCAGGATTGGTTTCCTTGTTAGTCTAGGTAAATCGACACGCTGAACATGTATCACAGATGGTGGCTTTGGGGACCTGATAATGTCTCATCTGATGTGCTGGTGTCATGACTGCAACTAACATCACCCAACATTCCATCAGAGTGTTCTGGGAGTGACAGTTAAGAATAGTGTTGGGGAGTATTCCCAAAAATGTACTAATTCCCTTCACCTTGGAGACCCCCAGCAACTTTGGTGGATTTTTGGATTTTGAGGACTTGACTTTTTTACCTGGGAAGAGTGTGCCCCCTCCCCCCCCACTCTCATGTATTTTGATCTGTGTTTTACTCAGAGTTTTAAAATGACTCCATAGGCATGTGTGTTACACAGCACCTTCACTGCAGTAACACAGGGATGTATTTGTAGACTTTCCTTCTCTGGGATAAACTACTGTTTCCCAGAGAATGTAAGGTTAAATTGACTTTACTAGTCTTTTCAAATTCCTAGACCCAGCACACACTATCTTCCTATAGAGTGTTGGAGGGGTTACCTAGTATCCCCTCTGTCTAGAAACTCATGTAGCAGTCAAATGCTACCCTTTTCTATTGAAATGGCTGGTGGCAGTGGTTTTACAACGAACTACCATGATTTTTCTCAACCGCGAACAGCGTCGGCTAAAAATCATGGGAGCCATGTTTTTTCAAGATGGTGCCTTAAGCCCCTTTGTTTAAACGGGTCCTGGTCTTCTTTTTTCGCCATTTCTTTTTGGAAAGGTCATTCTAGTGTTTGTGTCTGCGTGCCAAACCAGGTTTGGTCCCTTTGTTTCCATGCCATTGGCAGGCTTCAGGACTGAAGACCGCTTCTGGCATCTGAGTGTCTGGAGTGGGCAGGAAGTGCGGGAGGTGCCCAAAACTCCCCGTGCTTAGTCTCCTAGGAGACCCAAATGCACTCTGGCGTGATTGGCTGGCTGACTGTCCAGCAAGGACAGCCACCCTGCTGGGTGAGTGGCAGCTAGTAGGCTGGAATGAATGGGAGAACTGTTTAAAAGGCGAGTCTCTTCGACTGGAAAGCAGTCGACCACTGGAACGAAAGACCCAAAGACTAGCTGGCAAGGACGGCTGCTGCAACTCCTGGACCGTTGGTTTGCCCGGTGAAGCACTGCTGCAGGATCCGAATTACCAAAGCTCCTTCGACAGAGAAGCCCCTTCAAGGATGACTTCTTCATTTGAGTTTGTGGGACCAATCAACTCGTAAGCCACGTGGACACCAGCTTGTGTGCTTGATGAACAGCTACTCTAACTGAAGTGACTCCATTCTGTCAGCGTTTTCCGATGAACCTGTGTAGTGCAGGAGTCCCCCGACGTCCTCCCTCTTGTCCCCATGACTGAGACTCGGGAACAGAGATCAGCAGGAACTGCCAGGAAAAAACGTCTTCATCTGCATCTTTTGCTTCATACTAAGGTACTGTGCCAACCCGATTGAGAGAACGCTCCTCTCGCGGTGAAAGTTTGTGTAACTTTCCCAACTTGCAGGCTTAATTAGCTTGTGACCCAACAAATGATTCTTTTTCACACAAACTACTTCTGAGAACTTTCACAAAAACTTTACCAATTACTTCAAGAACTGCTCTTTCCTATTCAAGACACTAGTCCATTGACTTTGGCCTAGGCCTAATGAACTGAATCGAGTCCTCTAGTGAACTACAACTATTTGCACTACCTAAAAGTATTACTGATCTATTCTTCTAACTTGTGCCTTTTTACTTCCATTGAAAGTAACTGAAAACCCATTTTGCTCCTATTTCAGGGGAGCCCAATTTGTTCAGAAACTAGTGTATTTGTGTATTAAGTTGCCTCCTTCTAGTGAATGTTTTCTAAATTATTGTGTAGTAAATGAATTAGTGTTTACCAAGAAACCTTGAGTGTAAGTGTCTACTTGAACCCCTGTGAAGACCTCTTGTACTGCTCACATTCCCTCTTGAGAGAATCCTGGCTGCTCAGCTCGCTACCACAAAACTGTGGTACAGACTTGTGCCAAGGTTGGTTTTGCTTACACCTGTAGTCCTAATTGTATGTGGTGTTCCCAGAGGGTGCTGCATGCAATTCTGCCTAACAAAGAGGAGACTGGATGATGAATGGATGCACCGTTTGTTCTGGAAGTCTCCTCTGTGACTTGAATCGCACCCCTGTCTGTTATAGGAGGAAGATGCCAAAGTTGAGTAATAGTGGCTTGATGAGATGGAATGGGATATCTTCGAATAGAAGTATTCCTCTTGAAGGCAAAACTTTTTGTTTTTTGGTAGTATCTGTGATGGGCACTTTTCCAAATGTTCCAGTGTTTTAAGCTCTTTATTTTGTTAGACCGGTCTGAATAAATGCTCTTGCAGATTGTGATTAGATTCATTCTCTGGTCTTTTTTCTATAAGGGCTTCTGTTGTGTGAGGCCTTTATTGCTACTTCTGTGTAAACGTAATTACTACACATGTCACCCAATAGATGGGGGATGAACACTGTCGTAGTTTGACATGATTTACTGGTTGTAGGTTTGGTGACAAGCCACACTTTGTTTGCCCTCTTGTTATCAAGAAAATCAATTGACTGACAATTGGTAGACTACAGAATTTAAGTTTGGAGCCGTTCTGTGGGAAAGAGGGGTTAATGCATAGCAGCCAGCAAATATAACTTAACATGTTGCAAACTATGCCTCTTTGTAAAGTATGCATGACCCATTCTTTAAATTGTGTAATTCCCAAACATACTGTTAATGCCTCATGGTGCTGCACCATTGACATGTAAAGTCAAAATGAACTCCTGCAAGCTGCTGTTAATATCAAGCTAACCAATCTTTTGTAGACTACAAGCAAGGGCTAACTCCTTGCAATGTCAACCATTTTTTACGACTTAAAGTAGGGCTTTATGATGTCGAATAATGTTGCTTTCATCGTGATCTTTCCAGCTGGGATTTAGTGGATTTAAAAAAAAAACTTTTAGATGCCCTTTGCACAGTGACCTTAGCAGGCACTTCTCTGACGTTCCAATGTATCGGTCATGCCCCTCCAAACTTCGAAAATGAGCCTCCACGCCCTCTTCTGGATTCTTCTGTCAGCCGTTCAGCTGCTTCTGAGATTAGCATTCTCTTTATGGCAAATAGCGGGTCAACACTTTTTGAATGTGAGGCCCTCCCACAGACCTGGGAATGAATACCGATCACGTCACATCTTCTGCTGCGTTGCGATTCTTGCATTTTTTCATAAGGTTCTCCTCTCTGGTGCCTGGGTTATTTCTTTTGAGTTTTCTAGGGGATTTACTTTGATTCACATTAGGAATGTTTTTTTTTTTCTACAAACCTTTAGTAGAATTTTGCTGGCAAGGTCGGAGTGTGTTCTGATGCATACTGTGAACGTTTGAACACATGGTGGCTGTAGGTTTTCATAAGCGAAGGAGTGGCCCAGCTGCCGTGGGGGCATCAAGTGCTCTGGGATAACTTGGAAGCGGTCCCTGGGAACAGGTATTGTCTAGTTTTAGAGATCTGGGACCTTTGGTGGAGGCACCAAAATGCAGGAAACCCAGCCAAGGAACGGGACCCACAAGCGTTGTAGCCGGGACCCACAGGCGTTGTAGCCGGAAAGGGGATAAACCTGAAGGGGTGCCCTGTCCCCTTTTGATGTAGTTTTTGGCTGCCACACACTTTTGTCTCGGAATAGTTGTCACGCAGGCATAGAAGCAGGGTAAGAATGCCCTCAAAACATTGAAAAATTGACAAAGATGCCTCTTTGCCCCATTTTGGATCATAACTGGGCATGGACTAGAACGTCATATGTTCCAGCTTCGTTCAGGTAGAGACATGTGCGTCCCCCATTCCCCCGGGGAGCGTTGAGAAGAGGCCCAGGCAAGGGTGAATAGACCAGAAGGGAATGCTGGACAATTTTATTTTTGTATTAATTTTTTATGTGGTTTTTTTTGTGTGCTAAAGTTGGTTTCTGCATTAAAGCAGAGTATTGACGGAACATACTTGTGCTGATCATGTTGCAAATGCGCAATAAGGTGCAGTCTTAATGTTTCCACTGCAGATAGCATTGGCCTCGTTCTTACATCCTTTGCGTTATTTTATGGAATGCAGTGGGCGAATGGGGACATTGTTGGAAAGTTCATCAATTGCCCTAACGTGGACGATTTCTTTTTTTTTTTTTTTTCTTTCTGAATGTTTGTTGCTTTTAGGCGAATGTAATGCTTGCGAACAGTCGATGCCGATTTGACTCTTGGCAAGTAAGAGTTGGTGTCCTGTGTGGCAGTATTGAGGTGGCGAGTAGGCTAGTGTTTTGCACCTGGTCACTGCTGCATCCGTTCCTGTCTTGAGCAATGTATCCTGCTTTGAAGGTTTCCTGGCGGCAGCAGAGCGGGCATACGCCCCTCGTCTCCGGCTGCCACGCCACAGCGCATTGTTGCCCGTCCCTGTTGTTGCGCACGCATTCCTGGCCTGGTTATTTTTAGCTCGGTCTAGAGAGCATTCGGCAGATGTCCTTTCTGCCCGTCACAGCTGAATGTTGTCCGGATAACGCAAGCTTTAAAACGGTAACCTTGATCAGTGTGTGGAATCAGAAGGCTATTTGTGGCTGTTCCTGGTCACATATAGGCAGCGCATTGTGTACCTCCTTCATCCTCGCATCTGAAGAAGCGCCGTCCGGGTCTTCTACCGAAAAACGAAAGGTAAAGCGCGTAGCCTCCATTTGGTTTATATTTGTACGAAAACCGGTCATGTGTTATCTTTGCAAAATTGAACGTAATGGTTACAATTTAGAAAAACTTAACTCAGCCGTGTTTCTTTATGTACGCTTACTTAAACGTGCCATATTAAGTATCACTACTAAACGACCGGAGCAAATCCATGTCCGTGTGCCGCGGTCAGTTGTATTAGTGCAATGTATTTAAACGGGTATGGGTGGTTAACCTTATTTTATCTAGGGAGTGGACCAAAAGGTCGCAGCACAGCTGGAGATAGTGCTGCCTTTGTTTTGGCAATGTAATGCGTTATGCCTGCTTTGGCTAGTCTTCATTACGTATCGCTTATCCTCAAAACATTTTGCACAGGTCTTGAGCATGAGCGGTATCGCCACAGCTCGTTCACCAGGGTGGTTCTCTAGGTTCTGAGACTGCAGTAGTTGAGCAATGGGCCTAAAGATTAATTTACAATGTATGCTTGCCAGTTTCTGTTGCAACTGGAATTGGGGTCTGACCCAAGGCTCCTAAAAGGACGTGGTAGACTAGTGCTCTTCCTGCTTGGCTCACCATTTGATAACCGCATTTGTCCCAATAGCTGAACTTCAGGACCCTCGAGCACAGCTTGTTGTATATGCCATGCTTTGAAGCCAATATTCGTAACCTGAAGAGAAGCAATTTGTCGCAGGGCGCACGGGTGGACTCTTCTAGCAAAATAATGTGGCTTTGTTGGCAAATGTAATATACGTCCCCTTTTTGCTGTGTATTATTCATTAATAAAAAAAAAAATCCCTGCCACGTTATGTTCCTGAAGTTTAACTGGAAATGAGTTGCAGAGGGCTAGCCATAACTTCTATTTTTACGTTCATTGATGTGTAAGCACGAGCTCAGTTTGAACCCTGAGATGGTGTACTCTTACCCACGTGTAAAAGTAGAAGTTGTAAGTCTCTACATGCATGAATTACGATGGCTTGCTCTGGAAATGCCTAAACTGATCAGCTTAATTTTAATTTGTTTTTAACAGTAAGCATTTTTTGTCTTTCTAGACACACCAACTGCCATCATGTCTAGCAAAAGGGCAAAGACCAAGACCACCAAGAAGCGCCCACAGCGTGCAACTTCCAATGTCTTTGCAATGTTTGACCAGTCCCAAATCCAGGAGTTCAAAGAGGCCTTCAACATGATTGACCAAAATCGAGATGGTTTCATTGACAAGGAAGATCTGCACGACATGTTGGCCTCACTTGGTAAGTGTCCTCCTTTCCCTTCTCACAGGGTTTTTCAACGTTGTGGCCCATTCCAACGTTAGTCGGTACTTGCAGGCTTTCATTTTTCTAAAAAAACTTTTATCTCGAAGTTGCAGCAAATCTAGCTTCAGTGTGTGCTGTTAGTATGTCGTTGATATGATGGTTGAATGTGCGGTATCAACAATTTTTGCATGTTGAAGAGAAATATTGCACCATTGGTGCATCCCATTAACGTTAGGTATTTGTACTGCGCACCGTCACCACCAGAGTGGTCGCTAGGCGCATCTGAAAAGGGAAGCGGGTCGGAAGGTAGGATTGAATGGGAGAAGGGCAAGAGAGCGGTCCATGTGAGGTTGGATGCTTCAGTTCATTTGCACCGTTTGCTGAGCTTAGGTGTGCTTTTCGGTTGGGAGCCGTTTTGTGCTTTGTGTGAGGCTTTGTAGTATATTTTGTTGCAGTGTGGTGAGATGTGTGTGGTTTGTGCATTAGAGGTATTAGTCTGTTTAGTTTGAGATGTGTATGCAGAGGGGTGAGATTGTTGGTTAGTGGCATCGCTGTTTAGAAGTGACACATGCTAATCTTCACAATCCTGTCTAGATATGACGCAATGCTAATCTTCACAACTGTTTAGATGTGACGCAAGCTAGTATTACAGTTCTGTCTAGATATGACACAAGGCTAATATTCACAAGTCTGTCGATGTGACGCAATGCTAGTCTTCACAATTCTGTCTAGCATTGCAGCATATCTAATCTTTTGCATTAGTTTGCTGTGTGGCGCATTCTCCTTGGTAGCCCCACATAACGTGTTGGTCTGATCACCCGATTGAATTGAGCTACAATTGCTTGAAAGTATGGGAGTGGAAGGAAGGGGGTGAAATCCCAGCTCAGAGGTGCATATGCACCTGCACATATATGGAATCCCATGGTCTACCTAGGATTTGAGACTAGGAGAGAACATCTATCCTTTTTGTGGATAAGCGTGTGCAGATGATTCTTAAATATGTTAAGCACAGTGAACAAAGCAAACTTGAGAACTAGCATTAAAACGATAATTTGGCTGCCTTGTTTGTCAGATTTAAACCAGAAGCTGGTTTAAAACTGAGTTGGACTCGTGCACTGCATGGGAGCACCATGGGTGGGTCATGGAGTATTCCTGTCTGTGATATGCAGCTTTTGTGTTAAGGGCGTTCATTTGAAATGGATTTGTGAATCGGTTGTAGTTTGGTAAGGTTCACTTTCGTTCCCCCCCACATTCAACTGCGTGTTTTACCGTTCACTTTGATTTAACATTTCCTGGATGTTGTGGATTTTAAAAAAAATACTAAATCTGTTTTAGTTAACTGTTGCCAAACCAAGAAGAAACGTTATTCCGTTAGTTGGCTTGGGTGATGGTATTTATATTCAGAACCGCGTTTGAATGTGAAAATGAACATTTCATAGAGATGAGATGAATTTGTGCAGACAAAGTGGTGAGATTTTGAAACGAGGAGTCCATCACTTTTCATGTTCCATTCTCCTGGCTGGAAAATGGAAAGCTCTCCAGTGGAAACATATGCATCAGTTCATGCATCACCATATTCTGGTTTTAAAGACTTGTGTGTTTTTGTTTCCAATAGGGAAGAACCCAACTGAGGACTACTTGGAAGCTATGATGAATGAAGCCCCAGGTCCCATCAACTTCACTATGTTCCTCACCATGTTTGGCGAGAAGCTCAATGGCACAGACCCAGAAGATGTCATTCGAAATGCGTTTGCATGCTTTGATGAGGATGGGACAGGTATAGGAGCTATATTTTTTTGGAATGTGACTAAAATTACAATGTTTTGCCTTGGAGCTAGGAGGAGTGCACATTTGCCTTGCGACTAAGGTTGCCCTTTTTAAAAAAAAATTTAAATGCATTTGTTTGTAGTACCGATTCGCTGTATCACTTAATGATGCAGACTGTCTTAAACGAATGATCTAAAGACCTATTAGACCCCTGGTACCTTGTTGGCCCCTTAGCTCGTATCTTTTGTACATCCTTTGATGATGGACTACTTTAGCTTGATGAAGGGCATCCCATAACCAAAAGTGACAAACCTTATTTTTGCAAGATATAGTGATCTGGAGACTGAGGCACTCTGTTACTTGCAACATGTTTAGGTTTAAATGCTATGCATATTCTGTGACCTAGTGACAGGGCCGAAGTGCTCATCTTTGTCTTCAGAATGAAAAGCAGGCATCAACCGAGCAGTTCCCATCAAAAGATCTTTATTGTATGCTGGTATCCAAAGTGCTTCTCTACGCCTATGCCCTTGGTTTGTTTTTTCCACCATTGGTTAGGTTGCAAGAGTAAAGTAGAAAACAAAATAAAACTATGCCCGAGCTGTGGGATGGAAATGGACACAGACGCAACACTTGCTAATTAGTAAAGCACGAACTTGAGTGGACTGCACCAATATCCACGGCACTAGGCAAGGCTACAATAGTGACCGGTTGTGTGAAGTAACTCCACTAGCGCATACACTTTTTAGAATGCTTGCCAACCCCCATCTGCTGCATTCGTGGAGCGCACACCTTTTACATTCTGCCTAAAATGCAATAAGCGCATCACATGATTTGGTACTCATTGAGTTTGCAGCTTGCACCATGGAGACTAAACAGTCGCTACATCCAGATAAGCCAACTGGGTGTACAAGGTCGATAAGGAGGTAAAAAGGCAGTGTTTGACCCTGAAGAGGCAGTTTTGTCTTCTAGGCATGGGAGTTGTAAAGGCTTCTGCAAACGGCCCCATTTCTGCCGATTAAGCTGTAAGGCAGACTCCATCACCAATGGGGTGTGGGGACACTCCATTGGGGTAGGCAAAAGCAGACCCAGGATAATGGTTGTCATTCTCCAAGCAGAGTACCTTGTCTGAAGGTCTACAAAAGGTGGTAGCTGAACTGCCAGCACCACACTACCCAAGGTCAAGGAATGTCGGAAGTCACTAGGCCTCAACCACTAGATTGATAGCAAACAAATTGCTACGGCAAGTCACATGTCCCACAAAAGCAAAGACTTGGGTCCGATATATACTACGCTGAAAATACAAAAACGAGCATGGAAAGTTAATTCCTGACCCCGAAGAAAATTCCCAACAGGGAGCAGAAAGCTACGGTGCCAAAACAAGAAGTCAAAGCATGACGTTGCAAGAATGACTGACGCTTGGTAAAACTGCACACTTAGTACATGATTGGTAAGCATAAAGGGTCGATTATGCACCACACTGGATATAAGATGTATGCTTTCATATTTCCATGTACTGAAGTGGCCACCAAGCAAGCACTACCAGTTAAGTCTTTCTTTTGTGCTAACCATGCTTTTTAAAATCCTAATTTAAGGGACTGGCTAATAACTGGGGGACAATGCCAGACAGTGTCTGTCACTCTAAACTCAAATCATCTGCACCAACTAGGCTTCTCTATCAACCTTCCCAGATCGAGCCAAATGCCCACAGGTAAAGCCGTTCTTGGGGGGGGGGGGGGAGCAATAATGAACGCCAAGGAGGTAAAAATCTCCTTCCAAGGAGTTTGTTGGCCTTCCAGGCAGTGGTTCCCTTACTCGGCGGCCTCTCACTATAACTGCGATTCTGACGTTAATGGGATTAATTTTGCTATGCATTATCTGATAACACATGCACAACTAGACAAAAGACCAGTTTATGAATTCCTCACTGTGCAATGGTCACAGGTGTGGAGTACTGGGGAAAATCTAGTGGTAATAAATATCAAGCCAGGTCATGGAAATTCTGCAGTGTTTGAGCCCAACAAATGTATTGACGAGACAACCGTTCTCAAGTCCCCAAGTGCAAGTGATGGTCACCTGATTACATGTGGGGTCACCTGATTCTTCATGTGGGGTTTAGCCTAAGGGAAATGGTCGGGTCAAGAGACTCCATTATTAATCCACTTTCTTGAATTTATGAAGGCCAAAAAGCCACTACTCCGTTTTCGCCATAGCTAGCCAGCAAAAGTGTACATAAGAGACTGCACAAAAACAATGTCAATGTTGTATGTAAAGACGCAGGGAGGTACACGTTCACTGACCTGTAGTAATAGGATCAATGGGTTTGGCAATGCTGCATCCAAAGAGACATTGGTTAGTAAGCCAACCACTCAACAGGCAGGTCAACCGGGAACTTGATTAGGAACTTTACACCAACAAATGTTCAGACAGTGGGGCATTAAAAGATCGACTACTTTGCACCAAGTATACATGCAAAATTCCCCCCCTGATACCAACAACTAGGGTCCCAGGAGGATTCACTGTGGAGTCCATTGTTTTTGATTTTTCCCTCGCACACAAGTACTACACAAGCTGATACTTAAGTAATACCATCTTGGGCACTTCAGACCTGGTACCCTCACATACTACAAACGGCAATGGAACTCGAACTGTCATGCAAGCTATTGTCGCAACAGCTTCAAATAACGCACCTGAATTCACAGACCTGATCTTGGCAGCATTGGTTCTGAAGTCATAGAATTGGGAGACTTGCTACTACTATCTAGCTAAGGGGATCTATTTTAAGGGAGGCATGCAAACCAAACACACATGGGAAGTACTGACTGCACACTGCAAGACGTTGTTGCACATTTACTTTGCCTGTTAGAATCAGGGGTGGTGTACAACTCCCTAAGGGTACTTTTGGCAGCATTCACCACCTCGCAGCACAAGGTTTTATGGTGGCGAGTGGCAGTGGTAAAAAGGCCCTCTTAAAAGGCGGAAGAGAATTTATCCATCGGTGGCAAGAACAGTTCCTTGCTGCAACCTTAATGTTGGTTGCATAGATTTAGTCTTCAACCATTCAAACTCATTCATACATGTTTTCTGACACATCTAACCTATAAAGTTGCTATCCTCTTGGCTATCGCGTCTAAGGAGGGTAAGCAAAATTGTCTTTAGAAGAACCATTCATAACTACACATAGAATAAAGTGATGTTCACAGCGCACCCACGTTTCTCACCAAAGTAAGTTTAAAAAAGTTATAAGTAAGCTAGTCCTGATGTTGCTGGCTTTCTCCTCCTCCCCACCCCTTCCAAGCCAGAAAGTCGAGCAGAACATGAATTACTCTGTTTGCAGAGCAGTAATGTTACTTATGGACTGGGGGTGGGGGGAAGCATACTAGACGAGTCTCATCTAGTCTGCTACAGGTCAGCTGTCAAGCCTACATAGCTAGGTGGATTGTGCATTGCATCCAGGAATGCTACATCCTAGAACATAAACACTGCAACACAAACCAAGTCGATCTCTACCAAGGTGGAGGCCCGAACAGTGTTTTTGGCTAATCTCCCACTGGGCATCTGCAAAGTTGGCAACTTGGGCTCCTATACATAGTTTCCCAAAGCATTACTGTAGTAGATTGATATTCAAACGAGCAGAAGCCACAAGTGGCCCAGGAGGGTAAATGTATTTGTAGTGGTGCCACCTACAAACCGGATCTATTCATGGCATGTGCATCTGAACAGATTTACCTGTTTAGAATCATAAGCGCGCGGCCACCCACCTCCCCGATGTTGGGGTGTGCATGCATGAGCTAAATTTAAATCTTCAAAACTGCACACAATCCTATCGCCACATCTGAGGGCATAGGTGTCGAGGTACTATGTGTACAAGGTACATGTAGAGTATGGATACCTGTTGATGCCTCCATTTTCTTTCCTTGTGAAATATACATAACATGTGATTCTAAACAAATGCACGCACCAGAAAGATAAGTTTCATTTGAACCAAGTCACACGTGCCACAGGGCCACCAAGACCAATTACCAATGGAAGTCCGCCCAGGTGTCACTTTGCTCAAATGCAAGCTTCACCATCCCAGGCCCAGATCACATGCAAGGAGCACTGCTTCATGTTAGACCATGCCCTTACCTGATGCTTGTGATAAACTCAATCCCTGTGTGGTATTTGATACTCTTACTAGACTCCAGTCAAAAGGCCTAGACTGGTGTACTCCTTGTGGGCCTTTTAGGCACAGGTCTGAAACGTGGATGATTGTGCCACTACTGATCGTGCAAAGGGCCGGCCTGACTTATGCAGACCTTCAACAGAACGGGCCCTACTATAACTGACTCAATCCCATCTCTTCCTGAGAGCACTAACAGGGTTTTCTTTTTCCTGCCCCTCAAGTGTATTTTCCAAACCTTGGATGGGACAGTGGGGGCTTGCCATATTAAATGCATGCCTCTGAACAAGCTACAAATTGGGTACCCAGACAAGTAATTCCAGAAAGGACCAATTAAGCTGTATTTTTCAAACGCTTCATTTCATCACTGCAGGAGGAAGGGGTCTCAATCATGAAAGCCGGTTAGCCCAATTAAGGGATCGACATTTAAAGCACAAATAAGCCGGCTTCTCGCCAGTTACAAATGCTTCCTGCTGAACTATCCTTTCTGATGTCCCTTTGGAATTCACTCAAGTTAGCTGGTGAATGGCGCATATTTTGAGGGCAGGGAGGTGTTGATGTGGTGCTGAAATGTGTATATGGGGTGGGAAGGGAGATGGTTGGTGGCCTGGTTCGAATCCTTCCTCTTTAGTAGATGATCCCAGACTGGAGTTGTTGGGACAAAATTAATGTCTTTCTTGACACCCTCCGAGTATGAGGGGAAAACTGTGCTCAGTCTCTGCAGTTCCACTTGAACAAAAAAATGATAATCCCGCACTTTATTTCTTAAACTAGTTTTAAACAGTCTGCAGTGGCCAACTCCATTAGAATATTGGCCTTCATAAGAAATGGGGGACTTGGGTATAAACTAAATCAGACTGTCATTTTGAAGGGAAAAGAAAAGTTTGATTTTCTTATGACGGGCCTCCAACTTTGCACTCCACATTAGCCATTGGTTAGTGATAAATAAGTGAGTTAGAAAATGGTTTGTTTTTTGTATTTGGAGAAATGGGGTGGCAAGTGGCTTTTTATGCTTTTGCCATTAGCTTGAATCGGAAATTTTAACCATGAATATGATCTGGCACCGTCACCCAGCAACAACGGATACTATTACATTCCAAATGCAAATAATATGCTGTGTGCAATGCAGACTTGCGCTTAACGGCTATATTTTGTTCCAGGTTTCATTCAGGAAGATTATCTGCGAGAACTTCTGACCACCATGGGAGACAGATTTACAGATGAGGAAGTCGATGAGCTGTTCAGGGAGGCACCGATTGACAAAAAAGGCAACTTCAGTTACATTGAATTCACACGTATCCTAAAACACGGAGCCAAGGACAAGGACGACTAAGCCTAATTCCAGAAGTGAAATTATATCCATTTCCCCCCTGCACTCATATCTGAGTTTCCTTTCCTCCTAGAACTTGTTGCATGCATTTAGCGCTCCAGCTTTTGCCTCTGTATTTATGGATTTATTCCAAGCCATCCTGGCGCATTTGCAACTATGTAGTCGACTGGAAATGGGGATGGCTTTAAGTGAAGGGGGAAAGGATTTACGGAATAAAGACCAATTCTAAATGGAACCCAACAAAAATCTCAGTGTTTCTGGTTAAGCTGGATTTTTACATTTTTGTAATAAAGACGTTTTGAATTAAATAACTATAAACCAGTTTTGTTTTATGTTTTTTGTGTGCCCTATACATAGCAACAATCAGTATTTGGTGCTCTAGTTGCAGGCTGTGTCCTTGGTACAAGGAAATATGGGTCTTTGGGAAGAGGTACCGAATCCAAATTCACCTGATGGGAAATCTTCGCTTTTTGATGAGTTTGTTTTGTTTATTATTTCTTTTTTAAGTAGGTACATTTTAAAACGCAGGGTAACATGTGGGGGCAGGGGGATGTGGGGTGGCGGGGGGGGTAGGGTGAGGGTCCCTCCCGCATAATACTAATACACATTCGAAGATTGCCACTTTAGGTGGCGTGGATTCGGTGAAATCATTACGCTGCAGACACTCTTCCCACTTTGAACAGTTTGGCATTTGTAAGCCTCTGCCCAGTTCTCTAGCCCAAGTGAATCCATAAAAGGCAGCAGATTGCATTTGCATTAAACTGGTGTTCATTTACAGGTGATCCCTCTGTTCCTTGCATGTTATGAGCCAATCCCGCTTTCTGACTGCTCTTTACATGCCAAGTCTGTTGCTCGCCCTCCAGAAAGCTCTCACCATGCTTCTCCTTTGTGGCTCTGAGATTTCTATGCTTGCCTTCCTGCCTTTTTCAGTTGAGGCAATATTTTATTTTTGGATCACAGTCTGCCTTCACAAAAAATCAGTGCTCACTACCTACTCTTGGCTTGGGTATTTTGGGTCCTTCCTATTACTACCGTGCTTCCGCCTCAGACTTGTTTGCCCCGGCTCACCGTCCACTGAACCTTGCCCCCCCCCCCCCCTTTTTTTTTTCTTTCTCCATATCTCTCCTCTGGCTGTGGCAACTTCACCATGCTCCGTTTTTGCCCAGTGTCCAGGGAGGTGGTTTTGAGGCATAGTCGGCGCCTGTTTTTTCCTACTCACCTTACCCCCTCAAATATTCAGCAATACAATGTCTGTCTTCCGGATCCTTTTGGGCCTTTGATAACATCTGTGCATTATCCCCTGTATCAGTCTGGAGTTTTTATTTACATCTCTTGTCTCTGCAGCTACTATTCAGATAAACCATATGGGTTGTTTCCATGGCTCTCTTAAGAAAGGCTACAGATTGAGCTCTCCCTGCATGTAATGGCGTCCCTGCTGTTGGTTGAAGTTGAATTGGTAATTATGATTACCCAAACGGTTAATACAAGTCCTGTCGTGTCTACTAAGGTCCCAGAGGCGAGCATTATGCTTGAACAGTCTTTACTTCTTCAACAGCAACAGACAAACCTTGAAATATTTAAAATAAATGCACTGACCAGAAGTCTTGGTGTTTTCAGTACTGCTGATTCCACGTGGTCCTTGTGACGAATATTAGGCATGCAGACCATTCACCTCAATTCCTGCAGGAGTCTTTTCCTTGTGTTGCTATTCATCAGATGGTTCGATTTTTCTTTTCCTTTTTTATTTTTTTTCCCTTTTATCTTTGGGCAAAGTCGTCGTCAAATCAGAATTCCAAAGACCACAATCTACAATTGGAAAATTAATTCGAAGCCTGCAACATCGCTGACTCTGGCTGTTCAATCTCTGCATGACTTTTTCTTATCAGGTCCTGCAAGAAAAGGCACCATCGCTGTGCAGACTGTAAACTATTATCCCACCTTCCCAGTGAAACAAAGATTCAAATTGATGAAACCTTTTCTTGCTGGTAGGGATATTGATCTCCTTTTTTGTGAAATTTTATAAAAACACCCTGCACTAAAATAGTCTGGGTAATCTTAATTCATTGGAGAGCATTATGCTGGTGAAGGCTTACGGCAGCGACGCTGGGATATCGGTACTGGGTTAAAGTAGAAGCTTTTAAATGTTGAATCACTGGTTCAGTCTGGTGGTCTTATGTCCTCCACTGAAGCAGCACCCCACGGTGAATGCGCACCATATACCGAAATATGCATGCTTGCCTGGTGCATTACTTGAATGCACCCATCTAGCTAAAAAACAAAAAGGATACTGGCCCATATGGTTTTTACTGCATAAAGCTTTCAGTCTACGCGATTCTGCCTCTCACCCATTTACTTTTTAGACGTTTTCTGCCTATGGAAAACGCAGATAAGAAAAAATATCTCGAATGGCTCTTGGTTGTTATCAAGAACGTAAAACCTGGTGAGTGCAATTCTCTCCTACATACCCAATCGTCAACATCCCATGAAGGTGTGCACTTGGATTACGGACGCCTGAGGTTTTTGACCATCCAGAGCCTACCCACTGCTTGATGCTCCCCTACTGGTACTCTCTACATGCTCCTATCTTGCTGAGATTGCTGCCCCATCCACTCCTCTTGTCCTGCATGCTTTGCTTTCCTGTGGAATGTAAGCTATGAAATTCCAAACCTACTCGAGGACGAAACTGGGTGACCACCTCTTTCCAGACACCAGTGGTCCCGTATCTTCGGTGCTGCTCTTCACTTCTTGCTGTGATTTGTGCTCCGGAATCGTCTTGCAACTGATTCAGAAAGACTGGGTAATCACCAGCGTTCCTTGAAATACTGCATGCTTGATGAAATGGAGCTGCTCCCTGAACTTGCGGGTGCTTCGCCATTAGTTGGTCAGCACTTCTGCATTCCCAGAAAATCTGTGAAATCCTGCCGGAAATCACACTTTCAAAGTGCATGTTGAAACCACAATAACATGGGACACTCCTCCAGCCTCACTTTTGTAAGCATTTCCTATCTTTGCAAACATGAGAAATTGATCAAATGTCCCTTGATTCCAAATCTGCAGGAACGCACCAGTCCCTTCCGCTCCTGGGTCTGAGCTCCAGCTGTAATACAGTGCAACTAAGCATTGAGCTTTGGCTCAAATATCTACATGTAAGCGAAACCACACTGGTTCAATGTCCAGTAAGACTTCTCTGCAGCATCCCTCGCTTGAGTCCTTCATGCATTGAATGCCAGTCTTGCACAACATTGGGTATTCCCAGCAGATGATCAGTTATGGATAACGCCCTGAACAAAATGCAAAAGATCTTTTCTTAACTCCATTTTTTTTGACTGGGTACCGCCTAAATGTATTGTGCGGATACATTCATGGCGAAGGAGTTGGCCAACAGTTTGAAGTGGTTTGTGGAGTTCAATTCCTCATTGTGCCATCTCCTTCCAGAAGAAGTCTAACCTAAACTTACTCCCCAGCCTTCCATGCTGGCTTCTGATCTACAATCTCATCTGGGGATCTCCTGAAAATGTCCAGACCTTTCCAGGCCAGTTCAGCTTATTCTTGCTCTCCTGATCCAGCAACTAGCTGAGCTATTCCCCTCTGCACAGATATCTGACCTTTTAGTATTTGTAATGCTTGATAGTGCAGTGGCTTTGAGATTATTGCCTGGATGATGACATTAGTAAACCTACTATCCTTGTTGGCTCTCTGAGGTACAACCTTTTCTGTCGGAGCCGAGTGTAGCTCCTCCTTACAGATTCACGTTCTGTGCCTGTAACTCAAGTCACTGACATAGTGCCAGTGAAGAGATCAGAGTTCCTGATACAAACTAAGTCTCCTAGTTTACCCGGCACTATTATCCACTCTACTTGGTAACTTACCTGTTCTATCAATCCATCAGCCTCTGGAACATGATTAAGATGTCTAAATGGATCACCCTAACCCCTTTCTCTCAAGCCCACTATTGCTGCTTTTAACACATTGATGAAACACCATTGAGCAGATGAAAGCATGCCTTTGAGCTCTCAAACCTGACCCCTTCAGAAGAACTGGAGAAATCTTAATTTCTTGTTGGCATATGGGAATTGTAAATGAGGATCTTTTAAATCTAATGGCACAAACCAATCCATGAACAAATTAATCCCTTGCATTTTCTCATTACTGTATTCTATCTACCCTTGGAGCTCTCTGATTATTGCTCTTTTCTGTTAGGTGGACTGGGAAACTATTGCTCTGAAAACTGCCTCGGAAATCTACTCTTTTCTCCTTTCTTCTCGAGCTCCTCTTTCCCTCCCCAGGATAATCTCTTCCATGGCAGACATTCAAAGGGAACCGGTTGCCTTTCCTGAACTGGTACTTGTTTTAGATGGCACCCTTCTGTCTGAAGTGCACAAGCATCTCATGAAAGCATTGCTGGTTTACAAATAAAATGTTCCTGCCTACTGGCGAGATACTTTACCCGATTCCTCACCTGTAGTAACAGTGTGCTGCGGCTCTCTTTGAACTATTTGGGGTGGTGGAAAGGATATCCTGCTCTTCTCATATTGGGCCATGGCTCCCCTTCTCTGGGGCGTGCACTAATTAACTGAGCAACCTATTCGATTCTCACACTTCTATGGACTGGCGCCCTCCCAATTCTTGATGGAAACCTACTTTTTTGTTTTCTTATGAAGGATTGGGCTTTGTCTAGAGCTGCAAAAGTACCTATGAATTTGCCCAACTCCTTGTCAAATGCATCGCAAAAGAGCAGGCCGTGCTCATTAGGGCATGTCTTTTAAATGCTGAATCTCCCAATTAAGCATCTGTTTTTAGGAGTGAATTCAATATTGCACAATTGGTTTTATTTATTGGTTACTAATTGGGTGCTTATACAATTAGCAAAACGGTTTCAAAGCGCTCACATGGTAGGGACAGGGTAAGGTAGACCATGAATTAACAGCAAGGATAAATTGCATTAACAGTACAAACAAATAATGGACTAAAGTGAAGGGGAGACAAACCTACTATGCATTGAGTGTTCAGAGTAAATCCACCCAATTTGCCAAGGTATCCATATCCACTGGAACACTAGTGTCGTGTGCTCTCGCAACAAGGTCCTTTTCACTAGAGGACCTTCCAGATCCACTATTGTCCTGGCAGGACATCCAGTATCAATACATACTATTCTTGGTCCTTTTGTGCCTTGATAACTAAGGTCAAACTCTGAGGGTGGGCTCTAGGGTGTTGGGACACCTTTCTGTCGAAGTCTGGTCTCTGGCATTCAGTTAGGTGTTACTCTACTGCTTATAGTCTGCAACCTAAGTTTCCAATCAGAGGACCTAGGATGTTGTATGCCCTGCGGAGCGAACATCCCTCCCACATCTTCCCTTTCCTCTGTCTCTGTGAAGGAGACTTCAGTCCCGAACACATTCTGCCAATTGACTGACCTCATTTCCTCAGCAGGGAAGGGAAGTTCCCCCTTACAAAGAAGAGGTATCCTCCATGATGTTCCCAGCTGATAGCGGAATGGGCCACAGCCTCTGTTTCTCAGCAGGGAACACAGTTGCAGGATGGGGTACCTTGGTGTTCTTCATAAAAGCTTTGTTCATCTCAGAGAAAATGTACTCTGCCTATAAAAGTCCTTCCCTCATGTTAAGTTAGGCCAGGGGAATTGGGGGAGTGATAGGGTGGAATAAGGGAGGGATTTGGTGGTGGGTTTCCTCTTCCAGGCCTTGGTACTCTCCCTGTTAATCTCTGGTGCAGTCTGTGCTGAGGATGGCTCTTTGCCCAGGGAATCCAGTTGTAGTTGAAATCAAAATACTGGCATGTAAAACATTTGCACATGTTAATGTGGAGACAGCACGGGCCAGTAGTTTCATTTTGTGACGATTATTTCACAAACATTTAAAAGTAAACACTAATCTGATACTTAGATTAGCATAATACAGTGGACCATCAGCATACATTAAGTGACCAATGCGTAATGTTTCATGGCTTTTTATCATTGCATATTGTTTAAGGGATGTGTGCTCTTCACTGTAAACGCAGAGCCTAGGATTCCATATGGGCTAGAATGACATTTTTGCTGATGGTATTTTGAAATAAAAAACGCTATTCACGCCCTGCCTGTAAAATATCAGCAGTCGGAGGTTGGTTTTTAAACAAGTCGGCACCTCTGGTCCAAATTATAATTTTGTAATCTTTTAACCCTGCTGATACATTAAAAATGACATTGTCTGATTGTGGCATGGTGGCTGCTAGGGTCACACAATTATACAGCCACAGCAATTTCATTGCCTACTAGTGTCCGCTTTGTGAGCAGGCCAGGGCATTGTGTATTTGCTGTCTGGCTTGCTTCACTCTACAGTGGCCATCTGGTTGAATGGCAGGAAGCTACCTCTGATTCTCCAATAGGAAGGGAAAACCCCACCACAAGCCACAGTAAGGTGCCCCAAGGAAATATCCTGGGAGATGGTGTTTCAAAGGCACCACTGACCTGAGATAAAGCCACACGCCCACCAAAGAACTGACCACTGGAGTCCTTTGAAGTAGTCGGGCATGGGAATGGGTGGGATTGGAGTAGCCAGAGGGGAAGAGAGGTGCTAAGTGAGGTGTTGTGCAGTCTTGGTTTCTACTAGGGCACTCTAGAAACTATGCCTCCTCATTGCCTGTGGAGAGACATCTCTGGGTATGATGTTTGAAGGCATATGGCACTTGTTATACCAGCCTGGATTGGACCCCTTCTAGCAGGCTTTCTAGGGCCAATCCCCTTTGAAATTTTGCCTGTATACAGAGCCGGCAATCCCCCCTCATTTGAGTCCTCTTTGGAGCCTCAAGACAAGGGACCTTTGTTTGGAGTATAGTCTACTCCAAAGTCCTCTAGCAGGGAGATCTGTCCTCTTCACTATTACCAGGGAATGGTGAGGGTAAACTGCTGCGGACCGAGACCTGCTGGCTACACTGGACCAAGATCATGCTCCCTGGAGATGAACCCCTGCATTGGGCTTTGATCAACCCATCTGCCCAAAATCCGCAGGTATCCTGTTTCATGTGGCGAAGCACACTTTTGCTTTTTTCTGTAATCAATATGGATTGCTTAAAATAGCCATTTAAAGAGAACATGGCACACTGAAAGCATGGTAACATTTATATATGAATTAAATCCCTCAAAAGCTGTGACCTACTTTTGAGAAGTCAGTCAACAGTTTCCTCTAACGCACTGCTGCTTGTCGTATGAGAAAATAAAATATTCCTCTCGTGGGTTTGCATAGTCTGGATGGGGACTGTGCATTCTCTCCAGCCTAATGGAGCCTCACAGTGCTCCACCAGACTTTCTTCTTGAACAAGCACACCATCGTTTCCAACCACGCATTGGCTAGATGCAAGTTCAGAACACATTTGAAGCATCTGCCTCCGCCAAGGATCTGATCTGCGATCTAGCCCTCAAATTGGTGGATCTGGGTGAACATTGAGCATTTATTTTATTTTACGTAATATTACACTGGCAAGAATAGGGATTTTTTTCTGCCAATAATGCACCCGGGTCTCGAGTGACTTTTCTTCTAACCTGAGCCTAAGGTACAAACGCAAACTGGTTGGGCGAGGCAGAATCTAAATATTCCTGGACCGAGCATGTCTTAAAATGAGACATATTAATGCAAGGTGCATTTGTGTGCAAGTGCCTCTGGCTACCTCTTCCCAGTAGCCCCTCTTGGTGGATGAGAGGCTCTTGATTTCTGTAGTAGAAAAGAGTTGATCCACTCCCCTGGAGAAATGCACGTCTTTCACTTGGGCGAGGCAAGAGGTCTGCTTTATCCATGCCCTAGCCTCTTGAAGATGGAAGTCTGTTTGTGGCCAATTACAACTGTAAGATTTCCGGCAAGCTCTGTTTAAGAAGCTCAAGGTCGTAGCAGGATCTTAAATAAATAAAACTGTTCTCCTAGCCCTAAGATTTAACATGCCTGTTGCATTTCAGATCCATCACTGCTGCACAGGTCTTTGGCATCCTTGATTATTCACTGAATGCTTTGCAGACTGACCCAAATGCCCACACCCCCTCCGAACGTCCCTGTTGGCATTTATTAATCCGCTCAAAGATGCTTGTTTTTTGTGCATATAATTATTTGGGTTACCCATTAAATCGTGCTGTAAGTCCAGTTCCCCGGTAGTCCAGGAACTCCAGTCTCTGCTTATCGTAGGTACTTGGATCAGCTCCTTCAGGGGACCATAGCTTGAAAGTGCGCCATGCAGGGCCTGCAATACATTCTAGACTTGTCCTCTTCAATAACATCTGCTGCCAAACTTTATAAAATACACCCCGAGGACCTTTCTCCCCACACTGCCACAACGGCCAAAGAGTCTCCCGAAAGAGTTTTTAGATGTTTGGTGGAGGCAATGGCCTTCAGTTTGTGGATAATGGTGGTGTACTGCTCAAATGTATTGGTGAGGCAAGCGAGAAAGGGGTCATCTGGGATTGACAAAATGGGGGTAAGGCATGCCTGGTATCGACAGACCAGGAAGCAAATACTGAATGACAGGAATGTTGGTAAGAATACAAACTTGCGCCAATCCAAGTGAATGCAAAAACTTCAGAAATAACAAACAATATGTTTGACTAAAAATTAGAAAAACCTTTAGTGACCGGTTTTCACAAAACAGTGAAAAGGATCTGCAGCGGCTGGTGAATTTTGTCTTAGAGGGTAGTCCTGTATGTGCCTATTATGCAGGAGCAACTGAGCGTAGCAAGGGACCCCAAACAAGACACAAGGGAGCCAGAGTACATTTTTAAAAGAATGGGTTAAAATTGTGCATTTTATAGCACCCCATGTGAGCATTTTGATAAAAAGCCACACCGGTTTCTATCCATTTTTTATGGGAGTGCATGAAAACCCAGTGTATGCAAGTTACTAACAATGTAAGGACCATTTTCCAGTGTATTTTTCTCATGCATATGCCCACAACTTTATTATATAAAACAGTGTTAGCAGGTGAGGGGGAAATCCGGGACGCTACTGTTTTATACATCTAAATGTGTGGTCTCTGCCTCTTCCCGGAGATAAACCATGATTTTACATAGAGGTAGAGCGCTAACCTGTATTTGTGATGCAGTTGGTCAAACAACAATTGATTAACAAATTAAGCTTTATTAAGAAACAAGGTTCCTGGTGCAGGAGCTCATGGAAAACCCCAAAAAAGCGTATGTACATACGGTATCATGCTGAAGATTATAATACAACAGATTTTAAAACGGAAAACAGGCAGCAAAGCAACGTTGTACCTCTCCACTCTCTCCATGGTGTGGTGCTAGTTAGAAACTGCTCTGCTCATGCTCAACGTTTTGCCTGAGCAGAGTAGATGGTGGCCTAAGGGGAAGTGTAAAGCTTGTCTACTCTTCTGCAAGCTTCACTCACATGGCCTTGTATTGGTGCAGGTGCTGCGGGGGGGGGGTTTGAAAGACACAGATGAAAATGAACAAACTGACCCAGACAATTTGTTGAAACCTCTTTTACTCTACTCTGGCAACCACCACTCCAATTGAGCATGTAATGTGTTAGCAGCAACAAGTACCACTGACTGTGGATACTGTTGGATCAAAGATGAGAGCGGATTCAGAACGGCCTAGCCTTGTTACTAGTGACCACATTTAGAATCTCCTGAGGAATGTTCACCAATGTTAGGATAAAGAACAAACATGTCGAAGGTGCTTAAGCCCATACACATAGGCTATACAATACCTGATTACACCGAGTTACCAATACTCTATCACAGACTATAAATGACATATGTCCCAATAAGCAACATCACCTCTACTCAGAAGAGTTTCATAACTTTGTATGGTCTAGAGCCACTATTTTAGCATTTAGATTGCACACTCATTAGGTGTGTTTACCTTACCTTTCTGTAAAATGATTTCTTCAGCTTATTGATATTTTAACTCATGTTTTAAATTTCTTAATAAAGCTTAATTTGGTAATTGTTTTGACTGCATCAAATATAGGTTATCGGTCTACCTCTTCATGTAAAATTATTATATAAAACCGTTACATACTGGCTATGCTCATACATGCTGCACCAGGATATGCCAGTATTAACATGTAAGGTATCCTGGCCTGTAAAAGAAATTCCACGCCACAGGAAAGTATATCCACCCTGGCTATGCCTAGATAGGACAGTAACTGCATCAAGGGAAAAGCACAGTTAAATGTTACTACGTGCATAGACTGCCCAACATTCATTGTAGGACAGTCTAGCCAGGAAATAACACTTCAGTTACCATTTTTGCTTTACCTTTGATGCACAGTATTGTGTGCATCAAGGGTAAAGTTAAAAAAAAGAATGCCATGCCCAAAACAGCCCTCAACCCTAAATGTAGGGGCCCTGCTGAGCAGGGTCCGGGGGTCTGGGCTGGCACACATGCAGTGCACCCAAACACTTTTACCAGCACTTTCACAAACAAACCCATACACATGCATGCATGAATGCATAAACATTAAATAAAAATACTTGCCTTTCCTGCATCTATCCCCACACACCACCACACAACCACTGCGAGGACCGGATGCCCCCCCCCCCCCTGCTCTCGGGATGCAGACAGGCTGCCAGACAGGAGAGGAGATCTCTCCTATCAATCAGCGTATTCACATTGCGGGTCTCTGCAGCATGAACATACTGATGTGTGAGCTCCTCGCCCAACGGGCAGCCGGTGGGCTAGACTTTTGATGCCCTGCCATCTCCCATTTGCCACGATTTGTTGCCGAGCCCTTTGGCTCCACACACAAAAAGCATAGTGGGGTTGTGTGCCCCTGCTGGAAGGCCGGTAGCACAATCCCCCATGCAAAAAAAAGTGTGCACATAGGGGACTTTGCTGCCTGGCACTCAGGTGAGATTGTAGCCTGTCGTTCAGGTGGGGGGTGCCCGCCTGTAGTGATGGGCTGTCACTTGAACAGATAACGCTAGAACAGAGTGGGAAGATTTGCGTTTATACACACAGCAGAGACTGTGAATTTCACAGTAAAAGGCCTATTTACAATTAAGCAATATGCCCTGAGCGGTGGGGGCATTACCAACTCTGGTAATGCCCCTGCCGTGAGGGGCATATAGCTATTAGTACCCCAGCCCGCAAGATCTGCGTGACCAGGGCACTAAAAGCATTTTTTCCTGTCCCGAAACGCTGCAGCGTTTCGAGACAAAGAAAAAAAAGACCAAGAAAATGGCCGGCGGGAAAGGGAAAACTGAGTCCGTTTTCTATTTCCATGGCAGCCATCGGGAGCGGACGCGCTGGAATCACTTCTGTCACGGCGCGTCCGCTCCTGAAAAAATAAAGAGAAGGTAAGTGGGGTTGGGAGGGCAGAAGGAAGGGAGGGAGGGGGAAAAAATGTACCCGAGTCCCCGGCGGGGGGCGATGGAAGCCTCCAGCCGTGTGGAGGCTCGGAGCGGGGATGTCCCTGCTTTGAGCCTCCTCATTGGCTGAGGGGCTGCCACGCCCCCCCGCCGGGGACAAAGGCATGGAATCCGAGGGATTCCCAGCAGGGTAATGCCCTGCCGAGGGCCAATCCGAATGGTCCTTTCATTCTGATTGCGCCCTCGCCGGGTAGTAATATGAAATAAAACACAATGTTTTTCCATTATAGCCACAGCAATGCATATGTTTTCAACCGTTTTCCTTTCTAGAACTATGAACACTTTATAGCTGTGTGACCGAACTGGTTTCCTTTTACTCAGTTCATCATTCCTTTTTCAAGCACACAGCTCTATCAGCTGCTGCCCTGCATGTGGCAGCAGAGCTCTGTCTTCTGGACTAGCCTGGAGCTAAACTGGCTCCCAGAGATTTGGTGAATAGTACAACATTATGAATATTCAAGGACTACAAGGTACTGGGGCTGCCTTTCAACTTCAGCTCCCTTTTGTACGGTTCAACCAGGTTTTTCATCAATATGACACTTTTTGAGGAGTGGTGGGGTTTCCAGACGCCTGGGCACCAGGTTAGACCCCTGCTACCTCTTTTGGGTGCTCCTATATCGGGTAAAGTTAGGCCCATTTCCATCAAAGGACAGGAGACCTTGCCAGAGAATTTTACATTCCCCGTGAGATTGAGGTCGAAGTGAGCCTGGCGGAGGGGTATCTGGTGTTGAGTGTGTCACTGAAAACCCGCAAGACTGGCTGCTTTTTTTCTCGGAGAGCTCTAAGCTGCTGGTTACACTGTAGCCCCGCAAACAGACACCTGCTTGGTACAATGTATCACTGAATAAAATGCCCTGCTACAACATTTGCAGGAAAGCAGGCACATTCTGGCTCCAATGTAGCTGTGGATACAACTGGTACGTGTTTTCGAATTTTTGTGTACAAAAAAAAACGGGGCCTGAGCACGTGTAGTTTGTTCTGAATTTCCATAGGACATCATTGTAGGCTCAGCCCACTCCAGCAGCAATTAATAATTAAACAGTGAAGATATAATGTATGGTGTTCCCCTTTGACCTGGTTTTAAACATACCTTGGAAGTCCCAGCAGGTTCTTTTTCTGCCAGTGGAAGGCCGGGGCTTAAATGGTGAGTAGTGGACTGGCTGTCCTTTGAACTGTGGTATGGCAGGCACGGCTACCGCCATGCTCGCATCCGGCACTGCCTCCCGCGATTGGGCAATAAACGGCCCATTACGAGATGAGTGGGCCGGTAATTGCCGATTCGCAGGAGGCGGTAATGCCGGGCTCCCGATCCCCATTCTGCACCATAGGGCATGGATGTGCTGGCAACATTAAGAGCAGTGCTGGCAGCATTACGAGTTATGCTCACGGGTGCCGCACGGCCCGCCAGGTAAAACCTGGCGGGCTGTCAGGAACCCGCAAGCAGAACTCGTAATGCAGCAGCCCGGTTTGAACGGTGCCGGTGCCTTACCTGCACCGTTCATACCACGGCCGCCAGCCTCATAATGAGGCCCATTGATTAGAAATGTATTTGTTGTTTCATTGGTAGCCAATGTAGTGTTTTTAGCGCAGGTGAGAGATGTGTTCTCTTTGGGGTAGTTTGAGAAGCAGTCTGGCTGTCACATTTTGTATCCATTGTAGTTTTTTTGGCAGTCGTTCAGGCATACCCAGGTATAGGCTATTGGCGTAATCTATTCTGGACATAAGAGCGATGATGGTAAGTGTTTTGTTGGCGAATGACAGGAACAGTAGAATCCTCTTTGCCGCTCGCAGGAGAAAGAAGAATTTCTTGAGTAGAGCGTTTACTTGTGGCTCTAGAGTAAGATTGTTGTTCATCAGGACCCCCAGGTTTTTTACAATTGACGATGGCACTGGGGTTGTACCTAGTTCTCTTGGCCAAGGGATGTAGTTGTCTCCTTCGTTTTTTGTGACAATCTCTGTTTTGCCTGGGTTAATTTTGAGGTAGTTCGAGTTCATACAGTTGAATACATCACAAAGGCAGTTCTCTAGTGTTGGGTTTTCTTCTTGGGTTTCTTGTATTTTGAAGATTATTTGTGTGTCGTCAGCGTAGTTGTAGCAAGTGCGACCGTGACTTTTGATCATTTTGATTAAGAGATAGGTAGATGTTGAATAATAGCAGGGAGAAAGATGATCCTTGTGGTACTCCACATGTGGAGTATCTTGGGTTGGACTTGAAAGGTTTCATCCATATGATTTCCGTTCTATTTGATAGGAAGTATGTGATCCATAGTAGTGTGGTGTCTGTTATTCCCAGTCCATCTAATCTCATTATGAGGATGTCATGGTTGACGCTGTCAAATGCTGCAGATAGGTCTAGAAGTATCAAGGCAATACTGTTCTGAGTCTGCGTTTGCTTTTAGGCTGTCCCATATTGAGAGGAGAGCTGATTCCGTTCCTCTTATTGGTCTGAATCCTACCTGTGCCTGGTCTAGTAGGCAATGCTCTTCTATGAATTCTTGGGTTGTTTTGCATATGTACGTTTCAAGCAATTTGGCTATGTACGGTATGTTCTAGACGGTCTGTAGTTGGAGAGGTCCTCTACGTTTCCTGCTGTATCTTTGAGTATTGGCCTGACGTACTCTGATTCGAACGAGTGTGGCACTTTACCTGTTGAGATTGAAAGGTTGAGGACATTTCTGTGGTACATGGGGGTTCCTTGCCTGAGAATTGATTTGTATATGTCCGGGGGGCAGGAGCTCCTCATTCGAGCCTGATTTGCTGCTTTGATTTGTCAGTTCGATGAAAGTCTCCATTGATATTTCAGGGAAGCTTTGTAGTTTGTTCAAATTTTTCTGGTGAGGATAGGCAGGGTCTGTATGATCGAGTGGTCTGCTTTGTATGGTTTGTTGGATAGTAATGAGTTTATTTTTGAAGTGGTCTGCTAGGTCATTGCATAGTTTCCTTAAAGGTATTGGTGTGTTGTTGCAGTCCAGTGGATATTTTATTTCATTTATGATTTTGAAGAGTTCTTTTTGGGTGTTTGGTGCTTTGAAGATTCAGTTGTCGTAGTGTTTCCTCTTTGCTTTTTGTATGATCAGATATGTTGCGGAAATTTCAGTTTATTTGGGGGGTAGTTTTTTCTTCCTCCATTCATGTTCTAGTTTTTTTTCTTTTCATGGCGCTCAGTAGTGGGGTGAACCATTTTGCCATTGTTCTTTTGCATGAAGGAGTGAAAGGTTTTTCTTTGTGATGGCATCTATGGTTGTTTTGATCCAGGTGTGGAGTAGGGCTACTTTTTTGTCCAGGTCAGCTTCTTCCATAAGTGTTGCTTGTGGTTTGCTCAGTTCCAGAAGTTCATTTAGGTCAGAGTTTTTGATTGTTCTCCAGTTTCTTTTCATGGTGGTCGGTGGTTTGTCGTCTTGTTTGTTTATTGGCGTGGTCATTGTGATTATGAATGGAATGATGAGGCTCTAGAGTATTTGAATTGTGGGTGCCATGGTGATGAGTTCTTTATTGGCGAAGATTGCTTCAAGTGTATGCACTGCCGAGTGGGTAGCTCCTTTGACTAGTTGTTGTAGATTCATTGCTGCTAGTTGGGCAGTTAAAGATTTTTGTGTGGTTGTGGTTTCTTCATTGAACCAGATGTTGAAATCTCCGAGGATGATCAGATGATTATTCTTTATGGCTAGGTTGGTGATCGTTTCCGTGAAGGCGTCGTCAAAGGTTGCAGCGTAGGCTGGTGGTCTGTATATCAGAATGAATTTCAAGTTTGTTTTGAGGTTTACTGATAGGCATAGTATTAAGGATTTGCGTATATCCATGTTTAATGGGTCTTCCAGTTTGATGGCCAGGTGTTCATCATGGATAATTGCCAGACCTCCTCCTCTTAATTTTTCTCTTCGCGTGGAGGCATTTGAAGTTTTCAGGGAGGCAGTTGTTGAGGGTGATCTTGTAGTTGTCGTCTAGCCATGTTTCAGTTACAAATAGGATGTCAATACCTCTGTCAGATAGGTCATATATTTCTGTTGAATGTTTGGACATTGACCCTGCATTGATTAAATTGCAGTGGATTCTTTTGGTGTGGTTTTGTTTAGTGGTTGTTCCTTGTTTTGGTTTGTAGTTCTTCAGTGGTGGTGCTTCTGTATTGGTGTTGGTTGGATGAAGAACAGCGACGGCTGCTTCTTCATTGAAGCGGTCTTCTAGGTTGATAGCATGGCTAGCCGTGGTGCTTCTCCGGTGGTATCGATTGGTTGAAGATCAGTGATGGCTTCTTCATTGAATCTGTCTGTTAGGTCGATGATTGGGTTGTTGGTTACCAGGGCTTCGTTGTTTAGTCTGGTATGTTGTGGGTATCAATGGGCATCAATAGTGCCCTCCTGTTCTTGTGATGTATGGGGAAAGGGGATTGGAGTCATCCCACTCTTATTGGGTGCTACTGTCTTTTTTCCAGGTGTTTGGGGGGATTCTTTGCTTGTCTCGAGATTTCAGTGCCGTTCAGGTATCGAGGCTCTGAGGTTGTCGCGAGGTATACAAGTAAATATGCAAATGAATGAAGATGAATTTAGATACAATGCACAGTCCAGGTTCCCTGACATACTGCAATATGTAAGAAGGGCAAAAATGAAAGATGGACAAAAACAGCCAAAATCATCTCCCAAGTGATTCCTGACAAACAGTGTTGAAAAGTCTGAGGTGAAAATAAGACAAAAGAAAGGAGAGTCGGGAGGAAATAAAGAATAGAGAAACTTAACCAGTAACAGGTGGTTGGACACACACAACTGCCCGATCTGGGCAGTCCGATATGAGTTGTAACTCTATAGTTTATTTATTTTTTGTCTAGAGATGTCAGTGCATGGGGTCTTTTATCTGCAGACGTGATTTCCGGAACACATTCCATTAATGGGCCAACGCTGATGGTTCCTAAGTGGGTATTCCGGTGAACAGCACATTTTGGCGGTAGGTTGTGGTGTAGACTGCCTTCATCAGGGCTCGAATCAGGCAACCCTGCAGGTTACAAATCCATATCTGGACCCGGTAAGGGGAGGGGGACCTTGTTGCATCAGGGTCAGCATCAATGTATTACATGTGGTCGACTCCCTTCCAGTTAATGGAGTCCGACCTTGAGTAGGGTGGGATGCTGATGTGCGGCTTGTAGGTTAGCCACCGCCCCACTATGGTTGCTTCTTCCATGGGTGAAGAACGGCGAGTCTTGCGCCATGTGAGCATGTACAGTGCTCGTTCCTACCCGTGGTGGCAGGTCATATGATATTAAGTCGTGGTATGTACAAAAAAAGTGACACTTTAAGAAAACACATGTCCAGGCGAGGTATGCTTACATTCGGCTCTGAATGTGTGTAAGGCCACAATTCAGCTATATTTTGGGGAAAAACGTTTAAGTCTACATATTTAAAAATCGTGTGCCAATTCAAATAGAAATAACCGCGTCAATTTATTTTAACAAATTGAGATCAAACTGTTGCCTTCTGATGACTTGTTTTCAGACTTCGTTTTAACGGCACAGATTGGGCTGATCAAAATACAATTGTTAAATTTGGTTATTTCTCCTGGCAGGGGCAAGGTTGGGCTGGACAGGTGGGTCAAGGGTTTGATGCATTGGATGTTAGTAAGGGAGGATTAGGTTGTCCTATTTTGGATTTGTGTGTGCGTCTTTTAGTTCAGAAACATATATGCCATCTAATGGTTCAAAAATACATACATGCCAACATTATCCATTCCATTTAGGGGATGCTAGCCCGGGCCTACTTTTAACTTTGCATTCTTGGATGTGTAGTCCTGGATTTCCCCATCATTAATCCAGGACTGCAAGCCCAAGAATGCAAAGTTCAAACCAAGACTGGGCTAACGTCTCCCGGATGGATGCTAGGGCAAGTATGGGATTTCCATTTCGACTGGCAACGGATTCAGAAGGATGGGGTTGATTTATGTTTGAGAATTGTGTTCGGAGCTTTGATTTTTCTGAATTTGAGAATTTCATTCTGTGGAATTGATTATCCGATGAAGTGGGAAGTCTCCTTTTCTGAGTCATTGGATGCAAATTTATCAATTTTTACAGGATCAGTGCGAGGACTTGGGACGCCCCAAGCAAAGACTGCCCTTAAAATGAGCTTGGATTTTAATATTTTATGGCCAAAATGGTGCTCCTCTACCGGTGAGATCCTAGATAGCTGCTTGTAAGTGCCTTGTAGCACTGGTGCTCCTTTTTAGGTCTATTGAGAGAGTGCTTGAGCTCTCTGCCAGAGCTCTTGCAGCAGTATGTATAGAGGTCCTGGTGTGAATCAGCTGCTCTGTGGTGTGGAAAGCTCTGATAGTGTTGCCATGTTGTAGAAGCTTGTGCACCTGTGTAAATTAGTGGGTGTGGGGTGGTCTTTTGCTTCTTTGGTTTCCATCCTGTTTGATAAATTGATATGTGTTACCATATTTGTGGTGAGGTGCAGCATGGCTAAATAAGACAAGGCTTCCAAATCATAGCCAGCTGCTCCATGATGCAGACATTTGTACTAAAGCACTATTTCCAAGGCTGCCTTCTTTTACTTGTAGAGCTATTGTTTATTCATGTCAGCTCTGTGACAGTTTCTAGACAGGGTTGGTGTGCATTTTCCTTCTGCTTGGCAATGTGGAGCTACAAATGCAGCATGCCATTCAACGTTTCAGTGCAGGAATCGCTGCATTGTGTTTTCTGGGAACGTATTTGCTCAAAGAGTTTCGTTTGCAAGACTGTTATTGTTTACATGAAGTTTTACAAAGCTGCTGGGCTGGCAGAGGGTTGCGGCCCGCATCACTTGTGTTGAAGCAGCTTGTAATATGTCTCTGTGATCTAGAGTGTGCCATTCAATGACCCATTACATCTTGACTGCAGCAATATTTTCAAAGGTGTCCTCTAGAAACGGAAGGGCATGCCCGTGGTTGTCCAACTCCAGGCCTTGAGGGCCAGATTCATGCTGGGTTTTCAGGATACCCCTCATTAATATTCATGAGATCAATTTGCATACACTGATTCTAAATGTATGCAGATTTTTCATCCTCAGGATTCCGGCCTTCGATGCTCAGAGCTGGATACATCTCTGCATTATATTACAGCTCTACCTTTTTCGCTTATCGGTCAGTGTTTTTGCAAGATGGTGAAATTGGATCCATTAAGTTTCATAATGCTGCTCGGCCGCCGGGCTGGTGCTTGGAATGCTTTTGTTGAAACAGCTTGTGGTATTCCTTTTCAGTTTATTGTACTGAATGAAGTTTTGAAAAGTAGGACACATTTGTCATTTCAAAGTAAGGGTGTACATCTTTATTCTAACACCACTGCATTGTCCATCTTCTCACACTTTATATTCCACCCTGGGTGGGTATTTACATATTATTTACATGAAGGAAGAGGCAGTCAAATCCAAGTAGGGCCTCGTGGGCATGCAAATGAGACTTAACAGATTTCTGGGCCCGGCATAACGGGTGTGCAGTTCTCGTTGGACTACATCTATTCTAAAGTAGGCTAAACTCGTGCCAGGCCCAGGGGATTTTTGAGGCCGCTGTGCACGATAGCCTGCATGCAGTGCAGCCATGGTAAATGGCTCAATACAATCCACTGCAAGGCTCCCTGGTCAGGGACATTTTCAATCTGCAAAGATGGTGTTTGGAGTTGGTTAAGCTAGGGCATTCCTGTGCTCATGTCTCTGTTAGAGCAACAGCATTCTTAGACCCACCCCTGTTAAATGCAAATTTGAAAATCCCCTCGTGCTTCCTTGCGCCTTCCCCTTTTATTTTTGCTCAATAATAAGCTTTGCAAATGGTCATATTGGATTGGGTGTGGGGTAGAGGGAGTAGGCAGGGAAGGGAACTCTGTGGTGTGACCCATTGTTTTGCCTAGCAGTATGCAGCTGAAACATTACCTCTCCCTTGTGCCTATTTGAATTTGAACCCCACAAAGACCCAATATTTCTTGCATGGGAACCAGATCTATTGAGCACTAGTACAAAACTACTTGCCATGAGTTAAACTCCACTCCTACACTAAAACGACCCTATTCACCATGCATTGTGTTCTCTTCAAAACTCCCATAAATAAGTACCGGCTCTTACCCCTCTGCAAAATCACTCTCTACTCTCAAGCCTCAGACCACAGAAAAGGTGTATAAGAATTGATCCTCCTCTGGTCCTCCTGAAAGAGATCCACTATCCCGCAACACAACTTGTTGCGGGCAATACAAAAATCCTCCACATCACCCCACCCGTAAAGAGCTGTACGTTGGTGGGATTTGTATTAGTTTCCCCTCCAGATATTCGAATCGTCCCCTCTCAGCATCAATGGCAGGAGCTAAAGATCACGCAAGAGCACCTTGCCAAAAGCTTATCGCAGAGTCAGACTCCCACATTCCCTCCCCTCCCCAAATCTCCTTTCTCCCTCAACGCTGTTCTCCAGTTACTGAATTATTCCCAGGACCTCCTTCCTGTGCAACATGCCATTTAGGCATCTTTAGCTAAATATGCATGTATTTAAAAAACAACAAAAAATAACATAATCCTCAAAACCATAGACAGAGTTGTCCAGAGACGGATGTACATTTCTGAATTTCCTTCAACAATGACCGTGCTCCTTTCCCTGCTTGAAGGACAGTGGCGGGTGATGTTTTTATTAAAAGTTGGCAGGGTGTAAATGTCTTCCATTAATACATGTGCGCGATTGAGCACCAGAGGCGTTGCTGGGGAGCTGGAGGGGGCTAATGGGGCTATAGCCCCGGGTCTTTTAGTTGTAGCCCCGAATAGAAGCTCCGGGGCAACAACCAAAAGGCTATAGCTATCTCCGAGTCCCGCCAGTTCCGACATTAGCTTAGCCCCTGATCTTTTCCAGACCTAGCAACACTCCAGCCGAGCACAATGAGGGGAACCCAAACTAATCACAGGAATTTGAAGGTTTTCGCCATCTGAAAAGACTTTTTAAATATTGTGTTAAATTCATGCATTTTCAGCACAAGTCCTGTGAAATAATTGGTAAAAGACCACAATTTGCAATCGGTTTTGTAGGGTAACTCATGAAAAAAGAAATAGATGCAAGTTACCAACAGTGCGCATGAGCATTTTCCAAATCGTGTTCATATGCCTTTGCCCACAATATTTGCCAGTATAAAAACATGTTCATGCTGGCTGTGCCCATACATGTCCATTGAGGTTGAACCAATATATGAGGGTATTACCATATAAGAACATACTCCTGTTGGCTTTACCAGTACCAAATGCTATGCCAAAGTAAGAAAATATGTCCAGGTTGGTTGCACCAATGTAGGCAAGTCTTGCAGGTAATAACACTTTACCCATGAGGCTTAGTAATAAATGCCATGCCACAGTAAACACATATTTCCATTCTAGTGGCACAAATGTTGGCCAGTCTAGCCATGTAATAATACTCACCATGGTGCTCCTGCACCCCCTTGATGCCTAATAAAAAGTGCCATGCCACAGTAAAGAAATATGTCCAGTGGGCAGAACCACGTAGGAAAAATCATCATGTGCCTTCTCCCTTGAAGTCCATTAAAAAATGACATGCCACGGTAAGAAAACATGTGTTTGCCGCGAAGTCATGTTTTCTTACTGTGTTGTGCTTGCTACACAAATGCCCCCTCCCACATATGCAAGAACACTCATCTCATTGGCTCCTTTGTAAAATGCCATGACATAGCAAAAACACATGTCATGGGATTTTACAAAGGCGTTGTGCTGCGTGGTCAATTCCCTCCACCAGGCCCCAGATTTCTGTGCACACGCACATTCATACACATTCACACAAACAGTCACACACTCATACAGCTTCTCTCATTCAAATGTGCACCCAGAACATTCACGGTGCATCCTCGCGCATGTGCATGCTGACGCAGATACATTCTGCTACTCGCATGTATGCACCCGTTTCAACCAAACCCACTCTCTCGCATATATCATTACTTTTTTAATTTAAAAAACCTACTGTACTGCAGTGATCTTTTCAGGATGCTGGGCTTCCCCTTACCTCCAGATGTCATGACGCTGAAGGAAAAGCGTCAGGGGTTCGTACACCACTCCCTATTATTGGATCAGGAAGAGGGCAGGGTCAGCATAATGACCCCGCCCCGACCTGAGACTGACAGGAAAAGAAAGGTTGAATACTCAGTGTCTTTCATGCGCCGGATTTTCCAGCGCCCCTGAATGAGTATGACTTCTGTGACGTCACTGACGGGCTTCCTAAGGCTTTCACAGTGCTCTATATGAGTGAAAGCAAGGACGTTTTATTTGCCAGCCTTCACTCATGTCTAATGCTGTCTAGGGCATTAGGCACACCACGAGTCTTTCCATTTGCAAAGAAACACTATATTTGTGTTGTGGAGCAACTTTTAAAATCATTCACTCCATAATGCACATACTGGTGTTACATTTACTTTATGGACGTAAAGGGTCCTGAAAAGTAAGGGGCTAGGGACAGCGCCCTAGTACCCCCTTTGGGTGAGCCACCCCTGTGGAGGATGTCCTTCAATCTGAAATGGGCTTCTTAATCGTATCCCTGATGAGCTTGTTGTTAGGTTCTAAATGTTCTAGTTTCATGGCTTCCCAAATGTATGCTGATGAATGGTGTCTCCTCAAACAGCGAAGCCCACATTTGAGCCATATACGCTTCAGGGGCCCCAGTTCCAGCGAAAGTAGAGCACAAACTTTACTAAAGAACCCTCTGGCAAGCAGGTATGGAAACCTTTCAAGTTTACGTCATCGCTTGGGATTCTGAACTACTGCTACCGAGGACCTGATCCTCAACGTTTTCTTTATGCAAGTGAAGGCCGTGAAGTTATGAATACTCCTCAATTGCATGGAAAAAGTTTGGCCCATTCCATATAGGGTATCTAAATCGGTGCTTCACAGAATCGACTATTAAGATGCCCATCCTCATGTGGAACCTCCCAAAGTAAGAGTTTAAAGTGGGCATTTCAAGGCACCCCCAATCACCACAAATTAAAAAATGGGATGCCTATGAAATGTGCAGTAAACAAAAATGTTCTGCCATTTGTGCCTCTTTGTAAAGGGCACAGGTATGTGTAAAGCACAAGAGGATCATTTCTGATCCTTGTATTTGGTTTAGGTGTGTTTGACCGTCTTAGAACTGATCAGGGCAAACTGTGTGGAAAAAAAAATAGCCTGCATGCGATCTGTTCTCAGAGTTTCAAATGCACTCATACCAATCCCCCACCCCAAACCCATTTCCCTACTTACCTGTTCGCTCGCCGCCTGGTTGACTGCAGCCCTGCAGCGTCCTATCTGTCCCTCAAACGTGGGTCGGATCTGACGCTGCAGGGTCCCTTTTTCTTTTTTTTTGTGTTTTGTTTTTTTCGGTCGCCTGCCTCCAATATTGAGGAAGCGGGGGACACCCCTGCATCCTTCCCAAGGCTAATACATACCGATCATAGAAGGGAGGGACACCCCCACTCTACATCTTCGTTATGTATTAGCCAATTTGTACGTTTTTATTTGGTCAAATGGTACAGGCCAAATTCGGTCAAATGTGCAATTCGGCCAAATAAAAATGAGCACATTTACTAATACCATGTATTTATATCTCTCAAACAGAAATGCTTTCTTCCTGCTTTTCACAATGACAGGACCTTTATGGTCTTATTACTGTGAAATGTGCAAGGGTCGTGACCATTACATCATTTGTGCTGGCCCACAGCTCCCCAGACATACACAGGTATAGTTTGCGAATAAGGTGACTCTTGCTTGTCTTAAATTTGCACAGACTATAAAAAGCACATCCTCTCTGCATTTTTACTTGCGTGATCAAGTCGGGTCTCAGATCAGTAGCTCCCACAATGTCAATCCTTTGATCGGGCGGAGATGAGAAAGCCCACTTCAATGGTCGAGCCGGCATCTGAAGGACTTGAAATGCATCAAGCAGCTTGAAGGTTCATAGAATGGCAAAAGCCACATAGCAGGACCTGTGGCGACTTGATGTGCCTCAGGCATGGCAAAATCCAGCTCAAAGATGTCTTGAGGTGACAAAACTGTATACAAGCCACTTCCGGTATACAAACGAGTGGCTACAGGACAATGTTAGTCCTCCTGTTCTACACTCCGACTCCATGGAGCTTGGATGGTATCTAGAAGGGATCCTTCATTTCGTGGTTCTATTGTGGCCAGCATGGAGGATTTGGTTAAGCTTCAGTTCACACCAACTGTTTACTGGGGATTGTTAGAGGACAGGGCTCTGACCTCTGCTTTGGATGCCTTCTGATCAGTGGAGGGATTTGGAATGAACTCCAGTCCCCAGGAATCCTCCTCCTAGTCTTAATGATCCAAAGACGAATCAATGGAGAAGAGGATTTCCTCTCCTTATAAAGGAAAAATGTGTGAGAGTGGCTTTATGTTGGTGCTACCTTTGAAGTACTTGTCCCAACAACACGTCCTGGGGAGATTCGTGTGACCTCGGTGAAAGTTGTATGCCTTCCTCTGGAGGATTAAAGTCGCAGCATATTGGCCATTGTTTCCACATGGCAGTTGTGGTGACAGAACACACACCAATAAACATCAATCTTGCCATAAATGGTCCCTCCTGACATAGCTGAAAATAGTGTGATATCACATTGTTGTGGCTGTATAATGATATAATATATATTATTAGCAGTCAACATGCCCCAACAAGGCAAGATTTATATTTAAAGATGTGTGCGCCACCATACTGACTAATGCATACAATTATTAAGTTTGCAAATGGATTTGCAGAAGATTAAAAAGCTACCTCTGCCTGCATGAACATTTTGTCCCAACACCTGTCAGGAATGCAAATGTGACCTTTGAACCTGCCCTCTGCCAAAAACACATGTTTGCATTATAATTTTAGTATGGAGTGTTTATGAAAGGGTGCTCTGAATATCACACCATCCTTTCAGAAAAGAATTATGTGCATCATTTTATGTTACAAAAAATGTAAAAAGCTCGGAATACCCATCCTCACCATGAATGCCCGACTGGCATTCTGACAGTTGACTGCTGTTGTGTTATGCTATTGTGACTTATACTGCACACCGCTGCCACTTTCCGTGGTCTTCCTTTTTAGATCTGCCCTGGCAGATCTAAAAAGGAAAGGAGGGTTGGGAGGGTGAGCCACCCCTGTGTAGGATATCTTTCAATCCAAATGGGCTTCTTAATCGTATCCCTGTTGAGTTTGTTGTTAGGTTGTAAATGTTCTGGTTTCTTGGGTATCCACGTATTCTGATGAATGGTTTCTCCTCAAACAGTGAAGCCCACGTTTGATCCATATACGTCCAGGGGCCCCAATGCTTGACCACGCTGAGGTACCCTGAATCTGCCCAAAAGCAAAGACAGAGTTCCATCAAAACTAGAACTGAGAGGAAAAAGCACAAGAGAGCTTTGATGTGATGCTGGTGGCTTCTGTTCAGAAAAAAACCGTCACACTGTGCTCGTATGTATTTAGTTGGTATTTATTGTGTGGTGTTTGGTGTGTGATGAGATTTGTGGGTAGCTGATCTGGTTTCCTGTTCAGTGGTGTGTGGATTTTGTGGTGGTTTTATTCTTTGCTGCAGTAGAGGTATGGTGTGTTTTGTTCTGTGTTTTAGGGTGACTAAGCAGGAATATTGGAACATTGTTAGTGGGTCGGTGGACAGGTGCATCACGTTCAGCTCACTTTAATACATTGGTACCCTCAGCATTCTTCTAAGTGCAGAACATTGGTTACCCTCACAAATCATCTGAATGCAATATATTGGCTACCCTAAACATTCTTCAAAGGCCAACACATTGGCTATTTTCATGAAGTTCATCTCGGTTGGAACCTATTGGCCATCCCCAAAATGTCATCTTATTGCAATACACTGGTTACCTTCACAGTTCATCTAAGTGCAATACATTGGCTACCCCCAAAATGTGCTTAAGTGTAATACACTGGTTACCTACACAATTTATCTAGGTGCAACCGATTGGCTAGCTTTGAAGCACGGCAATAATAGTGGCTATTCTCTGTGCACTAGCCTGAGTTCTTAGCACATTGACGTCCCTCACAAATCTTCCAGGTGCAGTACATTGATTATCCTCTTAAAATCTTCTTAGTGCGAAACCTTGGCTATCCTTGAAACTTCAGAGTGCAGCGTGGTTCTACAAAATGACTACCTACAGAGCGCATAGAGGAAGTAAGCACAACGTTAGAAGTAGTTGGTAGTAATGTGGGAGTGGCAGGGTTTTACCAGAGCACAGTAATGGCTGTGCATACTGCACATACCACCTTACCTGGTTGTAGCTGTAGGATGGCCTGTCAGGGGTCCATGGGGGATTGGACCTACTCCAGGGAGCTGCCCTTTGCCGACTTCCTGGGCAAGGCTGCCCTGAGAGAACTTATCAAATGGACCGCTTCTGGTCATGAGGGTCGCGCCAGGCCCCAATCGTGCTTCTCAGGATGGGTTAGAGGGAGTGGGTAGGTGGCTGAAGGAAAGGAGCTGCTGCGGGCACAGGCCATAAAGGCCAAGAGGCATTTAAATATAAATAAGCTCTGTGCGGCGCAAGGGAGACGTTACTTGATCACAGGCAGTCAGCAAATGGAGGGTGCAGCCTCTGCCAGCACCGATTTAGGGTCTCAGTTGGTCCGACCGCTTCTGTTCACGAGGTCCTGCCAGGCCACCAATGTCACTGCTTGGGGCTGGTTGGAGGGAGTGGGGAGGCGGCTCCCAGAATGGAGCACCGGTGGGCACAGGCCATAAAGGCCAAGAGGCATTTAAATTAAAATAAGCCCAGTGCGGCACAAGGGAGACGTTACCTTATCACAGCCAGTAAGATTATGTAATGGTAGCACAGTCCTAATTTAAGCATAGAAAATGCACCTAACAAATGCACAATAAATAAAATAAATACATTGTAGTGCCAGGGGGTGATTAATGCTAGTGAAGTCGAATTTGCTAAATATGTCTCAAATTTCACTTAGCTGGTGTGATGAAATGACTACTGCTCTGTAGGAGTACACAGATGAGGTGCTGCTAAAGGGCCTATACAGCGCCACACTGCTATTAAAGCACCAGTGATCCCAATCATAAATGTGTAACTGGCACAGCCCAGAAGGTGTACCAAATTCTCTATTTTTGGTAGTGCTGGCTAATGGTAGGCTATCACCCCTTAGGAGGGCTTTGAGCAAGGACAGAGTCAATACAAAATACCAAATGGATGTACCAAATAAAAGTATGCTCAACCAAGGTTCTATAAAGCAAGATCTTAAATTAAACTAACAAAAATGCACACAACTAATAAAAATACTACTGGGCCAGCCCTATAAGGGAAAACCTAGAGAAAGCAGACTTTAAAAAAGGGGTTATTCTGGGTTTTTAGACAGCAGTGCTAAGGCAAAGATTTCAGTCAGAATTTCCATCAACATAGATTTTTGGCATTGAATTGGGGGTCTTGGCACTTTCTGCATTGAGCTGGAGTGGAGTTGCGGAGCAGAGATGACGGGCTGTAATGATGTGGTGCGTGTTTGGCAAAAGTTTGTGGGACAAAGAGACTGGGAACGGCAGGCGATATCTGGTGGGCGGTACTGGAAGACTTAGCAGCCTTGGTGTTAAAAAGAGGCAGAGACTAGCCGGCGGCGAATGGATTCGGAGGCCTCAACATGGTATTGAGGTAGCATAACGTCTTGGAGCATGAAAATGTTGGTAACCAGAGAGGTGGTATTGAATTGGGGATGCTAGAAGACTCAGTGGGTCTCAGATGAAGAGATGGTGGAACTTGAACATCGAGCGAAAATTGGAAATACAGAGGTGGTTTTGGATGACTCGGCAGTTCCCTTGCAGCAGCTTGGTCAGTAGTAAGGGTGCTATAATTGGCATTGAGGTGTTTCAGAGCTGCAGAGAGTGCTAGTAGTCACCTTTTTCGTTCTGTGGTTGCTTGGAGACCCAGTCCTTTATCTAGGTATACCATAGGACCAGGGTTCACACTACACATTCACCGTTCAGAGCACCCAGGGCCCAACAAACCCTCCTGTGGCATACAGACGGAGGACTCAGCCAAGGACAAGTTAGAACTGTCCTTTATTTTCCATACAGACAGGGATCATACAGGAAATTGGAAAATCTCCAGCAATCACTGCTCCTGAGCCTGTGTCAGGGGCTTTTGTTGCAGTGTGCTGTCACAAATCAGGGCTCTTTTCCAAACATCTAAGAACTAACACGATTAGGTGGTTGGGATGGTAGTGCCTATGGCTGGCACCTATAGATGTTAGCTGACTGGCCCTCTCATGTCTGGTGGCTTTGCCTGAGCCTTCCCCCATAACAATCTATTACATTGTTGCAGGGTCGCAGATTTACCATTGGCAGTTGCCCTTTGCCATCCACCCATGAATTGGTGTTCCCTGATTGGCTGTAGCGAGTCTCCTCAGGCCTGGGACCCAGCTTTGTTCTCAGCACTCTGTGTACCTTCTCTAGGTGATGAGAAAGACTGTGTCCCCTTTGGTGCTACTGGGATAACAACTTTGCCTTAGAGAGAGCCTGCAGATTGCAACGTTGTAAAACAACACATTTATCAATTTGTGTCTAATTTGCTGGGAACTGCTCCTCTTCCCACCGTGGGTGTAAATGGCAATTGTTCAGCTCGGATGGATCACGTGGGTAATGACCGCAAAATTGAGCTTTTCTGTCTGCAATTAGTGAGGATATATTCTGTTATTTTGCAGGTGAAAATGTTCTGCTCATCTCTGACCTTGGCTGCAAGCACCAGCCCTGGTCAGTGTGCTGTAAAATCTGTTTTCCTTTGTCCCATATTCTGAGGCCTGTGGCTTCATGTAATTCTACTATGGTTACGCTATGATTTCTATATATATTGTATTATTTTCCTTATAGGTTAGTGGTACTTGGTCCTTCCAGGTTCCTTATACGATCCTGTAGTTCCATAGGGTTAGTTGCAATAAGCGGCTGCATCTCTTGCGTTTATTGCATTTCTGTGTTTGGATAAGGAGAGACAATAATACAGGCTTTGGACAGTATGTATCTGTCCTCTACAGAACTGTGTAGGCATGTTCTGCGCGTGCACACGTGTGCCCGTGTAGCTTCGTGCAGCGATGCGAGTTTGCTTCGTGGCTAACGTTACTATGTAGTGGTGTTTCTAGTGATATCAGCACAGCTGGATATTTGTCATTGGTCGATCAGGTCAAGTGAGGCACCTGCATCCACGATCAGTGTTGAGGCACCTGTATCCAGGAAGACGTCAGCTGGATAAGGTTTCAATGGTTGTCTGAGTGAATATATATTTGCATATGTAGATGTCACTGGCCCTCCTGTAGCTGGCCAAACAGTGACTGGCATCTTGCATTTCTGGCTCTTCGGGCTGTCATGCTTATTTGGCTCAAGAGGGGCATTATAGGGACCCTCTCTTCACTAGGGTCTCAAGGGAAGGTGAGTCCTTTTGTCTGCCCTTCCTAACCAGGAAGGTTTTTTAGTTTTTAGAGAACCTTTTCAGAGTTCTCTCACCTCCACTGAACAAGGTTGTGGGTACCAGTGTTTCAGTAGCAGTAGGCCTTGTCCAGCCTCCTTTCATCCCAAATAGGCCCTTACGATGGTTTGAGAAAAGGGTTTTCCTCTTCCTTGGAGATTGTGGTCTTCACTTTTCTGGCAGAGGTCTTTGGAGTAGACTGTATACCCAATTACGTTCCAGTGAATCCTTCTTTGAAAGTTTTTCAAAGATGAATCAACTAAGGGGAGGGTCTGCTCCCCCCTTATATAGTCAGTAAGCTACAGCAGAGTGGTACTGAGCAAGCCTGGTAGGGGTCAAATTCAGGTTGCATTAACAAGTGGCCTTTTGCCTGCTGATGTCATACCCAGAGTGCCTTGTCTGCAGGAAGTGGGGAGGGAATGTCAGAAGTTTGGGAACCCAAGCAAAATCCAAGATGGTGAGATCCCTCTGCGGTCTGAACCTCTCCTCTGGGTCACTCAAACTCCACCCCTGTCTGCCTACATCAAAAGGTCTCCAGTAATAAGCACCTTGGCGTGAGATGGTCATTGTCATGACTCCACTACGTTTGAAGCACTGTTTCCCAGGGGAACTCCTGTGAAGGGTTCCTGCTCCTCAGGAGGATCAAAGGGAAGCTTTCTGGGCTGCACCCAACATGGTGGTTGTGGGTATACCCAAGTCAGATGACTAATGCAAACCAGGCCCTTTCATGTATGCATGGCTCACTGCTCACCAAGCTGACGATAACATAACATGACATGACATGCAATGCTTGTGACCCTATAATTAGGTAATGTCAGTAGGCACAATTTGCCAATTTTTCAGAGAAGCAAATTATGACTTTTTCATTCTTAGGGCCAGATTGAGAGAAGCATTTGTATAATGGCACAATTCCATTAGAAAATGCTCCGCGAATCAGCCCTTTAGAAGGGAAATTAGATATAGTACATGGACCAGCAACAGCCTGGGAGATTGCGGGGGAGCGAGCAGGGCAGAGGCTTCAGGGAAAGAGGCTGCAGAGGAAAGGGCAATATCGGTGGGTGGAAAAATAAAATGAATGCTGCAGAGGAAAGAGACTTCTACAAAAGTTAGACACTTATGAAAACAGAAACTCCCCCTGCAGTCAGTCTGTGCAGAATATTGCATGGGAAAGCAGAGACCATTATTATACAATTGGATAGCTGCTGTATGGGACAGAGCAGGGGTGGGCCAAGTGTGGTCCTCCAGATGCTTTGGCCCATGACTCACATGATCCCTCACCATTGATTATACTGACTAGGGCTGATGGCATGTGTATGTCAAAACATCCTGCATGCCAGAGGATGACCACCAATGGAAAGGAGACTGAGATAATAAATAGCCCAAACCAGAAAGAAGAGGAGACTACAGTGGGATAGCTGGGGGAGTTTATATGGGGTTGTCTCTTAGAGAAAATGGTGCCAACATGCAGTATAGTAGCCTTAACCGACTTCTTGGTTTCCTATTTATGGGTGAATAGTTCAATGTCAAAAGGAAGGGGAGTGCTTTCAAAAACCCTTGTAGAGCAGCGTGCTTTACTCTGAGAATGCCACCACCTGGGGGTGTGCCATATGCTTATACTGTGATAAATTACCACGGTTCTGGTCCTACAGCACCTGGCTTGTCTGGAAGTTGGCATATTGTTCTCCTTTCCCCACCCTCCCCGCTGGGTATCCAGAGCTTAGGATGGGGGGGCAGGGGGCGAGCAGGGAGGAGAGAATCAGATGTGAAAGTTGGTGAAACTCCACAGACGTAGGGATGGGGAGAAGCAGAGAAGAAAAGGAATATTTTGTGACCGCTTTAGTGCGAGTGGATCCCTTAAGGTGGACCATAAATCAGGATTGCAGAAAGGAAGGTATGTTCTATCAAATCTATTGTCTATGTGATGAGGTTTAGTATTTTATTTATTTATTCATTCAAATTTGTAGAGCGCACGTCAGCCTGGGGGCATTGTGGCGCTTGTTACAGGCATATCTTAGTTGCAATAATACAATAATAACAAGGAATACATTATTTACAAAGGCAATATGATATTTGTACAAATTGCAATGCAGAGTATTTACATGGCATGGTGGGGGTCACAGATTATTGAGCAAGGAAGGAGGTCTTCAGTTTCCTACGAAAAATCGGGAGCGAGTGTTCCGCTCTAATGTCTGCAGGAAGAGCGTTCCAGGTCTTGGTTGCAATGTAGGGGAAGCTTAGGCCACCAGCTTTGGCTTTTTTGATGCGTGGGATGCAGAGTAAATTGGTGTATTGCGTCTTGGTGGGTCGGGCGGAGGAGGGTTTGGAGATGGTATCTGATAGATAGGACGGGGCGGAGAAGGAGAGGCATTTGTGCGTGAGGGTTTTGAGTGTAATCCGTTCTTTGACCGGGAGCCATTGGGCTGAGAGTCTGGCATGAGAGATATGCTCTCTTCTTGGGATGCTAAGGGCGGCCCGTAGAGCATGATTCTGTGTGACTTGGAGTCTGTTTAGGTTTTTTGCTGAAGTGCCCGCTAGGAGGGCATTGCAATAGTCCAGTTTGGCTCCAATGGTTGCTCTGGCTATGGAGAGGCAGTTGGGTTTGGAGAGGTATGGCTTGATGGCGTTTATGAGTTTAGTGGTATGCGCAGAAGAGGAGGTGATTGCGCTGACTTGTCTGTTCATGGATAGAGAGGAGTCTATGTATACTCCCAGTGTCTTAAACGCTGTGGAGACGGGGATGATAGAGTTGTCAGTGGAGAAGTTAGCGTACAGTATGTCCAGTTTGTCTAGGGTGCTCTGTTGACCTAATATTATGATTTCAGTCTTGTCTTCGTTAAGGCAGAGGCCATTTGTAGCCATCCAGGCCTGGATGATGGCATAGATTGAGTGGAGTGCCTTTGAGTGGAGGATGGGGCGTTAGAAGGCTTGGAGCCTGTCTGTTGAGGTAGTGCTTTGCAATGGTCTTTGATTTTCTTTTGGAGGAGGTCAATTTTGTGCAGCATGGCAGTTTGAATGCTGGCACACCACGCTTCATCTTTAGTTATTTCATCCGGTGTATTGGGGGGGGAGATGAGCTCATTGAAGATGGCGAAGATCTCTTTAGAGTGCGATTTGGCATTGGAGATTTGTGTGTTGAAAGCGTTGGCTTTGGCAGCAGTGATAGCTGTTTTGTATTGCTTGGAGATTAAATTAAAATCGTTTTTGGTGCTGCTGGATGGGTTAGATTGCCAGTTTTATAAAGCTGCTCTTTTGAGGGATCGCATTGAGTGCAGTTCTTTAGTGAACCAGGAGTTGGTGTGTAGTGATTTCTTTTCTTTTTTCCATTCAAGTGGTGCTATTTCATTGATAGCTTTAGTGACATCTTTGTAGATGTCTGCCAGAATGTTGGGGTCATTAGCGAAAGGTGGTGCAAGTTTGGGGGTGTTGAGGAAGGAGCGCAGGTTATCTTCTTTGAGTTTTTTGGAACTTCTGACTGGTGCAGCGACCGCCGGGGTCAGAGTTTTTTTATTTTTGGTGGCCAAGTAGTGGTCGGTCCATGGCAGTGCTGAGATCGAGGTGATTGTGGAGAGACAATTATGGTCTGCAATCCAGTCTAGGATACAGCCTTTAGTGTGAGTGGGACTTTCTACTTTTTGGGTGAAGCCTAGGTCACTAAGATCTTTGGAGAAGGCGATTGCAGATTTGTCTTTAGCATCATTAAATCCCAGGTTGAGGTCTCCTAGAAGAATGGTTTTGGTGGAGCTTTTGATATTGTTGCTCAGGATGTGGGTGATGTTTTCCTGAGAGTCAGGGGTGGATCCTGAGGGGCGCTGACATGGTGTTCGACTGTCTGCTGGGCTCAGGATGTGCTCAGGGGTGGAATGGCCTATAGGGAACTCTGGAGATTTCCCGGTGGGCCTCTGCACCCTGAGCCTCTTTTGTGTGGTATTTCCAAATTTTCTCATAGGAAAAGCATTGGGCTTGCTGAAAATGTGTCATATGGGGCCACTTTGAACATCATTTCCAGGGCCTCTTTTGGTGCCCAATAATTATTTCCAGGGCATCTTTTGGTCCCCAGTAATTATTTCCAGGGCATCATTTAATTCCCAGTCCAAGCCTGGATGTGCTCAGAATGCCTAGTTCAGTCCCATTGGCTACTTGGCCCTGTATTACCTTTTACATCTCTCCACGGCAAGTTCTGGAATATAATTCACGACTGTCAAGCCAGGAGACCAGGCGGGGCTTGGGATAGAACAGACTGTGTTAAAGGTGAATGTCGGTGCAGAACAAAAAGGGTCAGATGGGATGCTGGGGTCCGTGGACCTATTCTAGGATAGATTACATGTCTGGGGCACTCCTCAAGGGTGGTGCATACTGTGATGTTCTGACGGTGTATAGGCAGAGAGGGAGTGTAGTCGCTGCTAAGCTCATGGGACTTGTGCTGTGTTTAGATGACTGTTACCACATAAGGGTACGACACACTTGTTGCTTTAACAGCACTTTGTGCCATAGTAAGACCACCTAACAGGACGACTGAGGAGCCGGGAGGCACTCTTACTGCCAACAATGCACGCACTTTTTGTTAATTTTTTTTATTGATTTGCATGAAACATTCAGCCTTTCAATATTATGGTACAAAACATCAATATTTAAAACATAATTCATCTTTCACAAATGATACAAATTACATTAAAAAAACAAGCAAGGCAATTAAAATAAAAACATTCATAAAATCATGAAAGTACTTAATAAAAAATAATAAAAATGTCTCTTCAACCAATTACTCAGTTGTCTTACATACCATACCTTTGGCATTTTAAGTTTGTTCTGTCTCTTCACTTCCCAATTTTAGTTCTTGCAAAAAATGTACAATTGCATAACAAAATGATTTGGATTTTATATGAAAAATGCTTTCGCATGGCATTTGCGCATCTACATTGACATCTTCAAAATATTTTCCAAAAAACTTAATTCTAGGTAACATTAAGCTATTACGTGTCTTAGGGTTTCATTCATTCTTGTTGCACGCACTAATGTGCCCAAAGATCATCCCTAAAAGGACAGCTTTTTATTAGGGATAAGTGGGTGACCCTAGAGACACTTCAAAGTTAAGGCTGGCTTCCAGTATGCTGGTTCCCAGCTGCAGGTACAGCCCATAGATTGCTGCCCGGGCGGTCAGTGGGCCCAGCCAGCAAACCTTTGAGGGTCCTGTGGCATTGTGGAGACTGGCCCTTCTTAGGCTTTTTCTGGGCTCCTCTGGGAACGATCTACATATAAACCACCCTTATCCAATCACTTGCGAGAGATGCACTTACCTACTTGAAAGGTGGCAGCTGCGTGAACCAGAAAACATCTCTGTTTACTGGAGGATATACTTTGTCCAGCACTGGCAATCAGGCCCTTGAAACCCCATGTAATAAATAGGGAGGATGGGTTGCATGTCAACAATGTGAAACGCCTCTTTTTGCAGCTCCCTGAAAAATTTGCATAATGTTTAGTTTGCCAACATTTTCATGTATTTATGGGCGGTTCCACCCAAATGCCTTTACCCCTACCCCTTCCCATCACCCTTCCATCCTTTCCCCTCTTTTTGGTCTTTTACTCGCACCTTTACCATACATACCTATGGTTAGTATGTAATTCCATCAAAATGGGGTAACAACGTTGTGTGCTCACTCGTTTTTCAAATTTGTGAATGCAAGCCGGTGGGATTGTACTCAGATTTGCCAAAACACAAATTAATTTCTTCCAGAGCTGAATCCCAGACCCAGGCATTTTGCCACAAGCCGGATAAATGGAGAATATGGCAGTAGCTAGCCAGGGTGGACTGGCCTATAGGGAACTCTGGAGATTTCCTGGTAGGCCTCTGCACCCTGGGCCTCTTTTGTGTGGTAACCTATTTAATTTGCAATTGTTCTCATAGGAACAGGGTTGGGCTTGCTGAAAACTTGTAATTTAGGTCCACTTAGAAAAAAAAATCCAAGGCCTCTTTTGGTTCGCAGTCCACTCCTGGTAGCTAGTACATCCTTCTCAGTCACAGCCCAGGTGAGGATTACGTCAACCCTGTGGACACGCACATTAATATATACCAGCACTCACCCTTGACTGAGAATTCTTTTTAGCTGCAAGAAGAGGCGCATTTCACGTCGTTCGAAATATTTGCAAATTCCGCATTATTTCAGGGGTTTTTCTAAAGGGTCCCAGGATAAGTGTACCGTTTTCTGCCCGCTGTATGTTCGCATTGACTTGGAGAGAGGGGAGTTTCTCGCGATACGCCATTACTCTTGGCTGCGTGTTTTGATTGTTTCTCGAGTAGTTCCGTTTTGGCCAGGTTTGTGGATGTTCAGAAATAACAGTCTGCTTTCTGTGCCAGTCTGAAGCTACTCCCTGAGGTCATCGGCTGAGTGCTGCCAAAGGGCGACGAGTAAGTCACGAGTATTACTGCCACCTGAACAATGGCCCTCCTCTGCCCTCGCCTCCCCTGCTTCAGCACTGATAGGATCCCAGACAGCGTGGACTCGCCCAGAAACCATGAGTCATACTTAGAAACAGCTAAGCCGGCTGACTCTTTCAGAAGTGCCCCGGGGTTGTTTAATTTAGTTCACTCATTATGGAAACCACAGGCTGAGAACATGTGCGCACGTTCCTTTCCCCTATTACAATTACAGTACTTGCCAAGTCTGTGTGTACTTCACTTACTGCGTTCAGTTATATGCTCCATGTAAGCAAGCGCTCACAGAAATAATGAAACTATAGTTATAATGAGTATGGCAGGGTACAGGGACGTCATTTCACCAAAATACCAGGGGTAGTGGAAGTGACATCACACGACCCCTGGTGACATCACAGGAAGTGATGTCGTTTGACCCCACCCCAAAGTGATATCGCGGGATGCGATGGAACGTGACCTTTCACCCGTTGACAAAACAGGAAGTGCTATCACATAGCATTGTACACTACAAAAAATATGGTTATGATATTGCTACAATGTGATGTACATTTCATACAAGAATGGATCGCCATATGTATGTTAAGATCAGTGGGTATAGGCCCATATTACCAAATGACTGTGAATGCAAGCAGACGTCCATGGCCAAATGATAATGATGTGTTATTATGTAGCACTTAGACCTAAGCGCTTTATATAGAAAAAATATACACCCAATATCACCCAACCCGTGTTGGTACTCATTTATCGACCCCAGAAGGATGAAAGGCTGAGTTGAGGCATTTAAGAACACACTAAATTAGTGACTCACCCCCTGAAGTGTGCCTGAAATAAACCTTTAATGAGTAGCAATTATTGTATAGAATTCCAGAAAGACAAATTATTTGGTTTTCCTAATCTTTCTCATTAAGGGTCAGTGCTGAAAGTGTTAGACTTGTGTCACTCCTTTTCTTTTTTCTTCTTTAAGGGGCTTTAACAAGAAAGCCAGCCACTCCAGAACTAAAGAGCCACATGGTGCTGGCCACAGCCCATGAGCTTGCATTACAAAATGCATTTTTCTCCAGCATGGGATCTGGCATGGATTCACATGCTCATGAATATTCCCCGTCGTCAGGCTGGGAATCCTCGGTAAAGAAAAAAATCAGTATCAGTTTCGTTTCTGATCTGTCTTTCTTAGTAGTAACCGATCACTGATCTCTGGGTCAAACTGCCCACAGCCAATGACTGTCCTCTCCCTAAGCCCCTCCCCTGGCGCCATCCTCAGATTTTTACCACACGTTCTAGTGTTGGGAGTCCTCGTGCTTTAGCTCTCGAGCTTTGCTCCGTTTTCGTGCTTTTTTCAAAGATTTTCTCATTTGGTTCAAGCTCCACCGTTTCTCCATCCGATCAACAGGGACCCGTTTTGGGTTTTCTACGCCCCTCAAGGGTGAAGTTTTCATCGAGTTACGCTTCTTCGAGGAGTCAGGAAGTTTCTGAGGCCTACCCGGACATGGCCCAGGAGAAAGGAAGCTCGACGCCCGGAAAGCTGTTCACGGTTTGTCCGGGATGCCAGCTACAGAATGTGTTCAAGGAGGATGAGCATTCAAAATGCCTCTACTGCCTTCATGAGGACAAAATGCATGTGGAGAAGGACTGTGCATTTTGCGGGAACATGTCGGAGCGGACCATGAAGGATCGACATCTTCGCCTCTCCAACTGGCTGGAAGGAAAGAGCCCGTCAGGTGAGAAGAAGAAGCAGAAGTCTGAGCGGTCTTCTAAGTCCTGTGAGGGCGCCCCGGCGATGGGGGCCCAACAGAAGGCAAAGCACTGCGAGTCCGCAGGCACCGGGAGCGCCGAACGGTCGGGCTCCTCGGCTGCCAGGCAGGGCGCATCCTCTCCGGCGCCATCAACCACGAGCTTAACGCTCTGGCTCGGGGAAGAGGAAAGCCGAGAACTTGGCGAAGCTTCTCGAGATGCCCCGGTCGGGCTCGAAGGATCCAGCCGAGGGGGAGCGAGGCGGTGACCCTCCCCCCAAGGTGAAGGCCACAGACCCACAGAAGGTGGTGAAGGCCTTGATTCACCCGGCTAAGGCCTCTATCGAGCAAGTTGCGGCGGCTCTGACGCAGCCTGTGGAGGCTCCATCAGTGGAGGCGACCTCGGGGCCCAGAGTTTCCCTGCCACCACGGAGGGAAGCCTCTTTCAGGCCCTTCGAGAAGACCCCCGTGAAGACCCTGGTGGAAAAAGAGGGGGGGGAGCGGTGGCCATCGTGGATACGGACACAGCCTCTGAGGAGGAGCTGGTTGAAGTCTTGGAGGGCCTCGACAAGGGCGTTGAGGAGGCCCGGTCCCACGGGAAGGATCCCTACGAAAAGGACGACGAGAGCGACGGCGGCGCCACCGAGGTTCCAAGTGAACCGTCGCGCCCGTCGCTTCCGGAGCCGCAGGACAACTCGGCGGCCATTTTGTTGGCAATACAATCCTTATGTACAGAGATAAGGACGAGATTGCCCCTACCACCGACTGAGGAGCCGGAGCCAGGCCCGACGGAGGAGCCAGAACCAGGCCCGTCGGAAAGTCCCCCAAGCAAGAGGAGACAGACCCATCCAGCCCCGCCTTTTCAGCCCTCTCGGCCTGCTCAACCTTTGCCCCCGTCCCTAGGGATGACACGGGAATGGACATGGATGATGACGACGACGGCGGCGACGATGGGACGGATCTCCCATCGCCTCCGACTCGGGCCTCCCTGCCCGACAAGATTGGGTCCTTCCACGCTATGATTGCCAGGGCATCCAAGCTTTTCCAGCTCTGGCCCAAAGAGAAGAAGGAGGAGGGGTTCCTTTACCAACGGCGCAAGGCCAAGAGGAAGACGGTCCTCGCCGTGCCTCTGCTGGATGACATCTGGGACAAGGGACTCGCCCTTCTCAAGAACCCGTCTACGACACCTGCTAAAAGGGATCAGTACGAGAAGAAGTACCGGGTCCCTGGCGTGGCCCCCCTGTGCCTTATGGCGCAACCGACCCCTGACTCGGTCATCTCAGCGGCGGCCAAGAAGAAAGTGGGGGGGCATCGGCCTCAACCTCAACTTCCCCGCCGGACGGCGAAGGAAAGAAGCTGGATGCGATGGGACGACGAGTTATCTCGTCGACGGCAACAACGATTAAGGTGGCCAACACCCTTACGATCGTGGCCCGCTACGACAGGGAATTGTGGTACAAGATTGCCCCCATTTTGGACTTCCTACCAGATGACAAGAGGGCGGAGGCTCTGGAGATCTTGCAGGAAGGTGAGGTGGCGTCGGACCACGCCATAACGGTGGCAACGGACATTGCCGACACCGGTTTCTGCCAGCTAGGCAACAGCGTTTGCCTTAGACGGCAAGGGTGGCTCAAGGCGACAGATTTCCGCCAGGACGTACAAACCAAGGTGTTGGACTTGCCCTTCGACGGGAACAACCTGTTTGGGAAAACAGTGGATGATTCCCTCCAAGCCATCAAGGCGGACACAGAGACGGCTCGGGCCCTAGGAGTTCTCCGGCAACGACGGCCGTCCTTTCGGAATGCCGGAGGCAAGAAGGGGCCTCCAAGGGATTCGGCGGTGGCTCCTCTACGTACCGCCAGGCGGCCCGCTCCTCATCGCATGAAGCCTATAGGGGACGAGGCAAGTCGGGTGGATCCTGCCGTTGTCGCCAGGGAGGGCAAGGCGTCCTCCAAGCAAGACTGAACCAACCATGGTGTCGGACCCCCACCGAAACACCCCGGTGGGAGGCCAGCTGGCGAAGTTCGTCAGTGTATGGGAGTCCATCTCCACGGACCGTTGGGTGCTGGACGCCCTGGCCCAGGGGCATGCCCTCGAGTTTCTAAAAAAGTGCCCCCGCATTCATCCTCTGGCCAGGAAGGAAAACCACATCCCTCAACTAGTACTGGAGGTAAGGGCGATGCCCAAGAAAGATGCCATCGAGCTCGTCCCGAAGAGGCTCCGGGGCTCCCGAGTATACTCAAGGTACTTCCTCGTGAAAAAGAAGACAGGAGGATGGCGGCCCATCCTGGACCTGCGACGACTGAACAAGTACATCGAGGCACAGAAGTTCCGGATGGTCTCCCTCCAGCACGTGCTGGGACAGCTAGAGGAGGGTGATTTCCTGTCGTCGTTGGATTTGGGGGATGCATACTTCCACATCCCCATTCTAAAAGGACACCGAAAGTTGCTCAGGTTGGTTGTCCAAGGACGGCGCTTCCAGTTCAAGGCCCTCCCGTTCGGATTGAAGTCAGCACCCAGGGTTTTCACCAAGTGGCTCGCACCAGTGGCGGCGTGGCTGCGCCTGCAAGGGATCCACGTCTACCCCAACCCAGACGATTGGCTCATCCGTGCAGGGACAAAGGAGCTCGCCATAGAACACACAGCGAAGACCGTCCAGCTGCTCACGGACCTGGGGTTCTCCATCAACTTCCCGAAATCCCACCTGGTCCCTTCGCAAGTCGCACTGTTTCTGGGAGCCAAGCTCGACACAGTGGCGCATCTGGCCTCGCCGTCAGAGGAAAGGACAAAGGCTATCCTGGGCAAGGTGCAGCGTCTGCTGGCCACGGACGTGGCCAGGGTGAGGTCCATCAAGTCCCTCCTCGGGATGATGTCCTGTTGCATATATCTCGTGCGCCTGTGCAGGCTTCGGATGCACCCTCTACAGGAGTTCCTCGGCGCCCGCTGGATCCAAACGACGGGCAGCTTCGAGGACAGGATCCCTCTCAACGAGACCTTCCGACGAGCGATCTGGTGGTGGGGCACCCACGCTCATCTGGCGGCAGGGACAGACTTTCAGACCCCGGCCCACCAGGTAACGGTGACGACGAATGCCTCCCTGGAGGGGTGAGGAGCACACACCGGAGATCTTCACGCGAGAGGCCTCTGGCTCCCGGAGGAGAAGCCGCTCCACATCAACATCCTGGAGCTCCGTGAAGTGTTCTGGGCCCTCAGGTCCTTTCTCCCGTCCCTCAAGGGCAAGGTGGTGAGGATCTTCACCGACCACACCACCACAATGTTCTACATTCGGAAGCAGGGCGGAACCAGATCCCCTGCCCTATCCAAGGAAGCCCAGGATCTGTGGCATTGGGCCATTGCACAAGGGATGTTTCTGGTGCCGTTTCATCTGGCAGGGATAAAAAATACCATTGCCGACTCACTCAGCAGAGAGCTGCGCTCGTGCCACAAGTGGGAACTACGCCAGGATCAAGTGGATCGACTCTTCCAGCGAAGGGGCAAACCCCAGATCGACCTGTTTGCGACGGCGACAAACTCCAAATGCCAGAGGTTCGCCAGCAGGTTTCCCCAGCCGAGGAGCATGGGCGATGCCTTCTCGTTCCCCTGGGACGGGCTGTTCCTATATGCATTCCCTCCGTTGCTGTTGCTGCTCCGACTTATCAACCAGCTCAAGAGGTCCCGATGCAAGATGATCCTCGTCGCACCGGCGCGGCCGAGGCAGATCTGGTTCCCGGACCTTCTGGACTTGTCAGCATCCCCACCGGTCAAGCTGCGATGGACGCAGATCTTCTTTCCAGAGAAGGAGGCGCCATCCTTCATCACGACCCGGAGTCGCTGAACTTGCAGGCCTGGCTCCTGCAGCACTAGAGTTTGGAGGGTACGATATCCCGGCTGACTGCAGAGAGTTTCTTGCAAAGGCCAGGGCGTCCTCAACTCTTAAGTGCTACAGACATAAGTGGAAAAGGTTCTCTGTCTGGTGCCGTGCACAGAAGATCAACCCTCTACGGATTACGGCACCTCAAGTGCTACCATACCTACTGTCGCTGGCCAAGGCTCTACTAGCTCACGCTTCCATCAAGATACATCTGCCGGCGATCTCCCGATACACTAGAACTACAGGACGGCCGTTCTTGTTGTCTCATCAACTGGTGAAGGAATTTATGAAAGGACTGTTCCGATCGTTCACACCGGTGAAGGCTCCAGCCCCAGTGTGGAAGCTCAACGTGATGCTGACCAGGCTCATGGGGCTGCCATTCGAGCCTTTGCATTCGGCTCCTTTGAAGTTCCTGTCATAGAAGACAGCGTTCCTGGTGGCCATCACCTTCGCACGACGCGTGGGAGAGATTCAGGCCCTATCCTGCAAGCCCCCCCATACTTGACTTTTCACGATACGAGGGTGGTGCTGAGGACGCGCCCCTCCTTCATGCCCAAGGTGCCGTCGGACTTCCATCTTAACAAGCCCTTGGTGTTACCAGTTTTCTTTCCGTCGCCTTCGTCGCCGGCCGAGAGGACTTTGCACTCTCTGGATGTAGCTAGAGCGCTTAAGTTCTACGTGGACCGAACAAAGAGTTTTCGGAAGACATCACAGCTGTTTGTGAACTTTGGACCTGTGAATCAGGGGAAGGCTCTCTCGAAGGCTTCCATTTCCAGATGGCTCTCCGGCTGCATCATGCACTGTCACCGGTTGGCAAACCGACCGTTGCCCGGCCGTCCGAGAGCCCATTCGACCAGAGAGATCGCTGCTACTACGGCGTTCTTGTCTGGTGTGCCCCGGCTGGACATCTGCAGGGCTGCTACGTGAAGGTCGACGCACACCTTCACGAGATTCTACTGCGTCGACCGGGATTCCAGGGAGGAGTCCAGAGTCGGCCAAGCAGTGCTGCGCAACCTGTTCGCCTGAAGGTGGGCCTGGTGGGGAGGTAAAAGTTGCTTAATGTTGAGTTTATGTAATGCTTAATGTTGAGCCTTTTGCCACCTCCCGTGGTTGTGCATGTGTGTACTGCTATGTATTCTTATATTCATGAGCATGTGAATCCATGCCAGACCCGAAGCTGGAGAAGGAACAAGTTACTTACCTGTAACTGGTGTTCTCCAGCATGGGTCTGGCATGGATTCACATGCGAACCTCCCTCCTTCCCCGCTGCGGCTCTTCACTTGGTCATACTGCCACTTTACGTGCTACCAAATCTGAGGATGGCTGCCAGGGGAGGGGCTTAGGGAGAGGACAGTCATTGGCTGTGGGCAGTATGACCCAGAGATCAGAGATTGGTTACTACTAAGAAAGACAGATCAGAAACGAAATTGATACTGATTTTTTCTTTGCCAAGGATTCCCAGCCTAATAACTGGGAATATTCATGAGCATGAGAATCCATGCCAGACCCATGCTGGAGAACAACAGTTACAGGTAAGTAACTTGTTCCTTTTTGCTAGAGGTCACAAGGGAGACCTCAGAGGTTGCAGTTGCGACCTCTGGCGACCCCTAAATGATGTCCCTGGCAGGGTGGTAAAAATAGTGGCAACGTGGCAGTAATTTGTTACTGCTGCATTACCACACCGCCGTACTACCAGGCTCGGACTGGCTTATAGGGCAATGCGCGAACCAAAAACACAAAATGCTAGTGTATGCCAGTTTTTTTGGTCAAAGTGGGCCGCTTTTTAGGCCCATGTGGGCTAGTTATGATAAGTTACTTTGCCATGCGGCTATTAGTTTCGACCAGTGTTACTGAATAAACATTCTTTAAAATGCAAAATTTGTATCACATTTCATAAAAAAAAAAAATCCTCCTTGTAGCTACTCTGTCACAAAAGGAATGAATTGTCATTTGCAACTATGGGCCAGTTTTTCATTGGTGCCCGGGACAATTTTATTCCCCAGTCCGACCCTGCGTACTAAAGATTTGGCAGTAAGGTGGATGATTGTCTGCCAGCAAAAGGTTAGAGATAAGTCAGTCGCCTTACTACCAAAAACCTGGCTAAATCAGTGGAATGGCAACCAGCGGTAATTCTGACGAAATCCCCATGGAGTCCAAAAAATCGGTATTAACATCACCTACCACCACTTGTAATCCGGTAGTAAATCTGCCATGCCAACGGTAATTCCATTTGGTGGTAGTTCAGCAGAATGACTGCCAAACTCGTAAAGACCCCCTATATGACCTATAGTGTGAAAATGTGTTGTGAAAGATGATTATTTGTTGTTAAAGGGTGATCCTCATTAGAGGAAGCTGTGTTGTGCTAAGGGTTGGGCTGAGGGTAAGGTATTGGACTGTGGTAAGGATGTCACAGTGTAGGTCTATGGCAGCCTGTCTATAGTGGGTTGTGGGGCAAAGACCCAGAGCCCATTATGGGCAAGCGCCTACATCAACGCAGGTCACTGGTTTCAGCAGCTTCGCTGGCCTAGGCTGAGGAGCATGCCCTCCCTGGTCCCCAGGTCAGAAAGAGAAAGGAGTCATGCGCGGGCAAGGATGCGTGAGCAGTGTCTATACATGCGCATTTGCCTTTGTGTGGGGGAGGGCATGGTTCGCCCAGTCACACACAGAAGTGTGCACAGCAGCATGCGTTATTTCATAGAGACAGGGTTGAAAACACATAGCAAGATTATAGAAGGCCTTGCAGTGTTGCTAGGTCTGGAAAAGACCCGGGGCTATGCTAATGTTGGAGCTGTTGGGACTGGGAGCTAGCTAGCCTTTTGGTTGTAGCTCCTGAGATTCTATACGGGGCTACAACCAAAAGACCGGGGGCTATAGCTCCCTTCGCACCCCACACCCCTCAGCAACACCTTTGCTTGAGGGTGCCTCGATTGCCTACGTTTTACTCCCTGTGAATGCACAGAGCTGGCAACAGCAGTAAATCTGGTGGGAGGTGATGGTTGCTGCCTTGATGATGAGGCAGAGAGAGAGAGGAAGGATTAACACCGTTCTCTGATTACTGCTTTCTACAAATGCTTCCTGAAGACTGGCAGCAAGAGAAAAGGAGGTAGTGTGTGTGTGTGTTAGAAGATGCAGTAGTGTTGTCTCTGGGGTGTAGATAAGTACGTACGTATGTGGGTGGGCGGGGTCTCTGTGCAGCATGTCACATGAGAAAAAGCAATGTGAAAATGGCATGACCCAGGGGGGACTGCCTTTGGAAAATATGAGTGACACAGGGAAAATCAGGGGCAATGTGAGTGGCATGAGCCAAATTGGGGGGCAGTGTGACACGTCATGGGCGGTTCTGGGAGCGATGTTTATTTAGTGTTTCTTATATTGCGCTTTCTTCCAGAACACTTTACAGAATAATGTACAATCGTACAGTGCAATTCGGGAAAGAAATCCAGCTAACAGCAAAACGTGAAAAAAGACAGACTAACAGACTAACATGGCATTCGTGAGGTTATGAATGTGACAGAAAACCAGTCAGATTAGGATTACGAAAATGAAACAGATGGACAGTGTCCCCTTCTAACCCCGCATACTAAGACAATTTCCTCCCAGAATTAAACTGTAAAATGCCCCATTTCGACCCATTAGTTGAAAACATGTATTGGAGTGCCCACGAAACTCCCTTGAAAGGCCTAGGCGCCACTTTCCACACCACATCTTTGAAAGCTTACCTGCCACCACTGATCTCTTGAGTAGGTGCAGTGAGTGGTCCCAGCAGAGGTGCTCTGGGAACAATAGGCCTTCTCCATCTATTTGTGCTGAGATATAGTATGTTGTGATGAGGTCAGTGTCCTGACCCCGTCCCAAGAGCTCGACAGATCTCTGGGGAGCAGGAAAACCAGACTACCGGGATCCTCAATCCAGGTCTGTGAGCTACTTGGATGCACGCAAGGTTAGGATTCTCAGAGTCCACCTCACTGTCCCACCCCATAATCAGAACACAGTGTCCAGTCCTAGTAGGCGTCTACTCGATTTGCAGCACCATTTCCATGACCATATAGCTCAGCTGCCTCCTTTCTACCCACCCCTCAAGCAGAACAACATACGTCCAACCCCAACTGCATGGCCAGTGGTTCAGAGGGACTATTACAGAGCTAGGAAAGAGTTTTGGTCATCTCTTCCCAAATCCACATTCCCATTCTTTTATGAAGCTGGTGATAGCACCCCTGAACCCTATTGTGGAAGAAGTGAGCAGAAATTTTAAGGATGCCTATGAGATATCAGAGTTTGGCCGGTCTCACCACTGTGGATCCCTCCGTATGAAAATGCTGCAGCTCCATGAGCACCCATAACAAAGCATAGAGCTTCTCTGCTTGCATCCACTTACTATGTGTGCCCTGAAGCATCATGGGGAATCATTTCACCAGAGCCTCCAGAGTCGCAAGAGTTGCCAGAGCCACAGGAGCCACCAGAGCCAAAAAGCCCTGCAACAAGGGATCGCGGATCTGCACACAGGAAGTGGAATTTCTGACTCACTGCATGATGCCCACCGAGCCTCATAACGCCACAGCATTTTCCTCTGGTGCCACAGCTGAGCCACACATCCTAGGTGGGACCACTGACTAATCAAACAGCAAAACAATACTTTGCTAAGGAAATCCAATGCTGGTACTTGGGGGCATAGGAAGCTGAGTACTATAAATGACACTCATACCTCAACAGAGGTGAGAGAGAACACAAAAAGCAGTAGGAAGCACCAGATGAGTGAGATACTGGAAACCGCAAGTCTGCCACCATACACTGGAGAGGCCAAGAGAGCTAAAAGACCAAAAGAAAGCTTAGAGTCCCAGGAAAGCTGAGAGGCCCAACAGACCTAGGAGCCCCAGGTGGGGAGGTCCAAGAAAGCTGGCAGACCCAATAGTGCTGAGAGACCTGAGAGAACTAAGAGACCTGAGAGAACTAAGAGACCTGAGAAAACTAAGAGACGTTGGACTATACAAGCACATTAGGTTCCAGGCATCACCCCCCAAACAACTGCAAAAACCGAACAAACAAATCAGTCTTTGGAACAGTATTTTCTCTGTGACTCTATTGCCCTTCAATCCAACTCGCGTAAACATCTGGATACTGCAGAGGTGGTTTATAATAACACATTTCACACCGCTATCAGCCGCAGTCCATTTCTCTGCACCTGCAGGTTTCATCCAAAAGTAATTCATACCCTTGCAACCAGTAGCACACACTGGTGTGTGCCACCTGCAGATGATCTGATTAAACAACTACAAAATGGCTGCCAGCAGGTTACTACTACAGCACTCCAGGACACGCCGGCTAGTCACAAGAGCTATGCAGACAAGACATGTATGCCAGAACCCTGATATCAAGCTAGTGATATGGTGTGTCCCTTATCTAGAAACCTACCACTACAAAGCCTGCCCATCAAGCTGGAACCCTGATATTTAGTTCTTTTTCGTAACATCAGGTGTATTTCTCCAGTGGTATGTTGTCTGCAGTTACTGGCAGAGTGGCATGAACATCTGGTTTTTCATGTCTCCCTTCTGAAACCATACATCGATGACCCCTATGGTCTTACATCCTACGGTGCTTGGAACCCACTGCAAACACCTCCCGTGATTTGTACGCATAGGGGGAAACTGAAGCAGACTCCCTGAACCACAGAACACCTTCCATGGCTGAGCACGAGGCGGGGATAATGCCAGGCACCGTATGAGAAGCCATGTTTTTGGGTGATGGTAGTTGACTCCTCCAATAAGTAGACAGATTCCAGGTGTGGTCGGGAGGTAATGACCATGCCAGCTGGCAGACAGAGCATCAGGCAGAATCAGGAGAGTGGCAGGGAAGTCCAGCGAGCGGACAGAGAACCAGGCAGAACCAGGAGGGATGTAGGGTATCCCGGAAGGCAGATGGAATCTCAGGCAGATTCAAGAGGGAGTCAGATGGCATTCCAGACAGGCCCAGAAGGGAGTAAACAGTACTGGCATAAGATAAAACACCAGGCAGGACCAAGTGGAAGAGAAGGCAGAGAGAAGGGACAGGCAGAGGAAGGCAGTGGGCAGAGAGAGGGGAGAACCGGAGGGAGGCAGCAGAGTCACGAGCAGCACAAAGTAGGGTGGTCACATAACAGGAAGCAATAAGACATCCTAAACGACCATGCAAGGCGGTTTAACTGGACTCTGGCACCAAAGCGAGGCTCCTCTCGCCATGGCAACGGAGGATACGTGCCACACTGCACATGTGGTGAAGTGCAATGCTAGTCCTCTGCGCCTACGCGCAAAGAACAGGACATGTTGGCGCTCATGAGCTGGGATTTTCCCGACTCCCAGAGTTCCCCTGCCATGCACCACGGGCGCTGACCATGCTCCCAATCCTCCTTGGTCTGCGAGGAATGAGCGGCCATTGTGGATAGACCCTCCAAGCAGATAGGCATTATCCAAAATTGAGCCGCACAAAACTAGTCACAGATTAAGTTAATTCCATTCACTGATGTGGCCATGGGCAAAAAGATTCAGTCCTGAGGACCTCCAAGTGTTTAGGTATAGAAAGAAAGCATTACAGTTGGCAGGGCTTTGGGAATGTTTGTCACTGCATTGCGGAAAAGATTATAGTCCTTTGATACATGCTTTAGTTCTTCCATTCTCCAGAAACCTGGTATGCACAAATAAAGGGCAAAAAACGTTCTCAATTAAGTTACCTGGTTTTCAAGATTTTTTGGCAGTGCAATAAAGAAAGTGTAGACCTTTGGGACATGCTTGTAGTTTTGCATTCTGCTGTGTGCAGGCAGATGTCACACTGTGGTCCTGGGTCAGAACTGGTGTTGTTGCAAAGATCCACTGGTCTGTAGACAGAGAGCCTCATTACAAGTTGGGCAGTAATATGGCAGTAGAATTACCGTTACTGCCATGGTGTCCAGCGGAAATATCGCTGCATTGCAAGTAGTCGGAAGCATGCACACATCATTCATGGTAACGGTGATTCCTTCCAATGGAAATACTGCCGTAAATGGGTTTTGGACCGTCATTCCGCCTGGCAATGGCAGAATTACTGTTACTGGTGCCCAAATTGGTGCTATTTCCGCTGGCGGAATTACCGCCGCCGGAAATCGTATCATTGCCGGAACGAGAAGCCTGCCGGAGGCCATCTTTAAAAATCCAATCCACCCTGAATCTCCCATTTCATGGTGCCATCCAAAGACAACAGTCCTGAAGAACATGTCCCAGGAAAAGGGGAAAGGTAAGGTGGCCGACATCAGGCTACGAAAGCACAAATCTAGGGGGTACTGCACATGCTGGTAGATGAGGATGTCCCTCATGCGGATGAGTTGTATGGAAGCAGACAGTGGAGGTCCTCTACCCAAAGGAAGGCTGCCATCTGGGTGAGCATACAGGCCAAGGTTGTGGCAGTGGGCATTGTCCCACAGAACAATGAAGACTGCTGCAAAATGTGGAACGGCCTGAAGGCCAGGGTCCCAGCCTCATCGCCAAGCACAGGCATGAAACATCCGCCGCAGGAGATGGCACTGCGGAACCACTTCTTGCCCTGACTCCATGGGAGGAAAAGACCAGCTCAATCCTCCACATGGAAGGGATGGAGAGGATCAGTGGTGCTGAAGTGGAAGCAAGCAGCCAAGTAGATGCCGGTGAGTCTTTAAGTTCCCACTCCCATGTGAATGTGCTGGTCAAAAGCATGTGTGCACGAGCATGGATTAACCCAATGGTCAGGGGAATGGGCAACCACATGGAATCTGTACAAAGGCATAGAGACTACATGCATGTGCAAGGGAAGGTGGGATACTGTTGTAATACACATACATCGTAGGGGAAATGTATATGTGAAGCCATGGAACCATGGGAAGCACCCACATGTGCTGTGAAATCCCATGTTGCAAAGTGAACCCCCTGCGCCACCACAACAAGCCAAATGTGCCCATGCATGTGCCGTGTCCACCCTCAGCAGACACTACTCTGACCTTGCATTCACTGTACTCATTGTCCTGCAACGGTCCATGTCCATCAGGCAAAATGTTTGTAGGATGACCGATTCTTCATGTTGCATGAGTGTCTTGCTAGCCCACTTACTAGTATGAATGATGACCAACAGCATGTCATTTCCCACCCAACAGGTTCACAGTCGACTCAGGCTGATAAGGAGGGGCCTCTGCTGCTGGCAGCACACCTACCTGTACCCCTGCACAGGACAGCCATAGGAGTAGCGGGAGGAAGAGCAAGAGGGAGGTTCCAAGGCCACATCACACCAACCAAATGTCAGCTGTGCCAAGTGTGCCCACGGGCCCCTCCACCAGCACTGCAAATGCAGTACCCCCAGCAGCTACCACTGCCACACCACAGATATGCCCCTGTGGTGATCACTGAGGAGCAACATGGTGTCAGTGTCACACATGGCACAACACCTAGACCGATCCATCTGCCCCTGGCGCCCCCTAGTCACCTGAGGAAGGCAGCCATTTCCAGCACCAGGCTAAGCCGTACACAGGAACTGATGGCAGTCATACACATGAGGAGGATGACACTGGCTTCGGGTCCCCCTACTTCAGCCCTGACCCTCTTCAAGGTTCATAGCCTCAGCATTCACTGGCTGCAATCTGGGATAGGCTGGACTCCATGGAGCAGTGACAAGTCACCATACAAGACCGGACAGACATGCAGTTGCAGCATCTGCAGGCTATCCGGGACGTTGTACAGGGATCCTCAAGGAGGATTTCCAGGTAATTGGACTGCCAGTGCCGGCAGTTGTCAATGGTGACTACTGCAATCACATCTGTGGGCCAGAGGATGAGGGAGCATACAGAGGTCATGTCAGCCTTTGCCGAATCCATGCATGCAAGGATGCAAACATGCTCCCCACCATAAAATATATCTGGGCCAGGAATCTGAGCCTTCCACCTCTGTAACCCCCATGGAGGGGCATTGCCTGGGACCCCATGGCGGTGCTCATTGCACAATGTGGCCAGCACAGTGCCCAATCAGGCTGGCAAGGGCAAGAGGCCATGAATGTGACATGACGGGAAGGGCTGTTGGGGATTGGGGAGGTGCGTGGAAAGGGCTGTTGGGATTGGGTAGGTGGGTGAGAAGGGCTGTTGAAGATGGGTGCTCTCCACAGTTCTTAATAAATAAATAGTTTACTAGAAGAAATGTGAGCACAATACCTTTTCTGTGAAGGTGATATATTCAAAATGTGCATACATACAAAAGTGTGATGCAAGTGAAAAGTAATGTGTCTAAACAAAACCCATTTAGCTCTTGTCGCACTAGACGTCCGTCCCTAGCTTCCTCATGCTCAGTGTGTGGCAGCACTGCATCTGCGGACAGTGTATTATTGTCTGCTGGGGGAGGCATGTCCAGATCAGCGGGTAGGAGGACATTTTGCTTGAGGCAGATGTTGGGCAGTATGGCACAAGCAACACATATCTGGCCAACCTTCTCTGGTCTGTACATCAGGGCCCCTCCAGTACGATCCAGAGACTTGAAACGTGCCTTCAACAGGCCAAAGGTCCGCTCAATGCAGAGTCTGCCTCTGATGTGTGCCTCGTTTTAGGCCACCTCCTGTGGCGTACGTGGATTGTACACAGGTGTCATCATCCATGGGAGCTGGGGGTAACCAGAGTCACCTGCTATAGCATAGGTCACAGATCCCAGTCACAGTGCATTGGGGATATGCAGCATGTTACATGTCTTGTTGATGGACATTGTCTACAAGGGTACATGTGCATTGTCACTTAGAGATACACTGTTCACACAGCTCACAAGCAAGTTATGTCAGACATGGCATGTGTTAGGATTTCAAATGTGCATGTTGTGTGTTGGGCCTTTGGTGTGCTGTGCTGTCAAGTAGTGCCCTGCTGGGTAATTTGTTATTCCTGTGCATGTTTGTGGTTTGTGTATTCCTGCCACAATGGAATACATAGATGGTTTGCAGTGTACATGCCATCAGTGCCTTGTAGTGTTGCATTGTCATTCTGCAGTATTGAACTGTTGCATTGGCTGTGTAACTGTGTGCCCTGTGCATTGTGGTTCCTGTAGTCATCTGCTTTTAGTAATTTGTCATTTATTAGTAGTCTGCCATTTAGATAGCGCCTTTATCCCATTAGTGTGGCCGAAACGTGCTTAGGGTGGCAGCACCCTTGGGGGACTGAAGTCCAAAGTATGGGAAAACTGTCTGAATAATTAGAATGCGTGTGTGCATTTGGCCAAGATAGGGAGTTGGGTTGACTAGCCAAACTCCAGTAAGCTACCCATGAAGGTCAGGCATGTGAATGGTTGCTGAGGTGATCAGGAGAGTGCACAAGTGCAAAAGACTTGTTATGTGTCCAGCTAGAACAAATGTCTATCGTAGGTCGTCGCTGCATTCTGATGGCAGAGGTGTTGTGCTTTGTGTTTTAGTCTGGTGTTTGGAGGTGAGACACTATGTGTCCAGCTAACGTTGGTGCAGGAGTTACTTGTTGGGGCATTATGCATTGCTGTCATACTACTCCATACTCCTGCTGGGTGACACGTGTGGTGTGAGAGGGCAGGTCCTGCATGTACGGGGCCTTGACAGGGCATGAATTGACCAGTAGTAGTAGTAATATTGCACTCCCTTCGCCCTCCTTCACCTGGCATTCAACTGGTGCTGCAAGATTGTATTGTGTGATGACACTTGTACTCACCCAGCATCCATGTCCGTTGCTCTCTATGGCTCTCAATGTACGCAGACTGGGTGCTGTTACGGAGGACCATGGCATTGTGGGTGGATCTGGGGAAGCGGGCGCAGCAGTGTTTTAGTGTCAGGTCAGCTCCCCACATAACCTGCCACTTATGGAGTGGAACTGCTTCCTGTTGCAGTAATCCTCTTTGGATGCCTGGGGGGCAAACAAGGCCACATGTGTGCAGTCAAGCGCGTCAATTACATTTGACATGTGGGCTGCTGCATAGAAACATGCATTTGTGGCATTTATTTCTGCCAGGGTGGTGAACAGATAGATGTGCTGGGAATGCCTCTCCAGCACCTGCCCAAGCACAAGTGTAAAGGTGGGCTGGGACATGCCATGCAGTATGCCCACAGTGTGGTAGAATGTGCCACTGGCAAGAAAATGTAGCACCGGCACAAGCTTTAGCAGTGGAGGTAGGTCTCTCCTGATATTGATCCTGCTGTGGATGTCATGAATCATGGCCACTACCTCTCAACGGTCTACCTGTTCAGCCGGTACAGTGTAATGAGCTGGGGATCAGTCAATGGCCAGGGTGATTGCCTGACCCTGGGAATGGGTGCTCGCCTTGCATGGCGTCTCCTCCTCCTCTCTGCGCCACGTGCCCTATGCTACTTTTCCTACCGCTGCAGCTTAGTGTGGAGCAGGAAGAGCTGCTTGTCCCAGCTTGCGACATCTGACGGCAGCACAGTGTTTGAAAGTGTGTTTGGGTCAGGTGTGGGTTATGTAGTCTTTCAGAATGGATTGGGTGCACCTGTTCCTTGTTTTCTATCACCTTTATGCAGTTACCTCCACCTTTAAGGTGCACTGCACTGTGCTTTTGACGGAATTGCTGGCCATTTTGGCAGTATTTCAACTTGTTATGTGGTAGAAATGCCATTTTGCTTAATTGGCGATAATTCAACGAGCACAAATTCAGCCGGCGCTAATTCCACCAGCAGAATGACCTCCTATTTTCTCGTACCCCTGCTTCGGTGGTGCATCAAAATTGGCAGTAACGTAATTATGCTGCTTTTACTGCATACCGCCCAACTTGTAATGAAGCCCAAAATCTCTCAGAAACCATTTTGACTCTGAAAACATCAAGCCTGAACCCAGTATAAAGAAGGTGGGGCAAAATAGCACCTTTCTTGAGAAGGCATCAATCCTTGCACTGCTCTGCCTGCTGGCCACCTAACGCTAGGCATTGCTGCCCCAGTTTAATTATAATATTTGCTTACCTACCTCTAAAAACCTCAAGTTTGCCCAGGGAGCATAACTGCTACCTTCATATTTCTTCTCCAGGCCCGCAGGAGAAAATCACCTCCCCAGACTAATTAACATGGCAGTCAGCATGGCTTTATGAATTGTTTCAATAGTCCCCGAACAGCATTGGTGTAGTGTCTTCTGTCTATTTCCGAGGGGCTTCACACGCACTGTATTTTAATAAGCGCATTGCAAATGCAATGTTTATATATTTCCACGTCAAGGGCTTAGTGTCCTGCCCTGCAGATCGCCAGGCTATAGTTGAGATACTCTCGCGCTTTTGGGATAGTGCTTTGTTTAATATCTCAATTATCCCAGTTCCAGAATTTCACGAACATAAATAACGCACTCCAGAACCGCACATTGTGAGGATATTAACGGTCCCATCAGTGTCCTGTACCATATAGATGTGGCTGCAGGCTGAGTGCTTTATCTTTATGCAGGCACATACCTCTGAGGTGACTTTAATAACATTTAAATTTACTTTTGGGGCTTAGTGTAGCTTTACAGACCAATCAAGAGTCATTATTACAGGATAATGACCCAAACTGTAAGTATTGGCCCAAGGTGAAACCAATGGCCAATAGATGGGTAAGAGTCATTATCCCTGGAGATAATTACCCCACCACTCTCTATAAGGCTGATATCTGATAGTGGTAATGGGCAGATTACTTACCGGTAATCTTTTTTTACTCTTAGTCCTACTCTTCCTCGTCCCAGTAGTAATCGTTGAGATGACCCACCTCCCACAGGAACCCTTTTTCACTTTCCACTTTTGTAGTCCCGCCTCCCAGCTCCAGGCATAACAGACCGCCTCCTCAAGCCACAACAGTAAATACCAACTGCCAGAAAAGCCCATTCAACAATGGGGGGGGACGAGGGGGAAGCCGTACTGGGACGAGAAAGAGTAGGACTAGTAGTAATGAAGCCAGGACCCCCTGCACCCGCAGGAAGCCTGGGCCATAGCCATTCCACAGGAAAAAGAAGGTCCAGACAGACCCGCAACTGGCGAGCCCAGGGGAGCGGAAGGAAGACCCGACCATCCACCGACCAGACCCCAGCTCCTAGAAACGGAAGGACCCATGAGGGTCGCAGAAGGAACATCGACCAGGCAACAAGGGATCCCAAGGAAGCTGACCGGGGGCCCCACAGGCCAAAGCAGGAGAACCCTGATGCGGTTACGAGGAGCAAACATGCCAGGAACACTGGAGCACCCACAGGAGAAGGGTGGCTTTACCAGCCCCAACACAGTGGCAAGACACAGAGTGCTGAAGCGAGTCCACAAGACAGAGGCTGGAATAGGAAGTGGACCCAACCCACTGCAACCGCAGGAATCAACCAGAGGGGGACACAAAACATATAACCCGCAGACCCCAGGAGGCCAGGAAGGCCAACTCCCACACCAGGGAACACTCAGCCGGCGACAGTCCATCTGGAATCACCCGAACACTGAACAGGAAGGAACAGGGCCCTCAGCCAGCAATGAAAGATAGCAAGACCCTGGTGGTGAGGTACCAGAAACTCAAAGGGGTAGACCCCCAGATCCCACACCACCGAGGGGACCAGCCAGATGAACACTATGGCGAGCAGAATTTGGAGAGCAGACATCAAGGCGGGCGTCGAACAGGGGACCCAGGGAGCGGCAGCTAGAGCAAGCCGGAGCAAGCCAGAGGGGGGAGGGCCGGGATTCAGCAGGAGACACCCACACCACAGCTTAGCAGGCATGCCAGCCTCCCGAAAGCCAATGAACCCAACAGGCAAGGGAAACGCACCAACAGTAAACGATCCCCAAACAGGACCAGCAAGGCCACAGCAAATGCAGGAGGCCAGCCACCAGCCCCGGAATACCAACAACAGAGCCGAGGGACACAGCAGCCCCTGAGCCAGCAACGCCCAGCAGCAGAACTGGATCAGGACCAGCAATAGACCTGATTACAGTTGACCCCAACCCCCAAGCAAAGCCAGCAGAGCAGGAGGAGGAGGACGACGCGCCCAAATGCAGGGCTGGATGTGCACCACCAGAAGCAGATCCCAAACAGGTGACATTCAACCAGTCTGAAGGAACCTAAAAGGAGACCCAACAGCCATAGAGGAGCCCCCCGCAGGGAAGTAGGTCACCCACCAGGATGACCAGCAGCCCAGAAGGCACCCTCCCCCACAAGGAAGACAGGGTTGAAGAACCTGGGCTCCGAAGCCCCTACAGGGGTAATCCAACCCCAAAGGGCTGCAGACCACACCCTGCCTGAATTGGGGGGAGCAGGTGCCAGACGAAAGGTAAGGAGAGCAACCAGGGCCAGGAGAAGCGGTCCGACATCACCGCCACACCGGAGACCTGCTCAGCGGACCCAAAAGAGCCAGGCCTGCCCCCGACGGCCCCCAACCGACACCCACAGCACCGCAGGGGTGACAGGAGCACACCAGAGGCCACCGAGAAAGAAGGGGTTGGCGGACACCCCACCATCCCTGCGCCATGACAGTATTTTAAAACCTTTAAAATCCTCTGTATACCTCCCAGTGCACAGCACAAACTATCAGTAGTAGAAGTTTGACATCAACAATGGGATTTGAGCCTGCAATGCTTTCATTCGAAAACTCATGCTCTAACATCTCAGCCACTGGCTCTCACTCTAGAACCTGCAGAAGAGCGACAGAGACCAAGGCACAACATGGATCGACCCGACAGACCCCGCAGCCAGAGAGGACCAGAAGGCAGCAGAAACCAAACCTATACAGCAGTCTCTGCACAGCAGAACAGAGGGCCCAGTCGCTGAAGCGAGGGACAGACCGCGGGTCGCCCAGCAACCTCCATGCCCAAGCCTGCGAGCCAGGAGCCGACAGACATGCAGTGTAACAACCCAGCATACAGCCCCCAAGGAGGCACCAGTAGCACAACAGAACTCCGCCCGACACAAACCGGTGCCCGGGACACACATGCCCACCGCAGCCACCAGACTGGGGACCCGCTTTGCAGTCCTAGCATAGCAAGGGCCTCCCCAGGTGCCAAACTCATCTGCTCACCTGCGCCCGGGGCGCAATCGTCCTGGGCCAACATCACCTCCATACCGGGAACCTGCTCTGCGGTCCCATTAGAGCCCTGTGCACCCCTAACTGGGATGGCCCCCTCAACCAATACCCGGAGCTCAGCAGGGGCAATAGGAGCGTAACCACGCTCAACAAGAACACCCAGCACACAGGGGATTCCAGGAGCAGTCTCTGTGAGCGGACAACCCCCAGCCCAGCAGAGGGTGGCTGGCCCATGGGAGCAAAGAACAAGGCCTCCCCGAGCTATGCTCAAGGAACGAGGCAGATGAACCGCCCAAGGATCGCCGCTGCAGGCACAGCGGAACAAGAAAAAACTGTTGTGGCTTGGTGGGGACGGGTTCTTATGCCCACAGGTGGGAGGCAGGACCACAAAAGAGGAAAAGGAAAAAGGGTTCCTGTGGGAGGTGAGTCACCTCAAAGATTAGTACTGGGACGAGGAAGAGGGGCGTGGGGGGTAATAGCATTATAGGCTTTGGTGAAGTAGAAAACCTTTGTTTAATGGTGAGTAAAGTAACTGGATAAAGCATGTTAGTAAAGTAAATTAGTTTTTTAGTGGTATTTAAATTACAATCTTGTCTGTATGGTAAGTTTGTTAGTTGTAATCTTGTTTGAACTGGAACGGTCTTAAAATAAGCATGCAATGGTTGTAATGTAAAAGTGAAAGGTTTCTCTAGTAGGAAGTGAAGGCATTTCTCACTTTGGTGTGTTATGTGAATGCTGCTTGTTACATTGAAGGCACTATGAAAATAAGACTCCCCCAGAGAGGAAGGGTCTTCACAAGAAATATTGCTGAGAGATTGTAGCGTTGTTTCGTGAATGCAGAGAAAAGCGTGTGTTGTTTCTCGTCCTGGTACGGAAAGCCTAATGATTGGAATGAGGTCCATTGTAGTCGTTATTGAAGGCATTATGCTTGGCTCAGAGGAGGTCAGTAATGTCTTCATGTGCTCATATTTTGTTTATGCTTCTAGAACAAAGAAAATTAAAACGAAATATAAAATCGTATGCTATGGTTATCCAAAATAATAGGTTAATGTGATTGGAAAGTTAAAGATGAATAAGCACCTTACATAGTTTCCAAGTTCTGGATCTAGTGAGGCAGAGAAATAGCCCTTGTGTGGGGTTGGCTCTAGGATTGGGGCGGGGATGGGCTTCAGATTGGAAATGGCCCTGGGGGCTTGGCCTCTGTGGGGTAATGGAGTTTTCAGTGGGTATGGGCATTAGGTAGTGATGGGTGCTGAAGTGGCACTGGGCCTTGGATTGGGACTTGGGTTTGGGGTTGGGTTGATTTCATTTTTGAAAATCGGCTTCGGCGTGGCTATGGGCCTTGGAGTGGGAGTGGCTTTTATAGCTGGCATGGTCCTCGCTGGGGCTCGTTCCCAGGTCAGACAGAAATGGTAATAGGCTGTAGAATGAGCCTCGTCCTTGCCACAAAGCTGAATGAGATGAAAACACATACTAGAAGTCAAATAGCTTGTATTTTATATTAAAAGCAGTAAACTTTCTCTCTTTTAAAAAAGCCTCACCTTCAACAGTGCAATTAAATGATTTGTCCAGGACCACACGTTTTGGTTGTACAAGCTGTGATGTCCTCACTTTCTTATCTATGGACGACAGTCCTCTGTTTATGTTTAATCAGCGGGCTGCGACCCGCGCATGTTGAGGGGCGGGGTTACCACCCAGGGGTTAGTCTGAGGCTGGGTCTTGAGTATTAAAGAGTGTTGCACCCCAGCTCCGTGTGCCGACTCTCCTTTTCCTGTATGCATGAGCGAGAGGACGACAAGCGTGCACGAGAGTGAGGAGGTCCACGATCGACCACATCACACTGGCGACGAGGGTGACAAAGTTCCCACCGTGAAACCGTCGGTCCGCTGCTCGTGGTGCGTCCCCTGTCACCACTGAGAGCCCGAACCTTGATCGCACGTGGGCCCAATTTCGGTGGGTGGAGCGCGAAGGCTCCCCATTGTCCAATCTCCAGCGCGAGTGTTTCGCGCGGGTGGAGCAGCTGTCAGCTCCCCGCGCAAACACCCTTCCGGGCGGTGGAGGACTAATCCTCCTGCCGACGGCAACGCCTGAGGAGGCCCGGCCCAGCACACGAAGAAATCGGCGGGTGGAGCAGAGACTCCCCGCGCGGGTGGAGCAGTTGCCAGCTCCCCGCGGATACATAACCGGGCGGTGGAGGAGTGGCCTCCCGCCAACGGCAACGTGTAAGAGCGGAGGCGAAAACCTCCCGCTCCAACAATCCAACACAAAGGGGTAAGAGCGAGCCCTCAGCCAAGGCCCCGTTTGCAGCGCCCCATGGTAGCAACAAAGAGCCACCGCGCTAGGAATAATAAATCACAGCGCCCCCTGCTGGCAACAAGGCGCCACCGCGCCAAGACTTTCTGCTAAGATTTTGAACTACTGCGCCCCTCAGCTACAGAGTGACAAAGTCACACCCGGCTCAGCCAAATAACCACAGAAACACTTTCATGAGTAATTCAGAGGAAGACTCACTAACCATCCCAGTGACACCAAGCAGCACCGGCCATAAGAAAATGACAGACAGCCTCTTAACACAACTACCAGCAAATTTCGACCTCACTGACTCTGGCACCCTTGGATCAAGGTGGAAGAGGTAGCTGAGGGACTTTGAGGTATGCCTGAAAGCGGCAGGCGCGCTAGAAGATGACCAAAAACTCAATCTCCTTAATCATGCTGTAGGACCAAATGTCCGAGACATTCTCGACGAAATTCCCGAGAACAGCATAGATACGTATGTCAAGCTGAAAACAACGCTCACGGAATATTTCACACCCCACACCAACGTGGACTATGAACGGCACATATTCCATACCACCAAACAACAAAAGGGTGAAACCATAGACGCATTCGTCATGAGACTACGAGCAAAAATGAAACACTGTGATTTCAATAATTACTCAAATGAGGAAGCCCTCCGATCACAAATCATAGTGGGATGTGAAAGTGCCGATTTCCGCAGACGACTCCTGCAACAACCACGCAGCCTTGACGAAATCCTTCGACTGGCGCGCTCGGATGCGGCCCTAGCCGCACAAGTGGAAGGTTTGGACGACATAAAGATTACACATGGAAAACACGAAAGTCTCAACAAACTGGAAGGGACTGCAAGAAACAGTGATCCGTTCTGCTACCGATGCGGACACGAATACCCCCACGAAGGAATGTGCCCTGCAATAGGACAAAACTGCTCCGCGTGCGGTGGTGAAGACCACTACAAAGCCGTATGTCTGATTTTCCGCAGCAAGATGAGAGGAGCTGGAAGGAGCCACAAGCCCATGCCGGAACCAGAACAAAATCAAATAACACCCTACCACAACCATCGAGGATCACACCAGACCCACGAACAAGGGCGCCACAAACATCACGACGATCAGGCGGAAAGAAGACATGACAAGAGAGAATGGAGGGAGAACAAGACACCACTTCCTAGGACAAGGAGAAGACCACGAAGATACATACGGTGCCTCATCGAACAATCACAGTCTGACAGCGCGTCCAGTGCCACGTCGGATGAGAAAACATCCAAATCGGAAAGACACCCGGAGACACCAAGAAGGAAAGGATACCTATATGCTCTAGGAAACAGCACAGCAAAAGAGCATAGCCCAATCCTCAGAATACAAGTAAATCAAATGGCAGCAGAATTTCTAATTGACACGGGAGCAACCGTAAACGTAATCAGTGAGAAAGTCTACGAGAGCATACCAAATGCCCCCCGCCTGCAACCAGCTCGAACACTCATTTTTCCATACGGGCCAAAGACCCCGCTCGCATGTAAAGGTTTCTTCATGGCCTCGTGCCGATACAAAGAACATGAAAAGAAGATACCCATGCACGTCCTAGAGGCAGCGACTGAGAGCGGATGCATATTGAGTTATCAGGCAGCAATAGAAATGGGACTAATACACATATTGTACCGTCTCATGGTACATAAATACCTTGACCCCACCGCAAGCATAGTACAGGTGTTCCCATCACTATTCAAAGGCCTCGGGAAACTGAAGGACAGACAAATAGAACTCCACATTGACACCAAGGTCCCACCCATAGCCCAACACTATCGAGGAATACCCATAAACATTCAGAAACAAGTGGAAAAAGAACTAACCAAATTACTGGATGCAGACATCATTGAGCCGGCAGAAGGACCCACACCATGGGTCTCCCCAATTGTACCCGTACCCAAAAAGGACTCCCAAGACATCCACATATGTGTGGACATGAGAAGGCCAAATGGGGCCATACTAAGGGAACGCCATCAAGCCCCTAGGATAACAGATATGGTACATCTACTAAACGGGGCCACCGTGTTCTCTAAACTGGATCTCAACAAAGGGTACCATCAGCTGGAACTCTGCAAAAGTTCTCGATACATAACAAATTTCGCCACCCACCTAGGACTCTTCCGCTACAAGCGGCTAAGCTTCGGTGTGTCGTCCGCTGCTGAAATCTTTCAAGCAGAAATTCACAATGTCATCAAACATGTACCCAACTGCCTGAACTACAGCGACGACATCCTGGTGTTCGGTCAAACTCAAGAACAACACGATGATACACTGATGAGAGTGTGCATGGCCCTGGAAGAGGCACGACTCACACTAAACAAAGACAAATGTGAATTTCGCAAGAAAACACTCCGTTTCTTCGGTCACATATTCTCTGAAAAGGGAATGACACCCGACCCGGAAAAAGTGAGCACACTCCGAGAAGCCCCGCCACCACATCAGACCTCAGGTCCTTTTTGGGCCTTGCGAGTTACTGCACCAGATATATACAAGATTTCGCATCCATCAGTGAACCTCTCAGAGCACTCACCAAACTCAACACAGAGTTCACATGGTCCCCACAGTGCCAAGAAGCATTCCAAGCGATCAAAGATTGCATATCCGACGCCCAAAATATGGCGTACTTCGACCCCAAAAGAACGACAGAACTCATTGTCGACGCCAGTCCAGTAGGCCTAGGCGCCATCCTGACACAACTCGATGACAGAGAAGAAAACAAAAAACACATCATATCCTATGCCAGCCGAAGCCTCTCCAAGACTGAACAAGCCTACTCCCAGGCGGAGAAAGAAGGTCTGGCCGTAGTGTGGGCCTGTGAACACTTCCATCTGTTCCTATACGGAAAGCCTTTCGTAGTTGTAACGGACCACCAAGCCCTCATCTTCATTTATGGCAACCCGCAAGCAAAAATGCCACCACGCATTGCTCGATGGGCCCTCCGGCTACAGGACTATCAGTTCTCCATCACTCATAGACCCGGAAAAGAGCAGAACCCTGCCGACTTCCTCTTGAGACACCCGAAGGATACGTGTGGACCAGAGCCATCTATAGCTGACCAGTACATAAGATATGTCATTCACAGCAACACACCTCAAGGACTGGACATGGATCACATCATTAGTGAATCTAACACTGATCAAGGGATACAAATCATCCTCCGATGCCTAGAGACAGGGCGATGGAAGCATGCCAAACAAATTCGAGAACCATGAGTGAAGATGTCAAACGGGATCTCACCTGCTTCCTAGCTGTGAAAGAAGAACTGGCAAAATCAGACGAAGGGATGCTGCTAAAAGGAACAAAGCTAGTGATACCGCGCAGTCTGCGCCAGAAGGTACTCGAACTCGCCCATGAAGGACACCGAGGAATTGTGTCCACCAAAAGAATGCTGAGGCAGAAGCTATGGTTCCCACAGCTAGATACCGCAGTAGAAGAACTGCTACAAGACTGCCCCACCTGTGCACTCGCGAAGCCACACACCTCCCCAGAACCCCTAAACATGACCACACTACCCGAAGGGGCATGGGAAGAGATAGCCATTGATCACTTTGGGCCCATGGAAGGAGGAGAATACATTCTGGTGGCAGTAGATGAGTATTCAAGATACCCCGATCTACAGATAGTCCCATCAAAATCTGCACATCACACCATACCAGTCCTAGATCGGATGTTCGCAATGTACGGAGTACCCAAGATTGTTAAATCTGACAATGGACCTCCATTCACAGGACAGGACTTCCAAAGATTTGCTGAATACATGGGTTTCAGACACCGAAAAGTAACACCTCTATGGCCACAAGCCAATGGGACTGTCGAGCGGTTCATGAGCAACATCAAACGCACCACACAAATCGCTCGCATCACGGGAGAGCCTGTCGAGAAACTGTTATACCAGCTCATGCGAGACTACAGAAATACGCCACACAGCACCACGGGAAAAACACCTTCAGAAGTGATGTTTGGGCGAACAATAAGAACACGAATACCGCATGTGGCCGTTGAGGAAGACCACTATACAAGGGACGCAGAAATGAGGGTGAAGGATGCACACATGAAGGAAACCATGAAAAGGGCCGCGGATACAAAACGGCAAGCCAAGACAAGCGATTTGGCACCAGGGGACATGGTGGTAGTCCGCCAGCCCCAGCCTCGGAAAAACGTAGCCCCATTCAGCGAGGAGCCTCTCCTCATCGTCCACAAGAAAGGATCGCTCATCACCGCGGAAGGAGACCGCAGGACCATAACAAGGAACTCATCCCACTTCAGAAGGGTGTCGGGAGCCCCAGCCTTAGGTCACGCGAACCTGAGTGATGAGCTCACTCCATGGGATGCTCCATATGAAGGAGATAGAGAAGACTCCGAAGGAGAAGTGAGTCCTGAGACATGGACAGACTCTTCGACAAGAATAGAAGGTCGACCAACACGGACGAGGAAAAAGCCCCACCGCCTCATTGAAGAAATGAGCTAAGTTTGGACTCAAGGTTTAGTAACGGGGGGATGTGATGTCCTCACTTCCTTATCTATGGACGACAGTCCTCTGTTTATGTTTAATCAGCGGGCTGCGACCCGCGCATGTTGAGGGGCGGGGTTACCGCCCAGGGGTTAGTCTGATGCTGGGTCTTGAGGAATAAAGACGTGTTGCACCCCAGCTCCGTGTGCCAACTCTCCTTTTCCTGTATGCATGAGCGAGAGGACAAGCGTGCACGAGCGTGAGGAGGTCCACGATCGACCACATCACACAAGCAGTGTTGCAGTATGCGCTTAGTTATGCAGAGGAGACCCCCTGTTCATTTTAGATGCTCTTCTTTAGGCCACGCCTTCAGGTTTTAGGCCACGCCCATCAGGCAAGCTACGGCCACAAATGACCCCCCCACCCTCCTTCCCCTCAATTTCTTACCCCACTTAAAGCACTGCAAAACCCTCATACTTGTGTAAATACCCGGAAGTGCTGATGACCTGATCTGTGTGCTCAACGAGTCTCAGCGTGGGAAACTAATGTCCTAACATTTGCTAGTTCCTGCTTTCTGTCGCTTTGCCCGTCCTCTGTCAACTGTGTACGATGGCCTAACGCCAATATAAACGCGTTGCGAAACGGATGTGCGTTCTGCCAAGAAGCCCCGCAGAGTAGCCTGTTTTTCAGGATACCGAGGCGTTTTGATGTCCTATCGTTTAAGAGGTGTATTTGCGCAATGCTACATTGTTATTTTAGTGTGGGATTGCACTGCTGCGGAATTCACAGCAACAACAGCACGGCTATAACAATAAAGACTATTCATTTAGTCTGCCCCGCAAACCGAACAGTCTTGAGGCGCTTCAGTAACTGGCGCTGTAATTACCCAACTCAATGGCATTCAATGTATCACCCTGGGAAAGATGAAAGACTGCGCCTCACCAGCCTCCTTGATTTCAAACCGGTGATCTTTAGGTCCCTAGGATGGGCCGTTGGAAGCCATCAACCAAGCGTTATGTTGTGATGCCTCTTGACCTCGCTTGCTTTCCCTCTCACCTCTGCCACTCCCTCCATCCTCTTTCCCACTGTACTTTTGCTCTTGGGCGGTGCAGGCAATGCACACAATATCACGCTCCTTCTGTCCCTCCCTCTCCCCCACTTTCTCTCCATTACCGAACCTAGTACTAACCACTCCTTTCTCAAGCACACTCGCTCACCACACACGCCCCAGAGGGCTAGAGAAAGTCCCCCTAAACCGCACAGCGCTCTCAAATCAACTCATAAACTCCTCTACCAGCCTCGAACACCCGACAACTACCAGCCTCGAACACCAACTCAGACACTCCATGTCTCCCATCTGGAAACAGTACACCTCCAGTGTACGAAACAAAGCACACCAAGCAAGCGCACGCGCACAGAGGCCAGTTTCTCCTGGTTCTACTCCCACCAACAGCTGTGCACAACACCTGCCTTATCTCTCTTTCATAACCAACCCACCCCACTTTGCCCTTTGGAGCCATGGGAGCGCCTGGAGACCATGCAAATGGCAGCGGTGCACGGTATAAATCAATCACATTACCCATCATCCTCTCTCATATTTACTTAAAGCGGCTTGAAGATGCTCCAGGGCAGTGTGGATCCTCTGCTTCTGCTGTCTTACCCCCTAAATCCTAGCACTGCCATGCCGCCCCGATACTTCCATTCAGCACTTTGAACCTTCTCTATGGTGATGTAGGCGCTATATATATAAAACCAGCATAGTAAAACGTTGTGTTGCTGCCTTCATTCACCGCGACATAGCCCTCTGCGGCCCTGTTTACCATCAGTGGTTTGAAGCTGCACAAGTGTTGTGCAAGAGTTATAGAAGCAATTACTATGACATTACCCCCCTACACCGCCCTTTCTTACGCGAGGTGAAAGCTCCCAAGACAGACCCATCAGATAACAATTCCAAATTAACATGGAAGTCAGGTCCCTGGCTTTCCCTAGTACATTTTCTGTGTTTATTTGTGTTGTTTTTTTTGCCTGTCCCTGGCATCTAACCTCCCACTTCCACACCACTACATGGTTTGTGTCTGTCTCCGCTTGGACATAGATAAGTGATTTTTGTGCATTTAAGCACATTTAAGTATTGTGTATTCATTGCAGCTAAAGTGCAACGTCATTATGGAAAGTGGTAGCTGCGAAGGAGACCAGTAAAAAAAATATATCCTTTAACAGGCGAATGTGAGTTATACATTGGACGGGGTCACACCAGGGTTTGAGCTTTCATAGGTATGTTCATTATTCTTTGGTTTTGCCATTCTCGAATCTCAAACTAAGACAAGCAAAATGGACCTTAATCGAAGCGCCCAATCTAGGGTCCCCAACCCCGAAATCCTGTTTTCTTTCTCTCTTGGAATTGAAATAACTGGGAAAACTTAATTTAAGAAAGTCTCCCTAAATGTTCACCAGCCATTATGTTGAGAGTTTTCCCCCCCCGGTGCTCACAGTCTTTTGTTCACTAATTCAGCAGGTGTCAACAATCCACTGGCCTCGGCTGGTGGTCTCTCTGCTGGCTTGGGCGTTGTCCACTGTGGTCCTTTGTCCCAATCCGAAGATGTTTCGGACCCCCTTTCATAAAGCTCCATGATAAAAAGCATAGAGCATCTATGTACCTTTGTTGCACCAGTCTCCTGCCATCTGCAGCTCCTGCTCTCCAGTTGTACAGGGTGGGTTCAAAGATCGCATGTTTATCCCTGACAGCAACTGTGATCCAATGTCATTGCAGCCAGAGGTAGCATTTTAACTTCTGCACCCCTGAACAAAAAGGTAATACTTGTCTTATCACTTTGGTGGCAGGGTACTCTCTCTAAGAATACGCAAGTTACGCTATGGTGTCTAAAAAGAGAACACAATTATTAAAGCCACACTAATTTGATAGCATACCAGTGTCAACTCTGTGAACCCAGGTCAGTTATGTCAAGGCAATCTATATCCTTGGTTAGCCCGGCTTTCTCCAATGCTCCAAATGAGACAATAACCAGAATGCTATAAACTAAACAAGGGGCTGGACCCAGTTGAGCTACTACCACACCTTAAATAATTTTTTTTTAAAGTGTGAGATTACATTGTAAGTAAACTAATAATATCAATCTTGGTAGGCAAGCAGAGACCCGTGTTAGCAAAAAGGCACAGTGCCCAAGCCTACTAAACAGAAACAATGTATAACAGACTAGCTGGCCACCTGCACCACTATCCTATGATTCCCTTAACGTAAATAATCACAGAGATGTTACTCCTCATTTTACAATTTTTATTGTATGCATATTGTCTACAGCCGACATGTGTTTCAAACTTTCAAAAGGTCTTCCTCAGGGCTTAAATGCACACTCTTCTTTCCAAAGATTCTTATATGTGTGAATGCCACACTCTATTGTCCAAGAAACCCTTGGTTGTTTCAGTCTATTCAAGACCGATCTCTGTATCTTATAATTAACTTGTTATTCCTGTTGTTTCTGTACATCACATTAAGCCATCTCCTAATGGAGTATGCTCAGAAATATTCTCTTGCTTGAGGTAGATGTATATATTGTGCTGTTCCAGTACAGCCAGCCCAAATTAGGGCTCAATTGGACCTCATTATTTACTTGTATTCTTTACCTGTATTCCTCTGCGGCATCCCGCGTGGCTTATCTCGTGCCCACTTGACCCAGCGGTAACATCATCTTGAACCAACTCGACCATTGACCAGAACCTGTTTGCCCCTTCGAACTGCATCATCTTGAATGTTTTCTTGAGCCGCAAAGAGACCTGGCTCGACACCGACTCACTGCTGGATCCATGCGACTCGACGCATCTCGAACCAGGTTCGACCAAAGGAAAGCAGAGAAAAGAAAAGAACGACACTGTCAAACCACCTAACACCAAGAATAATGTACTCTGGCTCTGTCCCCCAGTCCACTTTTGGGACACACTGACTAAGTCCCCTTTTCAATCCCTTTCTTGAAAGCCATATCCTCTGAGCAGTGACATTGCTGCAATTGCTTACCATATCACCCCTGCGCAAGTGCTATTCTATAAAAGTTCTGCATTTTCATTGTTCTCTTAAAAGGGTGGGTTTTTGCTTGTTTTCTAGATCTTTATTTACATTTGTATTGTTTTATTAAAAGTCTATGTTTTTATAGAACCTTCGATGGACATTCTTTTATTTTGGGGTCTTTGTACCATTGCTATTTGTGTGGCTACTGTTATCACTTCACACTATGAGTATAGCCTGCCCTCAGCTCATGTTACCACAAAAGGTGAAGGAAGTATTCCTCTAGGGCTATGTCCTTTATGATTGGGATCACTGCTGGTCTAATAGTTTAGCCACTACTGAACCCTGTACTCTTGTTGAGCAGCAGTAATTTCATCACACATTCTCCACTTTACTCTTCATAGCTCTTTCTCCCTTCCTGCAAACTCTGCTCTTCTCCTTCTCCAAATGTCCACACGGACCTTTTGCTCATTGTTCCTTTTATCCCTGGTCTGCTCAACCCTTGAGGTTCGCTCAGGCTCAGGGTTTTCAGATGTATTCTAGTATTCATTTAATTTACCATTGGTCTTATCTGAAAAAACATTGTGGCTTAGCTGTTGCGTAAGTCGGTGTTAAGGAAGTTGGCAGAGGTTGGGCCGTGGCACGAAGAGGCTGGTCTGCAATCTTGGGAATGGATCGCATGGACCCCAATGCATTTGCAGGCAGGCACAGTCTGGTTCTTTCTTTTGGGTAAGTTCTTGTGAAGCAGGGTTTATCGGAATGGGGTGATGGCAGATTTAGTTCTCCTTCCGGCTCAACAATATCTGCTGGGTACGATTGGGTCAATAATAACTTCGGGTTTCCCTGGCTCTGGGATATTGCTGCACAGAGTCGAGACCCTCCGGGCAGAGGAGTCACTTTTCTGTCAGCTGTATCTTTCTCTTAAAGTGCCAGGAGCAATTGGTGTCTACAAGTGATAGCCCCCTAACTACTGGAGGGGTCTAAGTGGCAGGGACCAGAGTTACTCCCAATACTGTCCCTTAGTCAGCCCTCCAGAAGTCCCCAAAACAAATAAGGGGCACTCATCACACGGCTTCCAGTGGGTTCATGGGTACTAAAGAGCAGGTCCACCTTGCTTCAAAATACTTTTTGCCCAGTAACAGCACACATTACCACAGTGCACAGTGTGTTCCTACTAACATGTGGGCCCTGCTGTTACTGGGGAAAATGTTCACTTTGTTGCTTAACACCATTTACAAGGGTGAAATGATTTGTCATGCCGGGCACCTAGCAGGGAACAATGTCAACCCTTCACAGGACTAACCTTAGCATAGCCGCCTCTTGCGAGATTTTGCAGAGGCATTGCTAGGATACAGAACATTGCCGGTCATGGTGCTGCACTTCATAATGATCAAGGAGCAGCCAAGCCATAACTGCGCAAGTGTACTGAAAAGAAGCACAAGAATACAGAAATAGGTACTGAAGAACAGATATCTGTGCAAGAGCCTAATCCTGTCCCGGCCACGCCACCTACTTCACTACATCCAACCATGATTGCCATGGAAGCAGGTACATTTGAACACATAATGGCATTTACAGTGACAGCAGCATTCGGGTAACAGGAAGCTCTGTGCCAGGATTCTGTGGATGTGACATGCGTACCTGGTACACCTGAGATGCCATATAAAAGGGAAAATAAATCCAAGGAGGCAGCATGGAGGAGACTGCTGTTCACATGACCTGACCCTGCCTCCCAGTTACTCCGTCCACCTCCAGTTTCCTTGCATTCCAAGCAACTATATCAGGACTCCAGACCAGCTCCAGGCAGACAGCATTAAGGAGGTTGCTGGTCATGTGACCAGGCCCTGTCACATAGTTGCTCTGCCCACCACCAGTTTTCACGCCTTCCAGGCAGCCTCTTTTCCTTCGCCATTGGTGACCAGGTGCAAGTGGATCTTGGTCACATGACATACGCCCCACACACCTGCTTATCCCTGCCCCTTTTGTTATTTTCTTAACTATAGATCAAGGGCGTCTCTCGCCGGCGTGCGAAGTGGGGGACAGACGAATAAATGGTAAGTTCCTGTTGGGACCTGTTTGTAGTGGCAGGTCCCCGGAACAGAACCCTTGCTCCTCTAACATGGGATGAGCTCCCTCAAAGATGTGTTTCACCTCTCTCTCCCAACAGCCCATCCCTACCATCATCACTCATTGCCAACCATGCCACTCACCAGCAACATCTTGGACACTGCATTGCAGCAATCTCACCTGCGTCATCAGAGACCCCATCAGCACTCAATCATCTACCACTACACAAAAAGGGATGCTTGCCAATGTTCGCCCAGCAACAAACTATACAGCAGACATTGCTGACTTCATCACCATATAAGACTTGAACGCAATTTTCATTACTAAGACCTGGATGACAACTACCTCCAAACACACTCTAGATATCCTCATCCCCAATGGCTGGCCACAATTGGCTCTTTTGAAAACCTTTCCTGCTACTTCCCACTCTCCCCAATGCACACAGTCACTTTTCACCTCATCTACAGACCACCCAAGCCCAACATCTCCTTCATCGAACACTACATGGACTTGGTCACCACCATGTCTCTCGTGCATGCCAACATCTTTCTCTGCGACTTCAACATCCCTGACAACCAGCAACTGAGTCAATGAAGTAGGCTTGCACTGCCTACTCGACAGCAAACCTCACACAGCACACAAAGGACCCAACTCACAGGAAAGGTAATATCATCACAGTGGGATTGGAGAGCTGTGCTGGAGATGGGCCAGGGCGGTGATGATGACCGTCATCACCGCCCTGGCCCATCTCCAGCACAGCTCTCCAATCCCACTTGACTGGTCATATCATTTGTCAATCCCCTTGGACATTAGTCACACCACACCAGAAAAGAAAACTATCGGAAACCTAGCACACAAGCCTTCAGATCATTCAAGAACTTCCCAGTGGAGGCTCTCATAAAAGAACTTGCCAAACTCCACTTGACATGAGCTGATCTACCTTTGATGAACCGAGACTGTGACTCGCTTCTCTAAGAACTCAACACTAGCCTCACAACCAACATCAACCTCGATGCTCCAGTGAAAGAACACATCCTCAGGCCTAAACCTTCCGCACCCTTATACTCTCAAGGACTCAACTTCAACAAATGAACTATCAGGAAACAAGAAAAGATGGGCGAAAATCCTGCAGTGCATCCGATGCCGCACTGCTCAAGGAACTCTGTGCTACACGCAGATGACTGTTCACCACTGCAAAGGCCAACTACTACCAAAATGGAAACATATACTGGCAAGATCCCCTTGCGAGAAAACTGGTGAGAACCCTTGTAGAGACCCTCATTTAAGTGGACATACAATAAGTTGTGTTTCGTGAAAATTCACAATTCAATTGTATGAAAAACATTTTTAATTGCAGACACAATAATGGTCCAATGTATTCCGGACGGTGACAGCCATCTTCAGGGACCTCTCTTGATTGTGTCAATTTATCGTTCTAACAAGTAGTACGCTCCATTGATTCAGTCATTACCAGGAGAACATTTAGCTGGAGTGTGGTGGGTGTCAATGTGAAGGTGTAGTGGCAGAGATTTCCACCAAATGATGGCTTGAACTATTCCATCACAGAATCAATGCATTGGACCATAATTGTGTCTGGCATTAAAAAAAAATCTGATTTTATACCCACTGTAGTTCAAAGAGAGTTCTGACAGGAACCAAACACCACATTTGGATTAAGTTTGACTCACCTAAGTGGTGCCCAGTTTGAACCCATTGACAGCTACTACCAAAAGACCATAGCCAATGCTAACAATGAAAGCAGAGACCTCTTCAAAGCCATCAAGAACTGCATCAACCCGTCACAGTCCCAACCATATCACACTCCTTCAAAAATCCACCATCTTTAACTCTTTCTTCATCGACATGATTAACATGGTCCACCAACACATAGACACCAATGCTATAACTGATAGTACACTAGCCATCCCATCTCGCAAAACCACAACTATCTGGACAACTTTCAATGCACTCACTATGGAAGACCTCATTGTCACTGTACCATCTCTCAAGGCCACATCATACATGGATGACATCCTCCCTGCCTCTGTACTCAAGACCCTTCCTACTGAAGCACCCCTTCCTTGCCTGATAATCATAAACAGCTCTCTAACTCAAGGCACCTTCCCTCAACCCTCAAGAATGGACAAATCCTCCTGCTTCTCAAGAAACCAACACTGATCCCTGACGACCTCAGCAACTACTCATCATCCACTTTCCCTTCCTAGGTAAGATTCTTATAAAAGCAGTAGCCACACAACTCCTCTAACACACCATAGCCAAAAACCTCCTTCAGTCTTAGTTATCTGGCTTCAGACCCAGATGCAGCACAGAAACGGCTACCATCAAGGGGATCGGCGATGTCCTTCAAATCCTTGATGATGGCCATCCTTCCCTCCTGGCTCTCCTCGACCTCTCAGCAGAATTTGACACAGTAGACCACTAAACACTCACCGACAAACTACATCGCTGCATGGGGATCAGCACATCGTCCTCGGCTGGTTCAAATTGTACCTTGTTAATTGCCACTTGTTTGTACAAATGGATTCCTCCAGATCACCAGCTCTACCCATCACTTGTGGAGTCCCACAAGGATCCATTCTCTCCTCTGTGATCTTCAATCTTTACTTGGAACCACTTGGAACCCTCCTCACTCAACACAACATCCACATTAACTAATACACAGATGACACGCACCTCTACCTCAAGGGATACTCCATTGAGGACATCCAGAGGCTCAAGGCCTGCCTCTCATTGATTCAGTTGTGGATACCCATGCTTACTTTAAGCTCAACCCCCCCAAGACTGAATTCCTACTCCTGACCAAAAACACTGAACACTTGTACATCCAGACCTGGCTCTCTGCTATGCACCTCGAGGGCTTCACACCCCAGTTGGCCACCTGCACCAAGTCAGAAACCTCTCCTTCAAACAGCACACAGCAAGGAAGACACAAACAGCTTGGTACCAACTTTCTCTTCATGAAATCGGTTCCATTTGTTTATAAGGACGACCAAAAAAAATACATACATTTTCAGTGACACTTTAATAATGAAAAAAGTTAATTTCTTTTTTTTTTATTTGGGGGGTCTCCCCTAAAAGCCACCCGTGTTTACAGACTTTTTACCCCCCAACTACCCACACCCCTTCTAATCCCTTACCCCACCGCCCCATATATACTTTAACTAAAATATTCTACTTTTTTTGTCTTTATTGAGGTGTCATTGAAAATGTTTGTCGTTATTTATTTTCGTCATTAACACTGCATACCCATAAAATCACACCTTTCATCCCAGAAAACATCTTCAGATCTGCTGTCCAAGCCTTGGCCCTCACCCACCTGGATGATGGCAATGTCCTTTTGGAAGGCCTTCAAGCAACTACCCCTCAAATTTGACCACATCACCCTAAGCCTCAATAAACTGCACTGACTTCTGCTACAAGCCTGTATCATCATGGGTGTAATTTTAGGGGGGACAAACGCCCTTGTCCCCCCAGAAATTACACCCACGATGTGGCACACCATTTTTTCCCACTCATTTGGCAGGGACCCATTTAATTTAGAAGTCATGTCGCCCTAAACATGTTCAGCAAGGATACTCACTGTGCATCATCTTCAAATCCTGCAGCCTCATCTACAATGTTGTCACCCTGAAGTCCCCAAGCTACCTCACTGAGAAACTCAGCATCTCTGGAGGATTACATTCATCCACCAGAAGCACAGACATGTGCAGACCTGAAATCTATTGGTGCAGAAAGAAAGGAACCAGAAGACAGGCTGTTTTTGTCTATGCCCCAAAATTCTGGAACCTCCTCCCTCTCAATATCAGACTCGCCCCCTCGCTCCTACAGTTCAGGAAGCTCAAGACCCTTCTCTTCAAGGAATGGCTTCTCCGTAACACTTAGGTCAACACCCTCCACCCCCCCAAACTACCTGAGCCTGGGTGATTAGATCCCCACTGCTCCCTCCCCCGGTTCATTGCTTACATATCACCCACCTTCCCCCTCCCATGTTGGTAGCTCTCCACTCCCTTGTTTCTCTGCTGCTCCCCTCACCATGTTTTTCCCTGTATGATTGCAAAGTGGTCCATTGCTTATTGAAGCTAAGCCCACACTCAATAGCTATAATAGTAATAAATAATAGTTTAGTTAGTTAGCGCCCGTGACAGATTGTGGTGGACGGATTCCTCTTTAAAGGACTTTAGTGATTATTTTCTCTTACAAACCTCAAGAGCAACGGCTCAGGGGTCTTTAAGTCCGACAACCTATGCTCACAGCATGCAATTATTACAATCTAACTCCAGATGGCAGAAAACGAAGCAGAAACCTAACTTCCATATGTATGATAGCGAAGTTAAAATAATGAAAGCACAAACACGCCTTGAAAAGCGCCAGGCGCTAAAACCTCCCCTTGTGCAGAGTATTGTTGTCTTAAGAAATATTAAAACTAAGTATAAAAACTGGCTGAGAGCTCGGAAAGCAAAAATGTATCATAATGATGGTGTGAAGATGTTGCACAGTGTTGCGCGAAAGAATATGTCACAACCTGGGCAATTATCAATCATTCTGCTGCGGGCAATCAGGTGGCTATCCAGTCAACTTGTATCAATGAGGAAACATGGGTAGATTATTTCACAGCAATCTATACACAACCAGAAGACAAAGTTGATACTTTAAGTCCCATTGCTCTGTAGAAATTTTATTTAGAATTTGATAGAGATTATATTCTCTATTTTATAAATAAGTGTAGCAGTTCTCGTGCTCCGGGTCCGGACGGACTTACAAATTCAACACTGAAAAAACACCCTGAGTTGTGGACTAACCTACTATTCGTACTGTTTCAAAATGTAAATCAATCACAAACCATAAGACGTGGAAATGTTCAATTACCATCCCAATATACAAAAAGGGGGATCGTACTAACCCAGTAAATTATCGTCTAATTTCTTTGCTGGATGCTTCTAGTAAGATCTTTCCCCGTATCATTCTTTGAGACTTTAACAAATGGTCAGCTAGACTTTCCAGACGAGATCCTTTCCAGTCAGGATTTGTAGCAGGGCTATGAACAACTCTGAATATGCTGACATTAAACTTGTTAAAGTCTCAAAGTATTATTGATAACCAACCCTTGTATATTGCGTATGTGGATTTCAAAAGGGCCTTTGATTCTGTAGATCGACAGCTCTTAGTTGTGAAACTTGTTTAATATGGCTGCCCTGCTTCATTAGTTGCCTTAATTCAACATCTGCATTTAGATACCTATATGCAAGTTCGACTAAGTACCACAGGCCTGTTATCTACCTCTATTAAAATGAATAGGGGATTAAAGCAAGGCTCAATTTTGGCATCCACATTGTTTATCTTTTTCATTTTGGATATGGGTCAATCATTTCTATCTGTGTCTGCTGATGCTCCAAAAATTGGCATCCAACGTATACAGTGGTTAGTGTATGCGGATGATCTGGTTCTTATGTCTCGAACGCCAGTGGACTGCAAAACCTAATCTCCGCCTTAGCTGAATACATTGATTTGAATAGTTTAACAGTAAACCAAGATAAAACGCAGATTATGATTTGTAATTCAAAAACCAAAAGCAACTCCAACAAGTATAAATGGTACCTGCAACATTCCCAACTATATACTGTATCAGAATATAAATATTTGGGGATGTGGGTAGAAAATACTTTGACTTATGTGAAACATCTAAACTATCTTGACTGTAAATTATTAGCATTAATTTCACAAGCAAACATTTTTATTTACAAATATGGTAAATTTTTGTATAAACACATAATGATCTTCTATGAACAAAAAGTCATTCCGGTTTTGATATATGGCATGGAAGTCTTGGCCAATAAACAACAACCGGTATGGCATATTTTAGAAGCTCGTTTTTGGAAAAGGATATTACATCTACCAATGTCAACTCCCATGCCAATTGTGCGTTTTGAATTGGGGCTGATTCCATTATCAGTGTGTGTGCTTTGGAAGAAAAGTGTTTTTAAAAAAAAATGTTTGCTGAGCCTGCATCTGAATAATATCTTGGGTGTAGTGGCGCATTACATGGTTAGATCTTCCCATAAATTTCCCTTGAATTGGCGACGAGAAATTCTAAATGGCTTGTCCGATGCAGGAGTAACTTTACAGGTTTTATTAGATAATCCGACAAGAGCTAAAAAGAAACTATATCAATATAGCTGGATTTTAAATAGGGAAAAATGTCTAACATATAAAGATTTTTCATCAGCGCTGTTTGGTTTTAAGAAATTTTGTTGCATGTCAGATTATTTAGCAAAATGCCCTTCAGCATACATCAGAGAGAAATATCTGAGATTTCGCCTAAATTTGTGGTTAACCAATGATATTTTGGCAAGGAGGGGAAAGATATCCAAAGAGTTAAACTATTGCTGTTTTTGTAAGAATACGGACCAAAAAGAGAATTTAGAACATATCATAGTCTCATGTCCTGAATTAGATGTTCAAAGAAGTATTTATTTTACTAGACAACTTTGTATATTCAAACCAACTGGTCTGGATGAAATTTGGCAGCTAATTTTTTCTAGTACAAAATTTGCAGTGAGAAAAGCGATAGTGCACTTTTTGGATTATGTTCTTCCAGAAAACCATGCCTTGACCAAACAATGATTGAAACTTCTGCAAATTTTGTATACTGTGTTAAAAAGGGAATTGCTATTGAATGAAATCTGAATATACTTATGCATGTATATATTTTTTAATGTTTTAATGTATGCAAATATTTTATGAGAAGTTCATGAGTTCTTAAATAATGATAAAAATTAAATTTGAAAGGTTGATGAAATTAACCAAACATATAAAAAAATAATAATAATAACAGTAAGGATATTAACTAGGTGCACAATGCTCATTCATATTTGAAAATGACTGCTCATCCCAGACCCTAACTCTCTGGGTGCTAGGAATAGGGGATAATGTTACTTCTGCACCTCCAGTAATTCCCATTCAGAAGGGTCCCTCTTTTTGATGTAAAAGAAAGAGGTAGATAAACCCTTCCTTCCACATTTGGTTTCACAATCGTACCCTCTCTTTTGGTTTGATGGATTCAGCGCCAGGAGGTTCCCCACTAGCTGCGCAGTGTCAACATTGGCTGAGATCCTGGTGGATGAATGAAAACCAGAAGTCTTTCTTCCCCCATCTCCCCTTTCATGCTTTAGAGTGTCCAGTGCACAGTTGGAGGACCTCAAGAAAATATCTGTATTATATAGCACTTATGTAAACCTACACGTTTCACCTCCCAGGACAACTTCAGGTGCAGTTCATGGGGTACAGAGCAAATGCAAAACAGCCCATTCGTGGCTTAGTGTAAGGTCCCCAGCATTCAAACAACTGCAACCAACAACATTCCCCTCTGATTCTTCCCAATCTCAACAAAAATCAGGACTTGCTGGGATACGTAGACCAATCGGGACCAGAGGAGGAGTAACAGGCTTTCTCCCAGCCTGACAAGAATCAATCCAAGACCCATAGACACTCCAGGTTATCAAGGAGGGCTATGAAATAGAATTCACTGAATCTCCTCCTCCCATAGGGTTGAGTGTCTGACTCCATATCCACGAAAACCCATCCAAACACCAAGACATGACATAGGGGATACTGGCACTGCTGAAGAGGGTTATCAGTGTGGCCCTTCTGCAGGATATTGGTCTTGAGAGTTATTCCATTCTCTTACTGGTAGAAAAGCATTCAGGGAAATGCAGGCCATTCAAGGACCTCAAAGATGTTAACCGGTTCATGACGTATTGGCCATTCAAGTTGTTAACACCCACTGACACTTCTAGAGAATTTCCTTGTATTGATTGTGGCCTTTGTCTCCAGTCTAGTGTGGGCTTCAGGGAGTCTACTGATCCATGCTCATTTAGTCTAGAAGCCTGTATCCTTAGCCCACTGTGAGCTGCATGGAGTCCCCTGATCCTTGCTCATTTAATCTAGTGACGTTTTGTCAGGGCTATGTGTATCTACACACTTACTTGGATGCCTCCCATTGCGTCTCTTGGACTCACGGCATCAAACAGATCTCATCTTCCCAGTGGCCCGTGTACGAGGTCCACAATTATGTGGGCACGGGCGTATTGTGGTCAGGACCCACATGACACAGAAGGAGCCACAAAACATCGGGGGAACCAAAATCAGAACCCAGCACACTTTAAAAACACAGTAATCTCAAGCACCTGTGGCTCTCAGCTGATTCGTTTGCTTGGAGTGCTGCTTTGGTGAACTTTCATTCCTTGTATTCTGATCTTTGGCAGTTTTTCCTCAAATTGCTTTTTGGATATCGCAGTTGCTGTTTAGTTACTAGACTGCTAGATCTTGTTTTCCTGGCCCGTGACTTTGGTTTCATGGACTGTGTGGTTTGGGATTTTGGACTGCTATTGTGGATACTCAGACCTTTTTTCTTGGTATTGAAGTTTGGCACGCTGCCATTTGGTATTGAAGTTGGGCACGCTCCCATTTGATTCTGGTGAACTGATTTGTGCATGAACTTTCCTCTGGATGACGAAGTATTGCTGACTCTCTGTGGTGAGTGGAGGACCATCAAACTGGCATCTTCCTGCATCCTTGTAAGTTGCGCCCTCATTCCGCCTGGGATAGGTCCTATCCTCGCCGTTATAGGTAACTGTTATGGGCGCCCGATGATTTTGCATTGCGTCGGGTTGTTTCTTTTTCTATCCTGCTTCTCCCCTAAGGACATCTCCATCTGCCTTTTTAGGTACCTGGGATGGGGGTTAGTGATATTGTTACTGAGGTTTGGTAAAGAAGTAACTTACCCTATGTGTTTCTTTTTGATTTCTTATGAAAAATGTTTGCAAGGAACTTGGGGCTGGTCACCCTGAGTTACCTGAGGGAACCCACACGTGGACTCCCTGCTCACTGTGCTTAGAAAGGCACAGCTCCACCTCACTGATGAGGCCCAACAAAGCTGAAACACGTGTATGGGGTTGTGTTGGTACTCTTGTTCAGGAAGGAATTGCCATAGCATTTCGGTGCTGGACTGCCCACTATAGGGGGGGCAAAGACTGATATGCAAATGGTATTTCCCATCTGTGAAAGGTACAGTGTGCAAAAATCAGATGGCTGCAAACTCTAATAGTGGGAAAAAAACACTGAACAGGTTATCATGCCGTGTTCTTTCTGGAGAGGGGTGCCTGCTACCATTTATGAAAGTGTTTCTTTTCTTTTGCAGCATGGGATAAGTGTGATCTTCCTTCCCCCTACATTCTGCCAAATTGGCTGGCTAAGGGAAGTTTTCATCCTTGCCTGGTTTATTGGGAGATAGGCTCCTTTTCCTTTGGCCTGCCTGGGAGACTCGTTGTAAGAACCTGACAGACCGAGAGGCCATTGCTCATTTCACCAAACCTCAAGGAAAATTGACTTGTCCACTGATCCTGTTGCAGCCTTCATTTTGGCCATTCCGACCTTGTGGGTGGATATGACGGTGGTTAACTCTGCCTGAAACCAGAAATTGGATGCTATCCAAGGTATTCTTCACCTGTTGCTTACGGACGTGGAATTCAGAGATCCAATCCTGGACCAGTGCAGCCTTCTGCAGTCCCGGCAATGCAAACACTAGCAGCTGCCCCTCTTTTTGTCCCTACATTATACCCATTGGCTCCCCTTGAATGCTTTACGCGGATCCACAGAAATACTATACATTTACAAATCTGTGTAAACTACACTTTTAGTGTAGGCCCACTGTGTTTCCTGATTCACCCATGAAGGCTGCATTCATGCTTTCCCATCTAGGTGGTACGGAAGCCATATGGGCTGATCTGTTGTTAGAAGAAAAGCCCATTCCTATACAAATATGAAGCTTTGTTAGTTTAAATTAATAATCTATTCGTCACAGATTTTAAGGTCCAAGCTAGGGCCATCGAACTGCTGGAACTGACTCAAGGAAAGGATTATTAGAGTATGTAACCTGATTCAATCAGCTGGCTGCGCAAACCGGACGGCGAGAAGAGAAAAAAGCGACTGCTTTTTATGACGGTTTGTGAGAAAGTTTTAAAGATACTCTTTCTGTGGTACCATATATACCCAGCACACACCCTACGTTGATGAGTCTTATACTACAGGTGGATGCTTGAAGAGCTGAATATAAAGGGGAACTCTTTTAGCACCACATTTCGAGGAGGTTAAGGAAGGTAACCGCCCTAGTCTGGATGCACCCTAACCAATGCCGATTTAGTAGGGTGTGAAGTCCTTTGACCCAAGCCGAAAGGGAAAGTAGGCGTACTGCAAGCACCTGTATGTACTAAGGCCACGTGGGACACTCCATCAGAGAATTAGGGTTTTCCAAAAGGTTCACCCATAAATAGGGATGTTTGGATGAGCCTGATTTGAGAGAAGACCCGAATGGAAAACTTGCTTTTTTTATGGCTGCCGATTGTGTGTAGCAGGCAAAGGCCCCAGACATAATAGATCCATTCTAATAGATTCTGGGGCCACGGGAAACTATATTGGTATAACCCTGACTAAAGTCCTGGGCATCCCGCTGATTGAGAAAACTGGAGCAGAGCTGATACATGCCATGGACAGTGCAGATCTATCTTATGCTCCTATCAGACAAGAAACACAACATTGAGTATGACTGTTCCTTCCAAACACAAGACGTCATCTTTTTTGACATAATCACTGGCCCGCACGTCAAAATTATTCTTGGCATTCCGTGGTTACAGCAGCAAGCGCAATCCCCACATAGACTGGGTCCAACCTTGCTTACGCCCTGTCAGGCTCTCATGTATGTGGTCCATTCTATCGGAGCAGTCACTTCCGGGATCCCTAAAGAGTCCAGGGAGTTTGAAGATGTTTGATAATAATTTAAACGGAATACTTGCCTCACCATCTGTCATATAACTGCCTCATTGATGTCATACCTGGGGCTGCAATATCATGTGGAAGGATACACTCTCTGACACAAAACAAAGAGGCCGTTCTAAAAGAGTATATAACAACTGCCCTAAAAAACGGGTTAATCAGTCCCTCCTCTTCCCTAGCAGTGAGTCCCTTATTCTTTGTTCTGAAGAAAGAAGGTGATTTACGGCCAAGCATAGATTACTGCAAAGTGAACCAGATCACGATAAAGAAACCGATACCCGATACCCTTGATCTCTGTTTTGTTGGATCAGTTGCATTGAGCCATCATGTATACAAAATTAGACCTATGGGGAGCATACAAGCTGGTATGCATAAGAGAAGGTGAGGAATAGAAAACTGCTTTCTGTACCAACTATGGTCTCTAGTTGATGCCCATTAGGCTGTGTAATGCCCCCGCAACCTTTCAAAGGTTCATGAACGACATTTTGCAAGACCTGTTGGATATTTATGTATCATACCTGGGCTATATTTGGATTTACATCCCCATCTTACCAGCTTTTGGAGTTTTAGGACAACTTTCCTCTTGTGTGACCACCTGCAGCAGATAGAGCACACACTTTAGTAACTTCTGGAGCAATACCATCCTCTTACACACCACATGCATAGCGCAGTGTGGTTGCTCAAATGAAAACCCCAATTGCAGCTATTAATAAGCTAATAAGCTTCATGCCTTCAAAGACAAAACCGTATAAACGCAGGTCATCTTCCATGTCTTCTAACTTCATTACCAGTACCTCTTCCCTGAGGGATAACACCTCCAAATAATGTCTATGGAAAAGCAGGCAAAATACTATACTAATCATCATAATGTTTCCCAACGGGGCTGTCATGGTAACTATGAACACTCAGCACTTCCGCAGATAAGAACATTTGGTGATGTGTGAAGGTGTGCAAATTACTTTTGAAAATGTTGTCTGAAATTACAGATTAGCAATGCACAGACATGAAGAAAGTTAGATGGCAGTACCCCAAATGGAGGTAAGGCAATCACTGACAGATTAACTGAAACCCCCACTTCACCGACATCACACTGACACTATAAAAATCAGCACCAATATGTTTATTACAGGAAGGTAATCAATTAGCAAGTAATTTGACATATGTCTTCCTATCAAATCTATTACGGATTTGGTGTGCTGTAAAATGGAGTCTGGTTTATCTGTCTTTTAATTAGAAAGATTTAGCCATTCATGATGTCTCAGGAGTGCAAGCTTTCTCTGACTTACACAACTGGCTGGACATTTTTCAGTAATATTGGAAGTTAATAATGTTGTTCAGCTCTGTGACAGATCCTGGAGTTTCTTTTTTTATCCTGCCCACATAATTTTTAATTCTCTTTTTGCATAAATGATTGCTTGATTAGACAAGCATCAGTAATTGTTGATGGAGTACATATCAGCACAGTATCTTTGAAATATGTATATATATATATATATATATATATATATATATATATATATATTTAACTTTATCAATTAGATCATTTCGGCATTGCCTTAAAACCATATACAAAAAATGATAAAAATGATAAAAACAACCATTAACAGTACCTTGAAGTTAAAACAATACATTACATATTTCCACACATTCCCATTTTAAAGTGCATGGTGTAGTGCTATACATAGACAGTTAGGGATTTTGTAAAGTGCAAAGTGCATTACAATATATAACAACTTGACAATTTATCATATCTTTGCAAGAACTGCACCATTATTTTCTGAACTTGCCTTAAAACCTCTTAAAATTCTCCCTACAGATAAGATCCTATACATTAATGCGTTAAGCACTAAAACCAATGCAGCTAGTTCCACTCATGTGAACTTTAATCCTATACATGCCATTTAACACAAATACCATTAACACTACTAGGTCCCCTATGGTATACATGAATCCATTCCATCCATATCTCATAATTCAGGGAACTTGGTTAGTTCAGATTTTATTTTTCCACTGTGTAATCTAACACTAACATTTATTTAAGAATGATGCCATGGTTCACAGACTATGAGGTTAGATTGCAATGTGCAAAGGTGTATTGGGATTCCCTTGCCTAAAAGGGCCGCCAGGGCCGTCTAGTTGTTAGACATTAAGCAACACCCTATTTAAAGTGAGAACACTATTCACAGACGCCATTGGGAGAGGAAATAATACAATATACTGAAGTAAGTGATACTAATCGCTTGAAAATAAATTCCTGCTCTCAAAAAGAATTATTTAAGGAGTAATTTCGCTATTTGCTTGCTGGATAATGATTTCCATGAAAGAAAAGAAGGAAGGCCATCTACATGTAGGAGAGCCTCAAGATCGTAACTATAAACACATTATAATGTGATGGATAGAAATTATAGAAGTGGTGGGCGTGGCGTTGCTGGAGGCGTATAGAGCCCAAAACCCATAGCGCTCTGTCGCTTTGCTGATTTCGTTGCTGGCCCAAGGCGTCCCAGCCCAGTTGCCCGAATTTCGTTTTTACGAGGTCCATCTGTTGCCGATGCCTGGGCACCCCATGTGAAATTTTCAGTGCTCTAGCTACGCTCATTAGGCTACTTGCCCTGACTATCTCCAGGCTGATCCCCAGCCAGACAAATGCTTCGAGCATGGTCCGGTGGCCTAAGTGAGGAATTCGCTACCTTTCTTTCTGGCAGTGTTGGTGCAGTGGAAAGCCCTATGCATCCCAGAGGGCTCAGAGGATCAAAACTACTTGCCCGATTGCAGCGCGCTGATATCTGTCTCCTGACAGAGCTCCGTGGGATACGCACGCCTCTGGTGCTTCTCTCTACCTACGTTGGAGGCCTAGCAGCTATGAGGCAAACCCTGCATGCATGCTGGTACAGGTGTGTAACAGGCTGACAGCCCCCGAGCCACCTGCCTGCCTAGTGTTACGTTCTTTCATACATGCTCCTGCACCCTCCCGTGTACAGGCCCCATCCCCAGTACCTTGCATTAAGACACTGACACGCGTCTGACTGTTACGGGCTCCCGGCAGCAACTGCTGTTTATGGTACGCTCCTGTATTAAACTTGCGTGGGCGCAGCGTTTGCCTGAACGTTACGCCCACGTCCACATCCACATCACGTGACTCTGTAACATTCCTCGTTTTCTCACAACAAAATATAACCAACATGGTTAACATAAAAACTACATGTTCACAACCAAAACACATGACAGTCATAACAGGTCATGACATTGCAGAAGTCAAGAGTGGAGGTTGGCCATCACCTCCTCACTTAGGGATCAGGGTCCAAGATACAATCCTTGAATCCACCCTTCATGGCAAGGCTAGCGTGGTTCGCCATGGGTGGTCTCGGGCTGCGGTTCCTCAGCCGTCATGTCTCTCATGTCCTCATTCAGGTCCGAGGGTTCCTCTAGTGTGAAAGTGGGAGGCACAGTATCTGTCCGTTCTGAATCGCGACATCCACCTTTTCTGAAGAAGGAGGCATTTCTCGTGACTGTTCCCCGGTTGTCTGCAGCTGTAACAATGGAGCCTTTCACATGAGTTACGTCCATGGGTGTGGGCTCATAGTTCAAAGCCAGTTTCCCTTCTGAATGTTGATTGCTCACCAGGACAGTGTCTCCAATATCTATGGTGACAGGTTTCAAATGCCTCCTGGTCTTTCCTTGTTCATTGCACATCCTTCTTTCTTCAAGGACTTTCTGATTCTCTTATCAGTCGAGGAGCGCGTTCCTTGGTTTCAGGTATTAAACCCTTTGGACATCGATTGAAGAGAAGAGAGCCTCTGCTGGGGCTACTCCTGTAGACAGGTGAGGTGTAGACCTATACTCACAAAGGAATTGGTACAAATTTTGCTACAATTCCCCTCGTTGGCCCTGTGTGATCCGAAGAACTTTGTTTAACGTCCGCATAAAGCGTTCAACTTCAAGAATGCTGAAAATGGACGGCCTTGAAACGGGGGTTCATTGTCGGAGCATAGTATGTGGGGAAACCCATGGGTCGCAAATATTTTGTTCAGTGCTTGGATGGTCTGGTCACTGGACCTGGACTATTATTTCTACTTCCGGGTACCGTGACCACTGGTCGATGAGGACCAAAAAGTACATACCACTCCCATTGTTCCCAAAATCCACATGCACCGTGCCCCAGGATTGATCACTCCTGTCCATGGTTTCAATGTATGGCTCTTTGCTTACAAGTTTCCGCAGCTTGACACCAGACACACTCCTTTATGTAGTCCTCAACTCTCTGTTCAAGGTCCGGAAACCATACTTTCATTCGGAGTCAAGCTTTCGTCTTGGCTATGCCCTGGTGGCCCACATGTGCTAGGCCTAATACTCTGTCCACTAGCCCTCTCGGGATCACAATTTGTCTTCCACGGAGTACTAGGCCATCTCCAGAGGTCGATCGTTCATGTCGTGCACGCCATAATGACTGTAGATCCTGCTGGGTTTCTTTCTGTCGCCTGGACAAATCTGTCAACAATGACTTCCAATCACTGCTTCTAACCGCGTTCTGAATTATTTGGAAACCACTGTCAGTCCTCGATGCATCCACCACTTCTTGTGTGAGTGCTACTGGCATCAATGTTTCCACTACTTGCCTGATGGTCTCCTCGCATTAATCCTCCACACTACTTTCGGCCGTGTCCTCACTTCTGGGATGGCGAGATAGAAAGTCAGCCGGGTTGTTTGTTCCTGGTCGATATTGTAACTTAACACCATGTTCAACAAGAGTAAGCATCCACCTTTCTATTCTTGGAGGCAGCTTGGATGATGCCCCCGTCATGATAGGTATAAGGGGCTTGTGATCAGTGATAACCGAGACCGGTTTTCCCAGAATATGTAGTCGAAAATGTTTGCAAGCCCACAGGATAGCTAAGGCTTCCTGTTCAATTTGGGAGCATTTCCTCCCGTGTCCATTAGGGCCTTCCTTGCGTATGCGATGGGTTGCATTTGATTCTGACCATCTGGTTGCAGTATTACAGGCCCCAGGCCAACTGGGCTAGTATCAACCACCAGCTCTGATTAATTTTCTGGGTTGAAATACGCCATAGTTTCATGGCCGGTAAGGGCAATTTTAATAGTGTCAAATGCCTTCTGTTCCATGGCAGACCATGTCCACTCTCTGTCTTTCTTAGTGAGGGCCTAAAGTGGTTCTGATAGAGATCCTAGATCTTTGATGAATCGGCCACAATAATTTACCAACCCCAGGAAGCTTCGCACCTCCGTTGGATTGCTTGTGGGTTTGGCTTCCTGATTGTATTTTACTTTTTGTGGGTCAGGTGACATAGCCCCAGAATGGAAAACAAATCCAAAGAACTATACCCGTTCCTTTATGAACTTTATCACGATTCAATGTCAGACCCAATTCACACATCCGTTCCAGTACTTTCTCTATACGGATCAGGTGTTCTGTTTCAGAAACAGCACGTACAAGGATATCATCACTCAGATATATCACCCCTTTTAGTCCAGCTAGAGCACCCCTGATAGCGTTCCAGAACACTTCTGCTGCAGAAGAGATCCCAAAACTAATCCTTTTATATCTAATAAGGCCATTGTGGGTGGTAAAGTTGTAATATATCTTGACTCTTGATGTAATTCCAACTGGTGGTATCCAGAGCGCAGGTCAAATTTTGAGAAAACTTTAGCCCCCTGTAATTCACCCACAACATCATCTAACGTTGGCGTTAGGTGGCGCTCTCTCTTAATAGACATGTTGGGCAATCGCATGTCCACACAAATCCGGACGGCCCCTGGTTGTTTTGGTCTACTGGTAACTACAATGGGAGACACCCATGGTGTTGGGCACTCCACTCTCTCAATGATGACACGGTCCACCAAGTTTTGAAGTTTTTGTTCAACTTGTACTCTGAGGTGAAAAGGGATACATCTATGCTTCAGAGTAGTTGGACGTACTGACTCATCAATATGTAAACAAATGGGTTCACCCTTCAGTTTTCCAATACCACTGAAGATGTCTTCAAAACAATTCATGAGATCTTGGATGTCCGTCTTGTACACTGACAATGCAAAATGCACAATGTGCAATGCTTCAGAAGCTGCACAGCTCGGGAGTGAATGTGGGCTCACGCTAGTTACAAAGAATTTTGCCTTTATGGATCACCCAGCATGGGAGATGGAGGTGGTGAAAATCCCTTGTAATGGAAGAGGATGTTCGCCCACAAAAGAGTATATTTTTGCCTTAGTGTCAGTCAACACAGGTGGTCCTGAGAGAGCGTTATAATGCTGTGAGGCCATTACACACACTGACGCACCCGTATCAATGAGTACTGGAGTGGGAGTGTCGCAAATGTTCACAGTGCAAATTGGCTGTCTACGCCTCCTGGTGTTTGAGTCAAGGTTTGAGATGAAAAATACCTCTTCATCTTCTTCTTCCTCTTCAGCAATGTCCAACTCCTGCAGATCCTGGTCCACATCCGCTACACTCTTCTGTCTGCGCATGCTACCACTGTTGGAACTACTTGGTCCCCGTTGTATGATCACTTGACTGGCCGCACGGCACATCCTGGCAAAATGTCCTTCTGTCCCGCAGCGCCCACATACCCTTCCTTTTGTCGGACACACACCAGCATGACAAAGGTCATACCCACACTTCTGGCATTGTTGGGATCCGTCATTCTTCTTTGCAGACCTCTTAGATCGTTGGGGGGTACTGGAGACTATCCGTCCAATACTGTAGGCCTCCTCACTTTTACCTGGTTTGGCTGCTGCGTCCATTCAAGCCACACGGCTTTCAGCCAGTTCATATGATCTGCCCGAATCAAGTATCTGCATTAATGTGATCCCCGGTTCACGCAGCACTTGACGACGCAGTTTGCCTGAGCTTCAGCCTTGTATAAGTTGATTTCGTATCATACCCTCCTCATTTTCCCACTCAAAAGTACTGGCTAATTGACACAGCCGACCACAAAAATTATCTAGTGATTCATCTTCCTTTTGTTTTTCACTGGTCATTACAAAGCGATCAAAGTCTAGATTTGCTAGGGGTAAGAAGTGATCTTTCAAAGCATTTTTTACCTCTTAATATGTGACTGCAGAAGAGTTCAGGGATTCAAAAATACGAAGAACTTCAGAACCAGCGGCATACAATAGTGTTCCTACCTTGGCATCATCATCTGTTTCACCTGTGGCAAGAAAATACATCTCTAATTTCTTTATCCACAGCAACCACCTCTGTCCAAGCTTTGACGGTGGTCCTGTCATATCAAATTCAGGCATGGGTGCCAGGGTGCCTTGCTGATGTGACATTGTTCTGACTGGTGGTTGTGCCAGCGATTGTAGGTTGGCTTGCGCACCCTCATCCGTGCTACTCATATCTGCAGACCGCACAAGCACCTCCCACCATGTGGAGGCCGCAAGTCTACTGTTGTGTGCAGACGGGCACTACCGTAAATATTATAGCTCAGTAGGTATCTCTTCTTGTACAGTCTCTGCCCGTTATAATTGCCCACAGGTGCGTTGGATCTGTTGACTTCTTGATACTTGCCTCCACAAACAGTTACAGGGCAACAGAACCGCCAAATAGGAGAAACTACCACAAAAAAATACTTTTTTTTCATTTTACTGTCCTTATTTCTTTGAAAAAACCCACTAAGATAGAGGGAACTGTATGTAAAAAAAAAAAACATAAATACATACAGCAATCTCTCATATGCAGGGGGGCTGACTGGGCTGAGGTACAGTTGAGAGGAAGAAAAAAAAACACACAACCCACTCTTTCTCCATCGTTGATTTCCTCTTGCTTCTTTGCAGTTTTTTTTTTTCCAGCCAATCAAGGCTTCCAAAAATTTTCCTGACAGCGCACGAGAAATCCCGTGGGGCTGCAATTGTCAGAATCGTAAAATGGTGGGCTCATTCGCACAGCGCGGGTGACGCATCTAATGGGCACTCAAAGATATGTTCCCATTCCGATTTCAGAAGCTGATCACTCCTTCCCCCATTCAGCGTTGTCCTCGTCGCCAGTGTTACCTTCTTTCATACATGCCCCGGCCCCCGCCCGTGTACAGGCCCTGTCCCCAGTACCTTGCATTAAGACACTGACACACGTCTGCCTGTTACGGGCTCGCAGCGGCAACTGCCATTGATGGTACGCCCCTTTATTAAACTTGCTTGGGCGCGGCGTTCGCCTGAACGTTATGCCCTCGCCAACATCACGTGACTCCATAACACCTAGGACTGATGCAGCTTGTTTGCCGCTGAGCTGCCTGCTGGTTTTACCTCCAATATTTGACTGCCCGGCAGGGAACAGTCCCCTGATATGAGTGTTGCTGGGTCTCTCTGGCCCCTTCTCCCAAGTCCGCTTGTCATCTCCCGGACACGGGGAGGCACGGAATTGACAGTTTTAATTGCTCAGTTGGGAATAGAACTTCTGTCTGTTCCTGCACAGGCGGTATTAAGATATGGGACACCAGTGAGCACACGCTGGGCCGGTGATGTGATGAGTACTGTTTGTATTGCCATCCCCAGCGTATTACACTAACTTTGATAGCCAGTCTTTGTGTTGGGGTGCTAAACACTGGGATCATTAAGTTGATGGAGTGGCCCTTTCCTCCCTCCTCCCCCCTTTTTCCTTTCACTTGTCTGCACCGTGCTTTTCTAATGGTACTTTTTCAATAGAAGCACTAGAATGTGTGGGGGATATTTTGGTTCGGTTTGGGAGGTGTCTATTCACTACTTCAAGACACTAGAGTGGCTCCAGCAACCTGTTTACTTTGTATTAGACTCCCCCTGGGCACTCCTTGGACCTATGCAAATTGGACTTCCGCGTTGTGTTTTCCCAGGGAGTGTTATGTTGTGACTGCTGCTGTCTGCTAAGGTTCACCCCTCGGGCTGCCTGTTTTGAGTGGCAGGTGTACAGAAAGGGGACCAGCCATGAAATCCCCCAAGTCTAAAGACAAGTCTACGGCTTCCATCAGAGACATGTTACAATATTCCAAGTCACAGTCGCCTGGGCAGTTGGCAGCGTCCCCGGCTTCAATGACAGATTCTGACTCACAACCAGCCAATAAAGTGGACATTGCCCAACTGCTTCAATTGCAGAACCAATCTTCTAGTTAAAATAATATAATTCAATCTATTTTAATCTAAGTAGAACTGCCTCCTAACTGTCACCTGTCATTTGTAAAGCTGTCACCTGATTATAAAGAAGTGTGCTAGTGCCAGACTATCCATTATTGATTACTGCTCAGATTCAGTGTGATATTCAATTATTAAATTATTATAAAGTGTGATATATATATCTATTGTTTAAATTATCAAATAAACCTTTTAACTTGCAAAACAGAACTACTTCTTGGCTCAGTGGGGTCAGGGTTATTCAAAGAGAGGGGTGTTATATAGGGGTAGTCATCCAGAACGCATTAACTGGACATAAAGATATATTAATAAGGGTTTCCATTCAGTATCCCAGACTAGGCATTGACTTAGCTGTAGTGTTGAATTGAATCTCTTACAGTATCTTTACCCTTTTCTGGGGGACAGTAGTCCCCTTAGAAATGGAGTCGAGGGAAGTCACAAAGACAACCCTGTGCCACGGCACTGAAGGTGCTGTGTGACACACACAAAGAAGGGGGCTACTGAAGTGGTGTCCACAATCACAAAAACAGACGGAAATACATAGCAAAACACAGGTAAGAGTGGGGGAAAAGCTCTCACTCTTACCAGGTGGAAAAAAATAAACTCCAGAAGTCCAGCAAAGCTGCTGGGGGACTCACTAAGTGAGGGAAATTAGCCATAAATGAGAATTCTCCCTAACAGTGGGCAGCAGGGGTGCAGGTGCCACCGGGATGGTGGGTGGCAGGGGTGCAGGTGCAACCAGGATGGTGGGAAGCAGGGGTGCAGGTGCAACCAGGATGGTGGGCGGCAGGGGTGCCGATGCCTCTGGGATGGTGGGCGGCTGGTGGGAAGCAGATGTGGATGCACTCTCACGTCTGCCGGAGGATGCTGTGGAGTCCTGTATGGACGTGGTGGTGGTCCGTCTGCAGCGAGGCCTGTTGGCCCTGGATGTAATTGGCTGGCCAGCCTCATTGCCAGATGATGTGCCTGAGGGAGTCAGAAAGGCAGGGCATCAGTGATGGGTGTGAATCGATGAGACAGACATGAATGCTAGTACTTTTTGATGACAATGGCATATGACATGCTTGTGTCAGGGATACTGTGCAGGTGCATGTGTGGTGTGCCTACATGGTATGTGCAGTGGCACTTCCGTGGTGTACTAATGTTTCCCAGTTAGGGTGTTATGGGTGTGGCACACAAGCTGTATGATATTGTGTTGTGTCTGGTTTATTTATTTATTTATTCGTATTTGTAGAGCGCGCAACAGCCCGTGGGCATCCATGGATGTGTTCCACATGTGACTGCTACCAATGACACTTACTGCGTTGGTGATGATTTTGCAACATGGGTCATTGTGAATGGGACAAGGGGGCCACATGTTTCATTGCTGTGTGCGGCATGTCATTTGCTGGTGGTGTAGGTGCTTGGCACTGACATGAATTTGGACCTGTGCTAACACAGCGGTAACAACGCAAGTTAGGCTGTGTGAGGGGGATGTGTGTCTGAGTGCCAGCAGGAGCATATTGTGAGGGCGATATAGGGGGCCTGTGTTATGTCCACTGCATGAGTGGGGTATGAATGAGGTTTGGGTGCAAGGTGTATGTGGATGTGTGCAACCAGGTTGCGGGGGGGGGCGGCCGGCAGGGCTGTACTGGCGTTGTGCACAACATACTTTAAATGTTTGCCGACTCTATTGTATGCAGTGTCAAGCTTTGGGCTTATGGGTACTCACCAGTCTCCTCTGATGCGACGGCTCCGGCCTCCACTGTACCAACTCCCTCAATTGGCCCCAGGTGCAGCACGCTACTGCAGGTCTCCTCCCATGGCTGCAGGTGGATGGGGGATGCAGTGCTGCCTCCTGTAGCCACGCCATGGGTGCGCTGGGCCAACAGGAGGTTTCGCACCCTCAGACGAAGGTCGTCCCACCTTTTATGGCAGTCCCGGTGAGTTCAAGCTGTTGGTCCAACTGCAGTGACCTTCTGGGCCACCTCCTCCCAGATTGCCTTTTTGCGTAACTGGGCCTGCCTACTGAGGTTAGTGCTGAATAGTTGGTCAGCATGCTCGACTATAGTATCTGCAAGCATGTTCAATTCAGCCTTGCTGAAGCATGGATTGCGCCTCCAGGTTGCAGGTACCCATGCTGACATGTCTCCTGATCTGCTTCTGTACTCCGGATGTGTTGGTTTCACTCCTGTGCTCAGAGTATTGCAATGGATTGTGTTTTGTTAATGGCCGCCAGTCCATTTCCTTTTCCGGCGAACGTGTTATTTCTGGTCAAGGTAATAACAGCACCGCTGCTACGGTGCCAGTGAGTCAGGTAGCGTGGAGCCGGAATCGGAGTCACCGGCACTGAGGGTGGCATTGTAGGGATTTGGGGGGGTTGTTTGGTGGTATTACCGGTGTGCCGGTGCAACCGTATCTGGCATGCCGGAATGTGCTTGCACGCTAACACAGAATCAACCCGTGATTCCGGCAGCAGTGCTTCACGGACAAGGTAGCACCGGCATTCCGGTAATTAAGATTTTTTACCGCCGGACCCGTAATGAGGCCCATGGACTGGCCACATCTCTCTGTACCTCTGTCTGTCAAAAGAATATTGGAAAATGTTGTCCACCCAACCACACAAATAAAATTAAATTGAGCCCTATCTGAGCCACTAACTTTGGCTAGTGGGACACGTCAGGGTTGGCCACTGTCCCCGTTCCTATTTGCACTGTCGATGGAGCCTTTGGCCACCCAGATCCGGCTGGAGGAAAATATTGGTGGGATCACTACAGCGGGCTATAAGCATAAAATGTACCCTTCATGCCGACCTTTTATTTTATATGCATCGCCCACAACTGACCCTCCCTCGTGTGGTTTCTCTGCTGGATTCTTTCCACCAGTTTTCTGGCTTTAAGATAAACTATGCTAAGTCTATAGTTCTTAATGTTTCTGTGAAGCCTGAAGTGAAACGGGACCTTCATATCAGGTTAGAATGCCAATGGTCCGGGGTGTCCCTCAAATATTTAGGGGTCCAGATTACACCCACTCACTCTCATCTTATATCCCCGGCTTTATTTCTTCAGTTAAATCTGAGTTACTGTGGTGGGTGCAATTGGATATCTCCTGGCTTGGACGGGTGGCTGCTCTTAGAATGATGCTGTTGCCACACTTGCTGTATGTCTTTCAGGCCATCCCAATATGGATTCCCAAGCAGGTATTCTTTGAGTTGCAATCCCTTGTTTTAGGTTTATCTGTGCAAAATAATTCCAGAGGGTCCCCCAGCATACACTGATGACCGCTAAAGATAAAGGCGGTCTAGGTGTTCCAGACATGGAAAGCTACCCTTACGCAGCCCAACTGGCCCCCTTGATGGATAGCATGACTGCAACCCGTAACCCCAAACATTGGTTACATATTGAGCAGGATATGATTCCTGCCCCCTTGCATGACTGGTGCTGGCTCTTATAGACGACCTGTGTTATGATGACTTACTGGGACAAAGCTGCCTGGAAATACTCCGGAACTACATTTCCTTCCCTCTCACCCGAATGTGGAATTCGCCCAAGTTCCCAACAGGTTGCCAGCGAGGTGGGTTTGTGAGGTGTGTCAAAGGTGGTCTAGAACGTCTAGGACAGCTATTTGAAGCTGAGCAGCTATTGACTTTTGATAGATGCAAGCAGCTCTTCATGCTGCCGGAGGTTGACAAATATGCTTATATTCAGCTCTGTCACTGGGTGCATCGACATGCTAAGCGAGATACGACTCAGTTCGAAGACCTCTTTACAGAGGACCCCTTCCCGGAAGATTTCCTCCCTTTGCCGAGTTCTTACTGGTTGTCGGTTTCAGCCCCCACACCTGTACAAGGTAAAATGAGAGGAAGATGTGAATACCTCTGTAGGGGATCTTGCTTAGCGTGCTATAAGGACTCGAGCTGGTGCATCATCTAGATGTGTCTGTCTCCCTGTAGGAGAACAGTAATACGTTTTTATTCTGGTGGTATATTACCCCTGTAAGGTTTCACAAAATTAACACTGCTATATTCGACCTGTGTTGGAGGTGTACACGAGCCCTGGGAACCCTCTTCCACAAATGGTGCTCTTGAGGGTTAATCCAACTCTCCTGGAAGGAAATCCTGGTTCAGATTAAGCTGATACCTGGGATAGGACTTCCAATGGAGCCCCTGGTAGTAATTGGGAGATAACGACCTAGAAAGACATTATAAGCTGTCTGCCAGGTCAGCCCGGTTGCTTACACGCTTTTTCATTTTGGCCAGAGTGGTTCTGGCATGCAATTGGAAGTCCCCCACAGCACCCGATGTTAGGGAATGGTGGGTTAAAATATGGCTCATTCTAACTATGTGTAAGATTGATCACAATCTTAAGGGGGGCATGTCTAAGTTTTCAATCGAATAGAATCAGTGTATTCAGTTTGTGACTCAAAATGACAATCCCGCCTATGTTTTAAGCCCCATGACATGAGGTCCTTCATCTTACTGTAGCTTCCGAACTCCTCTGTGGTCATTCAGTGCTGCAGTTCTTAGTAATTTGTTTCCAGTGCTTTATGATTTCTGGTGTCCAGATATTCTTATAGTGTGCTTCTCCTTGATTTAATGATGTGTTCTATCCCGTCCAATAATAGGCCTATTATGCTGATCACTGAGGGGGCAGTTCCTAGTTCACTGTTTGTTTACAAATGATTCTTACCCGATTCTCTTACTTCCTCGATGTCCTCCTCTGCTTTGTTTTGTAATTCCTCTTAAATGCTTCCAATAAAACTTGAATGGCTAAATAAAAAACTATAGAAGGGAGGCTAGGAATACATTTAAGAACTTTGACATAGAAACCTCATATCATAAATGTGATTCGGTTTATTTTAGTTTCATTTCAGTCCTTGCTTAACTTCCTTCTGAGCATCATTATGCTTGTCTTTATGGCTGTCATTGTGGCTGTCATTGTGGTTGTCATTATGCTTGTCATTATGGCTGTCATTGTGGCTGTCATTGTGGTTGTCATTATGGTTGTCATTATTGTTGTCCAAGGAAAAGTCACATGATTATCTCGCGGTTAAGTGAAAGGTCTCAATAGAAATAAAAATATGTGTTGAAACTTCTGAGCCCTGAGCCTAATTGTATGGTTTTGTATTTTGAATTTTACAATGAATCGACTATGGATATAACTGTTTATTTTTGAATATTACGAATATTCACCCTGAGGAAGACCACCGATGGCTGTGCACTAATTGAAAAATGTTACATCCATATATGCTTTATAGAATTTCTATCTAGCAATGCAATAATCTAGAAGAACAAAGACGAACACATTTTGAAAACCAGAGCTAAAACCAAATAGCAGTTAAAATATGTTTGTGATCAAACATTTGTGAATATGATAATTTGTTCAATTATTGGGTACATGATTGTGAAAATGGAGTTGACTGGCAAGAATGAATGAGTATGTGACTGATGGAATGATTCAAACTTATATTCTCTCTCAATTGTGTACACTGATTTACACTGTTTTTTTGGCACTGTTTACACTTTGCTGGACTAGGATACTGGGGCGGGTCATGATAAGCGAGATCAGCACGTGCTAAAGGCAGCAGCGGCCAGGCAGAAAGAAGAGCTGGGGGCGTGCACCTGCACTTGGCTGTGAACCGCTCCCTGCAGCTATGTACACTGAACATTCATTCATTACTCTTCCTGACAGGCCTGTGCACGCCGTGCAGCTGCAGGATCGAGACATACACGACAGCGAGGGAAACCCAGCGAGCTATTGATAATAATCAGTACATTGTGGTGGGGACAAGGGGCGGGTCTTTATAATGCGTACATTGCAGCATGTTCCATGTCATTCGGGGGATTCGCGTCCACCTGTGTCTTTTTTCATTGCATTTTGGGACGGTGAGGGGTCTTTGGCTGCATTTCCAGACTGCCTCTAAAATAGACTGTTGGGGGTGTGTACTGACCCCCAGCGATCCCGTAAGCCCCCAGCACACAAGGACTCACACAGCACACGTCCTTCTGGCTCGGGCTTCCCGGTCGCACTGCCGCGGCCGAGAACGCCCCGTTTATTTATGCAGCACGGGCGGCGTGCAACGTCATGCCGCCGCGTGCGCGCCCCGTCATCGGGCAGCACCACACTACTCCTTTTTCGGGAGGACAACAACAAACATTTAAAAACTACACCAGCTAACACTACAACGATAACCACATCTAAGACCCAGTTCCAAAACACCCCTTTATTGACATCCACCCACGTCCCTTTATTTAACAGTTCTCCCCATCAGGATGCTCAGACAAATGTCCCAATACGTAGTCGCTGAGGTGAGCGGGTTTCCCTCTCCCAGCCCTCTGGGGGTACCTCCCGCTCACCTTCGGGACGGGTGATCTGTATATAGGTGTCATCCTGGCAGAGGACTCGGGCAGGCAGGGTGTCTCTCCTTGGTTCTCAGGAACCACCCTTAAATCCGGATCAGGGGGCGGGTCAGGTCTCGGATCCCCTAGCTTCTTGAAGAAGCTCACATTGCGAGTTACCTCAGACCTTCCGTCTGAGGCAGTCACCATGGATCCCTTGACTGCAATGACGTCCAGCGGCTCAGGCTCATACGGAAGGAAGAGCTTTCCATGGGGGTGCCTATTTTGAATGAGGACCTCATCGCCCGGCTCCAGCCGCTGCGGGCGAAGTCCTCGCCGGATGTTTCCCTGCTCGATCCTCACTCGCCGGTCTGCCTAGACCTGTTGGTTGTCGATTACCCCCGGTTCTTTCTCCCCCACCTCCGGTAACCGCCCCCGAGGGCACCGTTTGAATAACGCCTCTGCCGGGGCCACTCCGGTGGAGGCATGCGGGGTGGTGCGGTACATCCTCAGGAATTGATAGAGAGCTCTTTGGAGGGATTGCCCCTGGCCCTGGGCGATTCGAAAGGTCTTGTTCAGAGTCCTCATCAGCCGTTCGGCTTCGCTGTTTGCCCTTGGCCATAGGGGTGTGATCTTCCTGTGTAGCACCCCGCAGCTCTCCATTAGCTCCGAGAATCGCTCGCTCTGGAACGGTGCCCCACTTCCGGGTATCTTGAGTATTCGTCGACCAGCACCAGGAAGTGGGTGCCCATCGTGGTGGAGCCAAAGTCCGCATGAACAACTTCCCAGGGTCACGTCCCCCGAGGCATCGTTTCTATGGCAGGCTCACGCTGCAGGGGAGACGCCGCCTGACACCAGACGCAGGCCGCCACAAAGTCGTCCACTTTGCATTCCAGTTCCGGGAACCACACTTTCAGTCTTAGGTGGGCCTTAGTCTTGGCGGCGCCCTGGTGTCCACGGTGGGCAAGGGTGATCATCTCCCTCACCTTGGACTGGGGCACGACAATGCGATCTCCCCTGAGCAGAAGACCGGATGCTGAAAAAGAGAGCTCCTCCCGGACCTTCCACATCTGCTCCAGTCTGGTTCTGGCCTCCTGAGTGCGCCCCGCCAGGGCCTCCAGCACCGATTTCCAGGAGCCATGCTGCATGGAGTGCCTCAGGATTTGGAAACACTCATCTTCCACTGCAGCGGCCTCAAGCTCCTCCAGGGGCATTGCATTCAGCGTGGCCGCCTCCACCACCACATGTACATGTTCATCGGCTTCTTCCGCACATGTGTCATGGTCTTCCTTCCCAGGCGCACCCGGGTGTCTTGAGAGATAGTCCGCCGCATTGTTCGCCCCCAGCCGATACACCAAGGTGACTCTGTTTTCCAGGAGAGCGAGCATCCTCCGCTCAATCCTTTCCAGCGGCTTGGATGACGACCCGGCCAAGATAGGAAGCAATGGCTTGTGGTCTGTCACCACCATCACTGGGCGTCCGAGGACGTGGAGCCGGAAGTGCCTGCAGCCCCAGAGGACCGCCAGCACCTCGCGCTCAATCTGTGAATACCATTGCTCCGCATCCGGCAGCACTTTACTGGCGTAAACCACCGGGTGGACACCCCCATCACGGTCAATCTGCGTCAACACGTCGCCCAGGCCGAACGAGTTGGCATCGACAATGATCTCCAATGGCAACGCTGGATCGAAGAAGGCTATGGTATCCTCTGCTGCCAGGGCACCCCTGATGTCATCGAATGCCGCCTGTTCAAGCGGATCCCAGTTCCAGGTGGTATCTTTCCTTGTCAGTGCTTTGAGCGGTTCGGACCTGGAGGCAAGATTCTGGATGAACCGTCCACAGTATGTAACCATACCTAGGAAGCTCCACACATCGGACACAGATTCCGGAGGCTGCGCCTTTTTAATGTCCTGCACCTTTTTGGGATCCGGTGATACACCCCCTTCTTTAAATACAAAGCCAAAGAACTCTATCGATGGTCTCAGAAACTCGCATTTCTCCTTGTGGAGGTGAGGCCCAGGGACTGCAACCTCTGAAACGTTTTCGCCAGCCGCCTCAGATGGTCCACCTCCGTCCTTGCAAACAGCAGGATATCATCACTGATATTCAAGACACCCTCCAGATCTGCTAGGGCGCCTCGGATGATATTTTGGAACACCTCTGCCGCCGAAGACACACCAAAGCTCAGTCTTTTGTAGCGGTACAGCCCTCGGTGTGTAGTAAAGGTGGTAATATACCTCGACTCGGGGTGGAGAACAACCTGGTGGTAGCCCGCTCGGAGGTCCAGCTTTGAAAAGAAGCGAGCGCCTTGTACCTCGGCAATGATGTCATCAATCGTCGGGGTGAGGTGCCTCTCTCTTGATAGCTTTATTCGGCAGCCTCATGTCGACACAGATTCTGACGGCATCTGGTTGTTTGGGTTTCCGGGCCACCACAATTGGGGACACCCAGGGAGTCGGACCCTCCACCTTCTCAATTATGCCAAGATTGACCAAGTTATCGAGCTCCTTGTCGACATGTTCACGAAGGTGAAAGGGTACCCTGCGATGTTTCAGGGCAATGGGCTGCACACATTCATCAATATGCAGCCTCACTGGGTCACCAGCCATCTGTCTGATCCCATTGAACAGTGCGGCATACTTCTCAAGCAAGTCATTGATGTCCACCAGATAGACCGAGTATTCAAAGCTGACGATGCCGAGGGCCTCCGCCGCTGCACAGCTTAACAAGGTATTGGTGCCCACCGGTGTCACGTAGAAGCATGCAGTGATTTGCGAGCCGTCGTGCTCCACCTTCACCACAAAAGTACCATCCAGTGGGATAGGGTCCAGACCACCGAAAGCGAAGATGCAGGCTTACGGTGCTACCCTCTTAGGAGGCATGTCCATAGCGTCATAGTGTCCCCGGGCCATCACATTGACGGACGCCCCCGTGTCCACCGGGACTGGAGACCGATTGACTTCCACCACGCACCTTGGCTGCCTCCTGTTCTTCCCTTTCAGGACCCCCACGCTGGAGACGAAGAACATATTCTCTTCCTCCTCTTCGTCTGCCTCTTACACTTGGGTGTCCTCTTCACTCTGGTCCACCTGAGCGACATTAGGCGGTCTGCCCTGGCGAAGGAGACTGGACTGGACCGGGCCTCGCGGCACCATCACAGGCATGGCTGCCTTGCACACCCTCGAGAAGTGATCTGGCAGCCCACACCTTCCGCATGTCCTTCAGGGCGCGGGGCATCCGTTGGGTGGGGCAGGTCGTACCCACACTTTTGGCAGGATTCCCCTGCCCTCCCAGCTCTGTCCCGGGGTCCGCCGCCAGGTCTTCTGGTGCCTCTGCCACCACGCCACATCGCACACACCTCCTCGGTCTTGATGGATCGTGACCCAGCCTCCATTCTAGCTACCCTCGCCTCAGACACTTCATGGCATCTCCCCAGTTCTAGGATGCGTGGCAGCATGATTCTGGGCTCCCTTAACACTTGGAGCCTGAGCTTGCTCGAGGAGCACGCTTGGATGAGCATGGTCCTGATCATGTCCTCCGCATCGCCCCAGGCACAGGCGAGCGACAGGCGCCTCAGGCACCCATAGAATGTGTCCAAAGTCTCGTCCTCTTTCTGTTTGGCGGACAACATCACGAAGCGTTCATAGTCCGTGTTGGCAAGAGGCAAAAAATGGGCTTGAAGCGCGGTTTTTGCCTGACCGTAGGATCCATCCCCTGATGGAAGCGATTCAAAGATCTCCTGGACTGAGGGCCCCGCCGAGTACAACATGGTTGCCAGCCTGCTGTCATTATCAACCACTTGAGCTGCCCGAAAGTACATGTCCAGGTGGTCAACCCACCTCTTCCATCTGGGCCCCAAGCTAAAAGGCGGGCCCGAAACATCAAACTACGGGATGGGCTGCAAAGCCGCGTGTGCACTTGCCTGGGCCATGGCAGGAAGGATTGGCTGGGCAACAGGTGCTACCACTGGCTGCACTAGAGGCAATGGGCCTTGAGGCCCTGCTTGAGCAATTGGAGGCTGCTGCACCGGCTGCACTGGAGGCAGTGGGCCTGGAGGCCCTGCTTGAGCAAGTGGAGGCTGCTGCACCGCTACTGGTTATGCACCGTCCTGGTCTTCAGTATCACCCATGAGTTCGAGCGCACAGGCACCCCCAGCATGGAAAATGGAGGCCGCAACTCAAACTCTGACCCACCTCCAGGCACAGGAAAGTTCACCCTGGGAGCGAAGACAGCAAGAGCACACTGTCCCCCTCCACGGGCAATCCTTAACAGCCCAGTCCCAGCCACCAGACCTGATGATTCCAGGAAGCAGAATGAAGAACCACTGCAACACACCTCTGTGATAATGAAGAAGATGAAAAAGCAGTAGGGCCACCAGTGTGATGATGAAGAGGATGAAGAAGGCCCCAGCCTTCAGCTGTTCCAAAAATTGAGTCAAGGAAGAATTATGGGCTATGCAGGCCCAGCCATTGTAGCCCTCCTATTCGGGCATAGGCACGCAGATCAAACTGTCTGCTAGCAGTGTGCCCAAAAATTAGGCCTGGATGCCACTCAGCGCCCAAACCGGAGCTCTGTGAAGTCCACGACCTGATTATTCAAAATGGCCGCCAGCCTCGTGGGTGAAGTACGTCCTACGGCATGAAACGAAATGTCAGCAAGATTCCGTTTCAGGAAGGAAAATTGCAGATTCGTCACCGCCGGGCCCAGGCATCATTCCCCACTCGTCGCCACTGTTGGGGGTCTGTCCTGACCCCCAGCGATCCCCGTAAGCCCCCCAGCACACAAGGACTCACACAGCACACGTCCTTCTGGCTAGGGCTTCCCGGTCGCACTGCCGCGGCCGGGAATGCCCCGTTTATTTATGCTGCACGTGGCGGCGTGCAACGTCACGCCGCCGCGTGCGCGCCCCGTCATCGGGCAGCACCACATAGACCACTCAGAGAAAACGGTCTCCCGTTGTTTAAACCAAGTAAATTATATATTGTAATTTACTTTGTGTATATTACTTCGAATTTGTGTAGGTATTTGTGGGTTAAAGTAAAAGGGGGTACAGAAGGGGAAGTGGTAAGCCCCCAGAAATTGAAGTAAAATTCAGAGTAATGTACATGAAGTAGGTCCATGTGATCACGGCGCGGTTTTTAGTGCGACCACCGAAAATGCTGACTTCCTTTATTTTGACACACTTTTCACCACATATATTTGCGGGGATACCCCCATGCACCCTCCCCTACATTCATTATATACTGTAGCCATCCCTCACATATATATGGGGGTCGAAATAAAACAAAAAGTGGACATTTTTGTTGAAATGACATAGAACGGAGAAGGCCGTCCCATCAGAGGAGGAGGGACAGTGTGCACGAAACAGAACAGAAAAAGGAATATGTGTGCAGGGAGCAGGCCGAGTGAGGGTGGGCAAGGGGAAGGAGGGGGTTTAGGAAGATGATTGGCCTAGGGGGTGAGAGAGGGCTAAGAGTGTGCAAACGTCTGAGGGCGTGGTGCGGCAATGAGTAGCAGAGATCCACACGGGGTATGGGAGGAAGGGGTGGTCAGAGCATGGTGAGTTGTGGGGGTAAACCAGCAAAGTCCTGTTCATTAGAGGTCACTGCAAGATGCTCTACAAAAGGTCTCTTTTTTGGAGCAGCCTCCAACTGATAGTATAAAAACATAGAACCTTTGTGACTTGTATTCTTTTACCCTCCCATTATAAATCCTGGGTTACAGGTCCCAGAATCCAAAGACAATGAAACAGGACTGTATGAGAATTTCACAAATGACATGCGGCATCCGTGATAATGATACATAATGTTTAATCGTTTGGTATCAAAGTTATCCATGAACCTTGTACAAATATCTATGCAAACATATACTCCACAGTAGAAGAGTGCAGCATACAGTGACTTGAGTTCCAGCTGCTGTCAATTAGGGGCTGGGTGAAGTTGCAGTACTTTGCGTTCTTTGTGTATTTTACCACAACACTTTGGAAACGTCATGAAAATGTGACGTTTTAGACATGCACCAGTAAATGCCCACTCTTAGGGTTTTTGCAGGCATTTAGGTACATATGTGTGATTCTATGTCAAGACTCGGAGGCTCTGATTATGCTCAGTTCTACTCTTTACTTCTCGAGCAGCCAACAAATAAAACTCATTGAACAACAAACTGACAATGAACTACATTAACCATGAGAACATGAGTGAATTTGTAGTTTGTGCTTGATAGGTTTATTCCTCCGCGTGATTCCTCTAGTCCAATCACGTTCCACAATCCACAATAAACACCTTCGACTTCCATATTTCCTCCTCTTTCTTTGCTACTTGAGCAGCTGAGCTAAGTGAAATTTATACATTTTTTATATAAGGCGTGATTGTGATTGTGTATGGTGATAGTGAATGAATTTAAGTAAGACGCGCAGCACGGATGCGGGCACGCAGCGCGGATACTGTAGATGGAGCTTATCCGCATGTAGAACGCAATGAGGTGAATGCTCCAGCATTCTGAGCCTCGGTAGGAGACAGTGCCACATGGAGGTTCGCGACGGGACATCAGAGGTTCCGGCACCATTGCAAAACATCTGTGGGCACAGTTCAGGTTTTAGAGAGCAGTTGATATATAGCAGAGCACAAAATAAAAGAAAATATATCTCTACATAAGCGAGCGGAGCGCTCGTGTAACTTTCTACACTCCTCTGGGTACAGGGGGATCAAAGTTACAGCACACCACCTTGTTGCTTCCGAAGTGCACCGCAGGATCTTCTGAATCAAGGTGCAGGGGTAAACAGACGGGCCCAGTCTCAAGAGAAACTGAAAAAAGAGTCATGGAAACTGGCTGAGAACAAGCAATTACCCCAAAGAGGAGGTGAGGCTCTGTATACTGACGGGCACAGTCCCAAGCATTACTGTCAAAGCTGAAATTAGTTCTGCCTAGCTACAAAGGAAAAGAGAAATTGATGGGGGAATGATATATGGCATTTATAACACGCCTATACACAAGTGTTTCAAGGCGTGACGAGGCGGGGGGGGGAACAAAGGGGAGACAGACAACGATCCTACTAGGCCAGGTGTCATTCAGATTGTGCAAGTGCAAGGGTAGAGGGGAAGGGAAAAGTGCAAGGGGGAAAGGGAGAGGGGAAAGTGCAGTACAGGGTTAGTAGAATACAAGATAAATAATAAGGGCCAGCTAGTGGCAAGTGCAAGGTAGATGCAGACAAGTGCTGGGAAGGGGAGCTGTATGGATACAGAGACAGTCCCGCAGTGCAGGGGTTGCCAAGGAGGCAGTGAAGGGGAGAGTGGCTGGGACAAGGACCGAGATCGGTGAGTGGCCCAGTAGCTGATTCAGTACAGTTTCAGTTATTTTAGCAGGGGAGAGGGGGGGAGAAAGCCGAAGCAAAGAGGAAGGTTTTGAGGTGCTTCCGGAACCGGAGATGGTTCTCCTCAAGTTTCAGGGAGGCAGGAAGGCTGTTCCAGAGGGAGGCACCTGCTGCGGAGAGAGATCTACCCCCAACTCGTTGCTTGGAGAAGCGGCTGACCCTGAGGGAGTTGGAGGCGGATGAGCGAAGAGCTCGAGAAGGAAGATATTTAGGAAGAGAGAGTTGAAGGTATTTTGGTCCAAGGCCCCAGAAGGCCTTGTGGACAATGCAGAGGGTTTTGAACTTAATCCTCGCAGCCACTAGGAGCCAGTGTAACGATTTCAGTCCTGGAGAGATACGGTCCCTGGGCTTGAGGCCAAGGACAAGTCTCGCAGTCCTGTTCTGGATGAGTTGCAGAGGGCAGAGAGTAGAGGCAGGCAGATTAAGATAGAGGCTGTTACAGTAGTCCAGCTTCGAGAGAACCAGGGCTCTAGAGACAGTGAGCTTCTGGGGGAAGGAGAGGAAAGGAAGGATACCTCTGAGGAGGTGTAGCTGGTAGTGTGACTTCTTAGAGACGTCAGATATGTGAGGAGAGAAAGAGAGTGTGGAGTCGAAGATGACCCCGAGGTTTTTTGCATTGTAGGTAGGAGCAGGAAGAGGGCCAAGAGAGGCCGGCCAGAGAGCTGCAGGGAAGGAGGGAGTGGGTGTGCTGATGAGAAGAATCTCAGTCTTACTGACATTAAGGCAGAGGTCTTTGGTGGCACACCATTCCTGGATAGCAGAAAGACAGTCAGAGATGAGGGAAGGAGAAGAGGAGGCTGAGGGTAGCCTAAAAATGAGCTGGGTATCATCCGCATAGCACTGAAAGTTGGGGCAGAGAGCGGCGATGCGGTGGGCAAGGAGTGCCAGATACTGGTTGAACAGCCAGGGAGAGAGGTTAGATCCCTGGGGGACACCACAGGTAGAGAAAAAGATGTCAAAGAGGAAGGACCCAAGATGGACCTGGGAGGGTCGATTGGAGAGGAAGGAGGTCAGCCACGCCAGAGCCTGACCAGTGATACCCAGGTTATCACAGAGACGGTTGAGCAGGATGGCATGGTTGACAGTATCAAAGGCAGAAGAGAGATCGAGCAAAATGAGAACAAACAGAGTGGTAGAGTCAAGGTTCGAGAGAAGGTCCTCACGGATGTTCAGGAGAGCAGTTTCCATGCTTCTGGCAGCTGTGAAGCCAGACTGATGGTCATGAAGACTACCAACAGATTCAGCATGGAGATTAAGCTGGGAGACGGCCAGTTTCTCCAGGAGCTTGCCCTCTCAGGCAAACTGTATAAGACATTGCACAGGGCAAAGGTGCTCACATGAGCAGATACTCTGAGGAAGACTCAGAAGGCCCACATGTGATTGGCATGAGAATGAGTCAGGCAGTGCAAAAAGTCCTGAGTGCAAGCAGGTGCCCCATGCGAGAAGAGAGGGGCATCATGGAAGACCTTGTGGCTTTCTCTCAGGGTATGGCAGAACTGAAGAAAGTGCACAGGAGCAAAGGGGGAAGAAAAAAGAAAACCTGTATGGTTTGTAGCGCTCAAACCCCCCCCCCCCCCCCGGGCCCGGGATCGCCATGGAAGAACAAAGGTGGCAAAAGACAGGCAAGGTCAAGAGCCAGATACAACCAGGATAGCTCAGAGGACACCTCTGAGGACGAATGCATGAGCAGCGAAGAGTAAGACAAGAAGAGCTCGCTAGAATCACAAACATCCTCCTGAAGCGATGGGCAAGAGCCCAGGGGCAAGAGAGGCAAACATGTGAATGAGGAGCCTCAGGGTGACGAGTTCGACCCAGATGCATTAGTACACCCTATGTCATCGGAATAGGACCCCACAGAAAACATTACGGCCTACTTAAAAAAGCAACTCAGAGCCCCGCTGAGTAAAGAGGCCAGGAGCAAGATAAGGGTGGAAAGCCCTAGACCCAGAGTCCTAGACAGTGTGGCAGAGACACCCGAAATTGACGATCGGATGCTGACCTTCATGGGAAGGTATGGCAAGGACGTCAAGAAAGGCATAGATCGTTCATGGAGGTCATGCCAGGACAAATTACTGGACGTGGCCGGCCCAATCACGAGAATATGGCAGCTGGCAGAAGAGGGTAAGCAAAAGAAAGAGGCTATCGACCAAGAGATACTCTCTGTATGGGCCCAGAATGCAATATGTCTCCTGGGAAATGCAAATAGCTCCATGGCCACGGACGAAAGAAGATATATTTTATTGAAAATAGATTCAAAGTTGGGGGAACTGGTGCCATCAGAAATGGTGGTAGTGGCCAAGGGCAAACAATTCGGTGAGACATTCATCAAAGATATAGCGAAGTTTGCCAGCACTTATCCCTCAACGGACAAGGCACAGGCCTCCCTCAAGAAGATTTTTGGTAGGACGTTTTTTGATAAAGCTGGCAGAGGCAAGGGGCGCTCGGCCAACCAGTATCCATATTACATGTCCTCAGGTCATAGAACACACTGGAGAGAGCAGGAAGAACGACAGGGCAACTCCTTCCCTTCCAGAATAAGAGGCAGAGGCAGAAGCTGGAGAGGCAGGGCAGGCAGCAGCAGCAAAATGGCGCAGGTGAAAAAAAAGGGAGCGCTGGCAGAGGCATTAAAAGCAGGGATACCTCCGGTGGGAGGGAGAATAGCACTGCAGATGCAAAGATGGTTAGAAATATCCTCAGATGCATGGGGTCTGCAGACTGTTCAGGGTTTTCTCATGGAATTCTGGCAGAATCCAATACAAGAATTCCTGCCCAACCAGATAAGGTTCAACAGAGAAGACAAGGTATTACTAGACAGAGAGATAGAACAGCTAAAATTAAAACAGGCCATCAGCCCAGCCAGTGGAAACCAAAAGGGATTTGTAAGCAACTTCTTGGACGATATATGCATAATGTCCCAGGACAGGCAAATGATAGTGGAACAGGTCAAGATAGAGACAGAATTGTTGCAGCGGCTAGGATTTCTGATCAACTCTGAGAAATCAGAACTAGCCCCAGCCCAGTCAATGAAATTCTTGGGTTTAATTCTAGAAACAGTGCAGGGCACCCTCAGTCTGCCCCTAGAGAAGGGGAACTCTATCAAGAAGATAAGATAAAGAACATGATGACAAGGGAAATGATTTCCCTGAGAGAGATAGCCAGACTGGTAGGCAGACTGTCATCCTTGATTCAAGCCCTTTTTCCAGGGCCTCTCAATTACAGGGCGTTACAGCGGTTGAAGATAGAACATATCATGAAGGGATTATCCTACGAACCGAGGCTACCCATTTCTCAGGAAGCGAGAACAGAGCTAGAGCGGTGGTATCGAGGCTTGGAATGGAAGGGCGATATCTGGCTCCTCTGCGGACCTGGCAATGGAGTCAGACGCCAGCCGCTGGGGCTGGGGAGCCAGGTGCAGCGACTAGTCGACCGGGGGAAGATTATCGAACGAGGAACCATCCCTCCATATCAATTGTCTCGAACTCTGAGCTGGATCCTTTGCACTCCGCATGCTGGATCTGAGAAAGGCGAGATGCGCCATTCTGCTCCTGATGGACAACGTCTCAGCAGTCAGGTACATAAACCGACTGGGAGGGACAAGATCCAGATTTCTGGTGGAGATAGCCAAGGACTTTTGGCATCTATGTCTCCAGAGAGGAGTCAGCATAACGGCGGAGCATCTGCCGGGAGATCAGAATCAGATTGCGGACTGGAACTCGAAACACTTGAGGGACTCCAGCGATTGGCAGCTGGAGGAGTCACTCTTCCAGGAGATCATCCATCGGAGAGGTCTGTGTCGAACGGACCTGTTCACTTCCAGGTTTTACAGGAAGTTCTCCAGGTATTTCAGCTGGAGACCAGACCCAGAAGCAGTAGCAATGGATGCCTTTCTCTAGGTCTGGGGACCAGCAACAGAAGACGCATTGCTGCCATTTGCCATGATAGCACAAATGGTGGTGCAGGTCAGAAGACGTAGCAACACTGGTTCTAGCAACGCCCGATTGGAGGGATCAAGCTTGGTTTCCAGACCTGTTGGAAATGGCTTACGACATTCCAATTCTGAAGCTGACTGCATTATTGTGTTTAATTTCCTGTAAGAGGGTGTCAGAGGTCAGGGCTTTGGAGGTGAAAAGAAAGTCCTTTTCACCCATGGGGGTTACATTCTACATAGAGAAGATGACGAAGACGGGTATTAGGACTGTAGAGTATGTGGCTTTTCCAGAAAGACCCTGGGTTTGCCCGGTAAGGTGCCTTAAGGCTTACGAGGTCATGGCAGAACAAGTCAGGCCCATAGGGGAATCTCAACTGTTAATAGCAGTGAAGAAGCCTTTTAAGGCAGTGGTGTCGGCCATGTTAGTAAGATGGGTGAAATGGTGCATGGGCCAAGTGGGCATAGATGTGGGTCAGTTCAGCGCTCACTCAACTAGACGGGCCATGGCATCTTTGGCCTTAAAGCTATGAGCACGGAGGACATTTTGAAGGCAGCAGACTGGTCAAATTAAACGACTTTTAAGAATTGTTATTTTAAACCAGTAAATCAGGTGGCTTCATTGGTGGTAAGTAAGCTTTAATCCGAGCATAATCCGAGCCTCTGAGTCTTGACATAGAATACAGATTTTCAACACATTCGTTATAGAAAGTCATGATTCTATTAAAAACTTGAAGGCAAAGGATTATTCCACCCATTCATTCGCTAGAGAGTGGTAACAAGATGTTTATCGATGTATGATATTGAACATGTCACGTATTATTATATGCGACCGCCCACACGTCCGGGAAGAGTCGTTTCATTGATGTTATATATGTTTTGACAGGTGCAGAGGCTAAACCAGCGGCTTCATGAGGAATGATCAATGTTGTTTGAAAGAAATCGACGTCTACCGGTTGGGGTGCAAATTTCAGTTGTCGACCAGCTTCAGAAAGAGGAGGAAATAAGGAAGTCGATGGTGTTTATTGTGGACTGTGGAACGTGATTGGACTAGAGGGATCACGTGGAGGAATAAACCTATGAAGAACAAACTACAAATTCACACATGTTCTCATGGTTAATGTAGTTCATTGTCAGTTTGTTGTTCAATGAGTTTTATTGTTGGCTGCTCCAGATGTAAAGAGTAGAACTGAGCATAATCCTTCGCCTCCAAGTCTTTAATAGAATCATGACTTTCTATAACGAATTTGTTGAAAATCACTATCATCAAACATTTTTTGCTTATTTCACCTCAGCAAATAGCTGTAACCGAAAATCTAATTCTGCTAGGCGATACCCGTCCAAGTGGGAAGTGGGCACAGAGAAATGTTTACTGTAAAACACTATTTGCTAAAATTACTTCTCGCATACCAATTAGGTCATGGTAAAACAGGAGGCCAAAGAGAGACGAGACTGCCGTGCGATACACGGTAGCAGCTTTTATGTCGTGACTGTTGTGGGAATGATGCATGAATACCTCCTCGTGACTGGAGGAACCTGGATGCAGCCTTTGGGCTACTGTTTTATATTCACATTTTTGTTCGTATTAAAACACAGGGAATGACAAATGATATGTATTAGAACTAATTTGTTCATTTTTTGGTAGACCTTTTCCGCTACATGTGCTTAAGAAATGTATGCAAATGTGGTTGTGTGCGTTTTGTTTTTCGCTAAATTCATTTAGGATAGTAATACACCTTGCAAATGGTGGTATGCGTCTCACGGACAATGGACTCCACGCACATGTATGTGTGCACTGTGCAATGAATTCTAGCCACAACGGGTAACGTAATCCGATAAAAGACTGGTGTGGGCAAACACTTCGCCATCGGTGTATTCAGAAAATAAATGAGAAACTTTGTAACTTTGCATCGTTGTGATTTTAGGAAATGTTTCCCATTACGCATTTGGAAAAAAAAGCTTTGCATACTACTACTATAGATTCCATTGTGGTGATGGCATAAGAGCCACCGAGTGAAAGAGAGACAAGTCGCTGGCAGACGGCCATTTTGTCACACATTCAAACATAGAAGGTTGGTTTTGTCTGTGGTTGATTATGCCAACAGCCTATCCTTGGAAGGCACCACTGATAACTGCACTCGGTGCCAGTGGCCGCCCGGGTCGAGTTTAAGGTCTTCTTCATGACACACAAGGAATTCTATTCTATATAAAGTTCACTCATAGAGGGGCTTGGAATACATATTCCACGTGGAATTGTTTATTTTGGTTTTCGTGACTCAGTTAAAAAAAAATATGCACGTGCAGTTGAAGTGTTATCTAGTCTCTCTGAACAAGAGGGTATGCCAGGCGTGTGCCACATACTCGCTCTAGGTGGAGGTACTACACCCATAAACGTATGAACCGAAGGCACAACTTCTTCTAACCCCAGCCCATGGTTTAGGAAAATAACTCGGGTACCCTCTTTCATGGTGTCACCCATCTCCTGTTTCCTCACAGGTTGCCTTTGTCCCATGTATCACTCTATCACTCTTGGAAGGCATATAGCGCCTACCTAATGAAAAACGAAGGGTTACACTCATGGGCGGCGCCAGGCATGGGCTTGGGAGGGCAGGAGCCCTCCCACTTTGATGCAGCAGTCATCAATATGCTTTGAGGGCCAGCCGGGCTCAGACGGCAAAAAGCTGTCACACTTGTCACCTTGGAGAGCGGTGTATTTATGTACTTTTAAACTTTAAATGTAAGTAAATACACCGCTCTCCAAGGTGAGAAAATAGGGCCTCAATCCGACTATGCGGGTATCCTGGCGGTAGAGCCGCCAGGATCCCGGCATCTGGTACTTAGCTTTACTGGCACCCGGTCCGGCGGTACTGCCATCCGATTATTGGTGCTGCTGGAGCGGTGTATATCCCCATTCATAGAGTCCCCTAGGACTCCATGAAGGGATTTGCCATCATTACAGCCACAAGCAATGCCGGTCGCGGTAACAAGGCCTTTTTTGGCCGGTAATGCATCTAGCTTACCTCCAGCATTCAGCTAGAGGTAACCCAGGTGCCCCTCCGGCACTCCCTTAGTCGAGCGGCCCGGTAAAGTGCTGGTATCATTGGATACCAGCACTTTTACCGGACCGCCCGACTCGGAATGAGGACCATAGGCTTTTACCGCGACTGCAACCTCAGTAAACGTGCAGAGGATAAAAGCCTGCCATGGGCATGATATCAAGAGAACCCCTATGTGGAAGCTAAAGGCTTAACTGCTGTGCTCAGCTTTTAGTTGGCCCATGCCCCCAGTGATTAGCGTTCCTTTGTTGAACTAAATAGCCTGTGAGATACAGAGGTGTAGACAGTGAAGGGCTTGAGAGGGTCCAGAAGGAAATAGGTAAGAAAAAAACCGTTTTTGTTTGTGTGGATTGTATGCATGTATATATGTATGTGCATGTGAAGGTGTGTGTATGTGAGGGGGTGTCTAAGTGTATGCATATGAATAAATGCAGTGTGAATGGTGTACATGGGTGCGTGTGTGCATATGAATAAGAATGCAGTGTGACTGTTCTGTATGCGAGTGTGAATGACAGAAGCTGTATGGATGTGTGTGTGTGTGGCCACACGCATTGGAGTAGGACATATTTTTGCCTGGGGCATGGCATGTTTTACTGGCATTTTTGGGCAAAACAAAGCCAACTTGAGTGTTATTATGTGATGGAGGGGTTGCAGACCCTAGGATTCCCCTGGCGTGAGCTCTGTCTAAGCGGGGACCCATTCCCCACAGGTCTGGTCTAAGGTCCTGGCCCCTCTTCAGTTTTCAGGGTGGCCCCATTCACCACGTGGGGGCACCACATTAACCGCCAGCAGCCCAGGTTCTTGAATCTGTTATGGGCGGCCCCCTGCTCGCATGGGGGACCGCCCACACTCACCGCTGTACACCGGCGGTATGAACATTATTTTAGGGTGGGCCTTGTTGGCTGGGGGGCCCACCTGACATCACCGCCACGTCCCAGGCGTCATTAAAGGTATATGGGTGGGCCCAATTGCCTGAGAGGCCCACCCGAAGTCACTGCATGGCCCAGGCATCATTGACAGAGCCGGCAACATCCCCGTTGCTATGGGGATGCCGCCGCGCTCACTGCCGAGCGTCAGGCCTCCTCCTGGCTCTCCCCCCTCAGCAATGCATTGTGAAAAAGCAGGGGGCGGGCCGCGTCTTCACCTGGGCCGCTTCGCTGGGCAGCCGGGGCTTTCTTCACCTGGCCGCTTAACGGAGTGACCCGTAACTTTCCTCCACAAAGGGCCACCCAGGGCTTACCTCTTCATGGCTCCACCGGCTTCTGCTGCTCTCTCTGCATTGCCTCCCAGGCTGCGGATGTCAGCCAGGGATGATTTTTATAATGACAGGCCCTCGTCGCTGGCCACGAGACGGCCCTTTGGGGGCATCGCAGGGCAGTCCGGTCTGGGCCGCCCCCCACACGCAGTACCCTCCAGGTAAGTCTCTCTCTTTCTTCTTCCTCTCTCATCTGTCCCTTCAACTGTCTTTTTTTTTCAAATCCCCCTGGATTGTTTTCTCTCCCCTGCCCAGCCCATTCTTTTCCGCATGGAACTGTTTACACTTGCAATCATATGAGCCCTCTGTGGTGGCCAGTGAAAGTTAAGAGGCTTTCATGTAGCCCCTGGTTTCCCGGTCTTGGTCCGTGCAAGGGTGTTCTCTCCCTTTCCCCGGAGCAGAGACTGTTCCCATGAATACCACCACCACCCCCACCTCGCAGGGTAGGGAGGGGCGCTGCACCTGCCAAATAAAATTGCTGTAAACAGGAGATGGGCTACAACACCCTGAGTTCTTGGATGATTAACAGGCGCAGACACCAGAGTGACATTTTATAGGGATCCCAATGAGGAACCCTCCTTATTAAACATACCCATTCTTGAAACCTAGACCCTAGGATTCCCCTGGCGTGAGCTCTGTCTAAGCGGGGACCGGCTACGTCAGCTCATCCTTTCTTGGAGGGGTCTCAGGGACCCTTAGGATTATCTTGCCCCAACCAATCCCCTTCTTAAACTCAGGTCCTGTCTTGCACAGCGGCCTCAGGCAGGCCGCCAACCTATCCCTCTACCCCACGCCAGGGTACCTCCCCTCTACCCCCAATTAATAACAGTGGCCATCTACATAATATCTTATCCACTCCTACTTAACAGTTACCCTGCTTAGCATACCCCTAACACCCCAACTCCCTACTTCCCCCTTGCCATAGCAGCTCAGCCCCCTTGCACAGTCTCTGCGGGGGCTCCCTGTTGCACCGCCCAGCACTTTCAAAGGATTGAGGCCCTGGGGGCCGCTCGAGGCAGCAACCCCCCAGGTAAGTCTCTCTCTTTCTTCTTCCTCTCTTAAGTGTCCCTTCAACTGTCTTTTTTAAAAGCCCTCTGGATTCTTTTCTCTCCCCTGCCCAGCCCATTCTTCAGCAGGGGAGTTCTTTTCTATTGTTCTTTATTTCAACATTCCATCCAACCCCATGGTGGGCTGGATGGATTCTTCCAATACACCTACACAGATAAACAAACACACATACTACACATTTACATTTAATAAACCCTTTTATTATTACACTGGTCTCTGTGTTTTTTGTGTGTGTGTGTGTTCCCTCAGAGGGCCAGCATGTAGCCCAACTAGCCGGACCCCGTGGGGCCATGGGCTACTTTCAACACCACAAAGGTTATCACTCCTAACTCGCTTTTCTAATATCTCTCTTTTCTCTCAGTTCGATCGCAAAGTCTCTTTGAGGTCCTCTTCCTTCGAACTTACAAATGGCTTCTTTTGTACTGGTTAAAGTTGGATTATTGGTATCCGCTGTGAGCATTTCCAGAACAGGAGGGAGGTGGTGATGATATCATGCCTTTATATTAAAGTTACCAGAATACTCCATCACACCAGGGGCACCTGGTATTCAGTTAAAGGGACCCAAGACTACAACTTCCAGAAAGTGATTAATGTCTAAAGGCAAGTGCAGGGCTGGTGCTATGTGTCCCAGTGACACCCTTGGCACTCCACAGGACATTGACTCTGAACCTTCTAACATTATTTAATTTGTTAACTCTTTAATGGCTATTTTTTTATTGTGTATATATTTTGTTAAATGCTCTTCTTAGCTCCAGGCATGTTTAATAAAGAAGTTGAATTTAACAATACTCGCGTCTGTGGTTTTGAATAGACTCTAAACCATCCCTGAGCTCTGGTGAGAGAAATTATTCATTCTTGTAGTCAAGAATTGGAAGCCTGGTAGTGAAGGGTCTGGCCTCCGACATTAATTGCTAAAATGTGTGTGAAACCAGGCGAATGTAACTGTCTTTAGTGATATACTGAATTACACAAGCAGGTTTTGATACCTTTTTTTGGACAAACGGAATATGCAGAGATATGACCTGCTGAAATACAGGGGAAACTCTGATGTGGAATAGAGTTGTAACATTACACAAGACTGCCACTAGATGGCGGCCCCTCACAACATCACGCCTTTTTTCGGATTCCCGAGGAGCTCTTGAGAATTTTTGTCCCCATGCTTGCTAAGAAGTTGCCTAACAAGGTGCACATCTAGGAGCCACCCAATAAGGACGTTTGGGAGGATAATTGTTTCGTAACTATAATTTGAGCACTCGCGAGCACTGAATAATTCGATTCACAAGTCTTCAGTTCAGCCGTAATACACGTTGGCATTCTAAATGTTCATGAACTGCCGACTGGCTGCAATTTTCACGATACCAGCGTTTACCTCCGCTGTCACAGAAACTTCTAAATTGAACCACGACGATCATCTACAAAATGTATGGCAATGGCAATCACAAAAGACATATATCTTATTTTATTTATACAGCATTTCTGTTTAACGTAGACTAAGGAATAACAGCTGCACGGTCAAAACAATTACAAAACATCCTCTGTCACGTTGATGTCTCCTAGGAAACGGGGGCGGGGGAAGGGAGGGAACGGATGCAAGGACGGGAAGTGACGTGGGAGGGGGCGGGACGGGAAGGGGCAGTTCGAGGTTGTAAGAATAAAGAAGGACGTGTTGCAGCAGCTCCCCCTGTCCGTGTTTTACTGCGCCACAGCGTACGCGGCCCAAGCGAACCCATCACAATGGCGATGAGGAGGTGAAGCGGTAAGCAGGGCCGCCCTAAGGGGAGAGCTGTCTCTGCCCCCGCGTACATGACACGACACGCGTGAGGAGGAGCGGAGCGCCCGAGGCACGGGCCCGCTCCATTAGCAGCACACGCAACACGCTTCGTGTTGCCCGGGCTGCAGCGGTGACTGGGCGAGTCACGTGGGGCTGGCGGATAGGAACAAGGACACTCCGTAGCGGCGCCCAGCCCGCGACGCGCACTGGGAAGCCAACACACGTGCTACATGCGCGGAGAGAGGCTCTCCTGCACACGGAGCCAACAGACAGCGCGACACTTGCGCCACTCGCAGAGGGGGAGAGCCCCACTGGGAAAACACGTGCAGCTGGTGCGGTGGACGTGCTCTGAGGGACTCTTGACACATGGATGGTGCTTGTGCCATTTGGCTATTAGCGCCATGACTACCTCCAATACCGGTACCGATTCTGCCCACGTTCAATGGGGACTTACCAGTCTATTCCGACCTTTGCGGGACCGGTAAGTCCCCATTGAAAAAGCCATTCTCCATTCCCATTTCAGCCCCCATAGGGCTCAATGGCAAGGGGGAAGGCGCTAATAACGGTACCGCGAATTGCAGTACCGTTATTAGCTCTGAAGTCCCTTAACGGGCCCCGTCCATAATGCCTGGTAAAACCAGGCGTCAAGGAAGGGACCCACTAAGGGACCTCAGAATAGGGCGCAAAAGGATTACCGCAGATGGAAATGGAAAAACTCTTTGTTCGTCATACCCAAGGCCAAGCTTTAGACAACAAACTTTTGTCACTCCGTCAAGGAAGACAATACTTGCTTACATATATAGCAACATTTAACAGACTAGTCGTTGAAGCTGAGTGGCCTGAGGCAAAAAGGACAACACTATTTCATCAGGGTCTATGAGGGTAGCTAAAGGATGTCCTTGCTCAAGTGGTTAACCCACCTAAAGACTGTGGAGAATTCATCAACCTTGTGGTGCAATTAGATCACAGATTACAAGACCGAAAAGCGGACCGGATAAGGTTAGACACTCGAGCTGTGTATGTCCGGTCAAAGGATAATGTTCCACGTACATTGGAAAACACGGTAGAACCCATGCAAATTGGAGGTGTACGGCCCCCTTTAACTAAAACTGAAAGAGACAAGAGAAGGCAACAGCAATTATGCTTATATTGCGGAAAATCAGGCCACTTCCTCAAAGAATGTCCAGTGAAACCACCAAGGAGAACTGTTGGAGCCACAGAGAAGGAAGATAATAACAAGGAGTCGGAAAACTACCAAGCCCAGCAAGCGTAGAGGTCCGCTCGTCGAGCGAGAAGGATGAGCCACAGACCTCACACTTTGCATTACCAGTAATTTTGATCAATCACCAACAACCGTCTCGGATACATGCTGTCGAAACATACATAGACAGCGGAGCAGTGGGAATTATTTAGACCAAGATCTGGCAGCAGAGATGGGGCTTCCCTTATGCTCGACTACTGAAAAAGTTACTACTGTTGATGGGACAGAAATAGCTTCCGGACCAGTAACCCAATGTACAGCAGCACTAACCCTACTGTGCCAGGATGGACACCGAGAATCTATTGCATTCGATCTCATCAAAGCTCCTCAGTTTCGACTAATCTTAGGGATGCCATGGTTGGTAGCTCACAACCCTCTAATAGATTGGCATGCCATGAAGCTGGCCTTTTCCGATGATTGTGCTTGCACCTGTTATTACCAAGAAAAGGGGAAAACAGACTTATGTACATCTACTACTCCCAGTACGGTAGTGATTGTACTACGTGTGACTAGTACTCTACCAAATGAATACCAAGATTTTCAAGACGTGTTCCAGAAAGAACAAGCCAATACTCTACCACCGCACAGGCCCTACGATTGTCAGATCAACCTCATACCTGGTGCGCAAATTCCTTGTGGTCGAATCTATGCACTTACTGAACCAGAAAACCTCCATATGAAATCTTATCTTAATCAGTACCTGGCAAATGGATTTATCCGCCCATCTAAATCACCGGCAGCCAGTCCCTTATTCTTCATATCAAAGAAGGAAGGAGATTTGAGGACTTGCATCGACTATCGCGCATTAAACCAGATCACAGTAAAAACCCGTTATCCACTGCCCCTTATTCCCGAATTATTGGATGAAGTCAAAGACGCCCAAATCTATACCAAACTGGACCTTAGGGGGGCGCACCATCTTGTTCGAGTGAAGAGAGGCGATGAATGGAAAACCGCCTTTCGTACCAAATACGGCTTGTATGAATACCAGGTAATGCCTTTTGGACTTTGCAAAGCTCCTGCTGCATTCCAGTACTTTATGAATGATGTTTAGCGCGACTTAATCGACGTTTTCCCCCTGGTTTGATGACATCTTAGTGTATTCTGCTACAAAAGAATACCATGTCTGGCATGTCAGCTCTGTCCTTACTAAACTCCGCCAACATAAATTGTATGCTCAACTCGAAAAAATGCTCTTTTCATGTCACCGAAGTGGAGTTCCTCGGATTTATCCTCGCACCAAAAGGTATCAGAATGGATAGGCACAAGGTAGATGCCATTCTTAACTGGCCATCACCAACTTCATTTAAAGGAATCCAGAGTATGTTGGGCTTTGCAAACTTTTACCGCCGATTCATCCCAAATTTTTCCCAAATAGTGCATCCAATTACATCACTATTGAGAAAAAACTATAAAAAGTTTAATTGGACCGAAAAAGCAGAGAAGGCCTTTCAAGAACTTTACGGTATCCTCGCCCAGACCTCCCTTATATAGTTTAAACAGATGCCTCTAGCATGGCTATGGGAGCTGTTCTCTCACAAAGGGACCCAGGAACTGGCCAGTTACAACTTGTGGCCTTCTGGTCACGAAAATTCTCACCTCCCGAACTCAACTATGCTCTCACAGACAAAGAACTCTTGGCTATAAAATCAGCTTTCAAGGCATGGCGACACTATCTCCTTGGTGCTAGACATACTGTCACGGTCCTAACTGATCATCAAAACCTGCAATACCTAAAAACAGCAATGGCTCAATCATCCAGTCAACTGAGGTGGGCTCTTTTCTTCGCTGAACATGACTATGTGATCACCTACTGGCCAGGAGTTCCGAAACGGAAAGGCTGACGCCTTGTCCCGCATGGGTGTTGATGAAAATGTATACATAACTCCAGATCCAGTAGCCATCATTCCAGAAGACATACTCCTGGGTCTTACGACAACATTGACACAGGGTGAACTCCATAACAAGATCCAACTCTTAATGGATCCCACTTTCTCACAAGAGTGGTGTACTCAAGGAGAACATTACACCATTAAAGACCAGTTACCATATTTTAGGAACCGTCTATACTTGCCAAGTAAAGATTTACAAGAGCAGGTTATTTCGGGTTATCACAACTCCCTGATTGAAGATCATCCTGGAATTGCCAAAACTCTAGCTAAAGTAAAACGAAACTATTGGTGGCCCATATGGCGCAAAGACATCATACAATCTATCCAATCTTGCGGTGTGTGTGCACAAAACAAGTCTGAAAAGCTGAAACCAGCTGGTCTTCTCCAACCATTGGAAATTCCTCCCACACCATGGCACACACTGTCCCTTGATTTCATTACAGATCTACCTCTGTCAAGGATTCAACACCATCTTAGTAGTTGTAGACTTGTTCTCTACAATGGCACACTTTATTCCTTTTAAGGGTCTTCCAAATGCATCCAATTTAGCAAAAGTATTTGTGGAGGAAATCATACGGCTACATGGCTTTCCATCGGTCTTGAACTCAGATCGAGGTAGTCAGTTTGTATCCAGCTTCTGGAGGAAATGCTGTTCAATGGCCCAAATTGACATTCGACTATCCACAAGTCACCATCCTCAAACAGATGGCCAAACAGAATGAACAAACCAAACCCTCGAGCAATACTTACGTTGCATGTTACATCAAGTGGAAAGAAATTGAGAGGACTTGTTATGCATAGCTGAATATGCCTATAATAATTCATTACACACGAACGGGACAAACCCCTTTCTACACTATATATGGTAGACATCCATGTACTTCAGAATTGGATCTCCCAACCCCTTTGGAAATGCCAACGGTTAAAACCCTACATAGCACTATTTCCCAGGCCTTCAAAGAAGCAGCAGAACATTTACACCAAGCCAAGAACAGACAAAAGAAATTTGCTGACCAACATCGTAGTAAAGCCCCCGACTATCAAATTGGAGACAAGGGCTGGTTAGCATCAAAATATGTGCCCATAAAAGGGACTCGGACCTTTCGTCCCCGATATCTGGGATCTTTTTCTATTGAATCCATAATAAATCCAGTGGCAGTTAAATTAGCCCTATCACCCACTATGCAGATTCATCCTGTGTTTCTGTTACGCTCACCTGGCTCCCACAGAGGCGTTGATCTGAACTGGACAGCTGCGGTCTCCACCCATGTGACGCGTAGGGCCGAGGTGACGGACTGGACTGGCCCACCTAGCTTCGTTTTCTTGGCCCGTAGGAATATTCTTCTGTAAATGGAGAAAGGGAATTAACCACCCGTGGGGTTGAGCGTAAATACCCCCACCCCCGCTGTTCTCCCCACAGATCACCTTTGATGTCCCCTCTTATAGTCTCACCTGATGGTTTGAAAAGATGAGCTCTCCATCCTGTATTGAGCGCAGGGGCGCGTTGATAACCAATTGCTTCACTGGCTCGAAGGAATTGGTGAGTTCCAGAACAATACTGACTCCGAAAAGTATGTAGTTCGTAAGAGTTCACATGTCTGACTTTCACTCTTGTCCGATTCCTTGCAGTTTGCAGCTTGACCCCAGCGAAGAGTTCCTCGTGGTAGCTGACGAAGTTCAGGTAAGGATTTGGCTTATCCTACACAGTTCAATAAAATAAGGCCAGAATGTAACCTGTGGCTAGCTCCTTTATTCAGGTGTGGAGAGAAAATATGAAGTTCGGGGAATAATGCCTCCGGCGGTAAAATTAGGTAAGTCTATTGTGGTGAGAAGAGTTCCCCTTGTTTGTCCCTTCGTCTCACCTTTTGTTCCCCTTAGGGGCCGGGGTACGGCGAGGATGCAATGGAGACTGCGCGGACCCGTGAAGAGGAATAGTACCCCCGGCGGTAATCAGGTAAGTCTATGGGGGTAGTTACTATTGCCCCTGTTTATTCCCTTGGCTCACCTTTGCTGTTCTTGTGTTCCCCTTAGATGCCAGAGTGTGGCGGGAAAGTGCAGAAGGATGCAGTGGATCGTGAGGATGCTGCGAAGGCCGGTGAGTTCAGCACGGCGCTGCAGCAGGCGAGGCGGCGCGCGTAAAATGCTTCTTTTTTCCAGCTCGAAGGCACGGCGGATCCAGAATTCAGGTAAGGATCGAAGGTTTTGCTCTTATTCAAACCTCTTCTCCTTCTGTTTCTCCCTTTTTCTAGGAGCTGCAGAGTCAAGGCGGGCGTGGCAGAAGACTGAATGCAGGCTTGCAGACATGGTGAGTGTTACGCTGCTGGATGCAGGATAACGCGAAGCGTGTGCTGCTCTTCGGGCGTGGTTTAAATAGCCTCCAAAGTAGTCCCAGGTAAGTATTCCTCCCCAGCCCCACCCGAGTAAAAAATAGTCCCTAGGTAAAATAGTCCCTTCCAAGCCTCATTTGACTTGGAGCTCTGCAGCATGGTCTGCATCAGGTAAGTTGTACTCTATGAGCCTGGCGCCATAGGCACCAGGACCGACTCTCCATATGAGCCTGGCGCCATAGGCACCAGGACTGCACCCAAACAGCCCCTAGCAGGGGTTTTGGGCTTGCTCAAAATAACTTGATGCCTACTTCCGGGGTTGCTGGACCTGGTCTGGTTCCCCGGGGATAGGCATCATGACAGCACTCCCCCCCCCCAAGACCCCTCCTAAAGTAGTTCTTCCCCGTGGTTTTGGTTTGTCTGGGAAATTTCGGTGGAATCTTTTCACCAATCGAGGTGCATGCACGTGGTCACTAGGTTCCCAAGACCTTTCCTGTGGTCCGTAACCCTTCCAGTCGATTAAATAAAAAAGTTTTGACTTCACCATCTTGGAGTACAGGATGTTCTTAACTTCAAATTCGGGTTCCCTGTCTATAACGATGGGGTCTGGTGGCTTGGTTAGTCTTGTCCCTGGTTGCACTGGCTTCAAAAGTGACACATGAAAGACGGGGTGAATTCGCATATTAGCAGGTAAATCCAACTTGACGGCCACCGGGTTGATACTGGCCTTAATAGAGTAAGGTCCCAAATATCTAGGGTTAAAGGTCCGCGTTCCCTTGAGAGGTATGTGTTTTGTGGCCAACCATACTTGGTCCCCTATCTGGTACTGTGGAGTATCACTTCTATGCCGATCAGCATCTTTCTTATATTTCTCCTTCGCCTGTTTTAAATGTGCAGTTGCCTCCTTAAAGGCTTGTGTAATCGTAGCGTGTAGATGGTCCACTGTGGGCATTTCTAAGTGTTGGGGTGAGTCAAGGTCTGAGGTTCGAGGGTGGTGCCCATATAGGGTATAAAAGGGGCTTTGTCCAGTTCCAGAATGTACTGAATTATTGTATGCATATTCGGCGATCCAAAGAATGTCCTTCCAATTACTCTCAGTCTGATGTAACATACAAAGCAGGTATTGTTCAAGATTCTGGTTGGTCCTCTCCGTTTGACCATCGGTCTGGGGGTGGTGACTGGTCGATAATCTCACGTCGTTTTGCACCAATTGACAACATTTCTTCCAGAAACGTGAAATGAATTGACTGCCCCGGTCAGAGACCAACACGGACGGAAATCCATGTATGCGAACAATGTTTTAGAGGAATTCTTTGGCCAGGATTGAGGCTGAAGGTAGTCCTTTTAAAGGAATGAAGTGGGCCATCTTGGAAAAAAGATCCACAATAACTAGAATGGTGTTCAACCCATTACAAGGAGGCAGATCGGTAATAAAGTCTAACGATAAGGTGTGCCATGGTGTAGGCGGAATGTCTAAAGGTTGTAAGAGTCCAGCTGTTTTTTTCTTTTGACTTTTGTTTTGGGCGCAAATGCCACAAGACATCACAAATGATTTAATATCCTTTTGCCAGGTGGGCCACCAGAATTGTCTTTTAATTTTAGCTTCAGTTTTTGCAATACCTGGGTGCCCCTCCATTAGGGTATCATGATAACGGGAAATGGCTAGCTCTTGTAGTTCCTTGTGTGGCAGAAATAGCTGCCCTTGATAATAAGGCAGATCATTGGTGACAGAGTAGTCCGGGCCTTTCTTTACCCAGTCCTACAGGGCTGTAGGATCAAAGAGATGCTGGATCTTTACCTGAATGTCCTCTAGTGTCTGTAGAGTAGTCATGCCAAGAATCCTTTGTTCGGAAATTATAGGTACTGGTTCTGGGTTCACTTCTGCCTCTCCCATCCCTATTCGGGATAAGGTGTCTGCTTTACCATTCTTACAACCTGGTCGATAGGTTATCACGAAATCGAACTCGGCAAAGAACAATGCCCATCGGAGTTGACGTGACGATTGGGCCTTGGCTGTTTTTAAATACTGTAAGTTCCCGTGATCGGTGATCACAGTAATAGTATGCCTGGCACCGAGAAGATAGTGTCGCCATGCCTTGAAGGCGGATTTAATGGCTAATAACTCCTTGTCAGTAACCGCATAATTTAACTCGGGTGCTGAGAACTTTCTGGACCAAAATGATACTGGGTGAAACTGGCCAGTTTCAGGGTCCTTTTGAGACAGGACAGCTCCCATGGCTAGACTGGATGCATCAGTTTCCACTATGTATGGAAGTTCAGGGCGCGGGTGCTTTAACACAGGTGCAGACGTGAATTTCGCCTTTAGCTCTTGGAAGGCATTTTCAGCTTCTTCAGTCCACATAAAGCATTTATTTTTTCACAAGAGTGCTGTGATGGGATGTACGACATGTGAAAAATCTGGGATGAATCTGCGGTAGAAATTGGCAAAGCCGAGCATGCTTTGTACTCCTTTAACTGAACTTGGTGATGGCCACTTAAGGATTGCGTCCATCTTTCGTGAGTCCATTCGGACTCCCTTTGGGGTCAGGATAAACCCAAGGAATTCAACTTCTGTGGCATGAAAAATGCATTTTTCTAGTTTTGCATATAGTTTGTGCTGGCGCAATTTCTCAAGGACTGCTCGGACGTGCTTCACATGGTCAGATTCTGAAGAGGAGTATACTAGAATATCATCGATATACACGACAACACAAACGTCAATGAGTTCATGAAGGACATCGTTCATGAAGTATTGGAAGGCTGCTGGTGCATTGCACAACCCGAAAGGCATCACCTGGTATTCGAATAACCCATACTTAGTGCTTAAATCAGTCTTCCATTCGTCGCCCTCTTTTACATGTACCAGATGGTATGCCCCCCGGAGATCTAATTTAGTATATATACAAGCGTCCTTCACTTGGTCTAGTAGTTCAGGGATCAGAGGCAACGGGTATCGGCTCTTAACAGTTATCTGGTTCAATGCGCGGTAGTCTATGCACGTTCTGAGGTCACCTTCCTTTTTGGGCACGAAGAACAAATCTGAAGATGCAGGGGACTTGGATGGGCTAATAAAACCATTGGAAAGGTACTGGTCTAAGTATTGTCGTAGGTGAAGGTTCTCAGGTTCCGTAAGGGCATAGATCCTGCTACAAGGGGGTTGTGCATTGGGTATGAGATCGATTTGACAATCGTACAATCTGTGAGGAGGTAAGGTGTTTGCCTGTTCCTTTTGGAAGACATCCTGGAATTCTTGGTATTCTGGAGGTAGTTGCATGACTGCTGTGGTTACTGTGGCCAGGCCTGCGTTCTGATTTTTCTTTGGGTAACAGGTTTGTGCACAATCCGGGAAGGTTATTCTCTTCTCTCGCCAATCAATACAAGGATTATGTGTTTCCAACCAAGGTATCCCCAGTATTATTTGGAACTGTGGGGCTTTGATTAGGTCAAACACAATAGTCTCTCGATGCCCATCCTGATCCAATAGTGTCATCTCTTCGGTGGAATGAGTTACAGGCCCAGAGACAATTTCAGTTCCATCGACTGTGGTGATGACATCAGAGGTGGTTTTTCAACAGAGAGGTAGATTCATCCTGAAAGCCAATTCATAGTCCACATAGTTTCCTATGGCCCCGCTATCAATGTATGCCCTTACTGCGTGCATACGCGATTGCTGCCCTGGATCTACGAGGACCATTGGTATGATGAAATGCAAGGTCTGAGTATCCTTCTTCAAGCTCGGCAAGCGGACCTCTACACTTGTCGGGCGTGGTCGTTTCCCGAGTCTGACTCCATATGGCTTTTATCAGCAGCTCCTACCACCTTCTTGGGTGGTTTTACAGGGCAATCCCGTAGAAAATGTCCAGAAGTTCCACAATATAGACACAATTGCATTTGCCGTCTCCTTTCTCTTTCCTTCTGGGTTAAGGGTCCTTCAACCCCTCCGATTTGCATGGGTTCTGAAGCATCTGCTCCTTTCGGGGTTAGCATGGGTTCTGACCAACACCCGATTCTCAAACTTGGCTCGATCAGAATTTCTGTTCTGAAGTCTGTGATCTAACTTTACCACTAAGTCTACATATTCAGCGCAGTCTTGAGGTGGGTTCACGACTTGAGCCAAGACATCCTTGAGTTCTCCTCGAAGCCCTCGATGAAATAACGTGATTCGTTTTACCTCAGGCCATCCAGTTTCCACTATTAACCTATTAAAGGTCGCGATGTAGGATAGAAGGTCCTGGTTACCCTGTCGTAGGGACAAAAGTTTGTTATCCAGGGCCTGTCCTTGGGAGTGCCGGGCAAATAGTCTTTCCATGCTAGTTTGAAAGCCCTGAAAATCCCGAAGACTTTGGTCATCCTGAGTAACTATTGGAATTGACCAATCAGCTGCACTGCCGCTGAGATATGACAATACAAAGGCTACCTTGGCTTGATCGTTTGTGAAGGCTCCAGTTCTGCATAAAAAGTGCAAGCGGCATTGGTTCATAAACAGGGCGAACCTTTTGGGATCTCTGGCAAAGCGTTCGGGTGGGGCTAATGGAATATTTCCTGATAGGTTTATTTGCACAGGGTTACTCGATAACACAGAAGCTGGATTTCCCCCGGATCCAGGTAGGGGTGCTTGTCCAGCCTGGCTTTGCAATAGTTGCCTAGCAAGGTCATCAGTTCGCTCCTTTAACAAAATCAGTTCTCTCCTAAGAGCATTGGTTTCTTGACGGACGGAATGCACTTCAGCCCTCAGTTCCCCTAGTAATTGGGCCAATTGGTCAGTCTCTGAGGTATCCATAACGCCCGGTGGGAATTTGTGGGTAGGCTTCGCGTTCTGTTACGCTCACCTGGCTCCCACAGAGGCGTCGATCTGAACTGGACAGCTGCGGTCTCCACCAATGTGACGCGTAGGGCCGAGATGATGGACTGGACTGGCCCACCTAGCTTCGTTTGCTTGGCCCGTAGGAATATTCTTCTGTAAATGGAGAAAGGGAATTAACCACCCATGGGGTTGAGCGTAAATCCCCCCACCCCCGCTGTCCTCCCCACAGATCACCTTTGATGTCCCCTCTTATAGTCTCACCTGATGATTTGAAAAGATGAGCTCTCCATCCTGCATTGAGCGCAGGGGCCCGTTGATAACCAGTTGCTTAACTGGCTCGAAGGAATTGGTGAGTTCCAGAACAATATTGACTCCAAAAAGTATGTAGTTCGTAAGAGTTCACATGTCTGACTTTCACTCTTGTCCGATTCCTTGCAGTTTGCAGCTTGACCCCAGCGAAGAGTTCCTCGTGGTAGCTGACGAAGTTTAGGTAAGGATTTGGCTTATCCTACACAGTTAAATAAAATAAGGCCAGAATGTAACCTGTGGCTTGCTCCTTTATTCAGGTGTGGAGAGAAAATATGAAGTTCGGGGAATAATGCCTCCGGCGGTAAAATTAGGTAAGTCTATTGTGGTGAGAAGAGTTCCCCTTGTTTGCCCCTTCGTCTCACCTTGTTGTCCTTTTGTTCCCCTTAGGGGCCGGGTATGGCGAGGATGCAATGGAGACTGCGCCGACCCGTGAAGAGGAATAGTACCCCCGGCGGTAATCAGATAAGTCTATGGGGGTAGTTACTATTGCCTCTGTTTATTCCCTTGGCTCACCTTTGCTGTTCTTGTGTTCCCCTTAGATGCCAGAGTGCGGCGGGAACATGCAGAAGGATGTGGTGGATCGTGAAGATGCTGCGAAGGCCTGTGAGTTCAGCGCGGCGCTGCAGCAGGCGAGGCGGCGCGCGTAAAATGCTTCTTTCTTCCAGCTCGAAGGCGCGGTGGATCCGGAATTCAGGTAAGGATCGAAGGTTTTGCTCTTATTCTAACCTCTTCTCCTTCTGTTCCTCCCTTTTTCTAGGAGCTGCAGACTCGAGGCGGGCGTGGCAGAAGACTGGATGCAGGCTTGCAGACACGGTGAGCGTTACGCTGCTGGATGCAGAATAACGCGAAGCGTGTGCTGCTCTTCGGGCGTGGTTTAAATAGCCTCCAAAGTAGTCCCAGGTAAGTATTCCTCCCCAGCCCCACCCGAGTAAAAAATAGTCCCTAGGTAAAATAGTCCCTTCCAAGCCTCATTTGACTTGGAGCTCTGCAGCATGGTCTGCATCAGGTAAGTTTTACTCTATGAGCCTGGCGCCATAGGCGCCAGGACTGACTCTCCATATGAGCCTGGCACCATAGGCGCCAGGACCGCACCCAAACAGCCCCTAGCAGGGGTTTTTGGGCTTGCTCAAAATAACTTGATGCCTGCTTCTGAGGTTGCTGGACCTGGTCTGGTTCCCCGGGGGTAGGCATCATGACAGTTTCACGTATCACTCCTGAAACCGGTACAACCCGGTACTCGGGTTACAACACCACCAAAA